>NC_068935.1:63985396-64585396 GCF_023091745.1 Budorcas taxicolor | reverse complement strand
ATTGCAGGCAGACGCTTTAACCTCTGAGCCACCATACTGAGACTGCTAATATTCCAGAAAATAAGACTACCATCTTCTCCTTGTTATTTGATTTACAGAAGGAGATTAAGCATAGAGATAAGATATATTTTGTGGGACATATTAGAGCCCATTCCGGATTGCCCGGCCCTTTACATGAAAGAAATGCTTTGGCAGATGCATTAACTAAAGTAATTGCTTTAAACTTACATGAAAAGATTGACAAGGCCAAAAATTCTCACAAAATTCACCATCAAAATACAGCTAGTTTAAGGTATAAATTTCATATCCCTAGGGAGGCAGCTAGACAAATAGTTAAGTTATGTCCAAATTGCCCAACATCTAATCCATCTCCACCATTAGGAGTAAATCCCTGAAGCCTTAGGCCTAATGCTCTCTGGCAAATGGATGCAACTTTTACCCCGGCCTTTGGAAAACTGTCCTTTGTGCATGTTACCATGCATACCTTTGCTCATGTTATTACAGCCTCTGCTAGATCAGGTGAAACAGCAAAAGATGTAATTCAACACTTGTTTCAGTGCTTTTCCCAAATAGGACTCCCAGAACAGATAAAAACAGATAATGCCCCAGCTTATACTTCTGCTGCTTTTAAGAGATTTTGTCAACAATTTTCTATAGTGCATTCAACAAGAATACCTTATAATCTCCAAGGCCAAGCCATAGTGGAAAGGGCACACCAGACTTTAAAAAATCAGAGAGCTAAATTAAGGCAGGGAAAATTTAAGTATTCCTCTCCACATAATGTTCTACACCATGCTTTGTTTATAATTAATCATTTAAACGTGGACACACAGGGGAAGACTGCAATGATGAGACACTGGATTCCTGAAAGGGCTATGACTCGGAAGGACCTCCTTACCAGAGAGTGGAAAGGGCTAGATGTGCTGTTAACCTGCAGGAGAGGGTATGCTTGTGTGTTTCCACAGGATTCCACTTCTTCTGTTTGGATTCCTGACAGACTGATTCTACATGTCCAGTCCCATGAGATCTCCAAGATCACGAAGACACCCAAGGTCACTGAGATCCCTGGAGTCCTAGAATCTGACACTGAGGGAAGATGGGGCGATCAGAAGCTCATCGAGTCCAGACCTGAGGGAGCCAAGGAGAAGTCGAAGGGCGAGTGACCCTTCACCTGAGGCTTCACCGCTAGTACATCACTTCAGGCACCTGGCAATTCAGGAGAGACATGCTGATCGAGTCCGACCGCATTCTGCTCCATCTTGTCACCATCATCGTACTCATGCAACTACCTCCAGCACAGTGCCAACTTGGGGCCAGCTGAAACATCTCGCTCAGCAGGCTGAAGAATTAATAGAAAGGGGGAAACATGAGGCCACTCCTATGGCAATGTTTGTGGCTATGCTTGCTGTGTTGGCTTGTCAGCCAAGGCCCTCCAGCACAGAAAAGGTTCATTGGGCCTATTTGCCTAATCCACTTTCTTTTCAGCTTGTTGATTGGATGAATGAGTCCATTCGTGTTTTTGTTAATGATACTCATCTTTTGGGCAGTGCTTCCATCTATCCTAAACAGTGGTCACTGCTCCCTTCAATTTTTCAGGCTTGTCCGTTTATCCACCTATTTGCTTTGCCATACTTTCCTCCTTAAAATGATCAGCTCTGGTTTTGAATGGATGCGTTAGCACTTCCTTGAAAGGCATGCTTACTGATTCTCCAAGAAGCAATGGCAAGAGAGACTTTTGTTCCTTACAGCTGCTGATGCCGGGGGTGCAAGAAAAACAATATGATGTCATAAAACAGGCAGCCCCTCATTTAAAGGACTTTCTGAGCTGTGCACTACCCCCTCCAGATTCTGATGAACAAAAGCTACAGGCCTGGGAAAGCATAAGTAAAATTTCTGGCTTTCCTCGTTGGAAAGAATGCATGTATGCCCTAAAGTTATCTATTCCCATTGTTGCCACCAGACATTCTCTGATCGAATGTGGGTGCCCCTATCTTTCAGATCAATGATTGAGCTTGACTTTTGAACCGTCTTATAGATCCATATGGAATGATTTATTTATCCCTTATCCTTTAGCAGTTACTAGGTGGCATGTTAATGGATGGGTTCCTCCTTTAGTGAGTTTCGATGGAACAGGTCCCATGCAGCCTGAATTATAGAGAGTATTGGCTGCTATGGCACATGTGACTTAACATAGACCTTTAAATGAACAAAAATATATTGTACGGGCGTGCCTTTTTGTTGGCCAAAAATCGGAGTGATTTGGGAGTTTTTGAAGGAGAAACTGTTTATAATGTTGAATGTGTGAATTGTTTTATATCAAATTGTTTTGATGGGAATGATTATAGTAATTATAAGACTGTGAAGATTGTAAAGCAACCACCATATTTGATGGTTCCTGTAAAATTAGAGGGACAATGGTTTGATGATTATGCATTGAAAGTTTTCTATGAATTTAATGGCTTAATTTCTCAACCTAAGAGATTCATTGCAGCTCTAATTGTGGGAATAACTGCCTTGATTGCCATAATTGTTTCAGTTACAGTTTCTGCTGTTGCCCTGTCAAAAGAAGTGCATATTGCCTCGTTTGCAGATCAGCTGTCCAAAAATGTCTCTGTAGCTCTTACTACACAGGAAGTTATAGATAGGAAAATAGAAATTAAAGTCAATGCTTTAGAAGAAGCAGTCCTGCTTATAGGGCAAGAAATTACAAATTTAAAAATTAAGTTGTCTTTAAAGTGCCATGCTGAAATTAAATGGATGTGCGTTACCCCTCTACAAGTGAATGATTCCATACATTCTTGGGAACACATTAGGAATCATATTTTAGGCATCTGGAATAATTCAGATTTTAGTATTGATATTTCTAAGTTACATCAGGATATTCAGAGTATGAAGTAGATGGGGGTCTGACTATTCCTCTCAATAGCTTTCTAATTCCCATTTTAAAAATCTGGAGGGGTACTTTCCCATGGATCCTTTTTTACAATAAAGATTAATGTGGCTATGTGCTTATGCCTGTTGGTTCTGATTTGCGTAATAGCCCCGTGCCTTTTCAGAATACTCAACAGAAGTGTTTCTGCTTTATCTACTGAGTTTCATACTTATGCTCTAAAAAATAAGAAAGGGGGAGATATTAGGAGCCGCGTTAGGCATTGCTGAGAAAATGGAGGCACGGCCCCAACCCCCTCTCCTCATCCTGCAGGCATGGTCCCGCGATGAAAGAGTCAGGTCAGTTGAGTTAGCTGAAAAGAATGTTAAGATGCTTACTGTTTTGAGAGAAGCATGAGAAATCACAAAGCCTTCTGCAGTTGTGCCCAGAAAATAATCTATAAAGTAACCAATGACAGTTGTTCAAGGATCTTTACAAAGAACGTCCCAGGATGAGCATGTAGGCTGCAGCTTGAGGCCATGGGAAGGGTTGTTATCTGAGACTTGTCTGTAAAGGAAATGTTTATGGCAAAGGAATTTTACTGAGTTTAGGGTTTAGAAATAATTAAGAATAGTTAGAAGCTAAAAGTTTAAGGAATGTTGTAGTGTTAGCATATTTTATTATAGCTTGTAGGGATTAGGAATTTTAGAGATATTAATAGCTCGAAACCTTTTTAGGAGATAGTGAGCTTAGGATACTAGGGGCAAGTAGGATTTAGAAAGATAAGAAATAAACTGAGGAATGTGGTATGCATCCCAGACATAAGCATGAGTTACAATGTAATCACAAGTAAACACGATTCTGAGAGAATCAGTGAAGCAGGAACTCTGTTTGAAGGGCAAAAATGAGACAATACATCTGGGTGAGGGGGAACTGTAAATGTCAAACCTCTGACCTAATGCTTTTGTCAAAGTATAAAAGAAGACCTGATGCTTGAAATAAACATGCAGTCCGACACCTTGAGTCAGAGGCTGCATCATTCTCCACTGATACCACTCATTGCTTCAGGCTGATTCCCTGGCTGCTGGAGCTGGACTCTAGCATTTATCCTTCTAAAACTCTTTCAAAAAACTGCAGAGGAAGGAACATTTCCAAACTCATTCTACAAAGCTACAGGTACAATTTGTCAATAAATAAAATGTTAAAAAAAAACCTACTGAAATTAACTTCTACTTCCAGAAATATTATCCTTCAAAAACAAAGGAGAAGGACAGATTCTCATATGAACAAAAATTCGGGGAATTCATTCTCAGCAGATACCTTGTCTGTAAGAAATGTTAAAAGAAGTTATTTACACAGAATAAGATGATATTGAAGAGAAGCTATGAGTTAAGAAAGACAAGTTGAAGTTTGACAGAAAACAACAAAATTCTGGAAAGCAATTATCCTTCAATGAAAAGTTAATTGAAAAAATAAATGAAGGCAAATTGAAATGAAGGGTTTTTTTTTCTTATTATTAATTGGCAAAAGATAAATGCTTGTTTGGGCTTCTCCATCTTTGCTTTTCACCAATTGTGAATCTTCATAATTAAAGTGAGTTTCATGTATACAAGATCTATTTTCACTTAGTGGTAAAGAATCCTCCTGCAATGCAGGAGCTGTAGCAGATGTGAATTCCATATCTGGGTCAGGAAAATGCCCTGAAGGAGAGCATGGAAACCCACTCCAGTATTCTTGCCTGGAGAATCCCCGAGAACAGAAGAGACTGGTGGGCTTACAGTCCATGAGGTGGCAAAGAGTTGGACACGACTGTGCAAATAAAAAACAGCAGACACATATTCCTAACAGAAACTCTGAAGATACTAAAAATAGATGAGAAAATTCTCAGTGAAAAAAAGCAAAACAAACAAACAAAAAAACCTAGATTGTAGAGCTGAATTATAAAAGGTTTTAGTCAATAAAATGTCTCCTAACAGTAGTGTAAACAGTGCTTTCCACACAAGAGAGAGTAGTAATTTTTAATACTCACTCAATAGAAAAACATTTTAGTTACATTCATAAATTAAAGGAAATTAAAATGCCCAGAAAGCAAATATAGTATAAAATCTACAGATCATTTTATATCTAATTAAGATGGTAAAACTGTAAGGGAATTTTAAAGAAAAAAAAATCTGTGAAAGTTTAAGCAGCCCCCAATGAAAAGAGTTGGACACGACTAAGCGACTGAACTGAACAGAAGCAGCCCCAATGAACGTACTTTTATTTTCTTTTTCCATAGTCTCAAAATAATTGACAATTAAGAATTAATTTCACTTTAAAACAAATTTTTTAATTTCAGCAGGATATTTCATATTCAAATATAAGATTTCTCATGCTAAAAAATTTGTACTTTGCAGTGAATATTTTGTTTCACTGATTTAGACATAGATAAAATCACATCATGTGTCTTTGTCTTGACCATCTTTGTGGCATCACTGTGCATTTAGAATCAACCGTTTGAATGTGTGGACTGTGAAGGTCTCGGGTCACATACTGTTGAAGCCTAGCTTGAAGGATTTTGAGCATTACCCTGCTAGCGTGTGAAATGAGTGCAGTTGTGAGGTAGTTTGAACATTTTCTGGCATTGTCCTTCTTTGGGATTGAAATGAAAACTGACCTTTTCCAGTCCTGTGGCCACTGCCAAGTTTTCCAAACTGGCAGGCGTATTGAGTGCAGCACTTTAACAATTTCATCTTTTAGGATTTGAAAGAGCTCAGGTGGAGTTTAATCACCTCCGTTAGCTTTGTTTGTACTGCTGCTTCCTAAGGCCCACTTGACTCTGCACTCAAGGATGGCTGGCTCTAGGTGAGTGATTACACCATCGTGGTTATCCAGGTAATTAAGACTTTTTTACACAGTTCTGCTGTGTATTCTTGCTACCTCTTCTTAATCTCGTCTGCTATAGTTAGGCCCATAACGTTTCTGTCCTTTATTGTGCCTGTCTTTGCATGAAATGTTCCCTTGGCATGTCTCATTTTCTTGAAGAGATCTCTAAGTCTTTCCCATTCTATTGTTTTCCCCTGTTTCTTTGCTTTATTCAAATCTCCTGTGATTATACATTGGAAGTGACAAATAGATGCAAGGGTTAAATCTGGCACACAGAATACCAGAAGACCTATGGATGGAGGTTCCTAATACTGTACAGGAGGTGTGATCAAAACCATCCACAATAAAAAGAAATGTAAAAAGGCAAAGTGGTTGTCTGAGGAGGCCTTACAAATAGATGAGAAGAGGAGAGAAAGGCAAAGGAGACACAGAAAGATATAGCCACCTGAATGCAGAGTTCCAAAGAAGAGCAAGGAGAGATAAGAAGGCCTTCTTAAGTGAGCCACCAGGGAAGCAACTTATCTGATAAAAGGGATTTCTCAGTGGGATGACTATGCTCTCATTCCCCTCCTATGGACACTGTCATAGTGCCTCCTCCTCTCCCCAGCTAGGGGTCACGGTCTGCTACTTTCAGCGCCCAGGGGGAGGGGGCACCCCAGCCTCTCCAATGAGAAGCCACAGACCCGAGAACCACATGTGTCTCCCTGAGGATGTGATTGTACAAATCATGCACTCACCTTTAATCATTACCTCACACCCTGCATTCACCGAGAGACACATGGAGGACCGAGGAGACCATGGACCCTGCCACTTGGCCCCACCTCTGCAGTCACCCACATTCAGTGGATGGGCGGACAGATGACCAGCCCTGTAGGACAGGGCTGAGAATAGCCTTCGCAATGCTCAGCTCCTCATCATGCCTTCTAGCAGCCCCAAGGCAGCTTCTGGTTCAGGCCAGTGACATCAGAGGACGTGACTGAGACACAGTCTCTACAATACCCAGCTCTACCCTTGCACCGTCCCTCAGCCCCAAAGCAGCTTCTGGTTCAGCCCAGTGATGTCACAGGATGCAAATGAGGAGCAGCCTTCGCAATGCCAAGCTCCTCAGTTCTCTGTCTATCAGCCCCTAAATGGCTTCTGGTTCAGGTGGGTAACATCACAGCACATGACTGAGACGCAGCCTCCTTGATGCCCAGCTCCACACACACACACCGTCTGTCAGCCTGAAGCGGCTTCCAGTTCAACTTGATGATGGTCGCCAACAAACCCATCGGCCCAGATGAAGTGGCCTGCAATGGTGTTGGTACAGCCAGCAGCTGAACCTGGGTGCTGGCCCCCCACCCACGCACATAGATAGGGGAGCCCCCACTGGGCCAGCTTCTCCACTGACCAGGTGGATGCAAACAAACTCCAGGTTCTCTGTGAGGTTGATGCCGGCCATGAACAGCCTACCTGGAACAAGAGAGGGACTGCTGTTCATGGTGCCGGCTGTGGGGTCAGCCACCCACGTGTGCAGTCACTAACTCATGGAGTCATGTGGCCAACCAAACCATGTGGTCACCGACTCACATGGTCACCCACCCACAGAGTCACTACCCCATGTGGTGATCCCTCCACGTGGCCACCAACCCACGTGGTCACCCACTCATGGGGGTCACTAATCTGCGAGGTCATATGGTCACCTGTCCACATGATTACCCACTCACACCATCACCCACCCACGTGGTCACTTAACTGGTCAGCAACTCACATGGTAACCCACCCTGCAGTCAGCAACTCAAACTAGTCACCTAACCACATGGTCTCCCACCCTTGTGACCAGTAACCCATGGGGTCACCCACCCACTCAGTAATCCACCCCGTGACCCCTAACCTATGGGGTCACCTGACCATGCAGTCACCAAGCTGTGCCAACACCCACCCAGACTCTGGCCTCTGCAGCAATCAGAGATTCAGATGTTTCTGGCCTCTGCAGCAATCAGAGATTCAGATGTCCAACAGAGACCAAAGTTCAAACAACAGGGGCTCACAGGGGTATTGACTCATGAATTTCTCCTGTTACAGAGGGCAGGTGGGCTAGACAGTGACCCCGAAGATGTCCACGTCCTGGCCCCGTGTGGTGGATACAATAATGTCCGCACAGATGTTCACATCCTGTCTACATCCTGACCCCCTGTGGTAGACACAGTAACATCCCCAAGGATGTCCACGCCCTGTTTCCCATGTGGTGAACAGAATAACGTCCCCTAATACATCCTGTTCCATTTCTCCACTTGAACCCAAAGCCAGCCCCATGTGTTAGCACATGCATGTGACCAGATGTCCTGGTGTGAAGGCAGCACTCACCTGGGTGGCTGCAGCTCTTCATGCACTCCAGGCAGTGGACGAAGTCTTGGGGCTCCACCTGGTTCCCCCACCAGTAGGGGATACTGGGCCACAGTTCTGCATGCTAACTCATGGATGTCTGGTCCTTGTATGACAGGATGACCTGCTGGCCTTGGGACCACAGCTGGTGCAGAGTTGGCACCTCCTGGGTGAGAATCACCCAGGTCCCCATGAGATGTGTGCACAGGGGTTATTGGGGTGCCTTGTGACACAATGTGTCAGTTATTGGGGGTGTACGAGGAGCTACAGTGATGTACGGATTATTAGGGTGTCTATAAGCAGTGATGTATGGATGTGAGAGTTGGACTGTGAAGAAGGCTGAGCACTGAACAATTGATGCTTTTGAACTGTGGTGTTGGAGAAGACTCTTGAGAGTCCCTTGGACTGCAAGGAGATCCAACCAGTCCATTCTGAAGGAGATCAGCCCTGGGATTTCTTTGGAAGGAATGATGCTAAAGCTGAAACTGCAGTACTTCATGTTGACTCATTGGAAAAGACTTTGATGCTGGGAGAGATTGGGGGCAGGAGAAGAAGGGGACGGCAGAGGATGAGATGGCTGGATGGCATCACTGACTCAATGGACGTGAATCTGAGTTAACTCCTGGATTTGGTGATGGACAGAGAGGCCTGGTGTGCTGTGATTTATGGGGTCGCAGAATCGGACATGACCGAGCGACTGAACTGAACTGAAGCAGTGATGGGCTGGTTCTTGGGTTCTCTGTGAGAAGAGACAGTCAAGGGTAGGTTATAGGCATGTCTGAGTAGAGGCACTAGTGGGTAGATTACTTGGGTGTCTTGAGCAGTGATGGGTCAATTACTGGGGTGCCTGAGTGGAAAGAGAGGTGAGTGGATTATTGGGGTTTCTGATAAGAAATGTTGGGAGGAGTACTGGGGCATCTTGAGGAGTGATTGATGGATTTGGGGGGTGTCTGAATAGAGACTTGGCAGGATGGATTATTGGGGGTGCCTGTGACCAGTGATGGGCTGTTTATTGGGGTATTTGAGTGGAGACAGTGGTGGGTGGATTACTGGGGTTCTGTGAGCAGCATCACCTGGTGCCTGAATCACCCTCACACAGCGAGTGGATAGTCTGATTACAGTGAAGCCTAGTGCTCCCACTGCCCCTGCTGCCAAGAGCATGGGGAGCCTGTGGCCCCTGCTCACCCCACGGGGACACAGCATGTCCCCCAAAATATTCTCAATACAGCCCATCAGGTACTCGTGCAGGTCCTCCATCATGCCCTTGAAGTTCCTGCACACCAGGATAACCACCTCCTGGGGGTGGTTCTCCAGCCACTCCAAGATCTCTGTAAGGGCTTTCTGGGTGGGGGTGGAGGAGAAGGGCCTTGTAGTGAGAGACAGAGGTTCATGGGTGGGGACTTCCCCCAGCACAGCCACTCTACAGACGGGTTGGGGGGTCCTGACACACAAAGACATAAAGCATGGCGCCTGCTCCCAAGGGACCCAGCCTCTTCTGAGTGGCAGTGGGGAGCCATGGCATTGCTCTTTTGTGTGTGTGTGTGTGTTTGCATTTGTGTGTGTATGTACACGCTCCTGTAGGTAAAGGTGCACACACAGGTGTGCACGTGTTCAGGGTCTGTGTGTGCATGGATATGCGTGTGTGTGTGTGTGCACAGCAGCAGAGAGCAGTACTTTTAATATTGTGTGAAGTCTGTACTCCAGGGAACATGTGAGGCCAGCAGGGTACATGCACACTGAGGCCCAGGACGGAACCTCCAGACCCCAAGGGTCATTAGGTTCTGTGGTGGGGGCACAGGGGGCCGAGGCCAGAGTGGAACATTAAGTGACTTGGCCATTGGCTGAGAGAATGGACTGGACACCCCAAAACTGGACACAGGAAAAGACGTGTCAGGGACCTGGTATAGCCAAATTCTGGGAGACACACCAGAGGCCAGGGGTACAGGTGTGAGTTCAGAAATGCACGTTGGTAGGGAATTCTGAGTGACTGATGCCATAGGTCAGCCCTCTCCTGCCTGGAGTGGATGTGTGTCTGTCTCCTTAGAGATCAGTGTCTTCTAACGGAAGTGGACCTGTGTTGTCCCCTTAAAGGTCAGCCTCTCCTGCCTGGAGTGACCGTGTGTCCATCTGAGTGGATGTGTGTCTGTCTGAGTGGATGTGTGTCCATCCCCTTAGAGGTCAGCATCTTCTAACGGAAGTGGACCTGTGTTCTCCTCTTAGACGTCAGCCTCTCCTGCCTGGAGTGGCCATATGTCCATCAGAGTGATATGTGCCCATACCCTCAGAGGCCCTCCCCCTCCTTCCTGGACCAGACGTGGGTGTCCCTAGCTGGCAGACCCCCCCCATCCATACCCCCTGCCCCCACCCCCACCTCCATGAGGGCCATCATGTACACCATATGACCAGAGTGCAGGTTCCTCTCAGTGCCCTCCTCCATGTGTGCCATCCACAGGTCCTCCCACCAACATCCAGCTGCTTCATGATGCTCAGCACCTGCACACAGAGGTTGATCACCTGTACTGGGCACAGAGGGTGCCCCCCCTCAGGGACTGGGCATGCACTGAGGACACCCAACTGAGGGCCACATTGTCCAATGTGAAATCAACAGTGTTGGTGCTGCCAGGGTTGAGGCCCTGCTTCTGGGAACAGGGTCTCCAGGGTCACTGGTCACATGGAGCACAGAGCCCAGGTCCAGATTGTGGTCTTGGGGGGGTGGTGTTCCTGCAGAGTCCAGCCTCACCCTCCTCTCAGGCAGTCTCTGGGTGGAAGCTCCCTGTGGGTTCAACAGCCCAGGCTCCACGACACCCAAGCTGGACCCTCGGACATGACACACAAGACCCACAGAGGTCTGTGCCCACTCCCACAAACAGCACTAGTAAAGGCAAGAAGGAATCAAGGGGAGAGAATGAAGGGAAGAAACATCTCTCCAACACACAAACAAGATAGGAAAAAACAAAAATAACTAACATAAATTGAAAAGTGAAAGTTGCTCAGTTGTTTCCAACTATTTTCGATCCAATGGACTATAGCCCACCAGACCCCTCTGTCCATGGAATTATCCAGGCAAGGTTACTGGAGTCAGTTGCCATTCCCTTCTCCAGATCTTCCCAACCCAGGAATGGAACCCACATCACCCTCACTGCAAGCAGATTCTTTATCAACTGAGCCACCAGTGAAGTCCTAATATAAACTCATAGCAGAAAATGTATTGTGTCCTCTACAAGGAGTCATAATGGAAAAAGAAAAAAGAACATAAGGATAAAAAAATGGGAAAGAAAATAATAGATTCTCTGTATCCAAAATAAAAGAAAAAGCAAAAACTAATATTAACATAAACTAGTAGCAGAAAATGGTACTGTGTTCTCTACACACAGTCATAATGGAAAAAGAAAAAAATATATATAGGGATAAAAAGTGGAAAAGAAAGTCACACACCCCACCATCCAAATTAAAAGAAAAGGCAAAAATTCATATGAATATTCTCAGATACACACAGGTACTTGCCATCGACCTCTACAAGGCTTAAATGAAGTTCTGCTGCAGCCACTGATCTTCAACACCCCTTGAAAGACCACCACCCATCCCCCCCACCCTACACACTCCCAGATCTCTTTGGCAGCCATACACTTGAGACCAAGGCACCAAGGCCCTCCAGGATGGAGGGACCTTGCCCTGCAGGGATGAAGAACAGAGGGACCAAGCACCAGGGGACCTTCAGGGCAGAGGGACCCCAGTCCTGCAGGAATCCAGGGCTTTCATGGACCCCCTCCTGCTTGCTCCCTCCTCCGGGTGTGAGCTCATAAGGCCAGGCTGCAGGCACATGATACAAGCAGGAATGCAGTTTGTCCACATTCCAGCCCTGGCTCTCTGCCAATCAGATCCCCTGAGGAGGATTCCAGCAACCTGGAACCTCCCAGGAGGAAGCAATTACACAAGGCAAGAGCTGTGCTTGACAGCCTCTTATCCTCTTGGGAGGACCAACCTGGGAGCAGAAAAACCAGGAATATGAGTGCCCTTCAAGTGTGGGTACAGGAAGGCAGGGGCCATCTGTCCCCTCTAGGTGGGCCCCTGCTCCTGTGGACACCTAGGCCCAGGAGAGTTTTCTGCCCCATCTGTCATCCATCCCCTGGCTAATGTGTGTGCCAGTGACAGGACTGCTCAGTTGGGTGCCCCCTCCCCACAGACAGGGACCCCGCCATTGACTCCTCTCCATCCTCCACAATGACTGCCCCCCACCCTGGCTTCTCTCCACCCCATAAAACCCTCGATCCACCCTGGAGAAGCACTACAGGGGAGGGATGTGAATGCATGCCTGTGTTTTCAGTCTCTTCAGTCATCTCCACTCTCTGTGACCCAATGGACTTAGCCTTCCAGGCTCCTATGTCCATGGGATTTCCCAGGTGAGAATACTACAGTGGGGTGCCATTTTTTCCTCCATGGGATCTTCCCAGCCCAGGGATCAAACCCGGGCCCCCTGCATTGCAGGCTGATTTTTTACCGTCTGAACCACCAAGAAAGTCTCCCTGGAGGGGGTGCCTGGGTGCAAATGCAAACCCACCTCAGAGGACACCTCAACACAGCTATTGCTTATCTGGGACCAGGAAGGAGCTCTGGTATCAGCTCAGCTGCACAAAGGGCAGAACCTAGCTTCCCCCTTCCCCTCCCAGCTCCCCTAGCTTCTGTGACTTTACACGATGATGCTGTTAGTCCATGGGTCCCTGATCTGGCTTCAGGCTGGTTCCACAGTAAAGCTGTGTCCTTTCCTACCTTTCTGGGAGGCTCTCTGGGTGGGAAAGATCTCCTGGAGGAGGGCATTTCAACCCACTCCAGTATTCTTGCCTGCAGAATCCCATGGACAGAGAAGCCTGGTGGACTACAGTCCATGGGGTTGCAATGAGTCAGACATGATTGAGTGACTGAACAACAATTCTGGTTTACAGCAGGTTTGTTCTCAATCCCATTTCCCCAACAGCGATAAGGCCACCACCCCATGTGAGTGACACTAGCGGCTGGAACTGGGTCCAGGGCCTGGGCATGCCTGCAGACCCTCCCTGGGTGGTGGACCACTTGAGCACCATGGGCAGTGTGACACATGGCAGTACTTTGCCCAGAAGCTGCAGCAGCCTCGACTCCTTGTGAGAGACTTCTTGTGACTTCTTGTTCAGGCAGTATGTCATCGTGCCGTGGCTCCCTGCAGGCAAACCAGGCGGGGGACACGTCACCCCCTGAGCCTGTCCTCTGTGCCCACAAGCTGCCCTAAGGATGCACAGCTATAGCGCCTTGGGGCATGGGGGAGTCCTAAAAGTCATATCCACTGAGTCCTGGGAACTGAATCTTGTCTCAAAATGGGGTCTCTGCAGATGTGAGAAAGTGAAAGTCAATTTATTTAAGGAATCTTGTTTTTGGACAGGAAACACTTTTGATTTTATGGTTTGTTGTTTCCCAGGTGGTGCTCGTGGCAAGCAGCCCGCTTGCCAAAGCAGGAGGCACAAAACATGCAGGGGTGATCCCTGGGTTGGGAAGATCCCCTGGGAAGGGAATGACAACCGACTTCATTATTCTTGCCTGGAGGGTCCCATGGACAGAGGAGCCTGGCAGGTACAGTCCATGGAGTTGCAAAGAGTCAGACATGACTGAGCACAGACAGACCCTCTCTAGTTACAAGTACTTTGAAGTTACTCATAGTATTTTCAGGTGCTTTATGATGCCAGTTTTGTGGTCATTTATTTATGGTCATTTATGTGTGGTTTCACTTATTCTTTTTCCTTTTAAATCTGTGTTACCTGTTTTAGAGACAGTGTGGAGAAGTTCACACTTTAACAGTCACCTGGGGACAATCCAGAAATCCTACCCTTCCATCTCTGAACATAGGTTTGGACTAGCTTTATTTCTCTCTCTCTCTCTCTCTCTTTTCTTATTTATTCTCAGGGTCAAGGGATGGGAAGGAGGATTTACAAGTTCATAATATAATTTGATTTGATGATTTTACGGAATAGTGGATGGATGGGTGGATGATGGGTGGGTGGATTTATGGATGGATGGGTGGGTGGATGAGTGGGTGGTTAGATGGATGGATGAGTGGATGGGTGGGTGTGTGGGTGGATGGATGGATGGGTGGGTCAGCAGCATGTGGTCCATCCACACAGTGGTGTATGACTCACCATGAAAAGGAGTGAAGTTCTGACACAGCCTACATCGTGGATAGACCTTGAACACAATGGTCAGTGAGAGAAGCAGACACAGAAAAATACATTTTATGTGTTTATTTATAAGAAATGTCCAGAACAGGCAAATTTACAAAGACAGAAACAGATGAGTGGTGCCCAGGCTTGGGGGAGTGGTATCATGAGTTATTATGTAAGGAGTACAGGAAGGAGAGAGATCAAGGGCCCCTCTGTGGATGGAGGAAGCCTGAAGACTTGGAAGCCTCCTCCTTGTTGGGCCCCCAGAGCCTTCCCCATGGGGAAGCACCAGGAAGGGCTGCAAGACTGGGTCCATGGTTCCCTGTCTGTTCCACACCCTCAAGGGAAGGGCCACGTAGGGGCCCCTCTTCCCAGGGTGGGGAGTGGCCGTCATAGAACCCCACAGCTGTTGAGAGGGTGAGAAAGAGTCTAAAGCTGCCTTCCATAGAAAACAGCACTTCCTGTTTGTCCAACTGTCCATGTACACTCCCAGCAGGCAGTGCCCAGGGTCACAGAGCCAGGGCAGGGCCCAGTGTCTGCAGGGCCAGAGGAATGCTGGTGGAGAATGGGGCACGTTTGCACCTTGATGAGGTGAGCAGAGTGCTGTCTGGCAGGGACACTTCCCTCCCAGGCCACGGCGTCTGGTGGCCACCGTTCTGATGGCCTGAGCACAGCAGTGTCACCTTGGAAGTGCCTGCCTGCCTGGTCACCACCGGGCATCCCCAAGTCGAGATGCCCACCCATGGCTGAGCTTTGCAGCACTTTTTGCAACCAAACTGGCTGGAGTCAGAGGTTCCTCATTTTAATTAGATAGTTCTGGTATGACTTACTGAGTTGTTTGGGGGCAGGTGGCCCCCTTATACTTTGGGCACTCCAGGCTCAAGTGCAGAAGGTGCTGCACAAGCTGTGATGGAAAACGTGGGTGGAAAGATGAGGGGTCCCCAGGAGTAGGACAGAGTGGCTGAGAAAACACAACCCCTCCCCCTAGGGTAGCTGGCATGTGTCCTGAAGGCAGGCTCTCAGGGGTTCGTGTACCTTCCAGGTTGAATGGGATAAAGTAGACAGAAAAGGGAAGGTACTGGTGTGTGTATGTATGTGTGTGCAGTATGTGTGCATATGTGTTTGGTGTATGTGTGTATGTGTGTTCAGTGTGAATGCATGGGTGTGTGTGTGTATTCAGTGTCCCTGTGTGTGCCTGCATGTGTGCATGTTTGGCACTGAGGCTTCCCACACTTGGGCCTGTCTCACAGCCATATCCCCACCAAGCCGAGCCTGCAGGGCCTCACCTGGGATGGAGAGGTGGTGCAGGGGCATGTCCCAGAGCCGAGAACTCAGCACTGATATCCAGTCTTCATTCGCCTTGGTGGCACAGGAAGGAGCCAGGCAAGCTCACCTGCCAGCCCATCGGAGGCTGAGCCTGGGAGATCTGGGGGAGGAAATAGGCATTGCGTAATTAAAACAGGACATACAGAAGACTCGGTGCTGGTGGTGTGGAGGCGTGGCTCTGAGAAACGGGAAACTGCGAACTTCTGTCCAAGAGAAATGAGGATGGGGTGGTGGAGAGGGGAGAAGAGCTCTAGAGACAGAGAGACTGAGACAAAAAGGGAAATGGACAGAGACATGAAGAGAGACAGACAGAAACAGAGTGAGGGGAGAGAGAGACACAGGAAGTGAAGTGAAGGTTTGAGGGGGAGCAAGGGAAGGGGGAGACAGGGACCAACAGACAGACCCCAGCAGCTCAAGTCTGTTCTCCCTGAGGCTAGAGCTGGCGTCCCCCTCCAGAGGGTCCCCCTTCCTTGTGCTGTGCACCAGCCCCTTCCTCTTGGGGCTGAAAGGGGCCCAGTTGAGCCTGTGGGGTCTCCAGGCTCCATCCTAGGGGCAGATGGAGCCCAGGCACAAGGTCACACTCCCTTCATTCCCCAGAAGTGCTCTCTCCATCTGGTGGGTTTTGCTGCAGTAAAAGTGACTGGATAGCCTCGCAGGATGAAGCACCCACCTGAGCAGCTAAGAAGCTGGGAATGCCTCTGGTCAGAGTTTGAGTGTCCCTTCTCTCCTGTTATGGATGGGTGTCCTGGTGGAGCAGGGACAGAAGAGTAAAATCACTATAGAGTCTTTACTGACTTGTGGCCAAGCGTGGCCATCCCATCATGCAAGGAGATGATTTAAAACACAATCACCTGGAGACATGAACCATGACCTCTGAGTGGTGGCTGCAGACTTTTGTCCACCCACCCAGACCCCGATCTCACTCCCAAGCTTCTGTGCTTTGTCTTTCCATGTGGGAGAGGGGACAGAGCCCTGTTCAATGGTATTGAAGGTGATCTGAGGGTCCAGGAACACCCTCCCTCACCCACATGTCTCGGAAACAGTTTCTGCAAAGACCCATCCCTACAGAGACTCAGATCCAGATCCTCACTTCCCTGACCCAGCCACACAGACCAGTTCCTCACCAGGATCATCAGTCGGGGCTGAACCAGTCATTCCCAGGACCAGTCAGAACATGGGCCTGTGACCCACTGGTTCCACCTGCCCAGGCCCAACTACAGCCATTGTCCCTGCATGGGCAGAAGTCTCCCCTCAGAGCTCCTCCTGAGCCAGGGCCTGTGATCCACATGCCATCAGGACTCCTTTCATGGCAGACACATGCTTGGGCCTTTTTTTTTGTTTACTGCTCTCCATGGACTGGGGTTGTCTCTATTCTTAAGGTCCCCTCTCTATAGTAATAGATCCCTCCTGTTGTCATGATTCCCTTTCTACAGTAATATTCCCCTTCTATTGTTGTACTCTCCCCTCTACAGTAATAGTTCCCCTTCTATAGTAATAGCCCCCTCTAATATAACAGTTGGAGGAAGGCATGGCAACCCACTCCAGTATTCTTGCCTGGAGAATCCCATGGAGAGAGGAGCTTGGCGGGCTCCATCTGGTCAGTCCATGGAATCACAAAGAGTTGAACACGACTGAATGACCAACACTTCTACAGTAACTGTGATCATCTACTGCCATAGTCCCCCCTCAGTAATAATAGTCCTCCTTAATTGTATTACTCCCCTTCTATTGTCATAGCCTCTCATACAGTATTAGTTCCTCTTCTACAGCATTAGTTCCTCTCAATTGTCATAGTAACAGTTTCCCCTATAGGGTAACAGTTCTCTATTAGAGAACTAATAGAGTGATAGTTCTCCTTTATTGTCATAGTTCTCCACCCCATACACTAATATTCCTTTCTCTATTGTCATAGTTCACTTTCTCTTGTATAATCCCCTCTCTGTAGTAAAAGTCTCTCCTCTACTGAAATAACCCCTTCTCTAATGCCATAGTCCTACGATATAGTGATAGTCCCCCCTCTATTGTCAAATTTTCCCTTCTGCAGTAGTACTGTCATAGTCCCCTCTGTGCTATAATAGTCCTCCTTGATTGTAGTAGTCCCCTTAAATTATAATAGTCTGCCTCTAATTACCCCTTCTTGAGTAAAACTTCTCCGTTGCTATAATCTCTGTCTACAGTAAATGTCCCCTTCTACTACCATAGTCCACTCCCTATTGTAATAAGTCTGTCTCTGTGGTAATAGTCTCTCATCTAATAATCTCCGTCTATTGTCTATTCCCCTTCCACAGTCAAAGTCCCCCTTCTACTATAACAGTCTTGCCTCTATTGTCATAGTTTCCTCTGTACACTAATAGTCCCCTTCTGCTGTCCCTACTCTATATTAATAGTCCCTTCTCTATCATAGTAGTCCTCACTCTATAGTAATAGTCTTCCTCAATTTCAGTAGTCCTTTCCTATTGTAATAGTCCCTGTCAGCAGTAATAGACCCCCGTTCATTACAATAGTCTCACATAAGGTAATCAGTTCAGTTCAGTTCAGTCACTCAGTCGTGTCTGACTCTTTGCAACCCCATGAATTGCAGCATGGCAGGCCTCCCTGTCCATCACCAAATCCAGGAGTTCACTCAGACTCAGGTCGATCGAGTCAGTGATGCCATCCAGCCATCTCGTCCTCTGTCGTCCCCTTCTCCTCCTGCCCCCAATCCCTCCCAGCATCAGAGTCTTTTCCAATGAGTCAACTGTTCGCATGAGGTGGCCAAAGTACTGGAGTTTCAGCTTTAGCATCATTCCTTCCAAAGAAATCCCAGGGCTGATCTCCTTCAGAATGGACTGGTTGGATCTCCTTGCAGTCCAAGGGACTCTCAAGAGTCTTCTCCAACACCACAGTTCAAAGGCATCAATTGTTTAGTGCTCAGCCTTCTTCACAGTCCAACTCTGACATCCATACATGACTACTGGAAAAATCATAGCCTTGACTAGATGGAACTTAGTCAGCAAAGTAATGTCTCTGCTTTTGAATATGCTATCTAGGTTGGTCATAACTTTTCTTCCAAGGAGTAAGCGTCTTTTAATTTCATGGCTGCAATCACCATCTGCAGTGATTTTGGAGCCCACAAAAATAAAGTCTGACACTGTTTCCAGTGTTTCCCCATCTATTTCCCATGAAGTGATGGGACCAGATGCCATGATCTTCGTTTTCTGAATGTTGAGCTTTAAGCCAAATTTTTCACTCTCCACTTTCACTATCAAGAGGCTTTTTAGTTCCTCTTCACTTTCTGCCATAAGGGTGGTGTCATCTGCATATCTGAGGTTATTGATATTTCTCCCGGCAATCTTGATTCCAGCTTGTGTTTCTTCCAGTCCAGCATTTCTCATGATGTACTCTGCATATAAGTTAAATAAGCAGGGTGACAATATACATCCTTGAAGTACTCCTTTTGCTATTTGGAACCAGTCTGTTGTTCCATGTCCAGTTCTAACTGTTGCTTCCTGACCTGGATACAGATTTCTCAAGAGGCAAGTCAGGTGGTCTGGTATTCCCATCTCTTTCAGAATTTTCCACAGTTTGTTGTGATCCACACAGTCAAAGGCTTTGGCATAGTCAAGAAAGCAGAAATAGATGTTTTTCTGGAACTCTCATGCTTTTTCCATTATCCAGCGGATGTTGGCAATTTGATCTCTGGTTCCTCTGCCTTTTCTAAAACCAGCTTGAACATCAGGAAGTTCATGGTTCACATGTTGCTGAAGCCTGGCTTGGGGAATTTTGAGCATTACTTTACTAGCATGTGAGATGAGTGCAATTGTGTGGTAGTTTGAGCATTCTTTGGCATTGCCTTTCTTTGGATTTGGAATGAAAACTGACCTTTTCCAGTCCTGTGGCCACTGCTGAGTTTTCCAAATTTGCTGGAATATTGAGTGCAGCACTTTCACAGCATCATCTTTCAGGATTTGAAATAGCTCCACTGGAATTCCATCACCTCCACTAGCTTTGTTCATAGTGATGCTTCCTAAGGCCCACTTGACTTCACATTCCAGGATGTCTGGCTCTAGATGAGTGATCACACCATCGTGATTATCCAGGTTGTGAAAATCTTTTTTGTACAGTTCTTCTGTGTATTCTCGCCACCTTTTCTTAATATCTTCTCCTTCTGTTAGGTCCAGACCATTTCTGTCCTTTATCGAGCCCATCTTTGCATGAAATGTTCCCTTGGTATCTCTAATTTTCTTGAAGAGATCTCTAGTCTTTCCCATTCTGTTCTTTTCCTCTATTTCTTTGCACTGGTCGCTGAAGAAGGCTTTCTCATCTCTTCTTGCTATTCTTTGGAACTCTGTATTCAGATGCTTATAACTTTCCTTTTTTCCTTTGCTTTTCACTTCTCTTCTTTTCACAGCTATTTGTAAGGCCTCCCCAGACAGCCATTGTGCTTTTTTGCATTTCATTTCCGTGGGGATGGTCTTGATCCCTGTCTGCTGTACAATGTCACGAACCTCATTCCATAGTTCATCAGGCACTCTATCTATCAGATCTAGGCCCTTAAATCTATTTCTCACTTCCACTGTATAATCATAAGGGATTTGATTTAGGTCATACCTGAATGGTCTAGCAGTTTTCCCTACGTTCTTCAATTTGAGTCTGAATTTGGTAATAAGAAGTTCATGATCTGAGCCACAGTCAGCTCCCGGTCTTGTTTTTGTTGACTGTATAGAGCTTCTCCATCTTTGGCTGCAAATAATATAATCAATCTGATTTCAGTGTTGACCATCTGGTGATGTCCCTGTGTATAGTCTTCTCTTGTGTTGTTGGAAAAGGGTGTTTGCTATGACCAGTGCATTTTCTTGGCAAAACTCTATTAGTCTTTGCCCTGCTTCATTCTGCATTCCAAGGCCAAATTTGCCTATTACTCCAGGTGTTTCTTGACTTCCTGCTTTTGCAGTCCAGTCCCCTAAAGTGAAAAGGACATCTTTTTTGGGTGTTAGTTCTAAAAGGTCTTATAGGTCTTCATAGAACTGGTCAACTGCAGCTTCTTCAGCATTACTGGTTGGGGCATAGACTTGGATTACCATGATATTGAATGGTTTGCCTTGGAGACGAACAGAGATCATTCTTTAGTTTTTGAGATTGCATCCAAGTACTACATTTTGGATTCTTTTGTTGACCATGATGGGTACTCCATTTCTTCTGAGGGATTCCTCACAACATAAAGAGACATACACACACTGAGAGACAAAGACGCACACACACTGAGAGAGAGAGAGATGCACATTGAGAGAGAGAAACACACTGAGAGACACACCCACACTTAGAGAGACATACACACTGAGAGAGAGACACAAACACAGAGAGACACACACAGTGACACATAGAGACACACACATCACACTTAGAGACATACACATACAGAGAGAGAGACACACACACACATACTGAGAGAAAGAGAGAGACATCCATACTGCGAGAGAGAAACACACACTGAGACACACACACGGAGAGAGAGTTAAACACTGAGAGAGAGTCACAAACACTAAGAGACATACACAGAGACACATAGAGGCACACATACTGAGTGACACACACACTGAGAGATATACACATACAGAGAGAGAGACATACACACAGTGACATAAACACACACTGAGAACCAGACACACTCACACTGAGAGAGACACACACAGAGACACACAGAAACACACACACTGAGAAAGGCACACACACACACACACTCACTCAGAGAGAGAGACATCAACACTGAGAGACAGAATCACACACTGAGAGACACACACTCAAACTGAGAGTGAAATATACATGAGAGAGACATGCACACTTTGAAAGAGTGAACTCACAACATACAGAGACACACTCACACTGAGAGAGACACACACACACTGAGAGAGAGACATCCACACTGAGAGAAATAGACATCAAGAGAGACACACACACGGAGAGAGATTTAAACACTGAGAGACACATAGAGACACACAACTGAGACAGACACAATGAGACACACACACTGAGAGACACAAACACTGAGAAACACACCCAGTGACACATAAAGTCACACATACAGAGACACACACGCACACTGAGAGACATACACATAAAAGAGACACACACACAGACATCCACACTGAGAGAGAGAAACACACACTGAGCAACACACATTGCCAGGGTCCAGCCCCGGTGGTCCAGGGTAATTCAAAGCGGGGACAGCATGGCAAGGAAAAACTTATTTATTTAGAAATATAAAGAGAAATTAGGAAGAAATAGTGTAGTAGGAAAATTTAGTAGATAAAAGAGGCTGAATAACTTGGTTTACATGGAGAAATAATAAAACCTCAAGACAAGAGGTTTTCACCATCTACGTTAGGCCACCAGCGCCCGTTTGAATAGTGGAGGGTGCCCCACCTTGGGCTCCCTCTCTCATGGCTTCTAAGATGAAGCCAGGGCAAGTAAGTAGACATGGCGAGCCTCCACGCCTCAGACGGGAATTCAGCCAGAAAATAGAGTAAGAAAAGACATGGGGGAACCAGTCTTTCCAGTGACTGGCCCATCCTCTGTTGTCCGGAAAGGCCTTTTATACTTTTGATTGTACATAGAGATCAATGGATAATACAAAATTATGCAGCATCAGCAGCCCTGACTTTTATTGAGACTAGACTTTTTCTCTGTATACCAAGTTGTATACACAAGTCTTAGGTGATTTACATCATCTTCTGGCCAGAAGGCCAATTAACATTTTATGGCCTTTTCTGATAAGGGTCTGTCAACCAGAGAACTTATTTGTGTTGTTCTTCCCAAAGTCTGGTGCCACTCTCAGAAAGCACTAAATAAAGTTACATTCTTACATAGCAAGGACACAACAATTTATAACAAGGAAAAGGAGTACAGTGATTTATAACAAAGAGAAAAGTAATTACCTCAAAAGTCTAGTGTTGCTAACATCAAAAGTACTATATTCCTTTTTCTATATCCCAATTACATTGATTAATATCCTTCAGGTGCCTAAAAGATAAAGAATATGGAAGCCTGTCAGCAGTCATTGACTCAACAGGGAAACCCATCACCAATATAATTTTTAGCTCTTTAGGAAAGGCTCTGTATCTTTAAGATGCTTTAAGCTTTGTGCCTCTCATGGTTGGGGGGCTGTAAACAATTCACAAGTTGGAAAAGTTCGGACAGACCAGTCAGGTAAGTTAGAAAGCTATCAGAGGGCTTTAAACCGAGACATTCTTTTTATATGCAGGAGACTGTTAGCTGGAGCTCTGAATTAACTCTTTTGGGGATAGCCCCCTGTTATGTCAGAAGAGTATAGTATAGCAGACAGTAAACAGACAGATTTTGGTTTTGGGGTAGATGCTCAGGCAGAGGACCCCTTGAGACCTGACTCGCCTTTCCCGTCTGGTCTCTCTGTATGACCTTGTCATGGGTGGGATCTCCTGTGCTGGCTCCTGGCATCACACACTGAGAGAGACATACACACTGTTGGAGAGTGAACAAATATAATGACACACACACACACTTTGAAAGAGACACACACACTGAGAGTGAGACACCTGCAATGAGAGATGCCCACACACACATTGAGATAGAGGCACACACACAGAGTGAGAGACACACACACACAAAGTCAGAGACAGAAACACATACTGAGACAGAGACACACGCACTGATAGAGAGAGAAACATACAAACTGACAGACAGAAAAATTCACTGAGACAGAGACACAAATATATACACTGAAAGAGAGACACACACACACACTGAGAGAGATCAACACACACATAGAGTGAGAGAGGCACAAACTGAGAGAGCAACACAAACACAGAGATACAAAAAGACACACACACACTGTGAGAGATAAAAAAAACCATTGAGAGACACACACACACCCATAGATTGAGACATACACACTGAGTGAGAGTGACACACATACAATGAGAGACAGAGACACGCACACTGAGAGAGGGACACACACACACACTGAGAGACACAAAACCCACTGAGAGAGATACACACACATTGAGAGACACAAACCCAGAGACACTGAGAGAGAAACATATAGAGACACACACAATGAGAGAGAGAGACACACACACACGGAGAAAGACACATTTTGAGACAAACACACACTGATAGACACACATTGAGAGAGAGAGAGAAACATACACACTGAGTAAGAGAAACACACACATTGAGAGGCACACACACACAGAGTGACACGAATGCACACACTGAGAGAGAGACACACACACTGAGAGATGCACACACACACTGAGAGTTGCATACACACACACACTGAGAGAGAAACCCACACAAACTGAGAGAGACACACACTAAAATACTGAAACACACATTGAGAGAGAGAAACAAATATACTGATAGAGACACACACACTTAGACACACACACAGTGATAGAGATGCACACACAGTGAGAGAGACACAGACACACTTAGAGACACACACACACTGAATGGGATGGAAACACTGAGATAGACACACAAACACACTGAAACACACATATAGACACTGAGAGAGACACACACACACTCTGAGAAAGAGACACATGAACTGAGAGACACACACAGACACATAGAGAAACACACAAAGACACACACACTGAGAGAGATACAAACATAGTGAGAGAGACATACACTTAAATTGACACACACACACTGAGAGACACACACACACACTGAGAGACAGAGACACACACAATGATAGAGAAACACACACATAATGAGAGAAACACACACACATATAGACACACAGAGACACACACATTTAGAGATAGGCACGCAAACTTAGTGAGAGACACACACACAACTGAGAGAGATAGAGAGACACACACTGAGAGAGACACACACACCGATAGAGAAACATACACACTGAGAGACAGAAAAACACACTGAAACAGAGACACACATATATACACTGAAAGAGAGAGACACACACTCTTAGAGATACACACATAGTGAGTGAGATAAACACACACAGAGTGAGAGAGACACACACTCTGAGAGACACACACAATGAGAGAGACAAACACACTGAGACACACACACACACTGAGAGAGAGACACAAAAGCACTGAGAGAGACACACACTCACTGAGGGAGGCACACACACCCTGAGAGATAGACAAAAAATGCTGAGAAGCAAACACACAATGAGAGACACACACACACAGAGGGAGAAACACATGCACAGAGACAAACACACACTGAGAGACACATACACACTGACACACATACAGATAGACAGACAAACACACAGTGTGAGAGAGACACACACTTGACAAATATACACACACACTGAGAGACACACACTGAGAGGGAAAAACACACAGAGACACACACACATTCAAAGAGACACACACTGAGAGAGAGAGACACATACACAAACTGAGAGAGTGTGTGTGTATATCTCTCTCACTGTCTTTTTGCCTCTCATTGTGTATATCTCTCACAGTATGTGTGTGTCTCTCAGTGTGTGTGTCTCTCAGTGTATGTGCATGGGTAGGTCTGTATGTGTGTGTGTCTCAGTGTTTTTATCTCTCTCCCAGTGTTTCCATCCAATTCAGTGGCTGTGTGTGTCTCTCAGTGTGTGTGTCTCTCAGTGTATGTGCATGGGTAGGTCTGTATGTGTGTGTGTCTCAGTGTTTTTAATCTCTCTCCCAGTGTTTCCATCCAATTCAGTGGCTGTGTGTGTCTCTCAGTGTGTGTGTCTCTCAGTGTATGTGCATGGGTAGGTCTGTATGTGTGTGTGTCTCAATGTTTTTATCTCTCTCCCAGTGTTTCCATCCAATTCAGTGGCTGTGTGTGTCTCTCAGTGTGTGTGTGTCTCTCCCTGTATCTGTGTGTGTGTCTCTCAGTGTGTGTGTGTGTTTTTCAATGTGTGTATCTCTTTCTCAGTGTCTTTGAGTGTGTCTCTCAGTGTGTATGTCTCTCAGTGTTTTTGTGTGTGTCACTCTCTCAGCATGTGTGTCCATGTGTGTGTGTCTGTCTCAGTGTGTGTGTGTCTCTACCTCAGTGTGTGTCTCTTAGTGTGTGTGTCTCTGTCTCACTGTGTATGTCTGTGTGTGTCTCTATATGTGTATGTGTCTCTCAGTGTGTGTGTGTGTCTCTGAGTATGTCTGTGTCTCTCTCAATGTGTATGTGCATGTCTCTCTCAGTGGATGTGTTTGACTCTCATTGTATGCTTCTCTCTCGGTGTTTTTGAGTCTCTCCCACTGTGTGTGTCTCTGTGTGTGCGTCTCTATCTCAGTTTGTAACTCATTCACAGTGTATGTGTGTTTGTCTATCTCTCATTGTGTGTGTTTGTGTGTCTCTGTATGTATGTGTGTGTCTCTCAGTGTTTGTGTGTCTCTCAGCATGTGTGTGTGTCTCTGTGTGTCTCTGTGTGTGTGTGTCTCTCTCACAATGTGTGTGTCTCTCTCTGTATGTGTATGTCTCTCAGTGTGTGTGTGTTTCTCTCAGTGTGCATGTGTCTCTTTCAATGTGTGTGTCTCTCTCAGTATGCGTGTCTCTCCCTGAAAGTCTATGTATCTCTCTTAGTGTCTGTGTGTGTCTCTCTTAGGGTGTGTATGTCTCTGTGTATCTGTCTCTCTCAGTGTGTGTCTCTCTCTAAGTGTGTGCATCCCTCTCAGTGTGTGAGTGTGTGTCTCTCAGTATGTTTGTGTCTCTCTCTCAGTGTGCTTATATTTCTATCTCAGTGTGTGTGTATCTCTTTCAGTGTATGTGTCTGTGTCTCTCTCTCAGGGTGTGTGGTTGTATCTCAGCGTGTGAGTCTCTCTCAGTGTTTGTGTTCCTCAGTGTGTCTGTCTCTCTCACAGTGTGTGTGTGCGTCTCTCAGTGTGTGTGTGTGACTCTGTATGTGTGTTTCTCTCAGTGTATATTTTTCTCTCTCAATATGTGTGTATCTCAGTGTGTGTCTCTATGCCTCAGTGTGTTTGTGTCTCTTTCACTGTTTGTGTGTATCTCTCTCAGTGTGTGTGAGGCTCTCTCAGCCTGTGCATGTGTCTCTCAGTGTGTGTGTCTCTCTTCATGTGTGTGCCTGAGTCTCTCTCAGTGTGTATTTTTGTATCTCTCAGTGTGTTTGTGTCTAACTTGATGTTTTTGTGTCTCTCTCTCAGTGTTTGTGTGTGTGTCTCAGTGTGTGTATCTCTCTCAGTGTGTGTGTTTCTGTCTCTCAATGTGTGTATCTCTTTCTGTATGTGTGTGGCTCTCAATGTGTGTCTCTCTCAGTGTGTGTGTGTCTCTCTCTCCATTGTGTGTCTCATTCAGTGTGTATATGTGTATACGTGTATATGTGTCTCTCAGTGTGTGTCTCACTCCATGTGTGTGTGTCTCTCTCAATGTGTGTATGTGTGTCTCTCAGTGTGTTTGTGTCTCTCTCACTGTGTGTCTCTATATCAGTGTGCGTGTGTGTGCATCTCTCTCACTGTGTGTGTGTCTGTCTCTCTCACTGTGTGTCTGTTTCTCAGGGTATTGGTCTCTCTGTGTGTGTCTATTACTGTGTGTGTCTCTCTCTCAGTGTCTGTGTGTGTGTCTCTCAGTGTGTGTGTCTCTCACAGTGTGTGTTTGTGTATCTCAGTATGTGTGTCTCTCTCAGTGTATGTTGTGTCTCTCTCTGTATGTGTGTGTCTCTCAGTGTGTGTGTTTGTGTCTTTCTTAGTGTGTGGGTCTCTCTCTCAGAGTGTGTCACTCCCTCAGTGAGTCCATCGCATTCACTGTGTGTTTATGTCTCTCAGTGTGTATATGTCTCTCAGTGTGTATGTGTTTCTCTCTCTGTATGTGTGTGTCACTCATTATGTGTGTGTGTCTCTCTGTCAGTGTTTGTCTCCCTCTCTCAGTGAGAGACACAGTGTGTGTGACATTACCTGATGTCATAAAGAGTGGGTGTGATGTCATATAGTGAATATGATGTCACACACATGTTAGGTTGACTCCATACATACAGTCGGTTTGATGTCTTCAATACAGTGGCTGTGATGTTGCATGTATAGTGGATGTGATGTTGTATACAATAGATTTGATGTGATAGATAGTGGTTGAGATGTCATAAATACAGTGGATGTGATGTCATAAATACTGTAGTTTGAAGTCATAAAAACTGTGTGTGATGTCATGTATAGTGCATATGATGTCATACATATGCAAGTGTAATGTCATACATAGAGTGGTTGTGACGTTATCAATACATTAGGTGTGATGACACAGATAAAGTGACTGTGATGTCCCATGTGTAGTGGATGTTATGTCATATACAGTGGATTTGATGTCATACATATGGGGTGTGATGTCATAAATACAGTGGATGTAATGTCATAAAATCCATGGTATATCACAAAGAGTGGATGTGTTGTCACACATACTTCATATGACATCATATACATAGTAGGTGTGATGCTATACCAAGACTGTGATGACAAAGATACTGTGGACGTGATGTCAGATACAGTGTTTGTGTTGTCATAAACACATTGTAATGTCATTTATAAGGAATATGATGTCATAAACATTGTGGGCATGATGTCATAGATACAGAGTATGAGATGTCACATGTATAGTGGATGTGATGTCATATGCAGTGTATATGATGTCATATATATTGGCTATGATGTCATGAATACAGTGGATGTGATGTCATAAAAAATGGATGTGATGTTATCTATAGTGCATATAATCCCACACATGCAGTGCCTGCAATGTCATACATACAGTGAATCTGATATCATCGATGCAGTGCCTGCAATGTCATACATACAGTGAATCTGATATCATCGATACAGTGGGTTTGATAACACAGATACAGTGGAAATGATGTCAGATATAGTGGGCGTGATGTCAGATATAGTGGTTGTATTGTCATAAACAGAGTATGTGTGATGTCATATAGAGTGGATATGATGTCATTACAACAGTGGGTGTGATGTCATAGATACAGTGGATATGATTTCACATGTATAGTGGATGTGATGTCATATAAAGTGGATGTGATGTCATATAGTGGGTGTGATGTCAGGAATACAGTGTACGTGATGTCATAAATACAGTGGTATGATATTATAGAGTGGATGTGATGTCATATATACTGCATATGATGTCATACACATGTGAGGCCCAGATATTCAGTGACTTGTTTAGGCCAGCTGGGTTTCAGGAGACTTTATGTTCATGTAAACCAAAGCCCACACATATCTAATGCAGCAGCTGCCTGGTTGACTGAGGTAAGGCTTTCAAATGCAGAGAGGTGTAGTGGGGCTCCTGGCTTGGAAACACCCAAGTTCTGTATGTTTAAGAGAATTAAACTTAAACTGCCCTCCCCCCACATCTAACCTACTTATTCCTGGGGGTTCCCAGAGGTTCCTGGGGACCCAATCAGCCACAGTCCCTGCCCACAAGTCCCTGTCACCCAGCTGTGTCCAGTCCAGGGGGCCACACAGACCGCCTCGGACCCTGTTGATACTGTACCAGAGTGCTGACTCAGGGTACCAGGCCAACTGCACTGCCACCCCGACAGCCCCTCCCCTCAAGTGTCCAGAGCACTCGTGTGTTTAAGAAGTGTTTAAAAAGATTCCAGGCTTCTTGAGGGCAGGATATGAGTGCAGGGTGGGGCCTGTTATTAGGTTCCTCTTTCCAGCATCCCATCCCTCACATTTGGGACAGTTGCTGATGGAAGCCACTTTGTTGCTGGAGGGTCAATGGGTGTGCCTGTTACTTTTAGAGGCTCCAAGCCCTACCACCTCAAGCCCTTCCTAGGCAGGTCCCCTGGTGGCAACACTGACTGACACCTCAAATGCTCTCCTGATCCAGCTGTTGGCCCTGCACAGATACCCCAAGGCCTTGGGCCCTGCTATGTGCCCTGAGCTTCAGCAATAGCCAAGGCCCTGCCCACTGTGGTTCCATGTCCTCTGCTCAGCATATGCTTCCTCATTGCAGATACAGGCCCAGTTCTACTTGTTCTCCTGGAGATGTGCGTGTGTTCTTCTCTGAGCAGTTCCCCCCACCACGGCACAGAGACACCCCAGCCCACTCCCAGGAACCGGTGGGAATTAGGGCACAGACAAGGGCTTGGCCAGCGCCCACCCTGGGACCTCAAGAAGGAAGATCTGCACTGGGGCTTCTCAGGGGGACTTTGGGAGGCCCCCCCAGGACCTGTGCTCCGCTGGGCCAACCCTTCTTCCTCGGGACTCCACATCCTAGCTTTGGTCCAGCATGCCCTACCGTATGACTATCCTGTGCCCACCACAGGCCATGTGGGTCTGAGTGGGAGGGGCTGCCCTGGGGTGATCAGACATTGCCAGCTCCTACCATCTGGGCAAGACACCTCCTGTGAGGCCCTCAGGAAGGGAAAGTTTTGGGGTAGTGAGGGCACCTTGTTAGTGACCCTGGGACAAGGGGGGCTGGGACCATGATCTCCAGTGGCCCTTAGAAGTTCTTCTCTGTGTTGTCATTCCCTGTCTTCAATGGTTTCAGTCAGTTCTGCTCTTCAATAAAATTTCCTGAAAGTTTAAGCGAGTCTTGTCTCTGCTCTGGACACTTGAGGGGAGGGGCTGCCGGGGGTGCGGTACAGTGGCCTGGTACTCCGAGTCAGCACTCTGGTACAGCCCCAGCAGGGTCCGAGATGGTCTGTGTGGCCCCCTGGACTGGATGGAGCTGGGCGACAGGGACTTGTGGGCAGGGACTGTGGCTGATTGGGTCCCCAGGAACCTCAGGGAGCCCCCAGGAATAAGTGGGTTAGATGTGGGGGAAGGGCAGGGTCATCAGGTAGGATGCCATGCTCTAGGATCCCTGGCAGCTCTGTGGGGGCCACTCCCTCCCAGCCTTTCCCTGGTTGGGGGAGAATTTGAAAAGATAAATGTGCACTTTACCCCCATTGGCTCTTCTTCCTTTGCCTGTTCAGTGGGAGCACGCCCTCCTTGCCCAATGGCCCACCCCCACCCCATACCCACTGGTTCCTTCACCTAGGGCCAATAGGCAAGGTTCAAAGCAGACAATCTGGAGACACTTCCTCAGACCTGGCAGAGGGACCTACATCTCCTAGTCCCTGGAGGCCCCCAGAGTTGTGCACCTAACATTCTCCCCTGGCCAGGCCAAGAGCTGGCTCTGCTGTCCCCATTTGGGGATGTAGCCCTTCTCAAGGCCACCATCCTGCTGCAGATCCCATCCTCCTCCTTGAGTTGGAGCAGGCCCTGCCTCCAGATTCTGAGCCTGCTGTCCCTGGGCTTGGTTGGGAGTCCTTCCCATGAGCACTTGGCCTGATAGCTCCTTGGGTGCCCTGCTTCTTCCCCAGCTACCCACCTGGGATCAAACTAATGGCTCCCATTCTCACAGTAGAAAGCCATATCTCCCTATCCCCTAGCACCTGGTCCCCATCACAAAAATGGAAGGTTAGCTCCTAAGCAGATTGTTTCCCTATGCCAGAGTATGCATGACTAGGGCCAATTTCTCTCATCAGAGCTTCCAGCCAGCCCAGATTACCACTGAGAACCCTGTGACCTGGGGCTCTGTCCCAGGACTCATTGTGTTTCTGAGGACTGGACACTGACCCTGTCCCTGAGGCCAGATCCAGGTGTCCTACTGGATTACAAAGCCCACCTGGGCCTTGTAATAGGGTGATCCCCTCTCTGTATGCCCACCACACTGTGCTTCTGTGTGCTGCTCATCACAGTGCCATCCTTGGCACTCCCACAAGGCAGCCTGAGACCCACGATGCCATCTGGTCAAATAAGGGACAGCAGAAACCTGGTACTAATGGCCCTGCACCACTACTTAGGTGCTGAAAGATTTAGAGCCTGGGAGAAGAATCAGCTCCACTGGAGAAGAATCAGCTCCACCCCCAAGAGCTTGCATCTCTGAGCACTGACACTGTACCAGGCCATGGGCTGACCCCTTCAGCCTGCAGTCACTGTTTGAGTCCTCAGAGGATCCCTGGGGGGAGGTGGGCACTGTTAGGACCCTTGCTCCTATTGAAGACAGTGGGGACAGGAGGGTTTAGTGACTTGTCCAAAATGCCCCAGCTCCTCCTCAGAGGCACAAGGATTCCAGGCCAGGCCCACACATTGCATGGTTCAGGCCCTGGAAACACAGCCACAGGACTGGTTAGAGGCACGTGGCTAGTAGTGACAATCCAGAAATGCAGTTGTGGGGCACATTGTTAGTGGTGATAAAGGGGTTGTGGCCCCTGGCCTTCTGCACCTGCCTGCTCCCAAGCAAGGCCCTGTTGTGGCCAGCCAAATGCCTCCAGCCAGTCCTGCTGCTGCCTCTTCTGCGGCAGGTGTTGGGGTGTCTCTCCAGCATCCCCTGGGCTCTCACCCCTCCCATACTCAGGACCCTTTTCTGTGTCTCCTTGTGCTCTGTACTCTGTGCACATGACCCAGATGGCTCTCAGGCAGGCTGAGCTTGTTTCACACAAGACTGCCCCATGCAACTGTGAGGACAAGCGAGGAAGGCCAGGTCCTGCAGAAAATGGAAAATGGGAAGGAAGAGAGCAGCAGAGGGCTCAGCTGGAACCGAGACAGGCATTCAGTTCACCTACCTGAGCCCCTGCTCTGGACAGCACAGTGCATGTCAGCTAGGGGCCTCTAGATATGGGTTGTGACCCCTGATCTTGACCTTGAGTGTCCCGCGACCTCCCTGGCCTGCTATCTCAGGCTGCATCTTCCCTCAGGCCACAGGATGTAGTGACCAGTGCCTGGGCTCTGTGGGGGCCTAGGGTGAGGTGGTGCAGGTGTGCCCTGCACAGCAGGCATGGAAGACTCAGGCCCCCAACTGCACCCCACCCGCACCCCACCCATCTTGGGAGTGAGGCTCTGCAGTAGAGCCCAAGGAAGGGGACAAGAAGGGGCCTGTCATAGCCTTGTAGTCAGAGGGGCCTGGGACCAGTGAGGATGGGGTAAGGTGAGGCTCTGCAAGAAGGCAGCAGTTGATGGGGGAGGTCCCCATGCTGGGCTGATCTTGACTGAAGGGATGCCTCTGACAACAGCATCCTGGGGCCTGTGGGGCCCTTCCTGGTTCAGGACTGGTCCCAGAGGTAGGCCTAGGGAAGGCTCTGACTGGCAGCAGGGCCTCGGGTCTAACAGGGACAAACCACTGCCCACATGTGCTCTCCAGACCCTGTGCTTCTGCCAGGCTATGGGTGGCTGCCCTCAGCTGCAGCACCCATGTGGTTTGAAACAAGTTGCTGCCATCCCCCTGAGCTGTAATTGATGTTCCTAGAACTGTGCCTCCTTGACCCAGAGCCAAGCACATACCCTGTCCCTGGATGCCCTCAGCATTGTTTGGCACAGCCTCCAGGGCACTTCCCTGCCCCCCACCCAAACTTCTCATGTGTATGTCTGATGGCTCAGGACTATTCTTCCATCTCCTGGGTCTCTAAGGGGTGCAGCTCTAAGCTGTGCACAGGGCTCAGGGGTGCAGGAGGGCAGGGTCTCTTCCTAAGGTCACAGAGAAGAGAGCTAGGCCCAGGGGCATCCTCCAGGCAGTCCCTGTCACTCCTTGGAAGGGTCCTCTGTCCTTCCCCATATAGACCACATTCCTCTTTCTCCGCTTCTTTCTCTCCATCCTGTGGAACTCACCCCTTCCTCTAGGATCCTGGCTCTGCAAGCAGGACCCAGTCGTGTCCCTTCACCCACACTCTCTGCCTTTGCTGTAGCCTCAGACCCAGTGACTCCCACCCATGACTCATGACCTGGGGCTGGGGTGGGGCAAGAGAAGGAAGACGCTCCAGAAGGAAGGCAGAGGACTTGAATTCTATTCACCAGCACAACCACTAAGAAAATAACTCAAAAATATAGTAAAAGAAATGAGAAAGTTTAACAGAGTACATTAAAAATGACCTATTTAACACAAAAAAGGCATAATGGAGGAACAATGGAATAAAAATGACATAAGACATATAGCAGGGTTCCCCTTGTAGCTCAGCTGGTTAAAAATCTGCATGCAATGCAGGAGACCTGGGTTCAATCCCTGGGTTGAGAAGATCCCCTGGAGAAGGGAAAGGCTAGCCACTCTGGTATTCCATCCTAGAGAATTCCATGGACTGTATAGTCCATGGAGTCACAAAGAGTCAGACACGATTGAGCAACTCTCACTATGACATATAGAAAAGAAAGGTAGATATAACCCTGTGTTATCAGGAATTACATTAAATGTTGCTGTTCAGTTGCTATGTTGTGCCCAACTCAATTGATTAAAGATGCTCAACATCATTTGTTTTTAGGGAGATGAAAAATTAAAACCACAGTCAGATACCTTCCAGGATGTCTGGAATCAAAAAGATGGACAATAATTGTACTGGTGAGGATGCGATGAAGTTGGACCTCTCATACATAAAATGGTGGGAGCATAAAATGGTGCAGCCATTTTGGAAAATATTCTGGTAGTTCTTCAAAAAGGTAAACATAAAGTTTAATAGGACCCAGCAATTCCACTTCTAGGTACTTATGCAAGGGTACATATGAAAACATACTTTGACACAAATATATATGTCGACATATACATGAAATAAATAAATAAATATATATATATGACATATATATGAAAATATATGTCTACAGAAGACTTGAAGTAAGGCGTTCATAGCAACATTATGCATAAGAGATGAAACCTGAAAACAATCCAAATGTTCAGTAACTGATGAAGGGATGAATAAAATATAGTTTATCCACACAATAAATTTTTATTCAAACAGAAAGAATTTAAAAAGTACCAATACGGTGGGGTGTAGGAGTAGGGCAGAGAGACCACTTTCTCCCCCACAAATTCATTGGAAGAACATTTGAACGCTGAGCAAATTTCACAAAACAACTTTTGAATGCTGGCAGAGGACCTCAGGCACCCAGAAAGGCAGCCCATTGTCTTTGAAAGGAGGTAAGATAAAATATAAAAGATAAAAAGAGAGACAAAAGAGGTAGGGCTGGAGATAAGTCCCAGGAAGGGAGTCTTAAAAGAGGAGAAGTTTCCAAACACCAGGAAACACTCCCACTGGCATGTCTGTGAGGAGTTTTGGAATCTCAGACAGCATCATAACTGGGAGGAAAAATAAATAAATAAATAAATAAATAAATAAATAAATAAATAAATAAATAAAACCCACAGATTAAGTGCCTAATGGCAACTCCCAGTGCTCACAGCTGACATCAGCAAGTGGGGGCTGAACAGGGAGACGTGGGCAGCATTGCTTAGGGTAAGGACCGGGCCCTAATACCCTGAGGGCAGTCTGAGGGAACTAAGGTGAGATAGAAACCCAAACTGTGGGATAGCCAGAGAAAGAGAGAAAAAGAGAGAGAGAGAGAGAGAGAACTACCCCATGAAAAGCCCTAAGGTAAGGCACTGCCAGGCCTCCTACCAGAACAAAGGACTGAGTGAATGCCAGAGGAGAGATAGCAGGCTGCGTACCAGCAGATCCCAAACCAGAGACATGCAGGCAGGGGACAGCCAGAGCCAGAAAGTGGCTATCTCAGCCCCAGAGAGGCATCCTTTACCAGACTGCAAACAGGCTCCATTGTTAACCAAGACTTCTTGGGATTCTGGATGGTTAACATCTGCCAGAAGGGTTGCAGCCAGAGATCAGCTCCCCAGAAGAGACACATGGCACACCTCAGGAGGCACGTCTGCTGCACACCCAGAAAACTGAGCAGCTGGGACGGGGAGGGGATAAGACACACACCCCACCTGTGGGAGATTGTATTTGCCAAGCACATAGTCGCCTGAGCTGCTTGGACCTGGGAAGAGCAGAAAACACAAGCCCAACCAAGTCTGTGCCTTTGTGGAGTACCCAAGAACTTGAACCTGAGTGGCACCTGGGAAGTGCATGCAACCCAGGGCCCACCTCAGACAGTTCCCTGGCAGAACAACCTAGAACCTGAGAAGCGTAGACTGGAAAAGCCCACGTACTGTGAACAGGGGCAATCCCAGTGAGGCCGAGACACACACATACCAGTGATATTTGTTTGCAACGTTCCTCCCTCCCCACAGCACGAATGAACAAGTGAGCCTAATAAATGAGCACCTTCGCCCCCTTGTGTCAGGGCAGAAATTAGGCACTGAAGAGACCACCAAACCAAAGAAGCTAAAATAAACAGAGAGAATCGCTTTGGAAGTGACAGGTGGAACAGATTAAAACCCTGTAGTTAGCACTGACTACATTGGAAGGGGCCTTTAGATCTTGAAAAGTATAAGACGGATCAAGGAACTATCTGAAACTGAACTGACCACAACAGCTCCAGAGAAATTCCTAGATATATTTTTACTATTATCATTTATTTAATTTATTTTTTATTTTAAATCCTCCATTATGCCTTTAATTTTCATTTTTATAACCTACTATTACCTTGCAACAAAAAAGACCCTATTTTTAAAACAAACTTCATATATATTAAATTTTTTGTTACTTTTTTTTAATACTGTAATTTTGAGAGTGTAACCTCTACTCTAGATTTAAAATTTTTGCTTTTTGGTATTTGTTATCAACTTTGTACCCTTAAGAACCCAATCTTCAGTACCCGCTTTTACTTGGGAGTGTGATTACTGGCTTGAGTGCTCTCTCCCTCTTTTGACTCTCCTTTTTCTTCACCATAGAGAAGGCAATGGCACCCCACTCCAGTACTCTTGCCTGGAAAATCCCATGGATGGAGGAACCTGGTAGGCTGCAGTCCATGGGATTGCTAAGAGTCGGACGCGACTGAGTGGGTTCACTTTCATTTTTCACTTTCCTGATTTGGAGAAGGAAATGGCAACCCACTCCAGTGTTCTTGCCTGGAGAATCCCAGGGATGGGGGAGCCTGGTGGGTTGCCGTCTATGGGGTTGCACAGAGTCGGACATGACTGAAGCGACTTAGCAGCAGCAGTAGCTTTTTCTTCACCAGGTCGCCTCTAACTCCTCCCTCCCCCTTGTCTTCTCTACCCATCTCTGTTAATCTCTTTGTGTGTTCCAGGCTGTGGAGAACATTTAAAGAACTGATTACTGGCTGGATCTGTCTCTCTATTTTTGATTCCCACTTTTCTCTTCCTGGTCACCTCTGTCTCCTTCATCCCCCTTCTCTTCTCTGTGTAACTCCATGAACAACTCTGAGGGATCCAGACTGTGAAGAGCACATAGGGAATCAATTACTGGCTAGCTTGCTCTCTCCCTGTTTGATTCCCCCTCGTCTCCTCCTGATCACCTCTATCTCCCTCCTCCCTCTTCTCTTCTCCATGTAACTCAGTGAACCTCTCCAGGTGTCCCTCACTGTGGAGAAACTTTTCATCATTAACCTAGAGGTTTTATCATTGGTGCTGTATAGACGGAGAAGTCTTGAGGCTACTGTAAGTATAAGACTAAAGACCAGAGGCAGGAGGCTTAAGTCCAAAACCTGAGAACACCAGAGAACTCCTGAATCCAGGGAATATTAATTGATAAGAGCTCACCCAAAAGCCTCCATACCTACACTGAAACCAAGCACCACCCAAGAGCCAACAAGTTCCACAACAAGACATACCATGCAAGTTCTCCAGCAACGAAGGAACATAGCCCTGGGTTCAATATACAGGCTGTCCAAAGTCACACCAAACCCGCAGACATCTCAAAACTCATAACTGAACACTTCATTGCACTCCAGAGAGTATAAATCCAACTCCACCCACAAGAACACCAACCCAAGCTTCTCTAACCAGGAAACCTTGACAAGCCACCCGTTCACACCACCCACAGCAAAGAACCTCTACAATAAAAAGAAACCACAAACTGCCAGAATATGGAAAGTGTACTCCAAACACAGCAATCTAAACAAGATGAAAAGGTAGTAGGTAAAGGAACAAGATAAAGACACAACAAACCAAACAAAATAGGATGAGATAGCGAATGAACCTGAGAAATAATTCAGAATAATGATAGTAAGAATGATCCAAAATCTTAAAAACAAAACGTAGTTACAGATACATGACCTGGAGACAAGGATTGAGCAGGTGCAGGACATGTTGAACAAGGACCTACAAGAAATAAAAGGGGCAATATATAATGAATAAAGCAATTAATGAGATGAAAAACACTCTGGAGGGAACCAACAGTAGAATAACGGAGGCAGAAGATAGGATAAGTGAGGTAGAAGATAGAATGGTAGAAATAAATGAAACAGAGAGGAAAAAAGGGAAAAAAAATTAAAAGAAATGAGGACAACCTCAAGACTGCTGGGACCATGTTAAAGGCCCCAACATTCGAATCATAGAAGTCCTGGAAAAAGAAGACAAAAAGAAAGACCATGAGAAAATACTTCAGGAGATAATAGTTGAAAACTTCCCTAAAATGGGGAAGGAAATAGTCACCCAAGTCCAAGAAACCCAGAGAGTCCCAAACAGGATAAACCCAAGGCGAAAAACCCCAAGGCACATATTAATCAAATTAACAAAGATCAAACACAAAGAACAAATATTAAAAGCAGCAAGGGAAAAACAACAAATAACACACAAGGGGATTCCCATAAAGATAACAGCTTATCTTTCAATAGAAACACTTCAGGCCAGAAGGGAAAGGCAGGTCATACTTAAAGTGATAAAAGAGAAAAACCTACAATGCAGATTACTGTACCCAGCAAGGATCTCATTCAAATATGAAGGACAAATCAAAAGCTTTACAGACAACCAAAAGCTGAGAGAATTCAACACCACAAAACCAGCTCTCCAACGAATGCTAAAGGATCTTCTCTAGACAGGAAACACAAAAAGGGGGTATAAACTTGAACGCCAAACAACAAAGTAAATAGCAATGGGATCATACTTATCAATAATTACCTTTAATGTAAATGGTTTGAATGCCCCAACCAAAAGACAAAGACTGGCTGAATGGATACAAAAATAAGACCCCTATATATGTTGTCTACAAAAGACCTATCTCAAAACAAGGGATACATAATGACTGAAAGTGAAGGGCTAGAATAAGATATTCCATGCAAATAGAGACCAAAAGAAAGCAGGTGTAGCAATACTCATGTCAGATAAAATAGACTTTAAAATAAAGGCTGTGAAAAGAGACAAAGAAGGTCACTACATAATGATCAAAGGATCAATCCAAGAAGAAGATATAACAATTATAAACATATAAGCACCCAACATAGTAGCAACACAATATGTGAGGCAAATGCTAATAAGAATGAAAGAGTAAATTAACAATAACACAATAATAGTGAGAGACTTTAATCCCCCACTCACACCTATGGATATATCAACTAAACTGAAAACTAACAAACACAAACTTTAAATGACACAATGGACGAGTTAGAACTAATAGATATCTATAGGACACTTAACCCCAAAATAATTAATTTCCTCTTTTTCTCCAGTGCACATGGAACCTTCTCCAGGATAGATCACATCCTGAGCCATATCTAGCCTTGGTAAATTCAAAAAAATTATAATCATTCCAAGCATATTTTCTGACCTGATGGCAATAAGATTAGATGTCAATTGCAAAAGAAACACTATTAAAAATTCCAACATATGGAGGCTGAACAACACACTGCTAAATAACCAACAAATCTCAGAAGAAATCAAAAAAGAAATCAAAATATGCATATAAGTGAATGAAAATGAAAACACAACAACCCACAACCTGTGGACACTGTAAAAGCAGTGCTAAGGGGAAGGTTCATAGCAATACAGGCATACCTCAAGAAACAAGAAAAAAGTCAAATAAATAACCTACCTCTACAGCTAAAGCCACTAGAAAAGGAAGAAGTGAAGAACTCCAGGGTTAATAGAAGGAAAGAAATCTTAAAAATTAGGGCAGAAGTACATGCAAAAGAAACAGAGGAGACCATAGAAAAATCAACAAAGGTAAAAGCTGGTTGTTTGAGAAGATAAATAAAATTGACGAACCATTAGCCAGACTCATCAAGAAACAAAGGGAGAAGAATCAAATCAACAAAATTAGAAATGAAAATGGAGAGATCACAACAGACAACACAGAAATAAAAGGATCATATGAGACTACTATCAGCAACTATATGCCAATAAAATGGACAACTAGGACGAAATGGACAAATTTTTAGAAAAGCTTAACTTTCCAAAACTGAACCAGGAAGAAATAGAAAATCTTAACAGACCCATCACAGGCATGTAAATTGAAACTGTAATCAGAAATATTTCAGCAAACAAAAGCCCAGGACCAGACAGCTTCACAACTAAATTCTACCAAAAATTTAGAGAAGAGATAACACCTATCCTACTCAAGCCCTTCCAGAAATTTGCAGAGGAAGGAAAACTGCAAAACTCATTCTATGAGGCCACCATCACCCTAATACCAAAATCAGACAAAGATGCCACAAAAAAGAAAACTACAGGCCAATATCACTGATGAACATAGATGCAAAAACCTTTAACAAAACTCTAGGAAACAGACTGTAACTACATATTAAAAAATCATACATCATGATGAAGTGGGCTTTATGCCATGGATGCAAGGATTCTTCAATACCTGCAAATCAATCAAGGTAATACACCACATTAACAAACTGATAGACAAAAATCATATGATTACCTCAATAGATGCAGAGAAAGACTTTGACAAAATTCAACATCCATTCATGATAAAAACCCTCCAGAAAGCAGGGATATAAGGAACATACCTCAACATAATAAAATATATATATGACAAACCCAAAGCAAACATTATCCACAATTGTGAAAAACTGAAAGCATTTCCCCTAAAGTCAGGAACAAGACAAGGGTACCCACTCTCACCACTACTATTCAACAGAGTTTTGGAAGTTTTGGCCACAGTAATCAGAGCAGGAAAACAAATAAAAGGAATTCAGATTGGAAAAGAAGAAGCAAAACTCTCACTGTTTACAGATGACATGATGGTCTACATAGAGAACCCTAAGGACCCCACCAGAAAATTACTAGAGCTAATCAATAAATATAGTCAAGTTGCAGGATATAAAATTAACACACAGAAATCCCTTGCATTCCTATACACTAACAATGAGAAAACAGAAAGAGAAATTAACAAAACAATTCCATTCACCATTGCAATGAAAATAATAAGATACTTAATAATATATCTACCTAAAGAAAAAGAAGACCCATATAGAAAACTATAAAACACTGATGAAAGAAGTCAAAGAGGACACAAACAGATGGAGAAATATAACATGTTCATGGATTGGAAGGATCAATATAGTGAAAATGAGTATACTACCCAAAGCAATCTATAGATTCAATGCAATCTCTATCAAGCTACCAACGGTATTTTTCACAGAACTAGAACAAATAATTTCACAAATTGTATGGAAATACAAAAAACGTTGAGTAGCCAAAGCAATCTTGAGAAAGAAGAATGGAACTGGAGGAATCAACCTGCCTGACTTCAGGCTATACTACAAAGCTGTAATCATCAAGACAGGATGGTACTGGCACAAAGACAGAAATATAGATCAATGGAACAAAATAGAAAGCCCAGAGATATATCCATGCACCTATGGACACCTTATCTTTGACAAAGGAGGTAAGAATATATAATGGAGAAAAGACAATCTCTTTAGCAAGTGGTATTGGGAAAACCGGTAAACTACTTGTAAAAGAATGAAACTAGAAAACTTGCTAACACCACACACAAAAATAAACTCAAAATGGATTAAAGATCTAAACTTAAGACCAGAAAATATAAAACTCCTAGAGGAAATCATAGGCAAAACACTCTCCAACATAAATCACAGCGGGATCTTCTATGACCCACCTCCCAGAGTAATGGAAATAAAAGCAAAAATAAATGAATGGGACCTAATTAAATTTAAAAGATTTTGTACAACGAAGGAAACTATAAGCAAGGTGAAAAGACAGCGTTCAGAATGGGAGAAAATAATAACAAATGAAGCAACTGACAAAGAATTAATCTCAAAAAAATACAAGCAACTCCTGCATCTCAATTCTAGAAAAATAAACGATCCAATCAAAAAATGGGCTAGAGAAATAAACAGACATTTATCTGAAGAAGACATACAGATGGTTTACAAACACATGAAAAGATGCACATTATCAGAGAATTGCAAATCAGAACCACTATTAGGTACTATCTGACGCCTGTCAGAATGGCTGCTCTCCAAATATCTACAAAAAATAAATGCTGGAGAGGGTGTGGAGAAAAGGGAACCCTCTTACACTGTTGGTGGGAATGCAAACTAGTACAGCCACTATGGAGAACAATGTGGAGATTCCTTAAAAACTGGAAATAGAACTTCCATAAGACCCAGCAATCCCACTGCTGGGCATACACACCGAGAAAACTAGAACTGAAAGAGACACGTGTACCCCAATGTTCATCACAGCACTGTTTATAATAGCCAGGACATGGAAGCAACTTAGATGTCCATCAGGAGAGGAATGGATAAGAAAGCTGTGGAACATATACACAATGGAATATTACTCAGCCATTAAAAAGAATACATTTGAATCAGTTCTAATGAGGTGGATGAAACTGGAGCGTATTATACAGAGTGAAATAGCCAGAAAGGAAAACACCAATACAGTATACCAATGCATATATATGGAATTTAGAAAGATGATAATGATAACAATATATGTGAGATAGCAGAAGAAAATAGCAACAGATATATAGAACAGTCTTTTGGACTCTGTGGGTATAGACGAGGGTGAGATGATTTGAGAGAATAGCATTAAACATATATATTTTCATATGTGAAACAGATCGCCAGTCCAGGTTTGATGCATGAGACAGGGTGCTCAGAGCTGGTGCACTGGAATGACCCAGAGGGATGGGATGGAGAGGGAGGTGGGAGGGGGGATTAAGGTGGGGAACACATGTACACCCATGGCTGATTCATGTCAATGTATGGCAAAACCACTACAATATTGTAGAGTAATTAGCCTCCAATTAAATTAAATAAATTTAAAAATAATAATATAAAATGTGAATAGAGATACATATTAAAAATTAATTAAATAAAAAGTACCAATATATGCTACAATATGGATTAACCTTGGAAATATTGTAAAAGATGGCAGGTGAAAAATGCAACATATTGTTTGATTCCATTAATGTGAAATGTCCAGAATTTGAAAGATTAGTGGTTAACAGGGCCTGGCAGGAATTGTAGGGGAACTGCCTAATGCCGATGAGGTCTTGTTTGGGGGCAGGAAAATATCCTGTAGTTGGACAGAATGAAGGCTACACAACACTGTGAATGTGCTAAATGCCTCTGAGTTTTCCATTTCAAAAGAGTGACATGTATGGAATGACAATTCTATCTCGATTTAAAAACAGGTGATTTCTTTATGCTGGAGGCCACCACAGCTCCTGCGTCAGCATGCAACAGTGTACACAGAAGCAGATGTGAGTACACATAATTGAATCTAAACCCTGAAAGAGATTTGCAAACACTGAAAGAGCATCCCACACACTGAGACACACACACACAGAGTGATGCACCCACACACACTGGCAGCCAGCATCACACACACATACTAGGAGTGACACATTGACAGACACACACAAATACTAAAAGAAAGACACACACTACTACTCCCACACACACAGACACAGAGACACACACACACTGAGAGAGACACACACACACATTGAGAGAGAACCACACATATTGAGAGACACACACACTGAAAGGGAGACACACCCACACACATAGAGTCAATCAGTGAGACAACACACAGAGACACACAAACTGAGAGCAACACACACACACTGACAGGAAGAGGAATATAAAACCCGTGAGACACACACTCACACACTGAGAGATACACACACTCATTGAGAGACACACACAAGCAGAGAGAGGTACACAGTCCAGCTGCGAGGGAGGGACATACACTGCGTGAGAGACACACACAGACACTAGGAAAGAGACACACAACACTGAGACAGACACACCCACATTGAGAGAGAGATACACTGAGACACGCATTCACACTGAGGGACACACAAACAGTGGGAGACTTACTCATACAGAGAGAGACACACACGCAGTGCGACACATCCATTAAACACACACAGAAACACACAGAGGCACACACATTGAGCGAGATGCACAAAGACACTGAGAGAGACACCTCAATGGAATAGAAAGACATACTGAGAGAGAAACACATTCACACTGAGAGCCACACACACTAAGAGAGAGACACACCCTGAGAGACACACAGATACTGAGAGAAACACATAAACTCACTCTGAGAGACCCTCACACACTGAATGAAAACACACACACTGAGAGAGACATAATGTGAAAGAATGAAACAGACATGGTGAGGGTGACACACACACACTGAGATAGAGGCACACACATAGTCAGGGTGAGACACAAAATAATGGGAGAAACACACACACTGAGAAACACACACAAAATGAGCGAGGCACACACACACACTGAGGAAGATACAAACACACAGGGAGAGATATACACACACACTGAGACACATAGATACAGATAGAGACACACACACATTGAGAGACACACACAACGAGAGGCACACACAACAGAGAGAGAGACACACACGAGAGATAGAAATACAAACTGAGATAGAAACACACATTGAGAGAGAAACACGTGCAACTTGGAGGGAGACAAATACACAGAAAGAGACACACACACTGAAAGACACACATACACACTGAGTGAGATGCAAAGACACACAGTGAGTGAGAGACACACAGATACAAATAGAGACACACACACATTGAGAGACACACACAATGGGAGGCACAGACAACAGAGAGAGAGACACACAATGAGAGACAGAAACACACATTATGAGAGAAACACATGCAATATAGAGAGGGAGACAAAAACACAGAGAGAGACACACACACCGAAAGATACACGTACACACTGAGCGACATGCACAGACACACTCTGAGAGAGAGACACACATACTGAGAGAGACTCACACTGAGAGACACATACACATATAGAGAGACACACAGATACATTCAGTGAGAGAGAGACACACATTGTGTGAGAGAGACACTCAGACGAAGAGAGAGACACACACATACACTGAGAAAGAGACACACACTGAGACAAGGACACACACACAGAGACCCACATTGAGAGAGAAACTCACACAGTGGGGACAAACACACACAGAGTTACTGACAGAGACACACAGAAAGAGACACACACTGAGAGACACACAGATCGAGAGAAAGGCACAAATGCATTAGAGAGATGCAAACATAGAGACAGACACACCTAGAGAGAAACATACACAATAAGAGAAAAACATACATATTGAGGGATATGCACACACACACACTGAATTGGATGGAAACACTGAAAGAAAGACACAAACACTGAAATAGAGTCCCACACACTGAGACACACACACACAGAGTGATGCACACACACACACTGGCAGACACACAGACTCACACACTAGGAGTGACACACACATTGACAGACACACACAAATACCTAAAGAGAGACACACACGACTACTCCCACACAGACACAGACACAGAGACACACACACACTGAGATAGACAGGCACACTGAGAGAGAAACTCACACAATGCGAAACACACACCCACTGAGATAGATAGACACACACACACATAGAGACAGTGAGAGACACACATATATTGAGTTGTATAATCTGTTTATATATTTTTTATGTTGACCCCTTATTGTCTTGTCATTTGCAAATATCTACTCCCATTCAGTAGATAGTTTTTTTCATTTTGTCAAATTTTTGCTTGCTGTGGAAAAGCTTTTAAGTTTAATTAGATCTCATTTTTTTCTTTTGTTTCCTTTGCCTTAGGAGAAAGATGAAAAAAAAAAAACTTTTTTCTATGATTTATGTCAGAGTGTTCTCCCTACATTTTTCTTCTTGGAATTTCATAGTTTCCAGTCTTTCATTTTGGGGTTTAATTCATTTTGAGTTCATTTATTAATTGTAATAGTATTTTGGTGGTGCTTTATAGTTTTCTGCGTATAGTATCATGTCAACTGCAAGTAGTGACAGTTTTACTTCTTCCTACCAATTTGGAGGACTTTTATTTCTTTTCCTTGAATGATTACTGTGGCTAGAACATCCATCATTTTAGAAGTGGCAAGAGTGGGCATCCTTGCCTTGTTCCTGATTTTAGAGGAAAAGCTTTCAGCTTTTTGCCACTGAATATGATATTAATTGTGTTTATTATAAATGACTTTCATTATGCTCAGATATATTCCCTCCATATCAAGTATGATGAGAGTTTTTATAACGAATGAATATTGAGTTTTGCCAAATGGTTTTACAGCATCTATTTAGATAATCATGTAATTTTTCTCCTTCTAGTTCCTAATGTGGTGTATCACATTGATTGATTTGCAGATATTGAACCATCTTCGTACCTCTGGAATAACTACAACTTGATCATGGTGTGTGATGGTTTCAATGTGTTGTTGAATTTGGTTCTCTAATATTTTGTTAAGAATTTTATCATCTGTCTTCAGCAGAAATATTAGTATTTAATTTTCTTTTTTGATGGTGTCTTTGTCTGGTTTTGGTGTCAGGATAATGGTGGCTTTGTAGAATGAATTTGGAGGCACTCCATCTTCTCAGTTTTTTGGAATAGTTTAAGAAGTTTGGATATAATCTATTCTTTACTGCAGAGGGTTCAATCAGTTCAGTTCAGTCGCTCAGTTGTGTCTGACTCTTTGTGACCCCATGGACTGTAGCACCCCAGGCCTCCCTGTCCATCACCATCTCCTAGGGCTTACTCAAAGTCATGTCCACTGAGTTGGTGATGCCATCCAACCATCTCATCCTCTATCATCCCCTTCTCTTCCCACCTTCAGTCTTTCCCAGTATTAGGGTTTTTTCAAATGATTGAGATCTTCTCATCAGGTGGCCAAAGTATTGGAGTTTCAGCTTCAGCCTCAGTCCCTCCAATCAATAATCAGGACTAATTTCTTTTAGGATGCACTGGTTGGATCTTCTTGCAGTTCAAGGGACTCTCAAGAGTCTTATCCAATACCACAGTTCAAAAGCAGCAATTCTTCAGCACTCAGTTTTCTTTATAGTACCACTCTCACATCCATACATGACCACTGGAAAAACCGTAGCTCTGACTAGATGGACCTTTGTTGGCAAAGTGATCTCGCAGCTTTTTAATATGCTGTTTAGGTTGGTCATAAACTTTCTTTCCAGGAGCAAGGGTCTTTTAATTTCATGGCTGCAGTCATCATATGAAGTGGTTTTGGAGACCAATAAATAAATAAATAAAGTCAATAACTTTTTCCATTGTTTCCCCATCTATTTCCCATGAAGTGATGGGACCAGATGCCATGATCTTAGTTTTCTGAATGTTGAGTTTTAAGCCAACTTTTTTCACTCTCCTCTTGCACTTTCATCAACAGAGTCTTTACTACTTCTTCACTTTCTACCATAAGTATGGTGTCATCTGCATATCTGAGACTATTGATATTTCTCCCAGCAATCTTGATTCCAGCTTATCATCTGGACTTCATCCAGTCCAGCATTTTGCATGATGTACTCTGCATATAAGTTAAACAAGCAGGGTGACGATAAACAGCTTTGACATTCTCCTTTCCCAATTTGGAGCCAGTCTGGTGTTCCATACTGGGGGTTAATTAATACCTTTTAAGGGGGAAATAAACATTACACCAAAGAATTTATGTCTAATTTTGCAATTAAATAAAACAAATCCAGACTAATGTGAGAAGGAACTTGATTTGAAATGACAATGGTGATAGGGTCATTGCCCACACAACAAAAGTAATGCTGAAAATTCTCCAAGATAAGCTTCAACATAGACCAAGAACATTCAGATGTTCAAGCTGCATTGAGAAAAGACAGAGGAACAAGAGATCCAATTGCCAACATCGGTTGGTTCATAGAAAAAGCAAGAGAAATCCAGAAAAACATCTACTTCTGCTTTGCTGACTATGCCACAGCATTTGACTGGGTGGATCACATCAAATTGTGGACAATTCTTAAAGAGATCAGTATACCAGACCAACTTACCTGACTCTTGAGAAATCTGTATGCAGGTCAAGAAGCAACAGTTAGAACTGGACATGGAACAATGGACTGGTTCAAAACTGGGAAAGGAGTACATCAAGGCTGTACATTGTAACCTTGCTTATTTAACTTATATTCAGAGTACATCATGCTAAATGTCATATTGGATGAAGCACAAGATGGAATGAAGATTGCCAGGAGAAATAGTAATAAATTCAGATATGCAGACAACACCACGCTTAAGGCAGAGAGCATAAAGAAACTAACATCTTGATGAGGGTGAAAGAAGATAGTGCAAAAGCTAACTTAAATAAACATTTGAAAATCCAGGGTCATGGCATCCGCTCCAATCACGTTATGGCAAATAGAAGGGGAAACAATGGAAACAGTGACAGACTTTTATTTTTGTGGGCTCCAAAATCACAGCAGATGCTTATGGCAGCCATGAAATTAAAAGTCGCTTGCTCCTTGGAAGAAAAACCATGACTGACCCAGAGAGCATATCAAAAAGCAGAGACATCACTTTGCTGACAAAGGTCCATACGTCAAAGCTAAGGTTGTTTCAGCAGCCATATATGAATATGATTGTTAGACCATAAAGAAAGCTGAGGACTGAAGAACTGATGCTTTTGAACTGTGGTGGTAGAGGAGAGTCTTGAGAGTCCCTTGGTCTGCAAGGACATCAAACCAGTCAACCCTAAAGGAAACCAGTCCTGATTATTCACTAGAAGGACTGATGCTGAAGCTGAAACTCCAGTACTTTGTCCATCTGATGCAAAGAACTGACTCATTGGAAAAGATCCTGATGCTGGGAAGGAATGAAGGCCAGAGGAGAAGGGGATGACAGAGGATGAGATGGTTGGATGGCATTGGGGATTCAATGGACTTGGGTTTCAGCAAGCTCTGGGAGTTGGTGATGGACAGGGAAGCCTGGTGTGCTGTAGTCCATTAGGTTGCACAGAGTCATGTCAGGAGCCACCTTAGGCATTACTGACAAAATGGAGGCATGGCCCCAAGCCCCTCTCTTTGTCCCGCAGGCATGGACCCGGGATGAAAGAGTTAGGCCTTGTGATTCTGACTTGTTTTTTCCTCTCCTCAGCTGAGTGACTGAAAAGGAATATTAAGGTGCTTATCGTTCTTGAGAGGAGCATGAGAAGGCTCAGAGCCTTCTACAGCTCTTCTCAGAGAATAATTCATAAAGTTAATCATTGACATTTGTTCAAGGACTTTTACGAAAGAGTGTTCCAGGATGAGCACATAGACTGCAACTTGAGGCCATGGGAGGGATTGCTATTTGAAGCCTATTTGTGAGGAAAATGTTTATGACAAAGGAGTTCACTGAATTTAGGGCTTAGAAATAATTAAAATAGTTAGAAACTAAAGATTTAAGGAATGTTGTAATATTGGCATATTTTACTATAGCTTATAGAGGTTAGGAATTTTAGAGAAACTAATAGCTAGAAGCCTTTTTAAGAGATAGTGAGTTTAGGATGTTAGGGGCAAAGAGGATTTAGAAAGATAAGAAATAAACTGAGGAATGTAGCATGAGTTACAATGTAATCACAAGTTTACTATAGGACACATAAGAGGAAGTAGATAATAGATGGTAAAGCTGATTCTGAGAGAATTGCTGAAGCAGGATCTCTGTTTGAAGGGCAACACTGATTTATGGAGATAATAAATCTGGGTGACAGGGAACTGAAAATTTCAAACCTCTGACCTAATGTTTTTGTAAAATTGTAAAAGAAAATCTTAAACTCGAAATAAATGTGCAGTCCAAGAAAACTGAGAGGCTGTGTTGTAACTTGCCTACACTGGGAAACTGATTCAGTCAAGAGTCAGTGGTGTAGTGGTCATCTGACTCTTGCCTTTGGGCACCTTACTTTTTTTTTTTTTAATCAGGAATGTATTTCTGGTAGATGGGGCAAGTTGAGTTTCCCTACTCAATATGAGAGTTGAAGTGTCCCCAACAATATTACTGGAGGAGACATTTAACACTTTTTTTGCTCCGATGTGTAATCTTATGGAGACAGTGTATAGACCTTGAGGCAACAGGCTGAGGATTCACTAAGTCTTGGAATCTCTAACACTCATTGGAGTAGAAATAACATCCAACCTGTTCTTAATTACCTTTTTCCATGTTAAGTGATTGTTCTAAATTTCCTTAAGCCCCTCAAGAGCCCCCAGTAGGAAGAGGGTGGTCTAAAGATGAAGTGACTAGAGGACTCTGACGTGCTGAAATGGAATGAAAAGTGTTTGGCAGAGGTTAATACAGGGATGGAGGAGGCAGGAGTGTTGAAGGGGGGCATATGAGTCAGAGAATAAAGGGCACTGAAGGAAAGTCTGAGGGTCATGAGAAGAAACACCATGCCCCTGAATCACCACTCCCCAGAATCAGACACACAGAGGTGTCATAGCCTCCCTCAGCACACACTAACCCATGTTGATGGGCACAGTGGTACATTGTGATGTCTAAGACCCCAAAGCCACCATTGGCTGGGGGAGTGCCTAGCTGACCAATCAGAGTGAAGGGTGTGGCTCCTCATTGTCCTGAGAAGGTATATGTAGGGAAGTCAGAGGCAGAGATTCTGGGTTAGGCCACTTCATGGTGTCATCATGACTAAGGTAACCAGGAAGCCACAGCAGCCAAGAAGAGTTGCAACGCAGTTTGCGTCAAGGATGAAAGGAAGAAAGAAGACCCTTTGTCAACGGAGATACAGAGGCAGTGTGAAGGTAAGATGATTCCATCTATGCTCCCCAGGTTCTCCATTGACTTTGCTGCCCAAGACCTCTACACTGCCCTTGCCTGGCACAAAAGTCCTCATCAGGCCACATCCCTTTTCATGAAATATCCCTTCCAACTCAGTTGTTATACTCTTTCCTCAAAACTAATACCTTTCTCTTGTCTTTCAAGGCACGAAGTATGACCATGAGGGTCAGAAGACCTCTAAAAGGAACGTTGAGAAAGAAAATCCGATTGTATGCCACTCAGTCGAAGAAGGTGAAGAAAACAAGAAAACCAAACTGTTTTTTCTGTTCCTGTGCATGTAAGAAACTGAATCAAAGCCGGAAAAGGTACCAAAATATGAGGCAGAGTCAAAAGAGAAGATAAGCTCAGCCACCCCAGAATGAGAGACCCTGGAGAAGTACAACCTGGGCAGCCAGTAACTGAATAGAAAAGGTCAGACAGTTTAGAATTGTGTCTCCGGAGGTCTGCTTTCTTAGAAATGGCCAGCCAGGAAAAGACTGACTCTCACACTAACAGTAAACTGATGGCTGAAATTAAACATCAAATGGTGAAAAGATTATATTTGTGTGTGTGTGAATTTTCTGATGGGAAGGGAGGGAAGGAAAAAAATAGATGGGCACCTGAGTGGGGAGGGACGTGGCATCCCGAGAGATTGGGGAACAGACCCTCAGGTCCCCAGTTAGTCAGAGAATAGAGGTCTGGACTGGGTCAGGAGTCTGCACTGAAGATGGATAACCCTGCTTAACAATTGATCTCAGTGGCAAGGAGTAGTGGTGTGGTGTTACTGCCATTGTTTGGGGTGTGGAATGACATCAGGGTAAAGATTGCCAGAACCCAGATGGGAAGAGGGTTTCACATAGGGATAGTGAATGTCATACTTCCCCTGAGAGAGGCAGGCAGAAATCACATCCTGGCCACTTATGTCATAATGGGCTTTGTTGCATCACTTGCATATGCTGTCAGCTAAAGGTGTTCAGGAAGCACAAAATGCTGATATAACTAAAATCCACAACTAGGACTCCCAAAGATTAAAATAATGTTTGGAAGGAACAGACAAAATATCAATTAGGCCACTGTTATCCTAAGAAATTGGTGGGAGCAGTGTGTTCCCAAGGGCAGGGCAGTGGAGGTGGCTCAATCCCGGTGCAGATGATAAACAGGATCACCACACAGAGATAATTTTTTTGGGTGAGGGTACCATGCAGTTTGTGGGATCTTAGTTCCCTGATCAGGAATTAAACTGGTTCCCCTTCTAGTAAAGCACGGAGTCCTAACCACTGGACAGCCAGAGAAGTCAGGACAGACTTTTGATACAAGTATTAATATAAGACTGAGTAAAAGCTCATCTTATATTTATTATCATCCCCTAGTATTTCTTTTTTTTTAATTTTTATTTTTACTTTATTTTACTTTACAATACTGTATTGGTTTTGCCATACATTGACATGAATCCACCACGGGTGTACATGCGTTCCCAAATATGAACCCCCCTCCCACCTCCCTCCCCACAACATCCCTCTGGGTCATCCCCGTGCACCAGCCCCAAGCATGCTGTATCCTGCATCGGATAACTACAGTCAAAACATTCTTCCCCAATAAAGTCTTTTGTTAGTCCAAGTTCTACAAGTTTTCATAGTTTAAAAATAAGAGTATGGAATATTTAATTTGGTTTTAACTTTCATTTTGAAATGTTTAAACAGGTTCAAGGAGTAGTCAATCAAATATGGAAATATATAAGGCAGAGTCTCTACCAGAGGAATCCAGTGTGTCTTCAGAAAACATTTTAGAAACAACTAACACACAGAGTTTCACCATCAGCATCAAAAGGGTTGAGTTCAGGTTTTAAGTCAATGATGTTGTATCTTTTATCTGAACTGCAGCTCCCTAATTAAATCTTTCTGGCACTTTAACTCCTGAGAGACACAGTTGATGATTCAAAGTCAGTCACTGAATGTGATTTAAAATCATTAAGAGTGAAGGAGACCCTGGGTTTGTTGTCCTTTCAAAGGAAGTGGGAGAACTATCATCCCTGCCTGCTGAAAATTAATCAGTTAAAGGAGCTACCAGGATGATATGGACAGAGAGACCTTATGTTTACATATAGGTCGGTGCTGTGATTCCAGATCTGTATATATTATCACCATTTAACACTATCACACTTTAATGCCCTGTTGTAGGACTTACTGAAGTACTTGCTGTTAGGGGAAGGTAACAGATTGCTAGGCCTGAAGAGCTGAAAATGAAAGTTGCTCAGTCGTGTCTGACTGTTGGTGACCCCATGGACTACACAGTCCATGGAATTCTCCAGGCCAGAATACTGGAGTGGGTAGCCTTTCCTTACTCTAGGGGATCTTCCCAACCCAGGGATCAAACCCAGGTCTCCCACATTGCAGGCGGATTCTTTACCAGCTGAGCTGCAAGAGAAGCTAAAGAATACTGGTGTGGGTAGCTAATCCCTTCTCCAGCAGATCTTCCCTACCCAGGAGTTGAACTGATGTCTCCAGCATTGCAGGCAGAATCTTTCCCAACTGAGCTATTAGGAAAGTTCTGAGGTGGACCAAAAGTGGATGTTAGACGCCCTTGTTTCCCTAAAGTGGCACTGGTATATATTTTAATATCCATGGATATACTGCCACCTTGCAAAGAGAAGTGAGGATGCATAGAGTTTAAAAAGGATCCAAAGACACTTAGGGTTAAAAGAGAAAAACATAAATAATAAGTCATGAGTTGAGGAAGGGTATATCCAAGTAGTCAACAACAATAAATCAATACCAGACACTTATAGCTCTACTGGAAAGGGACGGTATATTGTGATTCAGACATGTCAAGTCCTATTGCAAAAGCTGTGTTTTATGAGAGGGGGTGGGGTTTGGTCATTAGCACTTACAAAGAGTAGTAGAAACTCTTTATACTTCCACTTATACAGGTTCCCTAGGAATAGATTCCAGCTGACCTCTCTAGCTGTGTCATAACAACCTCTATTGACTGATACAATGATTTCCCTAAGACCTTCTACTTTCCTCTATGCCTGTGTCCATCCTATCTTCTGTGACTCAGAAACTAGCAACCATCTGAGGCCAGCCTAATGGTCACCTCCCAAGGAAATTTTCTTAATCATTCTCCTGAGTACTAATTTTTTCACGTTCTCCAATCACTTGCAGTTTATTACATGCAGCTTGTATGATAGATTTTTGAGTATGTATCTTATCAGAAATGCATGCCAGAGAGGTAAACGGATTAGAAATCAACAGTGTGGTGATGTAAAATATTATCAGAAGTTGAATTATCTAAGACTGTAAGGGAGAGAATCACTCTCCCTGCCAGGTATGTCTAAGAATCTGTTTGAAAATATAGTAACAACCATAAACTAGAGAGTGGATCAGAAGTCAAAGGAACTTAAATGAGAAGCTTATTTTATCAGTAGTCAAGAGGAAGTCTATGTCTTTGTATTAAGACCACCCATTTGCATGACACCAAATGCAAAAGCCAAAGCAGTGCCCATGGACTCATGATAAGAGCACAATACTGCTGGCCCAGAGGCTTCTCTTGCTTGGCAGAGGTCAAGAGCAAGTCTATATGCCAAGAGTCAGAACCCATCTGCCCAGGATCACATCCACGTATCAGCCAGAATCAAGTGGGAGTCCCCAAACTTTACATGCTCCTGGCCAAGTCCCTCACTCCACTGCCTTTCCTATAGACTTGTCACTCATTTCTGCCTTGAGATGATCATGATTAAATTTCAACTTGCCATCTCTTCAATTAATCACAGTGGGCAACTAGAAATCTGAATGCAAAAGATTGTAATTGGACTCTTACCTTATACCATATAAAAAACTAGAGTATTGTAAAGTTAAAAAAAAAAAACTAAACTCAGAGTTGATTAAAGATTTAAATGCAAGACCTGAAAGTATAAATCAACCAGAAGAAAACATCCTGGAGAAGTTGTAAACATTGGTCTTAGAAGTCATTTTATGTATGTGACACCAAAAGCATAGGGAACAAAAGCAAACATAGAAAAGTAGGACTACTTCAAAAGATTAAACTGCCTCCCACAAAGAACATCAAAAATACATCTACATAGGAGCCAAATGGATGATTACCAAATGGGAAGTTGGGGTGGGAGGGATAAAGTGGGAGTTGGGGATTAACATATATATAGACACCACTATATATAAAATAGATAACCAAAAAGGACCTACTACAAAACCACAGACAACTCTGCTAGACATTCTGTAACAACATAAATGGAAAAAGAATTTGTAGAGGAATAGATGTATGTATGCATGCCTGTGCAAGCTCAGTTGCTTCAGATGTGCCCTAATCTTTGTGATCCTATGGACTGTAGCCTGCTAGGCTCCTCTGTCCATGAGATTCTCCATGCAAGAATACTGGAGTGGCTTGTCATGACCCTCTAAGCATATCTTCCCAACCCAGGGATTGAACCCAAATCTCCTTCATTGCAGGGTGATTCTTTAACAACTGAGCCAAGTGGGAAGCCCAAATACACGTATATGTAAAGCTGAAACACTTTGCTGTACACCTGAAATACAACATTGTATATCAAATACACTCGAATTTTAAAAAAAGAATACATCAACATGTAGAACAATGAGCTCAAAAAACTAATCAAAAAATGCAGAAAAATTCCTAAACCTACTCTCAAAGAAAGATCCACGGGGAATAGGGTAGGAAGGGAAAAGGATCATTCAAGTCCTGACCTGTGCCCATGGGAGAGGACTCAGAATATAAGGGAGATTACACGGTTAGAGATATGCCCTGGGGGTGAGTGGTTTGAGCCATATATTGGACACACAAGTCCTGGGGTCTGACACAGGGAAGAGAAACACCCTTAGCTGGTTGCAAGGCCATGTGGACTAACAGGAGGTCTGTGGGAAGCCTGGACACCCCCTCCAGGAGCATGTGCTCTGGGGCTTGCTCCCAAGCCACAGTGAAGAGAACAGATTGAGACCGCAGTTGTGGATGCCTGTTTTCCCCACAACTGTCCACCCCTACACATGCCCTGCTTACTTCGTGTGGCCGATCTGCACTGGAGCAGGGGCTGCCATGATGAGGCAGAGAGCTGGGATGTGGGAAACAGAGGTGCATCTGGCCCAGGGCGGCATCTGAGTGGGAGGGCCGGGGCCATGCTCATGGAGGGCACTTACATAGGCAGCGTATCTGGAGAAGTCCTGATCTCTGATGGAGGCCAGACTGCCACAGCAGATGACCCAGTGTGTGCCCAGAGCCCATGAGGGCCTCACCTTCCCAATAGTACCCCCTCTTCAACAGGGCAGGGATAGCAGAGGCTGGGGGAAGTGATCAGCTGTGAGGGACCAAGAGGTCTCAGCCCAAAAGCTATGTTTAAGCAGGGCAGGAAACGCTATTGCTGATGCTGGCACAGATGGCAAGTTGGAGGTAGCCTGGACCTCTGTAAGCAGCCAGCCTGTAGATTTGCTCCTTTTTTTTTCTAACCAGAACATGCTCCTCTTGTCCCTCTGTGGCAAGGGTTGCAGTGCTGGAGAAGGGAGCATACATACTTGAGGGAACACAGCCAGATCTGGCCTGACATGGAGGGCTTCTGCTCCAGAAACTTGGGACCCCACCCTGCCCCCAGTAGGACAGTGAGAGCCACTGAGAAAAAGGAAGTCTCTGCCTCACATCTGGCTTCAGAACTGGCACTGCTGAACTTCCCAGGCGATAGCTGCTGGCACACCCTAAGGAAAGATGTGACTTGTGGTCCATCAAATCCAGCCCCACCCCACCCCCACCCCCTGCTGAATATGGTACAGACTGTACAGTGATGCTCCCCCACAAGATCACCCCTTCAAGACCATAATAGATAATTGATGCACTTAAATTCAGAAAGGCAGAGAAAAATGGGAAGACCAAATGACTGATCTCCATTGAAAGACTGAGAGAAAGTCAGTTCAGTCAGTCAGTCATGTCTGATTCTTTGTGACACCATGAACCACAGCATGCCAGGCCTCCCTGTCCATCACCAACTCCTGGGGTCCACCCAAACCCATGTCCATTGAGTTGGTGATGCCATCTAACCATCTCATCCTCTGTCGTCCCCTTCTCTTACTGCCCTCAATCTTTCCCAGCATTAGGGTCTTTTCCAATGAGTCAGCTATTCTCATTCAGTGGTCAAATTATTGGAGTTTCAGTTTCAACATCACTCTTTCCAATGAACACCCAGGACTGATATCCTTTAGGATGGACTGGTTGGATTTCCTTTCAGTCCAAGGGACTCTTAAGAGTCTTCTCCAACACCACAGTTCAAAAGCATCAGTTCTTTGGCGCTCAGCTATCTTCACAGTCCAACTCTCACATCCATACATGACCACTGGAAAACCACAGCCTTAACTAGACAGACCTTGGTTGGCAAAGTAATGTCTCTGCTTTTTATTTTATTTTTAATATAAATTTATTTATTTTAATTGGAGGCTAATTACTTTACAATATTGTACTGGTTTTACCATACATGAACATGTATCTGCCACAGGTGTACATGTATTCCCCATCCTGAACACCCCTCCCACCTCCCTCCCCGTACCATCCCTCTGGGTCATCCCAATGCACCAGCCCCAAGCATCCTGTATCATGCACTGAACTTGGACTGGTGATTCATTTCATATATGATATTATGCATGTTTCAATGCCATCCTCCCAAATCATTCCACCCACTCCCTCTCCCACAGAGTCTCTGCTTTTCAATATGCTTTCTAGGTTACTCATAACTCTCCTTCCAAGGAGTAAGCTTCCTTTAATTCCATGGCTGCAATCACCATCTGCAGTGATTTTGGCGCCCAGAAAAATAAAGTCAGCCACTGTTTCCAGTTTCCCCATCTAGTTCCCCTAGTTGAAAGAGTCCTTTCCTAGGCAGGTTGATAAGAAGTCTAGGGGTCCCCAAGGAGAGAGGGGTCTGGAATTCTCAAGGAAGAAGAAAGGACAAACTTTTTTTCCTTCTCTACATTCCTTAGGATTATATAATAATAATGTATCCTGCCTGAGGACAGGATTAAACCTTCTGGCTAATTCTGTTATCTTAAAATGTAAATTATGGGAGTAGGTCTGGTGAGGTCTTTACAACATCCAGACATTCTTTGGATTCACTGGAGAGTATATAACTTCATTGCTAACACTAACAAGGGGGTACTCTTTCTGCCCCCTTCTGATTTCTATGTCAGAAGCTTTCTCTATCTCCTTTATATTTTAATAAAACTTTATTACACAAAAGCTCTGAGCGATCAAGCCTTGTCTCTGGCCCCGGATTGAATTCTTCTCCTTCGGGGCCAAGAATCCCTGCGTCATGATTCAACAACCACCTTTCATCTTGGGGGCCCATCTGGGATCCTTCAGGACAAGGTAAGGATGCTTGTAGCTCTAGTTCTTTGTTCTCTTAGCGAACACGTTCTCTGCTGTGCTTTACTAACTCTATGGTGTGCTTGTGTGAATGAATGACATGTCCTGCATGAATCAAGTAAGGACCCCTGCTCTGCGGTTCCACGGTGATCTCATACAGCTTATGGCAGAAACCTGTTGGGAGTTTATACCGACCTGCCAATGCCAAGAGGCACCCAATGTCTCCTTTGGGAACTGACCAGAAATGGGCAAAGCATGTGGACTGAACTCTCCTTTCTCAGTCAAACTTTTCGGTCTCTTTGACCATTTCATAACTCCTTGGGAATTAGAACTACTAACCTACTCTATCAGATCATAGATTTTCAAGGGACTTGTGATCTATACTGTTACTGTGTACTGTGACTTAGGTCCCAAACTTGGATTGGTAGTCAAGAAAGCACCTACCCTCACTAGGAATCAGAAGTTCAGAAGCTAGATGGAGCTCTAGCCCCAAGAACATCTCTGAGGTTAAAGGTTACTCAGATTGGGACTGAAATGGGTTTTTTCCTTTGGTAATGCTGGCTCTTAGTGGACCAGAGGAGGCTCTTATACTGGTGTGGTGATGCTTGAAAAGAACATCTCTGTTTTATGTTCGTATCAGTCTTATTGTGGTCAGGAATATACTCAGGGTCATGCACAGGCACTCAGGTGACCGGTGTTTCCCCCAGTGGTCTTAGCTTGGGAGGCATTCTGGAAGGTTACTTTGATTGCACCCCAGGTGGCATCAGAGACAAGAAAGGTTAAAGTTGAAGAGCTGGATGTCAGGTAGAGATGCTATCAGGTCTACCCCTGGTACATCCCCACCTCAACTCGGTGGTAGAACCGAGAGGGTCAAAGATGGCGCCTGCATCAGTAAGGGACAGACTAAGTCCGACCAGGAAGGAAAAGCTTTTGGTGTAAAGTCTGTCTACACCCACATCTAGAGCAGGGAGGGACGCCTCTGGTAGAAAATGGCACTGGTCGCTTTTTTCTCTTTCTTCCAGATGGGAGCTAACAATTCCAGCCTCACTCCTTTGAACTGTATCCTGAAAAACTGGGATAAATTTGATCCCCAGGGCTTAAAGAAGACACACCTGGTCTTCCTATGCGATACTGCATGGCCATGGTATCCATTGGAGGACTGCAAAAGGTGGCCCGTTGGAGAGTCTCTTAAGTGTAATACTGTTTTACAATTAGACCAGTTCTGTAAGGAACAGGGAAGTGGGTAGAAGTAGCATATGTGTTGCCCTTTTTCTCTCTGAGAAATATGCCAGACTTATGTCCTAAGGGTATAGATTTGGGCATGAAACCTGCAGCTCCCTCCTGTTCTCCTACTTTGCCCCTGTACCTGGGGCTCCACATGGAGCAAACTGAAAACCAGAGAACCCCCCTCAGAAGGGTTGCCTTTGTCTCAGTGGAAACCCAAACTGAGATTCAAACGGTTTTGGTCTCAGTGGAAATCCAAACTGAGATTCAAACTGCCCATGTGGAGGTCCAAACAACTCCTGTCTCAGTACAACCTCAGACTACTCTGGTTTCAGTAGAAACTCAGACCATCAAAGTAAGAGATGAGATGGAAGACAGGAGACAAAGAGAAAAAGAAAAACAGGTTTCTAAAGTCTATCCCTGGGATCATATGCACAGAGCAGCCAGACAGAGGAACAACCACACAAGGTGTTGCCTCTTCATGAAACACTCACTGGGAGAAATAATCAGTCTATGAGAGTTAATAAGCCCTTTTGTTGTCAAGAAATACAAAGAATCAAGGAGGATCTGGGAGACTATTTAGAGGACCGAGAAAAATATATTAGAGCTTTTAAAGGTGTTACTCTGCTTTATGACCTTACTTGAAAGGATGTGATGTATATCTTGGGACAAATGCTGACTCCCTACTCAAAGACTCAAGTTTTAGGAAAAGCAGTTGCTTATGGAGATGAATGGCTTGGTAATGAATCAGTAGGGAAGAGGGAGGATGAGATAGCGGCCCTCCCCGCTGGGAATCAGGCTGTCCCAACTATAGAACCAGACTGGGACTACAACACAGCTAAAGGAAGATGGGATCAGAGTCATTTTGTCAGATGTATTCTTGAAGGACTCAGGCAGGTGTGTTCTAAGCCTTTAAACTATAGCAAATTGGCAGACATAGAACAGGAGGAGAAAGAAGCTCCTGGTAAACTCCTAGATAGACTAAGAGAAGCCCTTCGCAGATTCACTGAGATTGATCCCAAAAGTGAAGAAGGAAAAGTGATCTTAAAAGATCGATTTCTCACTCAGTCGGCTCCAGATATCCACCGTAAGCTACAAAAACGGGCGTATGGACCAAATCAGTCTTTAGATACTCTGTTACAACTGGCTCAGATGGTCTATTATGGTAGGGAATATAAGGAAAAGAAAGAAAGGCAAAAAAAGACAAAAGAAAAGGTGGAAGCCTTTGCAATGGCTATGAAAAACGTGCTTGAACAGCCTGAGAAAGATGCCCAGAGGGACCCAGGTGAAAAGGGATGGGCTTGCTATTACTGTGGAAAGGAGGGGCACCTCAAGCGAGATAGTCCTCACGCATCTATGCCACCCCTGGCTCCATGTCCGGTCTACAAAGGACCACACTGGAAGAGAGACTGCCCTAAGAGGTGTAGGTCTCCGGGGTCAGACTCTCAAGAAAATCAGGCCTGAAGGTGCCCGGGGGTCCCCACACAAGCTCCCATCCTAATTACACCTGAGGAACCCCGGGTATTAATAATTGTGGGGGGCCAATCCATCGATTTCCTTTTAGATGCTGGGGCAACTTACTCTGTGCTTACTGAAGCCCCTGGCCCACATTCTTCCCCATCCGCTTCTGTAATGGGACTGTCTGGATGAGCCAAAAGATATTATTTCAGTTATTCTTTATCTTGCAACTGGGATTCTGTGCTATTTTCACACGAGTTTCTGATTGTGCCAGAATCTCCCTCACCCCTTTTGGGGAGGGATATAGTGAGCAAGGTCTATGCTTCTATTTTCATGAATATGGAGCTGTAGGGAACAAGGTATAAGGAAGGTTGAGAAGTGCTGGCAAACGAGACTCTCAACCAGGGCTGAACATTCTTGCAAACGAGATGTTCAGCTAAAAATCCTCTGTTTGTTCCCGTGGGAAAAGAACATTTCTTGCACACAAGGATGTTTCTCTGATTCCTCAAAAGGAACAGACCCAGGGACAAAACGGATTCTAAGTTGATAAAAGAAGTTCCCCAAAACAAAGTCTTAGCTGCAGTAAATAAGTCAAGGTAAAGGTTATCTCGCCCTGTGCCTGCACACTGTATAGTCACTGAATCATAGTGCTTGGCAACTTGCCCTGTAGATTGTTGTGCAAGGGATATAAAATAAAGCAGCTGTAAGAAGCAGGGGCTTAAAGTAAAAAGATTCAAACCACTCTGCAGTGTTGGTGTTTCATCCCATCACCAGCATCTGGCACCCAGCGCGGGGCACTACGGAACCGAAAGGGTAAGCACCCCGGGGCGAAACGCTGAAAGGGGGACTTTCGGGGAAAAGAAAAATGAGAGAAAAAGAACAGAAAAAAAGACAAAAGAAAAAGAAAAGACCTTGGGGAATTCCCCATCTTTAAAGTCACAATATATGGAGCTGGTTAAGGGGCTCCTGCATTCTATAAGAATTAAAACGTCTACTCGCCACTTGAGTGAGTTGTTCTGTCTTATAGAGCAGCATTGCTATTGATTTCAATATCAAACAGAAGTACAGCTGAATTTGAAGGAATGGAAAGTGGTGCAGAAGGATTTAAGAAGGCAGCATCAAAAAGGAAATGTGATTCCTTTAAGGCTGTGGACTCTATGTAGCGCTATAACGCAGGCTTTAAAATTAACGGCTGCTGATAGTCAGGCCGTCTCATGTTCTCTTAAGGAGGAAGATCCCCTGTATGAGGATGTGCCTATGAGTGAGGAGAAGGAAGACGAAGGTGAAGGGGGGCTTCATCTTGGCCTCCGCCCAAACCTCCGGATGATAGTACAGATTCATCCACTGAGACAGAGATGTGAGTTCTGTGGAGGATTCAGATTCTGTACAGGCAATGACTGCTGCCTTTCGGAAGGTTTTATTAAATAAAAAATGAACTTCCAAGGCTGTTAACCCTTCTACACCACCTTACGCATCCCTATTTCCAGTAGCTGCTGACAAGGCTGAGGTAGGGAGAGAAAGTCAATGGTTTTGGAAGTACGGGACAAAGTATATTTTGGGAAATGCTTATTAATGACTCTCATCCTTTAATGTCACTGATTATTGAAGATAAACAGTTTGGAAGATTAGTGGATACAGGAGCAGATGTTTCGGTTATTTCTCTCCAGCAGTGGCCTAATGACTGGAAAAAAGAAAAAAGTCCTCTTGTTTTAACAGGCTTAGGATCTATAGCAGATGTGTGGAGAAGCACTCAACCTTTGTCATGCCAATTGTCTAATGGAAAGAAAGTATTTATTTATTTTTACATTGTTAATATACCTATTAATATCTGGGGAAGGGATCTTTTATTTTCTTTAGGAACAATGCTCAACATCTCGTTGGAAAACTTGTAGCCACTGCTCAGATTCTTCGAGCTCTCCCATTGAAATGGTTAACTGATGTCCCTAAATGGGTTGAGCAGTGGCCGCTTCCAAAAGTGAAGCTCGAGGCTTTAGAACAATTAGTAGAAAAACAGCTTCAGTCTGGCCATATCGAACCTTCCACGTCTCCTTGGAATTCTCCTGTTTTTGTCATTAAGAAAAAATCTGGTAAATGGAGAATGTTGACTGATTTAAGGAAAGTTAACAAATGTATAGAACCTATGGGAGCTTTGCAATTAGGTCTCCCTTCTCCTGCCTTGATTCCACAGAATTGGTCTTTGATGGTTTTAGATTTGAAGGATTGCTTTTTTACTATTCCTTTGCAAATAAAAGATAAAAATAAATTTGCTTTTACTATTCCAATGTATAATCATGTGCAGTGTCAGGTAACCTTATTATATGGACGGGAAACTTTACTTTAAATATTAATGATCCTAGAGGGCCATTTCAAGTTCATTTGCATATTAATAAATCTTACTCTGCTATATCATATATAAAATTTCCTTATTCTTTACTGTATGGGCAATGGATTTGGAATGAAATTTTGGGAGTTATATTATGTTCTGATTGTAACTTGACTCAATGTATAAACCGTTCCTGGTGGAAAAATGTTGAAAACAAGATGGTCCATTCCAGTAATTACTCTTTGGTCATTGTGAAAGCACGGACTGAACTCTGGTTGCCTGTTAAACTTACTCAACCTTGGTCGGACGCTTGCTGTCACTCATCTTGTGAATGCTGTACAAACTCTTCTCCATTGATTCCGAAGAATGCTTGGCATTGTCATCGCATCAATTCTTGCCGTGGCTTCAGTAACAGCAACAGCAACTGTAGCAGGTCTTGCTTTGCATCAGGGCATCCAGACTGCTGATTTTGTCAGGGAGTGGCATAAGGATGCTCATTTATTGTGGCAACAACAGCATGATTTGGACTCTCAATTGGCTACTGATGTATTAAATTTACAACACACTGTTTCCTGGTTAGGAGATCAAGTTACTGTGTTAGCTACAAAGTGTGTTAAAATGTGATTGGAACTCATCTCACCTATGTGTAACCCCTGTTCCCTTTAATATGAGTGAGGGTTGGGAAAAAATGAAAAGGTCTTTGGTGGGACACCAAAATTTAACTGCTGAAATTATAGAATTGGAACAAACTATATTGTCAACTTTTAGTAAGACACTGCCTGATATTCTTGGTTCTGACATACTGAAGAGTCTTCAAGAAGGATTAGATAACCTTAATCCTTTAGGGCATGTATCTGCATTGTTAACAACATCCTTTGTAAATACTTTGTTAATTGTTGCTTTATGTTTTATTGCTTTTATAGTCTACCAGCGCTGGCAAAAAGGGAAACAATTGAAAGAAGAAGCTTTGCCTATTCAAGCGCTTATTCAGCACCTACAAGAAACGAAAGGGGGAGATGTAGGGAACAAGGTATAAGGAAGGTTGAGAAGTGCTGGCAAACGAGACTCTCAACCAGGGCTGAACATTCTTGCAAACGAGATGTTCAGCTAAAAATCCTCTGTTTGTTCCCGTGGGAAAAGAACATTTCTTGCACACAAGGATGTTTCTCTGATTCCTCAAAAAGAACAGACCCAGGGACAAAATGGATTCTAAGTTGATAAGGAAGTTCCCCAAAACAAAGTCTTAGCTGCAGTAAATAAGTCAAGGTAAAGGTTATCTCGCCCTGTGCCTGCACACTGTATAGTCACTGAATCATAGTGCTTGGCAACTTGCCCTGTAGATTGTTGTGCAAGGGATATAAAATAAAGCAGCTGTAAGAAGCAGGGGCTTAAAGTAAAAAGATTCAAACCACTCTGCAGTGTTGGCGTTTCTTTCCGTCACCAGCATGGAGCCCTCCCTTTCTCTCCCTCTAGTTGAACAAAATGTAAATACTAGAGTATGGACTGAAGGAAAATCTGTGGGTCGAGCACAAAATGCTATTCCTGTAGTTGTCAAGCTCAAAGACCCACACTTATTTCCACATAAGAAGCAGTATGAACTGAAACCTGAGGTTAAGGAAGGGTTAAAACCCATCATCAAAAATTTAAAGGAACAGGGACTATTAATTCCCTGTAACAGTCCTTGCAACACTCCTATTTTGGGTATAAAGAAATCAAATGGTAAATGGAGACTAGTTCAAGATTTACAAATAATAAATGAGGCTATAGTACCTTTACACCCTGTGGTGCCTAATCCTTATATTCTATTGTCTGAAATTCCTGAACAAGCCAAATATTTCTCAGTAATTGATTTAAAAGATGCCTTCTATTCAGTGCCTTTGGCAGAGGAAAGTCAATTTCTATTTGCCTTTGAAGACCCTATGCAGCCAGCTTCTTAGTTAACCTGTACAGTTTTGCCCCAGGGATTTCATGACAGTCCTCACTTATTTGGACAAAGTTTGTCATGGGATCTACAAAATTTTAATAGCTCTGAAGCGGTGGTGTTACAATATGTAGATGATATTTTGCTCTGTGCTGAGACAGAGGAAGCTTGTTTGCGAGCCTCAGAAGATTTCTTAAACTTTCTGGCAGACTGTGGTTACAAGGCGTCAAGAGAAAAGGCTCAGCTTTGTCAACAATCGGTTAGGTATCTGGGCCTAATCATATCAGAAGGGACTAGGGCCATAGGCCCTGAGAGAATTAAGCCTATACTAAATCATCCCCTACCTATGACTTTAAGACAATTGAGAGGATTTGGGGGAATCACAGGTTACTGTCGCATTTGGATTCCAGGTTATGGGGAACTTGCCTGGCCTTTATATAAACTTATAGCTGAAACTCAACAGGCCCAAACTGACAAACTGGTTTGGTCTCCAGAAACTCAAAAGGCTTTTAAGGTTCTTCAGGCTGCTCTCCTGCAAGCTCCAGCTCTGAGCTTGCCCACAGGGTCAGAATTTAATTTGTTTGTCACTGAAAGGAAAGGTATGGCCTTGGGAGTTTTGACACAACCCCGAGGGCCTCACCAGCAATCTATTGCTTATCTAAGCAGAGAATTAGATGTAATTTCACATGGGTGGCCCCACTGCCTATGAGTACTTGGGGCAGCGGCTTTCTTAGCACCTGAAACTTTAAAAATAACTAATGGATGAAACTTTACTGTACTGACTTCTCATGATGTGAGTGGAATATTAAATTCTAAGGTTAATGTTTGGATGACAGACAGTAGGTTTCTTAAATATCAGTCATTGTTGTTAGAAGGACCAATAACTAAGCTTAAAGTTTGTGGAAATTTAAATCCTGCTACTTTCCGTCCTGAGAAGGAAAATGAAACACCTGATCACGATTGTTCTCAATTCCTAACTTTAAACTATGCAGCTTGGGAAGATCTAATGGATACCCCATTAGACAATCCTGACATGGAAATATTTACAGATGGCAGTTCTTTTGTTCGAGATGGAAAGCGTAAAGTAGGTTATGTCCTGGTGACTGCTGAACAGGTTTTGGAAGCAAAATCTCTCCCCCAGGGAACCAGTGCTCAGTTAGCGGAGCCTGTGGCTCTGACCCAAGCTCTAGAGTTAAGCAAACAGCAGCGGGTAAATATCTACATGGATTCTAAGTATGCTTATTTGACTTTACATGCTCATGCTGCAATATGGAAAGAAAGACAGTTTAAAAAGGGCAACAGGAGCACCTATTAAGCATTTCAGAGATATCAAGAGAATTTTAACTGCTATATATTGTCCTAAAGAAGTAGCTGTTATGCATTGCAAAGGGCACAGGAGGGATAGGAGTAAAGTAGCCTAAGGTAATCAGCTGGCTGACTGTCAAGCCAGAAAAGCAGCACTTTATGAAACCCCTTCACTGCAGATGCCTTTGATCTGGACAGATCCTGTGGAACAGGAAAAAACACAATATACTGAGGAAGAATTATAAATATATGAGAAAAGAGGAACAAAGATTACTGATAAAGGATGGTTACAGTCTGAGGATGGACGATTAATAATTCCTGAAAATGCTTAATGGGAAATTCTTAAGGGTTTACATCAGAGTTTTCATTTGGGTGCATAGAGTACTTACCAAATGGCTTCTCGTTTGTTGGAAGGTGAAAATGTAATGAAAACTTTAAAAAATATTATCAAAAGGTGTCAGATTTGCCAGAAAAATAACCCAAAGACTAAAAAGCTAGCATAATCTGGATTACAACGAAGTGGGAAGTATCCTGGGGGGGGGACTGGGAAATTGATTTTACTGATATGCCAAAAGCTACTGGATATTCTTGCTTACAAGTTTGGGTAGATACTTTTACTGAATGGATTGAGGCTTTTCCCTGTCGTGGTGAACAGGCGAAGGAGGTTATAAAGATTTTAATCTATGAAATTATCCCCAGGTTTGGCCTGCCACGGAGCCTTCAGAATGACAAAGCCTTCGCATTAGAGAAATGTTATGGGGAGGGAGGTGGGAGGGGGGTTCATGTTTGGGAACGCATATACACCCATGGTGAATTCATGTCAATGTATGGCAAAACCAATACAGTATTGTAAAGTAAAATAAAGAAAAAATAAAAATAAAAAAATAAAAAATAAAAAGCTGCTGTAACTCAGGGGGTATCTAAAGATCTCAGTTCAGTTCAGTTCAGTCGCTCAGTCGTGTCCGACTCTTTGCAACCCCATGAATCGCAGCACGCCAGGCCTCCCTCCCATCACCATCTCCCGGAGTTCACTCAGACTCACGTTCCATCGAGTCCGTGATGCCATCCAGCCATCTCATCCTCAGTCGTCCCCTTTTCCTCCTGGCCCCCATCACTCCCAGCGTCAGAGTCTTTTCCAAGGAGTCAACTCTTTGCATGAGGTGGCCAAAGTACTGGAGTTTCAGTTTTAGCATCATTCCTTCCAAAGAAATCCCAGGGCTGATCTCCTTCAGAATGGACTGGTTGGATCTCCTTGCAGTCCAAGGGACTCTCAAGAGTCTTCTCCAACACCACAGTTCAAACGCATCAATTCTTTGGCGCCCAGCCTTCTTCACAGTCCAACTCCCACATCCATACATGACCACAGGAAAAACCATAGCTTTGACTAGACAGACCTTAGCCGGCAAAGTAATGTCTCTGCTTTTGAATATACTATCTAGGTTGGTCATAACTTTTCTTCCAAGGAGTAAGCGTCTTTTAATTTCATGGCTGTAATCACCATCTGCAGTGATTTTGGAGCCCAAAAAAATAAAGTCTGACACTGCTTCTGCTGTTTTCCCAACTATTTCCCATGAAGTGATGGGACCGGATGCCATGATCTTCGTTTTCTGAATGTTGAGCTTTAAGCCAAATTTTTCGCTCTCCTCTTTCACTTTCATCAAGAGGCTTTCTAGCTCCTCTCCACTTTCTACCATAAGGGTGGTGTCATCTGCATATCTGAGGTTATTGATATTTCTCCCGGCAATCTTGATTCCACCTTGTGTTTCTTCCAGTCCAGCGTTTCTCATGATGTACTCTGCATATAAGTTAAATAAGCAGGGTGACAATATACAGCCTTGACGTACTCCTTTGCCTATTTGGAACCAGTCTGTTGTTCCACGTCCAGTTCTAACTGTTGCTTCTTGACCTGAATACAGATTTCTCAAGAAGCAGGCTAAGTGGTCTGGTATTTCCATGTCTTTCAGAATTTTCCACAGTTTATTGTGATCCACACAGTCAAAGAATTTGGCATAGTCAATAAAGCAGAAATAGATGTTTTTATGGAACTCTCTTGCTTTTTCGATGACCCAGCATATGTTGGCAACTTGATCTCTGGTGTCTCTGCCTTTTCTAAAACCAGCTTGAACATCAGGGAGTTCATGGTTGACGTATTGCTGAAGCCTGGCTTGAAGGATTTTGAGCATTACTTTACTAGCATGTGAGATGAGTGCACTTGTGTGGTAGTTTGAGCATTCTTTGGCATTGCCTTTCTTTGTAATTGGAATGAAAACTGCTCTTTCCCAGTCCTGTGGCCACTGCTGAGTTTTTCAAACTTGCTGGCATATTGCGTGCAGCACTTTCACAGCATCATCTTTCAGAATTTGAAACAGTTCAACTGGAATTCCATCACCTCCACTAGCTTTGTTCGTAGTGATGTTTTCTAAGCCCCAGTTGACTTCACATTCCAAGATGTCTGGCTCTAGATGAGTGATCACATCATCATGATGATCTGAGTTGTGAAGATCACTTTTGTGTAGTTCTTCTGTGTATTCTTGCCACCTCTTCTTAATATCTTGTGCTTCTGTTAGGTCCAGACCATTTCTGTCCTTATCGAGCCCATCTTTGCATGAAATGTTCCCTTGGTATCTCTAATTTTCTTGAAGAGAACTCTAGTCTTTCCCATTCTGTTGTTTTCCTCTATTTCTTTGCATTGATCGCCAAAGAAGGCTTTCTTATCTCTTCTTACTATTCTTTGGAACTCTGCATTCAGATGCTTGTATCTTTCTTTTTCTCCTTTGCTTTTCACCTCTCTTCTTTTCACAGCTATTTGTAAGGCCTCCCCAGACAGCCATTTTACTTTTTTGCATTTCTTTTCCATGGGGATGGTCTTGATCCCTGTCTCCTGTACAATGTCATGAACCTCATTCCACAGTTCATCAGGCACTCTATCTATCAGATCTAGGCCCTTAAATCTATTTCTCACTTCCACTGTATAATCATAAGGGATTTGATTTAGGTCATACCTGAATGGTCTAGCGGTTTTCCCTACTTTCTTCAATTTAAGTCTGAATTTGGTAATAAGGAGTTCATGATCTGAGCCACAGTCAGCTCCTGGTCTTGTTTTTGTTGACTGTATAGAGCTTCTCCATCTTTGGCTGCAAAGAATATAATCAATCTGATTTCAGTGTTGACCATCTGGTGATGTCCATGAGTAGAGTCTTCTCTTTTGTTGTTGGAGGAGGTTTTTTGCTATGATCAGTGCATTTTCTTGGCAAAACTCTGCTAGTCGTTGCCCTGCTTCATTCTGCATTCCAAGGCCAAATTTGCCTGTTACTCCAGGTGTTTCTTGACTTCCTACTTTTGCATTCCATTCCCGTATAATGAAAAGGACATCTTTTTTGGGTGTTAATTCTAAAAGGTCTTGTAGGTCTTCATAAAACCGTTCAACTTCAGTTTCTTCAGCATTCCTGGTTTGGGCATAGACTTGGATAACTGTGATATTGAATGGTTTGCCTTGGAAATGAACAGAGATCATTCTGTCATTTTTGAGATTGCATCCAAGTACTACATTTCGGACTCTTTTGTTGACCATGATGGCTACTCCATTTCTTCTGATGGATTCCTGCCCACAGTAGTAGATATAATGGTCATCTGAGTTCAATTCACCCGTTCCAGTTCATTTTAGTTCGCTGATTCCTAGAATGTCGACGTTCACCCTTGCCATCTCTTGTTTGACCACTTCCAATTTGCCTTGATTCATGGACCTGATATTCCAGGTTCCTATGCAATATTGCTCTTACAGCATCGGACCTTGCTTCTATCACCAGTCACATCCACAACTGGGTATTGTTTTTGCTTTGTCTCCATCCCTTCATTCTTTCTGGAGTTATTTCTCCACTGATCTCCAGTAGCATATTGGACACCTAATGACCTGGGGAGTTTCTCTTTCGGTATCCTATCATTTTGCCTTTTCCTACTGTTCATGGGGTTCTCAAGGCAAGAATACCGAAGTGGCTTGCCATTCCCTTCTCCAGTGGACCGTGCTCTGTCAGATCTCTACACCATGATCCGCCCATCTTGCATTGCCCCACAGTCATGACTTGGTTTCATTGAGTTAGACAAGGCTGTGGTCCTAGTGTGATTAGATTGACTAGTTTTCTGTGAGTACGGTTTCAGTGTGTATGCCGTCTGATGCCCTGTTGTAACACCTACCATCTTACTTGGGTTTCTCTTACCTTGGGCATGGGATATCTCTTCACGGCTACTCCAGGAAAGCACAGCCGCTGCTCCTTACCTTGGACGAGCCGTATCTCCTCCCACCGCCATTCCTGACCTTCAACATGGGATGGCTCCTCTAGGCCCTCCTGTGCCTGCTCAGGCATGGATCCTCGGGTTGCTCCTCCTGGCCACCAGCCCTGGCCTCGGGCGTGGGTGGCTCCTCCCAGCTGCTGCCCCTGGCCTCGGGCTCGGGGTGGCTTCTCAGGGTCACTGCCCCTGGCCTTGGGCCTGTGGTATCACCTCCCAGCTGCTGCCCTTGGCCTTGGGCTTGGGGTGGCTCCTCAGGGTCACCTCCCTTGGCCTCAGATGTGAGGTGGCTTCTCCCAGCTGCCACTGACACGGACGAGGGGTAGCTCCTCTCAGCTGCTGCCCTGACCTCGGATGCAGGGTGTCTCCTCCCGGCTGCCACTGACCTCAGACTTGGGGTACCTCCTCTTGGCCGCCACCCCTGACCTCGGACGCGGGGTGTGTCCTCCCGACCACTGCTCCTGACCTCGGACACGGGGTAGCTCCTCCCTTCTGCCACTGACCTCGGACGTGGGATAGCTCCTCTCGGCTGCCGCCCCTGACCTTGGACACAGGGTAGCTCCTCTCGGCCGTTACTGCACCGTCGCAGCCTAGCACTCTAGGCCGCTGCCCCTGACCTCAGACCTGGGGTAGCTCCTCTCGGCTGTGCTTAGTGCGCCGGCTCTCACAGCTGCCTGCGCTTAGTGCACCAGCTCTCACAGCCACCTGCGCTTAGTGCACCAGAATATCACTTACACTGTTCCTGGAAACACCAATCCTCAGGAGAGGTTGAAAAAGCTAATGATATTAGCAAAAGAAATCTGCGCAAATTAACTCAAGAGACACAGGACAATCGGATTAAAGTCCTACCTATAGCTTTAGTGAGGGCTCGAACTGCCCCCAAAAAGGAGGGACTGTCCACCTTTGAATGTATTTATGGAAGGCCTTTCTTACATACAGACATCGTTATAGACCCTGAAGCTTTGGAATTAACGAGTTATGTAACTCGGCTCTCAGCTTTTCAACAGGCATTAACAGAACTCCAGGAGACAACTCCTGACCCCGACTCTGAGTCAAGCAAGTCTCTATTTGAGCCAGGAGCTGACATCCTCATAAAAACATTGGGATCTGGGGGCCCATCCCTCAAGCCCCTCTGGGAAGGCCCTTACCAGGTTATTCTTTCTTCTCCCACAGCTGTCAAAGTGCCAGAAATTGATTCGTGGGTACGTCACATTTGAGTTAAGAGGTGGCACCCTGACCAAAACTAAGTGAAATCTTTTTATGTCTTTACTCTCTATGCTCTGACTTTGTACTTTTCAGATAGGACTGATAACCTATGTGAGCTTACTTCTGCTGACTCCAAATATCCTAAGTCTGCCGTTCGATTTTCAAGACAATGCCTTCCTGTCCTGGGCTCACTCCTACACTACATTCCACAATCAGTCTAAATGCTGGGTCTGTGGAGTACTCCCCTCTTCATCAGTGGAAGGATTCCCGTGGTGGACATCTCCACTTCAAGGAAAAAACTTTCTCCAAGTCTGTGAATACCTTCAAAAACAATCACATACAATGCCTCTTCTTCATCTGATGACATCTACCAACCCTAAAATGGACTGGTGCAACACTTTGTACTTTAAATATGGACATAATGTGACTTTTAATTTTGATTTTTAACTTGTTTTAATGACTATGTTGCCCTGCATCTGTAACTGTATAACTGGATTTGTTTCTAGCTGCATGAAAGCTTTTAAATTACAAATGGTTGCTCAAAGTCCTGCTACTGCTGCAACTTTCTCCAACTTCTATTTGGGGCCCCTGGATCAGATATCCTCAATATGAGGATTAGGAGAATATGATGCCTCGCCAATTTAGGGACAATCCCCCTTCTCAGCTTAGAAGCAGTTATGGAACAAAAATGACACCTTTTTTCCCTAGGCAACATAATTCTCCTAAGAGAAAAAGGGGGTAGTGAGGGAGTCATTTCTTAGGCAGATTATTAAGAAGTCTAGGGGTCCCCAAGGAGAGAGGGGTCTGGAATTCTCAAGGAGAAAGAAAGGACAAACTTTTTTCCTTCTCTACATTCCTTAGGATTATATAACAATAATGTATCCTGCCTGAGGACAGTCTCTGGATTAAACCTTTTGGCTAATTCTGTAAATTATGGGAGTAGACCTGCTCTTTACAAAGATTATATAACAACAATGCATTCTTCCTGAGGACATTCTCTGGATTAAACCTTCTGGCTAATTCTGTTATCTTAAAATGTAAATTATGGGAGTAGGTCTGGTGAGGTCTTTACAACATCCAGACATTCTTTGGATTCATTGGAGAGTATATAACTTCATTGCTAACACTAACAAGGGTGTACTCTTTCTGCCCCCTTCTGATGTCTATGTCAGAAGCTTTCTCTATCTCCTTTATATTTCAATAAAACTTTATTACACAAAAGCTCTGAGTGATCAAGCCTTGTCTCTGGCCCCAGATTGAATTCTTCTCCTTCGGGGCCAAGAATCCTTGCATCGTGATTCAACAACAACCTTTCAAAGTGATGGGACCAGATGCCATGATCTTTTTTTTTCTTTTCTGAATGTTGAGCTTTAAGCCAAATTTTTCACTCTCTTTTTCACTTTCATGAAGAGGCTCTTTAGTTCTTCACTTTCTGCCATAAGGGTGGTGTCATCTGCATATCTGAGGTTATTGATATTTCGCCCAGAAATCTTGATTCCAGTTTGCACTTCCTCCAGCCCAGCGTTTCTCATGATGTACTCTGCATATAAGTTAAATAAGTAGGATGACTATATACAGCCTTGACGTACTCGTTTTCCTATTTGGAACCAGTCTGTTGTTTCATGTCCAGTTCTACTATTGCTTCCTGACCTGCATAGGGGTTTCTCAAGATGCAGGTCAGGTGGTCTCGTATTCCCATCTCTTTTGGAATTTTCCACAGTTCATTGTGATCTACACAGTCAAAGGCTTTGGTGTAGTCAATAAAGCAGAAATAGACTTTTTTTTGGAACTCTCTTGCTTTTTCAATGATCCAGCAGATGTTGGCAATTTGATCTCTGATTCCTTTGCCTTTTGTAAAACCAGCTTGAACATCTGGAAGTTCATGGTTCACATATTGCTGAAGCCTGGTTTGGAGAATTTTAAGAATTACTTTACTAGCATGTGAGATGAGTGCAATTGTGCTGCAGTTTGAACATCTGACCAAACAACTAAATAACAGATAAATAATTAACTAGGTAAAGAGTCCAGAGAATTAGTAATAATAGTGCTAACTGAACTAGAAAAAATAGGCAAACACAGTGAAAATACTAACAAGGAACCAGAAAATATTAAAAAGTACCAGACAATGCTGAAGAATACATTAACAGAAATTAAAAACAAACTAGAATTAACAGCAGACCTGACAATAACACAGGCGTAAATAATAATGGAGATCACCAATCAGAATAGCTAAAAGAAACCTTCCCCCCCCCAAAAAAAATGGCAAGAGTTTAAGAGACCTATGGATAACATTAATCTTATCAGTATTCATATTATAGGTGTCTGAAAAGAACAAAAGAGAGAAAAGATGGTAAATTTTATTTGATGAAATTATAGCTGAAAACTTCCCAAACCAGAAGATAGTACAGAAATCACACAGGGTACCAAACAAAATAAACCAAAACAAACCCACACTACGACACAGTATAATTAAAATGGCAGGAGTTAGAAATAAAGAGAAGATTCTAAAGGCAGCAAGATAAATCACAGAACCACATAAAAGGGAAACCCTGTAAGGCTATCTGCTAAATTTTGTATAGAAACCTTGCAGGCCAGAGTGAGTGGCATTATATGTTGATATTTAAAGTGTTGAAACAGAAATACTTACAACCTGAATATCTACCCAGTAAGATTATCATTCAGAAATGAGAGATAAAGTGCTTCTCAGACAAGCAAAAATTAAGAGTTCCTCAGTAATAAACTAACCCTGAAATAAATGTTAGAGGATCTTCTCTAAATAGAAAAGAAGAAAGAATTTGTGCGAGAGGAAGAATTCCACTAGTTAAGACACTAGCCAAGGTATGAAAGCAAACCAAATGCTTATCAACAGATAAATGAACAAAGAAGCAGTATTGGCTGTGACAGCCGGCGCACTCAGCGCAAGCGGCTGGTGCGGCCAAGAGGAGCTATACCACGTCCGAGGTCAGGGGCAGCGGCCAAGAGTGCCAGGCTGTGATGGCACAGGAACGCCCAAGAGGAGCCACCCTGCGTCCGAGGTCAGGGGCGGCGGCCAGGAGGAGCAACCCCGTGTCCAAGGCCAGGGTCGGGGACCAGGAGGAGCCACCCCACGTCCAAGCCCAGGGGCAATGGCTGGGAAGATCAACCCACGTCCAAAGAGTGGTGGCTATGCAGGCTCAGGAGGGCCTACAGGAGCTATCCCATGTTGAAGGTCAGGAAGGGTGGCAGTGAGGAGATACCCTTTGTCCAAGGTAAGGAGCAGCAGCTGTGCTTTGCTGAAACAGCTGTGAAGAGATACCCCAAGCCCAAGGTAAGAGAAACCCAAGTAAGATGGTATGTGTTACAACAGGGCATCAGATGGCAGACACACTGAAACCATACTCACGGAAAACTAGTCAATCTAATCACACTAGGACCACAGTTTTCTCTACCTCAATGAAACCAATCCATGCCCGCGGGGCAACCCAAGACGAGTGGGTCATGGTGGAGAGGTCTGACAGAATGTGGTCCACTGGAGAAGGGAATGGCAAACCACGTCAGTATTCTTGTCTTGAGAACCCCATGAACAGTATGAAAAGGCAAAATGATAGGATACTGAATGAGGAACTCCCCAGGTCATTAGGTGTCCAATATGCTACTGGAGATCAGTGGAGAAATAACTCCAGAAAGAAAGAAGGGATGGAGCCAAAGAAAAACAATTCCCAGCTGTGGATGTGACTGGTGATAGAAACAAAGTCCAATGCTGTAAAGAGCAATATTGCATAGGAACCTGGGATGTCAGGTCCATGAATCAAGGCAAATTGGAAGTGGTCAAACAAGAGATGGCAAGGGTGAACGTCGACATTCTAGGAATCAGCGAACTAAAATGGACTGGAATGGGTGAATTTAACTCAGATGACCATTATATCTTCTACTGGGGGCAGGGATCCATCAGAAGAGATGGAGTAGCCATCATGGTCAACAAAAGAGTCCAAAATGTGGTACTTAGATGCAATCCCAAAAATGACAGAATGATCTCTGCTCGTTTCCAAGGCAAACCATTCAATATCAGAGTAAACCAACTCTATGACCCAACCAGTAATGCTGAAGAAGATGATGTTGAATGTTTCTATAAAGACCTACAAGAGCTTTTAGAACTAACACCCAAAAAAAGATGTCCTTTTCATTATACGGGAATGGAATGCAAAAGTAGGAAGTCAAGAAACACCCAGAGTAACAGGCAAATTTGGCCTTGGAATGTGGAATGAAGCAGGGCAAAGACTAATAGAGTTTTGCCAAGAAAATGCACTGGTCATAGCAAACACCATCTTCCAACAACACAAGAGAAGACTCTACAGATGGACATCACCAGATGGTCAACACCGAAATCAGATTGATTATATTCTTTGCAGCCAAAGATGGAGAAGCTCTATACAGTCAACAAAATCAAGACCAGGAGCTGACTGTGGCTCAGATCATGAACTCCTTATTACCAAATTCAGACTTAAATTGAAGAAAGTAGGGAAAACCGCTAGACCATTCAGGTATGACCTAAATCAAATCCCTTATGATTATACAGTGGAAGTGAGAAATAGATTTAAGAGCTTAGATCTGATAGATAGAGTGCCTGATGAACTAAGGAATGAGGTTCATGATATTGTACAGGAGACAGGGATCAAGACCATCCCCATGGAAAAGAAATGCAAAAAAGTAAAATGGCTGTCTGGGGAGGCCTTACAAATAGCTATGAAAAGAAGAGAAGCAAAAAGCAAAGGAGAAAAGTAAAGATACAAGCATCTGAATGCAGAGTTCCAAAGAATAGCAAGAAGAGATAAGAAAGCCTTCTTCGGAGATCAATGCAAAGAAATAGAGGAAAAGAACAGAATGGGAAAGACTAGAGTTCTCTTCAAGAAAATTAGAGATACCAAGGGAACATTTCATGCAAAGATAGGCTCAATAAAGGACAGAAATAGGCTGGACCTATCAGAAGCAGAAGATATTAAGAAGAGGTGGCAAGAATGCACAGAAGAACTGTACAAAAAAGATCTTCACGAGCCAGATCATCATGATGATGTGATCACTCATCTAGAGCCAGACATCCTGGAATGTGAAGTCAAGTGGGCTTTGGAAAGCATCGCTACGAACAAAGCTAGTGGAGGTGATAGAATTCCAGGGGAGCTATTTCAAATCCTGAAAGTTGATGCTTCTAAAGGGCTGCACTCAATATGCCAGCAAATTTGGAAAACTCAGCTGTGGCCACAGGACTGGGAAAGGGCAGTTTTCATTCCAAACTCAAAAAAAAGGCAATGCCAAAGAATGCTCAAACTACCACACAATTGCACTCATCTCATATGCTAGTAAAGTAATTCTCAAATTTCTCCAAGCCAGGCTTCAACAATATGAGAACCGTGAACTTCCTGGTGTTCAAGCTGGTTTTAGAAAAGGCAGAGGAACCAGAGATCAAATTGCCAACATATGCTGGATCATCGAAAAAGCAAGAGAGTTCCAGGAAAACATCTATTTCTGCTTTATTGACTATGCCAAAGCCTTTGACTGTGTGGATCACAGTAAACTGTGGAAAATTCTGAAAGACATGGGAATACCAGACCACCTGACCTGCCTCTTGAGAAATCTGTATGCAGGCCTGGAAGCAACAGTTAGAACTGGACATGGAACAACAGACTGCTTCCAAGTAGAAAAAGGAATGCATCAAGGCTGTATATTGTCACCCTGCTCATTTAACTTATATGCAGAGTACATCATGAGAAACGCTGGACTGGAAGAAACACAAGCTGGAATTAAGATTGACGGGAGAAATATCAATAACCTCAGATATGCAGATGACACCACCCTTATGGCAGAAAGTGAAGAGGAACAAAAAGCCTCTTGTTGAAAGTGAAAGAGGAGACTGAAAAAGTTGGCCTAAAGCTCAATATTCAGAAAACAAAGATCATGGCATCCGGTCCCATCACTTCATGGGAAATAGACGGGGGAACAGTGGAAACAGTATCAGTATTTTTTTGGGCTCCAAAATCACTGCAGATGGTGATTGCAGCCATGAAATTAAAAGACGCCTACTCCCTGGAAGAAAAGTTATGACCAACCTAGATAGCATATTCAAAAGCAGAGACATTACTTTGCTGACTAAGGTCCATCTAGTCAAGGCTATGGTTTTTCCAGTGGTCATGTATGGATGTGAGAGTTGGACTGTGAAGAAGGCTGAGCGCCAAAGAATTGATGCTTTTGAACTGTTGTGTTGGAGAAGACTCTTTAGAGTCCTTTGGACTGCAAGGAGATCCAACCAGTCCATTCTGAAGGAGATCAGCCCTGGGATTTCTTTAGAAGGAATGATGCTAAAGCTGAAACTCCAGTACTTTGGCCACCTCATGCAAAGAGTTGACTCATTGGAAAAGACTCTGATGCTGGGAGGGATTGGGGGCAGGAGGAGAAGGGGACGACAGAGGATGAGATGGCTGGATGGCATCACTGACTCGATGGACATGAGTCTGAGTGAACTCCGGGAGTTGGTGATGGACAGGGAGGCCTGGCGTGCTGTAATTCATGGGGTCACAAAGAGTCGGACACGACTGACCGACTAAACTGACTGATTGTATACACAGCTGCATGGACACCTACACACACACACACACACACACACACACAATAGGATATTACTCAGTCACAAAAAAAGAATGAAAATTTGCTATTTGCAACAATGTGGATGGACTTTTGTGGAAATTTCCTCAGGAAATAAGACAAATTAGAGAAAGTGAAAGACAAATACTCTGTAATATCATCTGTATGTGGTGTCTAAAAATGCAACAGACTAGTCAATGCAACAAAGAAGAAGCTGGCTTAAATCTCAACAGTCAAAAAATGAAGATCATGGCATCTGGTCCCATCACTTCATGGCAAATAGATGGGGAAACAATGGAAACAGTAACAGAATTTATTTTCTTTGGCTCAGAATCACTGAATAGGGTGGCTGCAGCCATGCTCCTTGGAAGAAAAAAATAGAACAAACCTGGACAGCATATTAAAAAGCAGAGACATTCTTTTGCCACCAAAGCTCCATATAGTCTAAGTTATGGTTTTTCCAGTAGGCATGTATGGATGCAAGAGTTGCAGCATAAAGAAAGCTGAGCAGCAAAGAATTTATGGTTTTGAACTGTGGTGTTGAGGAAGACTCTTCAGAGTCCCTTGGACAGCAAGGAGATACAAGCAGTCCATCCTAAGGGAAATCAGTCCTGAATATACATTGGAAGGAACGAAGCTGAAGCTGAAGCTCTAGTACTTTGGCCAACTGATGCAAAGAACTGACTGATTGGAAAAGACCCTGATACTGGAAAGACTGAAGTCTGATGAGAAGGGGGCAACAGAGGATGAGATGTTTGATTGGCATCACCTACTTGATGTACATGAGTTTGAGCAATCTCTTGGAGTTGATGATTGACAAGAAAGCCTGACGTGCTTCAGTCCATGGGGTCACAAAGAGTCCAAAACAACGGAGTGACTGAATTGAACTGATAGCGATAGGGAGAATACTTTGACCACAAGGTCTTCACATGTCTTGAAATAGAACAGAAAAAGAAGTTTCTTTTACATGGAAGGATAACCAGGGCAAGCAGGAACTCTCTCTCTCTCTCTTTCTCTCTCTCTCTCTCTCTCTCTCTCTCTCTCTCTCTCTCTCTCTCTCTCTGTGTGTGTGTATGTGTGTGTGTGTGTGTGTGTGTGTGTGTGTGTGTGAGATGGGACAAGTGGTGGGAATGGATGAGCAGACAGTACGATGGAACAGTTTAACAAGAAGTATTTCCCTCTGTAGTGAGATGATTCTCAGAATGAGCTGTTAAGGGAGACAGAAATGTCTGAATCTTAGTGCTTGCTCAAGATTGGGAAAAAGCTGAAGTTCAGAAGAGAGAAGCTTGGCTAAAGATGAGTCAAGCGAAGTCAGTGGGTATTTTATGGATAACTGTGAGCACTTGGCCAGACTCTTCACCATTACTTCACTTGTTACTTTACTTTGCACATGTTACTTTACTTTTTCATTACTTTGCCAACAAAGGTTAGTCTAGTCAAAGCTATGATTTTTCAAGTTGTCATGTATAGATGTGAGAGTTGGACTATAAAGAAAGCTGAGTGCTGAAGAATTGATGTTTTTGAACTGTGGTGTTGGAGAAAACTCTTGAGGGTCTCTTGGAATGCAAGGAGATCCAACTAATCAATCCTAAAGGAAATCAGTCCTGAATATTCATTGGATGGACTGATGCTGAAGCTGAAACTCCAATAATTTGGCCATCTTATGCAAAGACCTGACTCATTTGAAAAGACCCTGATGCTGGGAAATACTGAAGCCAAGAGGAGAAGCGGATGACAGAGGATGAGATGGTCGGATGGCATCACCAACTCAATGGACATGAGTTTGAGTAAGCTCTGGGAGCTGGTGATGGACAGGGAAGCCTGGTGTGTTGCAGTCCATGGTGTTGCCAAGAGTCAGAGACAACTGAGCTACTGAACTGAACTGAACTGAACTGGCCAGTCTCTGCTGCTATTTAAGAGAGGCAAAGTCTGTCCTTAGACACAATTGTTGTTACTGAAATCACAAGTCCATGTGCCTGGCACAGAATGAGACCCATGAAAACTAAACAGTAGAATTTGGAACAGGGAAAGGTTTATTACAGATGCATACATGGAGCAGGGTGGCTCATGCCCTAAGAACCCAAAGTTTCAGCAAGTCCCTTTAAAAGCAAATGTGAGAGTGGGGTGTAGTTAGTTGTTGAAGACTTCTTGGTGTCAGATCCTTAGTTCTTAAGGTCAGGTCATGGTCAGGTAATGATGTTCCTGTAAATCTCTACCAGATGAATGTTATTCTCTGTCTTGACAAAAAAGGGAAGTCTCAAGCCACAGCTTTCACCCATCAATATCCCAGTCCTTGTTAAGGGGAATCAGATCTCAGTCAGCAGCTCCTTCAGGGCCACTTCCCATATTCTGCCCAGTTATCATGCCTGACGGATCCAGGCGCTCTACCCAATAGGTCCTCAGTCTCCTCAGGCCGTCCAAATGGGGAGATCAGTTCTCAAAGACTGAGACCCAGAAAGATGGCCACTGCTAGTAGGTTGCAGAGACAGGAATGGGGGAGAGATTCACCGCTTCTCAAGGCCTGGGCCAAGGCTAGAAGAAGGAAGGAGGAGAAGGTGCAGGGAGATGGGAAGGGGTAGGTATTTGGTAAGTTAGTAGGCAGAGAGCCCATGTTTCTGAGGCCACTGGAATTCTAAATTGTCTTTAGCAAAAACTTTTGCCAGTTTTTAAAGATTTTGAACTGAATTAAGGTCATAATGGTAGAGCAGAGAAATACAAGGGAGCAAACAGAGTAGAGTAAGGATTTAACCACAGGATTTGAGTCAGGAGGTTGATGGCCCTCCTAGGGTAAAGCAATTGGAGATTAATTCCCTATTGAATTAAACTCCGAGAGGATAATAGGAAGACAATTAAGGGAGGAGGCTGGGCCCTGCCAAGACAACATATCTCTCATTCCTGAAGAAATCAGGAGACCTCCCTTTGCCACACATGCACAGAAAAGACTCCTTAAAGGCTAAAAGGGGAACATTGTCAAGGGATGCTGTCTCTACCCAGATGCCTTTTTGGTAAAATCCACTTGGTTAAGAGATGTGTGCATACACATGAGAGGATCCTGAGATATACCAAAATGGACTGTGAACCAGACAAATCAGAATGATTGTCCCAAAGGAAACCCAGAAGAAATGCCTCATAAAAGTAATTCAAACTACTGTGAGGGCACAAACTCAGGAACTCTCGCTCTGTGTCTGCCTTTGTGCCTATCCATACGTACTCTATGCTTTTCCTGTTAATAAATACTTTACTTGTTTTACTACTTTTTGTCTTTATGGGAATTCTTTTCTTCCAAGCCTAAGGGCCAGGCCCTTGTCACTGACCACTGATCTAGTGGCTAGGATCTGGTACTCTCACATCTGTGACCCGGCCTCAATCTCTAGCTGGGAACCAAAGCCCCACTTCAAGTTATCGCAGGCCCAGGGTACCAGAGATCAGATTTATTAATCAAATCAGAGATAAGACCTTAAAGGAGCCTGGAAAAAGTCCTGCTCTATTATCCCTTTGTACAGTCCCTGTCTGAAGTGCCAAAAATATTTCCTCCCCCAATTCCCATTAGGTGAGTCAAGGAAAACTACTAGAGTCTTCATACTGAAGAGTAGGGAAAGTTTCCTGCTCAAGAGATAAGGAATGAGTCCCCATTCAAAATGCCAGAGAAAAAATTCTTTATTCAAAAGAATCAAAATAACTCCTTATTATGCTGTAACAGACTTGACTTCCAGAGCACTGCTTGGATTCCCAAATTCATGAACAAGAGAGTTTAAAGGATCTGCAAGGTGCAGTTAGTTATCTGGGCAGGAATGACAGAGTCCCATAAGGAAAGTCCAATCCTGATCCAACTCCTGGCCATATGAAACTGTCAAAAAAAAAAAAATTCCAGACTTAAGTCAGAAAGACTTCAATCAGAAAGACCATTGCAATAGGGAAAGTCCACTGACCACAAAAGCTGCAGGCATCTCAAAATCAAACAAAAAAAGTTTTGTTTTGTTTTGTTTTGTTTTTTTTAATAGAGGGACAGGTAGGACTAGTGGGAACTTTGCTGGAGTGTGAAGAGATTGTGGGGATGAGAAGGCAGCATGAGTAGGGCAGTTTAACAGAAAATGTTTGTCTTGTGGACAGCCAGCAGTGAGTTGTATCTTAGTGCTTGCTTTAGCTTGAGGGTGAGCCAAAATGTGGGGTTTGTGGAGAGAAGCCTGAATAACATTTGGTCAAACCTGTGGATGAAAACTTGCCTGCCACATCAGTAAACAAAGGATGCAGCAGCCATTAAGCCAGCAGCCAACCCCTCCCAACCCTGTGCACCCTGAGGGGACTCAAGAGGGAGAAAAGCATGATTCTGGCCCTAGATAGTTAAGATGCATATCAAAAGAATGATTTCAATGACTTCAATGAGCCCAGACTCTTGCATCTTCCTATACACAGAAAAGTGGTACATTTATTAACTTGAGATGTCTGGTTTTCTTTAATTAACAGTCATCTTTTGATGTTCTGGCTACCTAGTTTTCATTGCACAACTCCCATATATCCTGGCTCCTCCCTTACCTCTTTGGAGCAGTCCCTTAAAGCCATCTCAGAGGATGTCTCCAGGGCTTAAATCCTCAGTTTTGTCCAGCAAATAAAACATAATTCTCAACTTTTATGTTGTGCATTTTGTTAGTAGACAAACCAATGGATAAGTTCTGAGTAGCTAACTGTGTGAGCCATTACTGTTTTGAAAAATCTTTCCAAATTCCCACTTTGCCTCTCTCTTCATGTTGGTAATGAAGAGGAAAAATTAAAATGTTACACAATCTCCTGCTTGCTCTGCCTCTGTAACTCAGCCTGCTCCTTGCAAAGTCTGGATCACGTAGGTCATGTAGTCTCAGAAAGTGGGGACTTGCAATACTAGGAACTGGAATTTATCTCACTCACCCTTGTCCTGCTCTTTACAATTGCCCATCCCCTATGAACCTGCTTAATCATGCCTGTCCAGGTCAGGCATCCCCCTACCCATCTTGACCACTGTTCCCACACACATGAAACCCCTTAAGTTAAACAATCCTGTTAACAGGCAGTGTTGCCCACTATAGTCTGTCTATAAAAACCCTATAACCCCTTTGTTCAGGGCTCAGAGCTGGAGTGTTAACTCCTCTGGGCCCACCGGCATAATAAATCTGAGTTCTCCAACTCTCCAAGTGTGGTGCTTGGTTTTTCGATTACTGGTTTCTGAAACAGTATTGCTCAGTGAGCTCAAGAATGATAAAAACATCAACTTTAGAAAGTCAAAGCCTCAGGATAGCCAAGTTTTCAGTGTAACCATGACCTCAGCTTCTCAGGCTTCAGAGTTCCCTGGTCAAACTTCAATGAAATCCTAACCTTTTCAAATATCACAGACATGTTTACCCAGAGCTCTTTCTGCTACTGTCTTAGAATAACTACATAATAATGATCCATAGCTTTAAATAAGCAGCTATTGCACAATGGTTTTTCAGAGATAATCTCAGTTCCCTACACAGCACCGACACTGTCACTAAAATGTCAGGGGGAATTATAATCACTTTCCAGCAAGGGAATGAGATCATGGTGTCCCAACTTTTACTCAGGGCTCAAATGGCCGCTTTCCATACCTGCTGACTGTGACCAGTGCAGCCACTACCCCACAGGAAATGGCACCTGGTAAGTCACATTTTTTTCCAAGATAGTTCTCATATTCCTAAACAGAACTGTACTTGGATACAACAGTATCACTCGCTGGTCTGTGACACAGTTTACAATTATACAGGGGAGATTTTATTTTTTGACAGAAGCAGAGGCAGGAGCCGCCCTTGTCTACCAGCTTCAGGATGACCTGGCATGCCTCCATCGACAAACAACCTCACCTGCCAGTTCAGCAAACAAAGGATGTTTTGTCCAGCCTGTCAACAGCCACTGAAACCGTCCCTGAAGGTGCACCCTGAATGGCCCGGGGTGGGAAACACCATGATTCTGGCCCTAGATAGCTGAGATGAACATCAAAGGAATGATTTCCATGAGCCCAGGCTTTTGAATATTTCCATAGAAAGAAAAGCACTAAATTACTCAACCAGGTGAGAGAGTCATTTCCTAGGCAGGTTGATAAGAAGTCTAGGGGTCCCCAAGGAGAGAGGGGTCTGGAATCCTCAAGGAGGAAGAAAGGACAAACTTTTTTTCCTTCTCTACATTCCTTAGGATTATATAACAACAATGTATTATGCCTGAGGACAGTCTCTGGATTAAACCTTCTGGCTAATTCTGTAAATTATGGGAGTAGACCTGCTCTTTACAAGGATTGTATAACTTCAATGTATTCTGCCAGAGGACAGTCTCTGGATTAAATCTTCTGGCTAATTCTGTTATCTTAAAATGTAAATTATGGGAGTAGGTCTGGTGAGGTCTTTACAACATCCAGACATTCTTTGGATTTACTGGAGAGTATGTAACTTCATTGCTAACACTAACAAAGGGGTACTCTTTCTGCCTCCTTCTGATGTCTATGTCAGAAGCTTTCTCTATCTCCTTTATATTTTAATAAAACTTTATTAAACAAAATCTCTGAGAGATCAAGCCTCGTCTCTGGCCCCAGATTGAATTCTTCTCCTCCAGGGACCAAGAATCCTGGCGTCGTGATTCAACAACAACCTTTCACAGGGATGTTCATTTTGTGCTTAGTGGTAACATTTTCTTGTTCCATTACATTTTTTTTTTCCCCCACCAAAAACTCGTATATGCCCTGGCTTCTCCCTTACCTCTTTGAACAGTTCCTCAGAGCCCTCTGAGAGGCTGTTTCCTGGGCTCTAGTACAGTCCAAACATAACTCACAACTTTTAGTTTGTGTGTTTCTCTTCAGTCTACACCTCCTCCATATTCACCACCATGGTCCTGTCTGAAGTCTATTTGCACTGACTGAAAATCCTGAATTTCGCAAAACTCTCACCCTTAGGATTATGCGTATTGGTCTGTGAGCTCCAGACCAAAGGCCTCAGCTTGGCGCTGTGGGAACTACATCACCCAGAAGGGGCTGCAACTGAGCACAGTTGAACCGATGAGGAAGTGGAGGAGGGACGTTTCCGTGCCTTCCGGGGGGCACTTTGGGGCTGGGCTTCTGGCCGGGTCCTCCAAGAGGTTACTTTATCTTTTCTTGGTTTGGTCCTGAGGCTCAGAGGTTCCCAAGCAGTGTCACAGCCAAGGTGGCGGAAGAGAAAGCATGGTCCACACTGCACAGAGGTGGATCTGAGGCTTGGCAGCTTCACTACCGGTGTCCCGTATTGGGAACTACAAAGCCCGGTTCGCTGCCCTTGTCACCTGCCTCTGCCGGCTCTGGTAGCAGTCTCTGTGCTGATGGACCCGCACAGGTGTGTGCTGCCATTCCCAGATCATCACCCAAATCCTAAAGCCCCTATATGAAAGTGCCTGCTCAGGGCACTGAAGTGCAGGCGACCATGTCCAGCACAGAGCGGTGCTCGTGGGTGATGTCCCCTCCTGACAGCCAGTGAGAACATATGTGGGACAGCTGCAAGCAGAGGGACCAGCATGTGCAAAGGCTTGGCTGTGCGACTGAGTCAGGGCATCTGGCAAACCTAGGATCCGTGTGCCATCTGCAAGGAACTGAGCATGAGGGGAAGAGTCACATCTGGAACCTTCATTCCTAGGGCTTTGCAGGCCCTGGGGAGTTGTGATCAGAAAACGGACACAATCTGGGTTAATATTTTCAAAGTTTCCCAAGGGTTGCTCAGGGAAGATAAGGAGGTGGAGGGAGTAGTGATGAAGTTGGAGGCAGGGAAACCAAAGAGGAGGCTGCTGGCAGTTTGGCTGGGCCAGGCCAGAGTGATGGCAGGGAGGACAGTCAAGCCTTCAGGGTTCCCTGCTGTATCAGATACAGTGAAGAAAGAAGGAAGGGAGTGAAGGACCATCCTAAGATTGTTTTCTATTTGTTTCTTTTTCTTTCTTTTCCTTTACTTTCCCCCCCTGAACTTCTGGGAGAATGGAGGTGGAAAAGTTGGGTGGAGGGAGCTGGTTGTGTGTTGGAGGAAGGTCAGAGGTTGACTTTTGGATGTGGTGATTCTGAGATGTCCAAAAGTGTGTGTGTCACATAGACATCTGGACAAGCATGTCTGCAGTTTTAGCAGGGGTCTAGGCTGGAGATATTCAGAGAACTTTAGATGTGGACCTGGGCATAGCCAGGGGATCGGATTTAGAGGAGGGAATCTTAAGGTTGCTTCAAGTGGGCCTGAAGTGACAGAGGGAGGGGCTGGAGGTTAGATACCTCAGGTGGGCAGCCCCAAAACTGCCACCAGGAGGGAGGGGCCCTCAGTCCCAGTGCTTCTGGCTGTTACCTGAGGGAAGAGAGGCCCATGTGCGTCAGGAGCCAGAGCTAGGGAATGGCCTATGTTCATTGCTGTGTGGACTCAGCAAGACATTGAATCTACTCCCTGGGAACAAGAGAAGCATCAGCCAGGCCAGACCAGTGTGTCAGCTCCTCCACCACAACAAGCCCCTTGTCAGAGGAGTGATCCAGTGTTCTGATGGAAATTTCCTTGAGCAGGCTGACCTTTGGGGATGGACATGCACAAGGCCAGCTGCAGTGGTGAAAGGGTAACAGGCAGGAAGGCCAGGGGTCTCAAAATGGAGGAAATAGCCTGCAAGTGTTGCCAGGGTCCAGCCCCTGCAGGATCCAGGTGTACCCTCAGGATGAATGGTGTGGGCGATTGAATGAATGAGAGAGGAAAGAATAGAACCTGATATTCCTTGGTTCACACAGAAAGCTAATAAAGCCCCAGACAAGGGACTTGCTCTGTTCACAGAGGCCACAGGAGCCCTCTCGCTGGAGTGAAGATGCAGAGTGCCTTCTATCCAGAATGAGGACTCAGAGCACCTTCTAGCTAGAATGAAGGCACAGAGAGCCTCTGTGCTCCAAGGGATCAGCCTGAAAAAGAGAGTGAGGGGGAGGGACAAAGGGAAAGAGAGAGAAAGAATGATTGACACAGGGAGACCAAGCTTTGGTGAGCGAGGCCTGTAACTTTATTTTCAAAAGGAACTTTTATACCTTGACTTGTACATAGAGGGAAATGAAAGATGCAATGTCATACACAGTCAGCCCAAACATTACATCTGTTTTGTCTTTATCGAAACCAGGATTTTTTCTGCATTCCTTTCCCATAAACAATGTTGTGTACATTATCTTCTGGCCTTGGAGGCCTGTGGACATTTTATGACCCTTTTTTGGTAAAGGCTGCTCAACCAGAAAACTTATTTTCCCTTGAAGTGTTTTTTTCTTTATATTTCTAATCTATGTCAGCCTCAGAAAGTATTAAACAGAGTTACATTCTCATGGAGCAAAGGTGCAGTGAGTTACAACAAAGAAAGAGCCAATTAGCTCAAAGGTCTGATGTGGTTAATTCCAAGGCTACTGCTTGTTTTTCTTAAATTCCAGCTACATTAACTGTTGCACTCCCAGGTGCACAATGGATAAGAGATATGGGAACTTAGCAGCAATCATTGGCTTAACAATGAAATCCTACACCAGCACTATTCTAATAGTTTTTAACTCTTTGAAAGGCTCCATATTTTTAGAATGTTTTGGGCTTCCCGTGCCTCTCACAGTTGGGAGGCTGTGAATAATCACATGCGTAGCTGCAAGAGTCTGGATAAACTGCCAAGCAAGCTAGAATGCCAACAGAGGTGGGTTTGAATTGAAATATTCCTTTCATGCTCAAGAGACTTATCAACTAGAGCCCTAAGTTGATTTTTTCCAGAGAAAGGTGGTCGGGGATAGCCCCCTGTTAATGTCAGAAGAGTTGGTGAAAGGCATAAAATAGTAAGACAGACAGATTCTGGTTTCGGGGTAGATGCTTGAACAGGTACAGGGGGTCCCTCGAGTCCTGATCCACCTTGCTCGTCAGGTCTCTTCCACATGACCTTGTCATGGATGGGATCTCCTATGCTGGCTCCCGGCAAAGTGTCAGACATTTTTGTCTCTCTTCAGAGGCAAGAGGAAACAAACTAGTGACATTTTTTCCTTCTCTATACAAATTTAAAAGGAGGTTTCTCTTAAAATACTGTGTTGCCGTAACAACACCTGGTTTCACCTGAAGTTAACTATTCTCAAACCTAGAGATAACCAATGCCTTTTTCTTATGGAAATGTTTATCTTAAACTATGCTAATGTTCTATGCATTTACCCCAAACTCTGTCTTCAAGTTTAGGCTCAGATCCTACTTGACAAACCAGTATGTTATACTCAGATATTGTTCCTCTAATCTATGTAAATGAAACTATTTGCATGGTGATTTGCCCTTTGTAAGATTCAATTTAATCATTGTATGGCCCAGGATGAACCATTTGGTGCCAAGATTATCCCAAAATGCATCTTATGGGTGAGGGGCCTGGTGCCATTCTGAGTTTTAAGACATTCCTTTCTTTCATTAACAGACTGCTAGTGACTATATAACATCCAGCTGAAGACTAGCAGGGGGGTACTCTTTCTCCCCCCTTCTGATGCCTATGTCAGAAGCTTTCTCTATCTCCTTTATACTTTAATAAAACTTTATTACACAAAAGCTCTGAGCGATCAAGCCTCGTCTCTGTCACTGGATTGAATTCTTCTCCTCCGGGGGCCAAGAACCCTGGTGTCTTTGCGTGATTCAACAACAACCTTTCAGTGGTAAAACATCTAGCATCCCACTGGTCTGTTCAGACCCATTCTCCAGAATTTATTTATGAAATAATTGCTTCTTTAAACATTTCTCTAAAGAAAAAACACAAAAAAGATACTTAAAGCTTTTGGATTTAACTAGTTAAATGTAGACAAATTCTTACTAACAGTTGGAAGAGTTACCGTACCTATAAACTTTTAAATAAAATCAAAAGTCTGAAATATCACAGTCATTTAAATGCTTAAAAAGCAAGAAAGCTACCCACATTTTCAAAAGTTCATTACCGTATTTACAGCAAAAACATTCACCAAAGTGCTAATCCTGTGGAAAATAAAAGCTGATATGTAGCACTTGCCATGTACATGTTTCAAACCAACAACAGCCCTATAAATGGGAACTATTTTTAAACTCATTAGACAGAGGAGGACTTTGAGGCACAGTCCTCAAAGAAGACTCAGAGGTTGAGTCCTTATGCAAGTTCATGCAGCTGTAATCTGAAGCCAAGTGTCCCTTTGGATGTTAACATACACCAGTCTCAGTCATCTCGTTTACTCTCACCACAGCCGTGATGGCCATCAGGATTTACCCCTTCCTACTTTTTTTTCATTAGTTGTCCACATGACTTCATGCTTCACTTTGTCCAGGCTCACTCCAATATCCCTTCCTTGTAGAAGCTTTCCTTGGTTCAGTTCAGTTGCTCAGTCATGTTTGACTCTTTGTGACCCCATGGACTGCAGCACCACAGGCTTCCCTGTCCTTCACCGTCTCCCAGAGCTTACTCAAACTCACATCCATTGAGTCAGTGATGCCATCCAACCATTTCATCCTCTGTCATCCCATTCTTCTCCTGCCTTCAATCTTTCTCAGCATCAGGGTCTTTTCAAATGAGTCAGGTCTTCACATTAGGTGGCCAAAGTATTGGAGTTTCAGCTTCAGTATCTGCCCTTAAAATTAATATTTATGACTGATATCCTTTAGGATTGACTGGTTGGATCTCCTTATAGTCCGAGGGACCCTCAAGAGTCTTCTTCAACACCACAGTTCAAAAGCATCAGTTCTTTGGCGCTCAACTTTCTTTATAGTCCAACTCTCACATGCATACATGACTACTGAAAAAACCATAGCTTTGACTAGACAGATCTTTCTCTGCAAAGTAATGTCTCTGCTTTTTAATTTGCAGTCTAGGTTGTTCTTCCAAAGAGCAAGTCTCTTTTAATTTCATGGCTACAGTCACCATATGCAGTGATTTTAGAGCCCAAGAAAATAAAGTCTGTCACTGTTTCCATTGTTCCCCCATCTATTTGCCATGAAGTGATGGGACCACATGTCACGATCTTAGTTTTCTCAATGTTGAGTTTTAAGCCGACTTTTTCATTTTCTTCTTTCAGTTTCGTCAAGAGGTTCGTTAGTTCTTCTCTTTCTGCCATAAAGGTGGTGTCATCTGCGTATCTGAGGTTAGTGATATTTCTCCTGGCAGTCTTGATTCCAGCTCGTGCTTCACCCAGGCCGGCATTTCGCATGGTTACCCTGGTTACCATGTAGAAAATTGCCCCCGGTCTTTCCTCAGTTCAGTTCAGTCGCTCAGTCATGTCTGACTATTTGCGACCCCATGAATTGCAGCACGCCAGGCCTCCCTGTCCATCACCAACTCCCAGAGTTCACTCAGACTCACATCCATCGAGTCGGTGATGCCATCCAGCCGGTGATGCCATCCAGCCATCTCATCCTTGGTCGTCCCCTTCTCCTCATGCCCCCAATCTCTCCCAGCATCAGAGTCTTTTCCAATGAGTCAACTCTTCACATGAGGTGGCCAAAGTACTGGAGCTTCAGCTTTAGCATCATACCTTCCAAAGAAATTCCAGGGTTGACCTGCTTCAGAATGGACTGGTTGGATTTCCTTGCAGTCCAAGGGACTCTCAAGAGTCTTCTCCAACACAACAGTTCAAACGCATCAACTCTTTGGTGCTCAGCCTTCTTCACAGTCCAATTCTCACATCCATACATGACCACAGGAAAAACCATAGCCTTCACTAGACGGACCTTAGTCAGCAAAGTAATGTCTCTGCTTTTGAATATGCTATCTAGGTTGGTCATAACTTTTCTTCCAGGGAGTAGGCGTCTTTTAATTTCATGGCTGCAATCACCATCGGCAGTGATTTTGGAGCCCACAAAAATAGAGTCTGACACTGTTTCCACTGTTTCCCCATCTATTTCCCATGAAGTGATGGGTCCGGATGCCACGATCTTCGCTTACTGAATGTTGAGCTTTAAGCCAACTTTTTCACTCTCCTCTTTCACTTTCATCAAGAGGCTTTCTAGCTCCTCTTCACTTTCTGCCATAAGGGTGGTGTCATCTGCATATATGAGGTTATTGATATTTCTCCTGGCAATCTTGATTCCACCTTGTGTTTCTTCCAGTCCAGCGTTTCTAATGATGTACTCTGCGTATAAGTTAAATAAGCAGGGTGACAATATACAGCCTTGACGTACTCCTTTTCCTATTTGGAACCCATCTGGTATTCCATGTCCAGTTCTAACTGTTGCTTCTAGACCTGCATACATTTTTCTCAAGAGACAGGTAAGGTGGTCTGGTATTCCCATCTCTCTCAGAATTTTCCACAGTTTTTTGTGATCCACAGAGTCAAAGAATTTGGCATAGTCAATAAAGCAGAAATAGATGTTTTTATGGAACTCTCTTGCTTTTTCCATTATCCAGCAGATGTTGGCAATTTGATCTCTGGTTCCTCTGCCTTTTCTAAAACCAGCTTGAACATCAGGGAGTTCACAGTTTACGTATTGCTGAAGCCTGGCTTGGAGAATTTTGAGCATTACTTTACTAACATGTGAGATGAGTGCACTTGTGTGGTAGTTTGAGCATTCTTTTGCATTGTCTTTCTTTGGAATTGCAATGAAAACTGATCTTTTCCAGTCCTGTGGCCACTGCTGAGTTTTCCAAACTTGCTGGCATATTGCGTGCAGCACTTTCACAGCATCATCTTTCAGGATTTGAAACAACTCAACTGGAATTCCATCACCTCCACTAGCTTTGTTAGTAGTGATGTTTTCTAAGCCCCAGTTGACTTCACATTCCAAGATGGCTGGCTCTAGATGAGTGATCACATCATCATGATTATCTGGGTTGTGAAGATGTTTTTGTATAGTTCTTCTGTGTATTGTTGCTACCTCTTCTTAATATCTTGTGCTTCTGTTAGGTCCAGACCATTTCTGTCCTTTATCGAGCCCATCTTTGCATGAAATGTTCCCTTGGTATCTCTAATTTTCTTGAAGAGATCTCTAGTCTTTCCCATTCTGTTCTTTTCCTCTATTTCCTCACATTGATCACTGAAGAAGGCTTTCTTATCTCTTCTTGCTATTCTTTGGAACTCTGCATTCAGATGCTTATATCTTTCCTTTTCTCCTTTGCTTTTCGCCTCTCTTCTTTTCACAGCTATTTGTAAGGCCTTCCCAGACAGCCATTTTGCTTTTTTGCATTTCTTTTCCATGGGGATGGTCTTCATCCCTGTCTCCTGTACAATGTCATAAACCTCATTCCATAGTTCATCAGGCACTCTATCTATCAGATCTAGGCCCTTAAATCTATTTCTCACTTCCACTGTATAATCATAAGGGATTTGATTTAGGTCATACCTGAATGGTCTAGCGGTTTTCCCTATTTTCTTCAATTCAAGTCTGAATTTGGTAATAAGGAGTTCATGATCTGAGCCACAGTCAGCTCCCAGTCTTGTTTTTGCTGACTGTATAGAGCTTCTCCATCTTTGGCTGCAAAGAATATAATCAATCTGATTTCGGTGTTGACCATCTGGTGATGTCCATGTGTAGAGTCTTCTCTTGTGTTGTTGAAAGAGGGTGCTTGCTATGACCAGTGCATTTTCTTGGCAAAACTCTATAAGTCTTTGCCTGCTTCATTCCGCATTCCACAGTCAAATTTGCCTGTTACTCCAGGTATTTCTTGACTTCCTACTTTTGCATTCCATTCCCCTATAATGAAAAGGACGTCTTTTTTGGGTGTTAATTCTAAAAGATCTTGTAGGTCTTCATGAAACCATTCAACTTCAGTTTCTTCAGCATTACTGGTTGGGTCATAGAGTTGGTTTACTCTGATATTGAATGGTTTGCCTTGGAAACGAACAGAGATCATTCTGTCGTTTTTGAGATTGCATCCAAGTACCGCATTTCAGACTCTTTTATTGACCATGATGACTACTCCAATTCTTCTGAGGGATCTCCCAAGCCGGCTCTCTAAGCACAGGCGGCAGCAAGCCGGCTCGCTAAGAGTGGCTGAGAGGAGCTACCCCATGTCCGAGGTCAGGGGCAGCGGCCTAGAGTGCCAGGCTGCGACCATGCAGGAACGGCCGAGAGGAGCTACCCTGCATCTGAGGTCAGTGGCGGCCGGGAGGAGACACCCTGCATCCGAGATCAGGGGTGGCCAGGTGAAGCCACCTGGCGCCTGAGGCCAGGGGCAGTGACCTTGAGGAGCCACCCTGAGCCCGAGGCCATGGGCGGCAGCTGCGAGGAGCCATCCATGCCCGAGGCCAGGGCCGGTGGCCAGAAGGAGCAACCCGAGGAGTGGTGGCTGCGCAGGCACAGGAGGACCTCGAGGAGCTATCCCACGTTGAAGGTCAGGAACGGTGGCAGTAAGGAGGTACCCCTCATCCAAGGTAAAGAACAGCGGCTGTGCTTTGCTGGAGCAGCCGTGAAGAGATACCCCACTCCATGGTAAGAGAAACCAAGTGAGATGGTAAGTGTTGCAAGAGGGCATCAGAGGGCAGACACACTGAAACCATACTCACAGAAAACTAGTCAATCTAATCACACTAGGACCACAGCCTTGTCTAACTCAATGAAACCAAGCCATGCCTGCGGGGCAACCCAAGATGGGTGGGTCATGGTGGAGAGGTCTGACAGAGCACGGTCCACTGGAGAAGGGAATGGCAAGCCACTTCGGTATTCTTGCCTTGAGAACCCCATGAACAGTAGGAAAAGGCAAAATGATGGGATACCAAAAGAGGAACTCCCCAGGTCATTAAGTGTCCAATATGCTACTGGAGATCAGTGGAGAAATAACTCTAGAAAGAATGAAGGGATGGAGCCAAAGCAATAACAATACCCAGTTGTGGATGTGACAGGTGATAGAAGCAAGATCTGATGCTGTAAAGAGCAATATTGCATAGGAACCTGGAATGTCAGGTCCATGAATCAAGGCAAATTGGAAGTGGTCAAACAAGAGATGGCAAGGGTGAACGTCGACATACTAGGAATCAGCAAACTAAAACGGACTGGAATGGGTGAATTTAACTCAGATGCCCAGTCTTTGCTGCCTTATTCTTATTCTGTTGTCATCAGTACTCTCTTGGTCATTTGCTTAGTTCCTATGTATGATCTGTCTCTGACTCTGGAGTGTGAGCTCATATTCATAAAAGCATGGTCTGAACCAGGTGCTCAGTCAGTAATTGATGCTGTGTCCTGGAGAACCACCTCTGACCATGCCTCCTTCTCTTCTCCCTTTGCCCTCTGCCTCCCAGGCACACAGAGCTGAATGTGCCAAGCTCTTCCCGTCATCCCAGCCTTTGCCATTGGGGTTCTCTTTACCTGGGACACCGTCACCAGATCTCACACTGGAACCCTCTCACATCCTTCCAGTGTTCAAATGTCACCTCTTTGAAGAGTGTTCTAGCTAAAATATCCCCTGTTCCACCCGCCCTCATTTTGGAATTGTGTGTGTGTGTGCAGGGAATTTGGCATGACAAAAGCAAAAATGCAGGTTTAGTTGTGCTTGTTCAAGTTGCTGAAGGAGTAAATAGGGAAAATAATAATAACAAAAAAGCCTTTAGAGTTGGCCTTCATTGTGCTTAACCACAATCACAGAAATCTAACTAATCTGATCAAATGGACCACAAACTTGTCTAACTCAATGAAACTATGAGCCATGTGGTGAAGGGCCACCCAAGATGAATGGGTCATGGTGGAGAATTCTGACAAAACGTGATAAACTGGAGAAAGGAATGGCAAACTACTTTAGTATTCTTGCCTTGAGAACCCCATGAACAGTATGAAAAGGCAAAAAGATAGGACAAGAAAGATGAATTCCCCAGGTCAGTCAGTGCCAGTTGTGGATATGACCAGTGATGGAAGTAAAGTGTAATGCTTTAAAGAACAATATTGCATAGGAACCTGGAATGTTAGGTGCATGAATCAAGGCAAATTGGAAGTGGTCAAACAGATGGCAAGAGTGAATATCAACATTTTAGGAATCAGCAAACTAAAATGGATTGGAATGGGTGAATTTACCTCAGATGACCATTATATCTACTATTGTGGCAAGAATCCCTTAGAAGAAATGGAGTAGCCATCATGGTCAACGAAAGAGTCTGAAAGGCAGTATTGGGATGAATAGAGGAAAAGAACAGAATGGGAAAGACTAGAGATCGCTTCAAGAAAATTAGAGATACCAAGGGAACATTTCATGCAAAGATGGGCTCGATAAAGGACAGAAATGGTCTGGACCTAACAGAAGCAGAAGATATTAAGAAGAGGTGGCAAGAATGCACAGAAGAACTATACAAAAAAGATCTTAACGACCCAGATAACCATGATGGTGTGATCACTAATCTAGAGCCAGACATCTTGGAAAGTGAAGTCAAGTGGGCCTTAGAAAGCATCACTACGAACAAAGCTAGTGGAGGTGATGGAATTCCAGTTGAGTTGTTTCAAATCCTGAAAGATGATGCTGTGAAAGTGCTGCACTCAGTATGCCAGCAAATTTGGGAAACTCAGCAGCGGCCACAGGACTGGAAAAGGTCAGTTTTCATTGGAATCCCTAAGAAAGGCATTGACAAAGAATGCTCAAACTACCACACAAGTGCACTCATCTCACATGCTAGTAAAGTAATGCTCAAAATTCTCCAAGCCAGGCTTCAGCAATACATGAACTGTGAACTTCCTGATGTTCAAGCTGGTTTTAGAAAAGGCAGAGGAACCAGAGATCAAATTGCCAACATCCGCTGGATAATGGAAAAAGCAAGAGAGTTCCATAAAAACATCTATTTCTGCTTTATTGACTATGCCAAATTCTTTGACTGTGTGGTTCACAATAAACTGTGGAAAATTCTGAGAGAGATGGGAATACCAGACCACCTAACCTGCCTCTTGAGAAATCTGTATCCAGGTCAGGAAGCAACAGTTAGAACTGGACATGGAACAATAGACTGGTTCCAAATAGGAAAAGGAGTATGTCAAGGCTGTATATTGTCACCCTGCTTATTTAACTTATATGCAGAGTACATCATGAGAAACGCTGGACTGGAAGAAACACAAGCTGGAATCGATATTGTGGGAAAAATATCAACAACCTCATATATGCAGATGACACCACCCTTATGGCAGAAAGTGAAGAGGAACTAAAAAGCCTCTTGATGAAAGTGAAAGAGGAGAGTGAAAAAGTTGGCCTAAAGCTCAACATTCAGAAAGCGAAGATCATGGCATCCGGTCCCATCACTTCATGGGAAATAGACGGCGAAACAGTAGAAAGAGTGTCAGACTCTATTTTTGTGGGCTCCAAAATCACTGCAGATGGTGATTGCAGCCATGAAATTAAAAGACGCCTACTCCCTGGAAGAAAAGTTATGACCACCCTAGATAGCATATTCAAAAGCAGAGACATTACTTTGCCGGCTAAGGTCTGTCTAGTCAAGGCTATGGTTTTTCCTGTGGTCATGTATAGATGTGAGATTTGGACTGTGAAGAAGGCTGAGAGCCAAAGAAGTGATGCTTTTGAACTGTGGTGTTGGAGAAGACTCTTTAGAGTCCCTTGGACTGCAAGGAGATCCAACCAGTCCATTCTGAAGATCAACCCTGGGATTTCTTTGGAAGGAATGATGCTAAAGCTGAAGCTCCAGTACTTTGGCCACCTCATGCGAAGAGTTGACTCATTGGAAAAGACTCTGACGCTTGGAGGGATTGGGGCCAGGAGGAGAAGGGGATGACTGAGGATGAGATGGCTGGATGGCATCACTGACTTGATGGATTTGAGTCTGAGTGAACTCTGGGAGTTGGTGATGGACAGGGAGGCCTGGCTTGCTGCGATTCATGGGGTCGCCAAGAGTTGGACACGACTGAGCGACTAAACTGAACTGAAGTGAACTGATCTGTTTGTTTCAAAGGCAAACCATTCAGTATCACAGTAATCCAAGTCTATGCCCTGACTGGTATGCTGAAGAAGTTGATGTTGAATAATTCTATGAAGACCTACAAGACCTTCTAGAACTAACACTGAAAAAATATGTCCTTTTCATCATAGGGGAAGGAATGCAAAAGTAGGAAGTCACGAAATACCTGGAATAATGTGCAAATTTGGCCTTGGAGTACAGAATGAAGCAGGGCAAAGGCTAATAGAGTTTTGCCAAGAGAATATACTGGTCATAGCAACACCCTCTTCCAACAACACAAGAGATGACTCTACACATGGACATCGCCAGATGTCAATACTGGAATCAGACTGATTATATTCTTTACAGTCAAAGATGGAGCAGCTCTATACAGTCAGCAAAAACAAGACCGGGAGCTGACTGTGGCTCATTTCATGAACTCCTTAGAGCCAAATTCAGAATTAAATTGAAGAAAGTAAGGAAAACCACTAGACCATTCAGATGTGACCTAAACCAAATTACTTACGATTATACAGTGGATGTGACAACTAGATTCAAGGGATTAGATCTGATAGACAGAGTCCCTGAAGAAATATGGACTGAGGTTCATGACATTGTACAGGAGAGAGGGATCAAGACCATCTCCAAGAAAAAGAAATGCAAAAAGGCAAAATGATTGTCTGGGAGGGCTTACAAATAGCTATGAAAAGAAGAGAATTGAAAGGCAAGTTCAGTTCAGTTCGGTCTATCAGTCGTCTCTGACTCTTTGCAACGCCATGAATCGCAGATTGCAAGGCCTCCCAGTCCATCACCATCTCCCGGAGTTCACTCAGACTCACATCCATCGAGTCAGTGATGCCATCCAGCCATCTCATCCTCAGTCGTCCCCTTCTCCTCCTGCCCCCAATCCCTCCCAGCGTCAGAGTCTTTTCCAATGAGTCAACTCTTCGCATGAGGTGGCCAAAGCCATGGAGCTTCAGCTTCAGCATCAGTCCTTCCAAAGAAATCCCAGGGTTGATCTCTTTCAGAATGGACAGGTTGGATCTCCTTGCAGTCCAGGGGACTTTCAAGAGTCTTCTCCAACACCACAGTTCAAAAGAATCAATTCTTCAGCACTCAGCCTTCTTCACAGTCCAACTCTCACATCCATACATGACCACTGGAAAAATCATAGCCTTGACTAGACGGACATTAGTCGGCAAAGTAATGTCTCTGTTTTTGAATATACTATCTAGGGTGGTCATAACTTTCCTTCCAAGGAATAAGCATCTTTTAATTTCATGGCTGCAGTCACCATCTGCAGTGATTTTAGCCCAAAAAAATAGTCTGACACTGTTTCCAATGTTTCCCCATCTATTTCCCATGAAGTGATGGGACCAGATGCCATGATCTTCGCTTTCTGGATGTTGAGCTTTAAGTCAACTTTTTCACTCTCCTCTTTCACTTTCATCAAGAGGCTTTTTAGTTCCTCTTCACTTTCTGCCATAAGGGTGGTGTCATCTGCATATATGAGGTTGTTGATATTTTTCCCACAATATCGATTCCAGCTTGTGTTTCTTCCAGTCCAGCGTTTCTCATGATGTACTCTGCATATAAGTTAAATAAGCAGGGTGACAATATACAGCCTTGACGTACTCCTTTTCCTATTTGGAACCAGTCTATTGTTCCATGTCCAGTTCTAACTGTTGCTTCCTGACCTGGATACAGATTTCTCAAGAGGCAGGTTAGGTGGTCTGGTATTCCCATCTCTCTCAGAATTTTCCACAGCTTATTTTGATCCACACAGTCAAAGACTTTGGCATAGTTAATAAAGCAGAAATAGATGTTTTTCTGGAACTCTCTTGCTTTTTCCATTATCCAGCGGATGTTGGCAATTTGATCTCTGGTTCCTCTGCCTTTTCTAAAACCAGCTTGAACATCAGGAAGTTCACAGTTCATGTATTGCTGAAGCCTGGCTTGGAGAATTTTGAGCATTACTTTACTAGCATGTGAGATGAGTGCAATTGTGCGGTAGTTTGAGCATTCTTTGGCATTGCCTCTCTTTGGAATTGGAATGAAAACTGGCCTTTTCCAGTCCTGTGGCCACTGCTGAGTTTCCCAAGTTTGCTGGCATACTGAGTGCAGCACTTTCACAGCATCATCTTTCAGGATTTGAAAAAGCTCAACTGGAATGCCATCACCTCTACTAGCTTTGTTCGTAGTGATGCTTTCTGAGGCCCACTTGACTTCAGTTTCCAAGATGCCTGGCTCTAGATTAGTGATCACATCATAATGATTATCTGGGTTGTGAAGATCTTTTTTGTACAGTTCTTCTGTGCATACTTGCCACCTCTTCTTAATATCTTCTGCTCCTGTTAGGTCCTATCAAGCCCATCTTTGCATGAAATGTTCCCTTGGTATCCCTAATTTTTTTGAAGTGATCTCTAGCCTTTCCCATTCGGTTGTTTTCCTCTATTTCTTCACATTGATTGCTGAAGAAGGTTTTCTTATCTCTTCTTGCTATTCTTTGGAACTCTGCATTCAGATGCTTATATCTTTCCTTTTCTCCTTTGCTTTTCGCCTCTCTTCTTTTCACACCTATTTGTAAGGCCTTCCCAGACAGCCATTTTGCTTTTTTGCATTTCTTTTCCATGGGGATGGTCTTGATCCCTGTCTCCTGTACAATGTCATAAACCTCATTCCATAGTTCATCAGGCACTCTATCAGATCTAGGCCCTTAAATCTATTTCTCACTTCCACTGTATAATCATAAGGGATTCGATTTAAGTCATACCTGAATGTCTAGCGATTTTCCCTACTTTCTTCAATTTGAGTCTGAATTTGGTAATAAGGAGTTCATGATCTGAGCCACAGTCAGCTCCTGGTCTTGTTTTTGTTGACTGTATAGAGCTTCTCCATCTTTGGCTGCAAAGAATATAATCAATCTGATTTCAGTGTGGATCATCTGGTAATGTCCATGTGTAGAGTCTTCTCTTGTGTTGTTGGAAGAGGGTGTTTGCTATGACCAGTGCATTTTCTTGGCAAAACTCTATTAGTCTTTGCCTGCTTCATTCTGCATTCCAAGGCCAAATTTGCCTGTTACTCCAGGTGTTTCTTGACTTCCTACTTTTGCATTCCATTCCCGTATAATGAAAAGGACATCTTTTTTGGGTGTTAATTCTAAAAGGTCTTGTAGGTCTTCATAAAACTGTTCAACTTCAGTTTCTTCAGTGTTCCTGGTTTGGGCATAGACTTGAATAACTGTGATATTGAATGGTTTGCCTTGGAGACGAACAGAGATCATTCTGTCGTTTTTGAGATTGCATCCAAGTACCGCATTTCGGACTCTTTTTTTTTTGACCATGATGGCTACTCCATTTCTTCTGATGGATTTCTGCCCTCAGTAGTAGATATAATGGTCATCTGAGTTAAATTTACCCATTTCAGAGAAAAGGAAAGATACACCTATTTGAATGCAGAGTTCCAAAGAACAGCAAAGAGAGATAAGAAAGCATTCTTCAATGATCAGTGCAAATAAATAGACGAAAACAATAAAATGTGAACAACTAGAGATCTCTTCAAGAAAACTACATATTGCCAAGGAACTTTTCATGCAAAGATGGGCACACTAAAGGACAGAAATAGAATGGACTTAACAGAAGCAGAAGATATTAAGAAGAGGTGCAAGAATACACAGATGAACTATACAAAAAAGATATTCACAAACCAGATAATCACAATGGTGTGATCACTCACCTAAAGGGAGACATTCTGGAATGTGAAGTAAAGTGGACCTTAGGAAGCATCACTACAAGCAAAGCTAGTGGAGTTGTTGGAATCCCAGTCGAGCTATTTCAAATCCTAAAGGATGATCCTGTGAAAGTGCTACACTCAATATGCTAGCAAATTTGGAAAACTCAGCAGTGGCCACAGGACTGAAAAAGATCAGTTTTCATTTCATTCCCTAAGAAAGACAATGCCAAAGAATGCTCAAACTAACACACAATTGTGCTCGTCTCAGTTTGTGCATTAGCAAAGTGATGTGAAGAAGTGAAGTCGCTCAGTCATGTCCGACTCTTTGCGACCCCATGGACAGTAGCCTACCATGCTCCGCAATCCATGGGATTTTCCAGGCAAGAATACTGGAGTGGGCTGCCAGTGCGATAGCAAAGTGATGCTCAAAATTCTCCAAGACAGGCTTCAACAGTACATGAACCGTGAACTTCCAGATGTTCAAGATGGATTTATAAAAGGAAGAGGAACCAGAGATCAAATTGCCAACATCTATTGGATCATCAAGAAAACAAGAGAGTTCCAGAAAGTGATGTACTTCTGCTTTATTGAATATTCCAAAGCCTTTGACTGGGTGGATCATAAAAAACTGTGGAAAATTTTTCAAGAGATGGAAATACCAGACCACCTGACCTGCCTCCTGTGAAATCTGTACGCAGGTCAGGAAGCAACAGTTAGAACTAGACATGGAACAACAGACTGGTTCCAAATCTGGAAAGAAGTACATCAAGGTTGTATATTGTCACCCTGCTTATTTAACTTATATGCAGAGTACATCATGAGAAATCCTGGACTGGGTGAAGCACAAGCTGGAATCAAGTTTTCTTGGAGAAATATCAATAACCTCATATATGTAGATGACACCACCCTTATGGAAGAAATTGAAGAACTAAAGAACCTCCTGATAAAAGGGAAAGAGGAGAGTGAAAAAGTTGACTTAAAACTCTACATTCAGAAAACTATAATCATGGTATCTGGTCCCATCACTTCATGGCATATAGATGGGGAAACAGTGGCTGACTTTATTTTTGGGGAGTCCAAAATCACTGCATATGGTGACTGCAGCCATGAAATTAAAAGATACTTGCTCCTTGGAAGAAAAGCTACGACAAACCTAGACAGCATATCTAAAAGCAGAGACATTACTGTGCCAACAAAGTCCATCTAGTCAGAGTTATGTTTCCCAGTTATCACGTATGGATGTGAGAGTTGGACTATAAAGAAAGCTGAGCATGGAAGAATTGATTCTTCTGAACTGTGGTATTGGAGAAGACTCTTGAGAGTCCCTTGGACAGCAAGAAGATCCCAAGCAGTCCTTGTAAAGGAAATCAGTCCTGAATATTCACTGGAAGGACTGATGTTGAAGCTGAAATTCCAATACTTTGGTCATGTGATATGAAGAACTGGCTCATTTGAAAAGACCCTGACTCTGGGAAAGATTGAAAGCAGGAGGAGAAGGGGATGATAGAGGATGAGATGGTTGGATGGCATCACCGACTCAATGAACATGAATTTGAGTAAACTCGGGAGTTGGTGATGGACAGGAAGCCTGTCGTGCTCCAGTCCATGGGGTTGCAAAGAGTCGGACATGACTGAGTGACTGAACTGAAGTGAGCACTTATTATGCACCAAGGTACAATGACTTCCTCGCTTAACTCTCATCTCCTTAGGGTTAGTTTTTCTTATCATCTTTACTTTACAGAACAGAAACTTTGAGTGTTAGAAAAGTTACCTGTTGAAGGGCACACAGCTCTTCATTGGCAGAAATTCAAAATCCATATGTCAGTCAACAGAGCCTCCACTCTAACCATGATAATACCCACTGCGGGCTGGGGAGGCCTCAGGGCAACACTTAAAGTCAACTTTGCAGGCCAGGTTTAGGTTTAGGTATGAGGATGTTATAGGGGGCCTTCCAGGCAGAAAGTACCACATGTATTGTTTGAGGAGGCAGAAGAGGGCCTCTGCGGGTTGCTGAATGGAGTTTAACTGCTCCCTCCATCTGCTGAGATGTGCCTCTGAAGGTAGATTGTGAGATGGTGTCCTGGATATTCATCCCACCCTTTGGTGCTGGCAGAGGATGGGGGTTACACACACTGGCTCTGAGCCAGAGAGACCTGCCTGAGTTCAGATCACTGTTTATTTGACATCTGATTCTGTTTGACTTCTGGTTGACTGTCCCTGAGCCTCAGCACACTGACTGTGACATTGACATGCTGACAGTGTTGGCCTCATGGGCAATCCAAGTACAAAAACACACACCAAGCACCGCCAGAATTATGCTGGTCATCCCAGGGTTCACTTGATAACCACTGTCTCTTTCACACTCACAGCAACCTGGCAGTGGGAACGATTAGGGTATTGATGCAGAAATCACTGCTCAGAGAAATGAAGTGATGTCCCCAAGGCCACACATCTGGCAAATGTCAGGTTGAAGAAGCTGTGTTCAGACTTAGGAGTCTGGCTCCAGTGCTGGGGACATGTAATCAGTTGGATGTGGCACATAAAGTGCTCAGCATGGAGCCAGGCCCCTAGGAGGTACACACCTCCATGGGATTTAGAGCTAGGATCCTTTTAGATTTTTCCAGTGACTGAGTGACAGACTCTAGCCTCATTCTGTTAGCCACAAGGGTGACATCCATGCCTCTCTTTGACTTTCTAGGGATCAGTGACCCTTGAGGATATGGCCTTGTCCTTCATTTCAAGTTCCTGGCCTAGAAAACCTAGCCCCAAAGGCTCTGTAGCAGGAGATGGTGCTGCAGAGCTGGAGGACCAGCTTTGACTGGATAGGTCCACCTCCACACCTCCCGAGGGAACCCACAGCTTCCTCCAATCTGCCTCATGCTCCAGGTGGGTTGGCCCTCCCTCCTCCCTATAGTTCCTAGCCTGTTTGGCTCTCACATCCTGCCTGGTCTCCCTGTGTCTCTACCATGGACTGATGGGGCTAGAATCAAGTCCCCTTCAAAATGATTCAAAACAAAGGGAGGATTTATTACTAGTAGAAGGGAATAGGATACAGTGCAGTATATTCCAGAAACCAAGGGCCAAATGTCTAGCTAGGCCTTGGAAAGACTGAAATCAAGAACTGAATGGAATGGTGATCTGCCTTGGCCCTGAGGTCTATCACTAGGGCGTCTCTCTGTGTCACTTGTGGTACTCTTAGGTGGGTGGCTCTTTCTCCTGCAATGAGTTTGAAGCAGGATTTGGCTATCCAAGTTCTAACTCTGAGACCCCTGGATTCCTTGCCTCCACTTTCTTACTAGTTCATGAAATGCCCATGAGCTCTGGCAGTCACCATATTAGCCACTCACACTGGCCCCTATTTTCCCAGAACTGAATCCTCCCACTCACAGTCCTGCATCTCTATGGCCCACTTTCTCCAAAGCTGCTGGCCTCATGCCAGGCTCTGAGCTGTTTCTTCCTTGATTAGCATTCAGGAGCCTGGGCTTTGCAGCCACGCTGCCTGGTGCCCAATCCCAGCTCTGCCATTCATGAGCTCTGTGACTCTGGACAAGTGACTTAACCTCCCTGTGCCTTAGTTATGTCTTTTGTAAAATGGGGTAATATGTTATCTACTTCACATGGCTGTTGACAGGGCTAATAAATTAATGTATGAAAAGGCTTAGAACACAGCCTGATGTTCACTGACTGCAGATGGACGGTTCCGATCCCCATTGCAATAATCATCAACTATGATTGATGTTGTCATCATGCCTGGACTTGGTACCTTCCGAAGCCACGTTGTGTAGTTGTGTAGATCAACATCACAGAGGCCAGCCACAGCCATACCTGGGCTCACATCTGGACTCGGCCACTCATCATTTCTGGACATACCTTGTTGACAAATCAGTTCATGCCCCTGAGCCTCTGTGCCTTCATTCATGAAATGGTGCCTATTCCAGCACCTGTTTCCTGAGAAAAACCAGGAAAATCATTTAATACAGGGCCTACAGCAGGAAGGACCTATGCAAGCCTTGGCTCAATGACTCAGTGATTCATACCTTGTTCTGAAATGATGAGACTCCATGGATTAGCCATGTAACTTCTCCAGATGAGTCCACAATTGGAACTAAGGTTAATGAATGCATTGAAGGTACAGCACACAGTCCCTGAGATGTGGTAGCAACTCATAACATTCGTTTTGGTGCCACTAGGATTAGAATTCCCATGGCTGCATGGCCAGGGAAACACTTGAAACTGTCTTGGCCTCGGTTTCCTCATCTGTGACCGGGACAATAGCAGCACTGGCCTGGTAGTGTATTATATAAATTACAATCAGTTCCTACTTGTATAGCTCTTAGGGAAGACCTGGACACATAGCAAGGACTGTCTACATCCGTGTTAAATAAGACAAAGGAATACATCCCACGTTTTCCCACCCAACCTTTAGTGGTCTTTTAGCCAGGAATTGGCCAGGTTAAGAACTGAACAGAAACCTGATGGCTCCCTTATCCCAGGTGGCCATGTGGTTCCCCCTAACAGAGCCCCATCCCTGGGCCTCAGTATCCAGACCATCTCTCCCAGGAGTCAGAACTTCCTCTTCCCTGGAATAACAGGTACTTGTCAGCATAGGGATCTAGTCCTCCACCTCCTGCTTTCCTGAATGTGACTCTGGGCTGGGAAACCCCTATAGCTTGGGGAGGATGAACACGTGGATGGCAACCAGCCTGTGCCACTCATCATTCATGGGACATCACCTCTAAGCCTCTTTTTCCTCATCTAGAAGATGGAATGATTCAGGCTGAGGTGAGTGTTATCTTGTAAAGCACTTTTCACCAGGCCTGACTCACTGTAAAATAACACGAACACCTCACTGAGTGTCCTTTTAGGAGGTTAGTCCCCTTTCCACCTTCCCTAACCTTCTCCCAAGTTTTATTGTCCTCCATAGCTCTCAACATTTTCTAATAGACTTTAAAATTCACCAACTTATTTTTATTGCTTTGTTCCTTCGTGGAATGTACATTCCAGAAACCCAGGGCCTTAGTTTGCTTTGGTTGCTGTCAGGAACACTGTCACGAGTGAATGAACGGCCTGTGAGTTCTCCTATCTCTCCTGTTACCGCTCTATGGAGTCCTCAAGAGTCCCCACTGCCAGCACTGGTCAAGATGCACATGCAGCAGCAGCAGCCCAACTCAGTTTGCACTGGAAAGCTCTCTTTAAAATATTAAATCACAAAGAAGGAAGAGAGGTAGACAATAAGGAGCAAGAAGTGCATGTGTGAATTCTTTCTGACTTCTCTGCCATGCCTTTGAAGACTTATCACTGGTTATTTATTTGACAGTATGGTAGGCAAATAATGACCCCTGAGATGTGCACATGCCTTAACCCCTGGAACCTGTGAATAAGTTGTTACAACAGAAGATTAAGGATGCAGATGGCAGATCATAAAATAGAGAAGTTATCCTGGTTTATCTCGGTGGTGCCAGGGTAATCACAAGGATCCTTAAAAATGGAAGTGAGCGGCAGAAGAGTCAATGTCAGGGTGATGTCATGCGAGATAGACTCCACTGGCCATTGCTGGCTCTGAATATGAAGGAAGGGGGACATTTGCCAAAGAATCAGGCAACTGAGAGAAGCCAGAAAAGTCAAGAAAACAGATTCTCCCTTATAGCCTTCAGAAAGGAACACAGCCCTGCTGACACCTTGGTTTTAGCCCTGTGATGCCTTTGTTGGGCTTCTGAAATACAGAATTGTTTGATAATAAGTTTGTGTTCTTTTAAGCCACTAATGTTGTGGTAATATGTTACAGAAACAAAAAGATACTAATACAGAGGGCAGGGGGTAGGGGTGGTTGGGAGGGGAAAGACCATCTTCCCCCTTATCTGTCTTTTATAATCATTCACTGCCATCCAGTGTCAGGCGTTGTTAGTTGAAGGCAGCTCCACAAACATGTATTGAAAGACCTCATTCCTTGAAAATGTTGCCTCTACCCTTGAGTGGCATATATGTTTGTTTGAAGGCTTTACTTATGAAATATTTAAAACTTATGAGAAATCAAATACTAAATATAGTATCTTGTGCAATTATTTTATTATAACCATGCAGTTAATGATCTATAGACAAAAGAGCACACTTTTTTTTTTTTTGCACCACTTAAAACTGTTTAGGGCTTTGATAAAAAAAAAAAAAATCAAAGTGGTTTAGAGTGCCCAGCACTCTCACTTTCTTTTGGTCCTGGTCCATTGTCTGCTTATTGTTAATGTTCCGTGTGTAATGCAGATGATGGTATAGCTGTGTGGGTTTCCCTGTTGAGTCCCAATCCTTTCCTTCAGTAAGTGTTTCTCAGCTTCCTTAGCCTTTGGTAGAGGGGCTTCTGGAAGCCCACCTCAGCAGCTATTTAGGGTTGGAGTTAGAACTAGAAGAAAATGTAACACACAGCTGTGTTAAACTCACGATTACATTAGAGAAACAAATATGGAGAAGAAATCTCATAATTTTATCTGATAAAAGATTGTATGAAGTGTTGCTGTCAAGTGACTACAATTTTAAGAGGCGGAACAGGGTGAACACAGACAGGAGTATGTGGGTTTCACACTTATCACTGTTGCCTTATCCCCACGCTGCTGTCACTGGTCAGGGTGTTTTGGAATTCCTTCTTTGCGATTATGCTGAGGCTGGTTTTCAGAGCACATGAGACAGATACTCAGGGTCACCTCAGGTTAAAATTTTTCATGTCCAATAAACAAAATTAGAAGTGAAAATGGAGAAATCACAACAGATAACACAGAAATACAAAGGATCATAAGATACTACTATCAGCAACTATATGACAATAAAATGGACAACTTGGAAGAAATGGATGAATTCTTATAAAAGTATGACTTTCCAAACTGAACCAGGAAGAAATAGAAAATATTAACAGACCCAGCATAAGTGCAGAAATCGGAACTGTAATAAAAAATCTTCAACAAACAAAAGCCCAGGATGAGATAGCTGCACAGGTGAATTCTACCAAAAAATTAGAGAAGAGCTAACACTTATCCTACTCAAATTCTTCCAGAAAATTCCAGATGAAGATAAACTGCCAAATTCATTCTACGATCACCCTAACACCAAAACCAAAAATGCCACAAAAAAGAAAACTATAGGCCAATATCACTGATGAACATAGGTGCGAGAATCCTCAACAAATTTCTAGCAAACAGAATTCAAAAACATATTAAAAAGATAATACTTGTCATGACCAAGTGGGATTTACCCAGGGATAGGAGGATTCTTCAAAATTCACAAATCAATCAATGTGATACCCCACATTAACAAATTGAAAGATAAAAACCATATGATTACCTCAATAGATGCAGAGAAAGCTTTTGCAAAATTCAAAATCCATTTATGATAAAAACTCTCCAGAAAGCAGGCATAGATGGAACATACCTCAACATAATAAAAGCCATATATGACAAACCCACAGCAAACATGATCCGCAATGGTGAAAAATTGAAAGTATTTCTCCTAAAGTCAGGAACAAGACAAGGATGCCCACTCTCACCACTACTATTCAACATAGTTTTGGAAGTTTTAACCACAGCAATCAGAGTAGAAAAAGAAATAAAAGGAATCTAGATTGGAAAAGAAGAATACTCTCACTGTTTGCAGATGGCATGATCCTCTACATAGAAAACCCTAAAGACTCCACCAGAAAGTTACTAGAGCTAATCAATGAATATAGTAAAGTTGCAGGATATAAACTAAACACACAGAAATCCCTTGCATTCCTATACACTAACAATGAGAAACAGAAAGAGAAATTAGGGCAACAATTCCATTCACCATGGCAACGAAAATAATAAAATAGTTAGCAATACATCTATCTAAAGAAACAAAAGACTTAAATATAGAAAACTATAAAACACTGATGGAAGAAATCAAAGAGGACACAAATAGATGGAGAATATATACCCTGTTCAAGGATCAGAAGAATCGCTATAGTGAAAATGAGTATACTACGCAAAGCAATCTAGAGATGTAATCCCAATCAAGCTACCAACAGTATTTTTCACAGAACTAAAACAAATATTTTCACAATTTTCATGGAAATACAAAAAACCTCGAATAGCCAAAGCAATCTTGAGAAACAAGAATGGAACTGGAGGAATCACCCTACCTGATTTCAGACTAGACTACAAAGCTACAGTCATCAAGAGAGTATGGTAACAGCACAGAGACAGAAATATAGATAAATGGAACAAAATAGAAAGGCCAGAGATAAATCCACACACCTATGGACACCTTATCTTTGACAAAGGAGGCAAGAATATACAATGGAGAAAACACAATCTCTTTAACAAGTGGTGCTGGGAAAACTGGTCAAATACTTGTAAAAGAATGAAACTAGAACACTTTCTAACACCATACACAAAAGTAAACTCAAAATGGATTAAAGATCTAAATGTAAGGCTAGAAACTATAAAACTCCTAGAGGAAAACAGGCAATACACTCTCTGACATAAGTCACAACAGGATCCTATATACCCACCTACCAGAGTAATAGAAATAAAAGCAAAAATAAACAAATGGGATCTAATTAAACTTAAAATCTTTTGCAAACCAAAGGAAACTATAAGCAATGTGAAAAGACAGTCTTTAGAATGGGAGAAAATAATAGCAAATGAAGCAAGTGACAAAGAATTGCTCTCAAAAATATAAAAGTAGCTCATGCAGCTCAATACCAGAAAAATAAATGACCCATTCAAAAAATGGGCCAAATAACTAAACAGACATTTCTCCAAAGAAAACACATAGATGGCTGACAAACACATGAAAAGATGCTCAACATCACTCCTTATCAGAGAAATGCAAATCTAAACTACAATGAGGTACCATCTCACGCTGGTCAGAATGGCTGCTATCAAAAAGCCTACAAACAATAAATGCTGGAGAGGGTGCAGAGAAAAGGGAACCCTTTTACACTGTTGGTGGGAATGCAAACTAGTACAGCCACTATGGAGAACAGTGTGGAGATTGTTAAAAAACTGGAAGTAGAACTGCCATATGACCCAGCAATCCCACTGCTGGTCATACAAACTGAGGAAACCAGAATTGAAAGAGAGACGTGTATCCCAATGCTCATAGCAGCACTGTTTATAATAGCCAGGACATGGAAGCAACCTAGATGTCCATCAGCGGATGAATGGATAAGAAAGCTGTGGTATATATACACAATGGAATATTCAGTTCAGTTCAGTCACTCAGTCGTGTCTGACTCTTTGCGACCCCATGAATCGCAGCACGCCAGGCCTCCCTGTCCATCACCATCTCCCGGAATTCACTCAAACTCACATCCACTGAGTCGGTGATGCCATCCAGCCATCTCATCCTTGGTCATCCCCTTTTCCTCCTCCCCCCAATCCCTCCCAGCATCACAGTCTTTCCCAATGAGTCAACTCTTCACATGAGGTGGCCAAAGTACTGGAGTTTCAGCTTTACCATAATTCCTTCCAAAGAACACCCAGGGCTGATCTCCTTCAGAATGGACTAGTTGGATCTCCTTGCAGTCCAAGGGACTCTCAAGAGTTCTCCAACACTACAGTTCAAAAGCATCAATTCTTCAGCGCTTAGCTTTTTTCTTCACAGTCCAACTCTCACATCCATACATGACCACTGGAAAAACCATAGCCTTGACTAGACAGACCTTTGTTGGCAAACTAATGTCTCTGCTTTTAAATATGCTATCTAAGTTGGTTATAACTTTTTTTCCAAGGAGTAAGCATATTTTAATTTCATGGCTGCAATCACCATTTGCAGTGATTTTGGAGCCCCAAATAATAAAGTCTGACACTGTTTCCACTGTTTTCCCATCTATTTGCCATTAAGTGATGGGAACAGATGACATGATCTTCGTTTTCTGAATGTTGAACTTTAAGCCAACTTTTTCACTCTCCTCTTTCACTTTCATCAAGAGGCTTTTTAGTTCCTCTTTACTTTTTGCCATAAGTGTGGTGACATCTGCATATCTGAGGTTATTGATATTTCTCCTGGCAATCTTGATTCTAGCTTGTGCTTCTTCCAGCCCAGCATTTCTCATGAGGTACTCTGCATATAAGTTAAATAAGCAGGGTGACAATATACAGCCTTGACTTACTCCTTTAATGGAATATTATTCAGCCATTAAAAATAACACATTTGAATCATTTCTAATGAGATGGATGAAACTGGAGCCTGTTATACAGAGTGAAGTAAGTCAGAAAGAAAAACACCAGTACAGTATATTAGCACATATATATGGAATTTAGAAAGATGGTAATGATGACTCTATATGTGAGACAGCAAAATAGACACAGATATAAAGAACAGACTTTTGGACTCTGTGGGAGAAGGCAAGGGTGGGATGATTTGAGAGAATAGCATTAAGACATGTATATTACCATATGTGATATAGATTACCAGTCCACGTTCAATGCATGAAACATGGCAGTCAAAGCCAGTGCACCCTGACCACCTGAGGGATCAGATGGGGAGGGAGGTGGGAAGGGTGTTAGGGATGAGGGACACATTTATACCCATGCCTGATTTATGTCAATGTATGGCAAAAACCACTACAATATTGTAAAGTAATTAGCCTCCAATTAAAATAATTAAATAATTTTCTTAAGTTTTGTGTCTAAAGTCCATATATATGCATTTGTATACTGTATTGGTGTTTTTCTTTCTGGCTTACTTCACTCTAATAGCATCTATTTTCATCCACCTCATTAGAACTGATTCAAATGCATTCTTTTTAATGGTTTAAAAAGATGGTTTCAATTACCCTGTATGCGAGACAGCAAAAGAGACACAGATGTATAGAACAGTCTTTTGGACTCTGTGGGAGAGTGAGAGGATGGGATGATTTGGGAGAATGGCATTGAAACATGTATAACATCATGTAAGAAATGAATTGCCAGTCCAGGTTCGATGCAGGATATAGGGTGCTCGGGGCTGGTACACTGGGATGACCCAGAGGGATGGCACAGGGAGGGAAGTGTGAGGGGGGTTCAGGATGGGGAACACATGTACACCCATGGCTGATTCATGTCAATTTATGGCAAAAATCACCACAATATGGTAAAGTAATTAACCTCCAATTAAAATAAATAAATATAAATTTAAAAATAATAATAATAAAAATTAAAAGTTTTGTGTCTAGAATGGTGTGAGAATAATTATGTCCTCACTGTGAGCCCTCTTCAGAGCCCTTTCAATGATCACATGCCACTTTGATTACATTACTGGAGTGGTTCTTTATTCCCATATCATTTTGTCTACATATTTACAATATTATAAAGCAAGATGCAGAGTTTTCTGTCCTTGGTGAACAAGCGGTGTCTCCTTAGGATCCCACCCTGTCCATCTTCCCTGGGGAAGGCCTCTGTGCTGTGACCAGGGCTGGGGTTGTAGCAGGCTTCCTGGGTATGGAAGGTGGAGGCATTCTCTCTCTGTCCTGAGTCACAACTTTGTTCTCGGCAGAAGGACCTTTCCAGGGAGGAGTCTGTCCCAAGCTCCCTGGGGCCTTGCAGCTCTCAGCTCACTTGAAGCTTGAGATGAAGAGCCTTCCTGGCTGGGAGGCCTCTTCATGTGGGACTCCAGACTACCCACCACTCTGCAATGGTTGCAGGCAGAGAATGCAGTGAGCAGGTGGAGGGAGGCATTGATGGAGCAGCTACTCTATGACAGTTCCAGGGCTTGACTGGATGTGACTATAGGAGCCTAGAATGATTGTGAACAGGGGTTTGCATGGATTCAGGAAACAGGGAGGGAACCAATAGAAGGAAATTATCAGACTTGCTTTCTTTTTCCTGAGACATCATAATAGCTCTTTCCTTTCCTCTAACCATGCTTTCATGAACCCAGCTCTGCCCTCAGACATGCTCAAAGCCAAACCCCAGAGCGGCTGCCCCAGGCAGAGGGCTGGCACACCCCTGAGTCTGGGCTCACTTCGGAAGGGTGCTGGCCCCAGACTCAGGCAGCAGCCTGAGCCCCGTCTACCCTGGTCCTTTGTGTTTGTACAAGGAGCTACCCTGGGTCTGCCACCTCATCTGTGTGTTTGTGTCTGAAGTAGAGATACTGCTTATATAGGAAGCTCTTCCCTGTGAGGATTAGAGATGCTTGTTCATCCTGTTTTCCAGGCAGGCTCCCTTCAACGCTCTCCTTAACACCATGGCTACCACTCAGCAGATAAGTATTATTGTTCATTAGTTATGAACCTTATTGTGCCAACTGAGAAATATCATAATATCAGCCACATTAAAACCCTTTACAGTCTCTATTTCCATTTTGCCAAATCAAAACACACTCTTGAAACATGCAACTGTATTTTATTTAATGTTTTTCTCTTCTTAATCCTGGTGTATCCTAAGGCCCCAGGGGTGCTAGCCAAGGTCATACCTGACTTGTCACTCTGCACTCAAATGTGACAAAAGTCTTAGCTTGACACATGTCCTTTCTAATGTCATCCTTAACATTTTTCTCTCCCTTTCCTATTTGTTCTTCCACAGACACCAGAAGCTTTGCATCTCCTGACACTGGAAGGTTCTATTTAATTCCCTCTGCAATTAAAAAAAAATTCCCAATATACTTGTAGCCCATGCTATCAGGGTATAATTCTAGTTATCACTTCTCTAATCATTATCAACATCTTGCTTAAATTTTCTTCATTATTGGAAGCCCGGGCTCTTGGTTCATTGCCTCTCCCTCTTCCACCATTCCTGTTACAACCTGCCATGACTTAAGCATCTATGGTGGGTGACACAACCCAAAGATCCATAACCTCAGTTCCTCAGCATTTTGACTTCCAATGATCTTTTTTTCCATTCCACTACAGCTAAGACTGCTATAATTATACTCTGGCCATTGTCATCATGAGTGATGGCTCCACCTCCAAAACATGACTTCTTTCATTATCATCAGTTATCTATTCACACTCTTAGCTTTGCAATTCCCATAATTTCAGATATGTTCCCTCTATACCAACTTTGATGAGAGTTTTTATCATGAATGGACATTAAATTTTGTCAAATGCTTTATCTGCATCTCTCAAGATGATCATGTAATTTTTATAATTCTTTTTGTTAATGTGATGTATCATATTGATTGATTTATGGATATTGAACTATCCTTGCAACTATCCTTGCATTTATCCCTGAAATAAATCCCACTTGATATGGTGTATGATCCTTTTATATATTCTTGAATTCTGTTTGCCAATATTTTGTTTAGGACTTTTGTACCTGTATTCATCTGAAATATGGATCAGGAATATCCCCTGAAGAAGGAAATGGCAACTCACTTCAGTATTCATGCCTGGGAAATCCCATGGACTGAGGAGCCTGGTGAGCTACAGTCCCACAAGTGTCAGACACAACTCAGTGACTAAACAACAACAATTCATCCAAAACATAGCCCTGTAATTGTCTGGTTTGGCATCAGGGCAATGGTGGCCTTGAATGAATTTAAGAGTGTTCCTTCCTCTTCACTTTATTTGGACTAGATATGTTTGGTAGAATTCACCCTGTGATGCCTACCAGTCCTGGACTTCTGTATGCTGGGAGGTTTTGTTCGTTTGTTTGTTTTGTATTACTAGTTTAATTTCACTATTCATGATTGGTCTGTTTATGATTGATCTGTTCATGATTGGTCTGTAGATTGTCTATTTCTTACTGATTCAGCCTTGGAAGATTGTATGTTTCTAGAAATGTATCTGTTTCTTCTAGATTGTCCAATTTGTTAGCATACGTTTACAGTATTCTTTTAAGATGTTTTTGTATCTCTTGATATGAGTTGTAATTTCTTTTCTTTTATTTCTTATTTTATTTGGGTCCTTGCTTTTTTATGATCCTGGCTAAAGGCATATCAGTTTGTTTATTTTTTTAATATCTCTTGGTTTCATTTATCTTATTTGTTTTTTTGTGTGTCAATTTTATTTATTTCCCCTCTTATCCCTATCATTTCCTTCCTTCTCCTGACTTTGGGCTTGGTTTCTTCTTTTTTTCTAATTCTTTTAATGGCAAATTAGATTATTTATTTGAGATTTTTCTAGTTTTTTGAGGTAGGCCTGTATCACTATAAACCTCCCTCTTAGAACTGCTTTTGCTATGTCTCATAGATATTGCCTGGAGAATCCCATGGACAAAGGAGCCTGGTGGGCTACAGTACATGGGGTCACAAAGAGTCAGACACAACTGAGCAACTAACACACATAGATACTGTATAAAGGTAAGCTTTAATTTTCATTTGTGTTGAGGTATTTTCTTATTTCCTCTTTGATTTCCTCCTTGATCCATTGGTTTTTGGTAGCATGTTGTTTAGTCTTCACATGTTTGTGTTTTCCCCACTTTTCTTCCTGTAATTGATTCCTAGTTTTATACTATTGTGATTGGAAAAAGTGCTTGATATAGTTTATATCCTGATTAATTTGTTAATTTTTTTTTCTGCTCTAGCACTAATCTATTCTGGACAATATTCCATGTTCACTTGAAAAGAATATGTATTATGCTGTTTTGGAATGGAATGAGTTGTAGGTATGTATTAAGTTCAATTGATTTAATGTGTCACTAAAGTGCACTATTTCCTTATTGCTTTGCTGTAGGGATGATCTGTCCATTGATGTAGTTCAATTCAGTTCAATCACTCAGTCATGTCTGACTCTTTGTGACCCCCATGGAATGCAACACACCAGGCTTCCCTGTCCATCACCGGAGCTTACTCAAATTCATGTCCATTGAGTTGGTGATGCCATCCAACCATCTCATCCTCTGTCATCCCCTTCTCCTCCCCCTTTCAATCTTTCCCAGCATCAGGGTCTTTTCAAATAAATCAGCTCCTTGCATCAGGTGGCCAATGTATCAGAGTTTCAGCTTCAATATCAGCCCTTCCAATGAGTATTCAGGACGGATTTCCTTTAGGATGGACTGGTTGGATTTCCTTGCAGTCCAAAGGACTCCCAAGAGTTTTCTCCAACACCACAGTTCAAAAGCATCAATTCTTTGATCAGGTTTCTTTATAGTCCAACTCTCTCATCCATACATGACCACTGGAAAAACCATAGCCTTGACTAGACAGACCTTTGTTGGTAAAGTAATGTCTCTGCTTTTCAATATGCTATCTAGGTTGGTCATAACTTTCCTTCCAAGGAGTAAGTGTCTTTTAATTTCATGGCTGCAGTCACCATCTGCAGTGATTTTGGAGCCCAAAATAATAAAGTCTGACACTGTTTCCACTGGTTCCCCATCTATTTCCCATCAAGTAATGGGACTAGATGCCATGATCTTTGTTTTCTGAATGTTGAGCTTTAAGCCAACTTTTTCACTCTCCTCTTTCACTTTCATCAAGAGGCTTTTTAGTTCCTCTTCACTTTCTGCCATAAGGGTGGTGTCACCTGCATATCTGAGGTTATTGATATTTCTCCCAGCAATCTTGATTCCAGCTTGTGCTTCTTTCAGCCCAGTGTTTCTCGTGATGTACTCTGCATAGAAGTTAAATAAGCAGGGTGACAATATACAGCCTTGACGTACTCCTTTTCCTATTTGGAACCAGTCTGTTGTTCCATGTCCAGTTCTAACTGTTGCTTCCTGACCTGCATATAGGTTTCTCAGTCCCAATCTGAGTAACCTTTAATCTCAGAGATGTTCTTGGGGCTAGAGCTCCATCTAGCTTCCAAACTTCCAATTCCTAATAAGGCTAGGTGCTTTCTTGACTACCAATCCAAGTTTGGGACCTAAGCCACAGTACACAGTAACAGTATAGACCACAAGTCCCTTGAAAGTCTATGATCTGACAGATTAGGTTAGTACTTCTAATTCCCAAGGAGTTATGAAATGATCAAAGAGACCGAAAAGTTTGACTGAGAAGGGAGAGTTCGGTCCACATGCTTTGCCCATTTCTAGTCGGTTCCTGAAGGAGATATTGGGTGCCTCTTGGCATTGGCAGGTCAGTATAAACCCCCAACAGGTTTCTGCCATAAGCCGTATGAGATCACCACGGAACCGCAGAGCAGGGCTCCTCACTTGCTTCACGCAGGGCATGTCATTCATTCACACAAGCACACCGTAGAGTTAGTAAAGCACAGCAGAAAACGTGTTCACTAAGAGAACAAAGAACTAGAGCTGCAAGCATCCTTACCTTGTCCTGAAGGATCCCAGATGAGCCCCCAAGATGAAAGGTGGTTGTTGAATCACGACGCCTGGATTCTTGGCCCCTGGAGGAGGATTCAATCCAGGGCCAGAGATGAGGCTTGATCACTCAGAGCTTTTGTGTAATAAAGTTTTATTAAAGTATAAAGGAGATAGAGAAAGCTTCTGACATAGGCATCAGAAGGGGGCAGAAAGAGTATCCCCCTGCTAGTCTTCAGCTGGATGTTATATAGTCACTAGCAGTCTGTTAATGAAAGAAAGGAATGTCTTAAAACTCAGAATGGCACCAGGCCCCTCACCAATAAGATGCATTTTGGGATTATCTTGGCACCAAATGGTCCATCCTGGACCATAAAATGATTAACTTGAATCTTGACGAAGGGCAGATCACCATACAAATAGTTTCATTTCCATAGATTAGAGGAACAATATCTGAGTATAACATACTGGTTTGTCAAGTAGGTTCTGAGCCAAAAGGCAGAACCGACTTGAAGACAGAGTCTGGGGTAAATGCATAGTACATTAGCATACTTAAGATAAACATTTCCATAAGAAAAAGGCATTGGTTAACTTCAGGTGAAACCAGGTGTCATTATGGCAACATAGTATTTTAGGAGAAACCTCTTTTTAAATTTGTATAGAAAAGGAAAAAAATATCCCTAGTGTGTTTCCTCCTGCTGCTTAAGAGAGATAGACATGTCTGACACTTGCAGGCTATTTCCTCCGTTTGGAGACCCCTGGCCTTCCTGCCTGTTAACCTCTCACTATCTCAATGGTCCTGTCAGTGCTTCTAGATAGTTCCTCATCAGCAGTGTGGAGGACAGGTTTGAGGACCCGGGAGTAGAGAGTAGTTAGAACACCAGAAAGAATGAGGGCCTGAATTCAGACCATGGCCGTGGAAGAAAGTGGGATCAAGACCTCTCTGACTTAGAATTGGTGGACCTTAGTGGCTGGATGAGTGTGGAGGCTCAGGTACTGGCATGGGTGGGAAAAGGACAGGAGACACAACCTAATCCACTTCTAGCTGGGTGAGAGGCCGGTGATGTCATTAACATGTCAGTGGCTCTGAGAAATGGAGGTTCCTAAGCCTGTGTTTCTGGCTCCTGATAACATTGTCACCATGATTTTATTTCCTGTCATCCTACCGCCCAATGTAACCAAGGGCCTGGCTCAGAGAAAGAGCTCAGAGAAGCCAGAGAGGCTTCATTTGTAGCTTTGGTTTCTGCAGAGGTCACTGACTTTGTTCTTACTTGGCGAAGTGATTTGTGCCTACAAATGGGGTCTACACAAAGTCCATGGCATATTGACCAGAATATGGGTGAAAGTCAGCTAGCACACACAAACAGGTTCCTGCCTGACTGTGCACACCAGAGCCTCCCCCACTCCTAACTCAGCTTAAAGAACAGACTCTGAACCAACTACAACCGTGTGTTCAAACCTTGGCGTGTGACATAGATTATGGAGTTTTCTTTTCTTCCAATTACTCCTTGAGAATGAACTTGTGTCTTGCAGCATCAAACAGGGGATTTGAATCCGTGAAGCAGGTTAGTGATCTTAGAAGTTCAACTGCACCCCCCTCCCAATCCTGCACAGGGGTTATCACCCTAGAGTGTTGATCCCTGCTGTCTGCTGGTGCTAGTTCAGAGAAGTTAAAAACTATGATAGGTGACAAGGAACTACACATTAGGGTTGCTGATGTTACTCTTGACACTGCAGCTGGCAACCAGTCAGTGGATGCCTGACATGGGCTTTGGAATACCTGCTCTTTTGCAATGTCCTTTCAGCCTGAACAGCAAGATTGCTGGGAATTCTGCTGCTCTGTCATGGATTGGAGGCTGTAGTTGAGTTGCAGCTACTATCAGAGACAAATAAATGACTAAAGCAGTGGGTTGCACTTTCCTCATATTCTTCCAAAAGTTGTCCTTTTAAAATGTTATAACCCTCCTCTAGGTGTTGCATCAGTAAGTTCAACCAGAGAGAAGCTTTTACATGTGTGTGTGTGTGTGTATATATACACCTGCTCCCAAGCCCTACCCAACGTGTGAATCCCCCTCTGGAAAATCACTAGCTAGAAATTGACCTTCACATCCATCTCTAATTTTTTAATAAATTTATTTAATTTAATTGGAGGCTAATTATTTTACAATATTGTAGTGGTTTTGCCATACATTGACATGAATCCACCATGGGTGTACATGTGTTCCCCACCCTGAACCCCCCTGTCACCTCCCTCCCCATCCCATCCCTCAGGGTCATCTCAGTACACCAGCCCGGAGCACCCTGTCTCATGCATTGAACCAGGACTGGTGAGCCATTTCACATATAATAATATACACGTTTCAATGCCATTTTCCCAATTCATCCCACTCTCGTGCTCTCCCACAGAGTCCAAAATACTGTTCTATACATCTGTGTCTCTTTTGCTGTCTCACATGTAGGGTTATCATTACCGTCTTTCTAAATTCCATATATATGCATTAGTATATTGTATTGATGTTTTCCTTTCTGGCTTACTTGACTCTGTATAATAGGCTCCAGGTTCATCGACCTCATTAGAACTGATTCAAATGTATTCTTTTTAGTGGCTGAATAATATTCCATTGTGTAAATATACCAAAGATTTCTTATACATTCATCTACTGATGAAAATCTAGGTTGCTTCCATGCCCTGGATATTATAAACAATGCTGAGGTGAACATTGGGGTACACGTGTCTCTTTCAACTCTGGTTTCCTTGATGTTTATGCCAAGTAGTGGGATTGCTGGGTTAAATGGCAGTTCTATTTCCAGTGTTTTAAGGAATCTCCACACTGTTCTCCATAGTGGCTATACTAGTTTGCATTCCCACCAACAGTGTAAGAAGGATCCCCTTTCTCCACACCTTCTCCAGCATTTATTGTCTGTAGACTTTTGGATAGCAGCCATTCTGACTGGTGTGAAATGGTACTTCACTATGGTTTTGATTTGCATTTATCTGATAATGAGTGATGTTGAGCATCTTTTTATGTGTTTTTTAGCCATCTGTAAGTCTTCTTTGGAGAAATGCCTGTTTAGTTCTTTGACCCATTTTTTTGATTGGATTGTTTATGTTTCTGGAATTGAGCTTCAAGAGTTGCTTGTATATTTTTGAGATTAATTCTTTGTCAGTTGCTTTGTTTGCTATTGTCTTCTGCCATTCTGAAGGCTGTCTTTTCACCTCGCTTATAGCTACCTTCTTTGTGCAAAAGCTTTTCAGTTTAATTAGGTCCCATTTGTTTATTTTTGGTTTTATTTCCATTACTCTGGGAGGTGGGTCATAGAGGATCCTGCTATGATTTATGTCAGAGAGTGTTTTGCCTATGTTTTCCTCTAGGAGTTTTATAGATTCTGGTCTCACATGTAGATCATTAATCAATTTTTAGTTTATTTTTGTGTATGGTGTTAGAAAGAGTTCTAGTTTCATCCTTTTACAAGTGGTTGACCAGTTTTCCCAGCACCACTTGTTAAAGAGATTGTGTTTTCTCCATTGTATATTCTTGCCTCCTTTGTCAAAGATAAGGTGTCCATAGGTGCGTGGATTTATCTCTGGCCTTTCTATTTGTTCCATTGATCTATATTTCTGTCTTTCTGCCAGTACCATACTCTCTTGATGACTGTAGCTTTGTAGTAGAGCCTGAAGTCAGGCAAGTTGATTCCTCCAGTTCCATTTTTCTTTCTCAAGATTGCCTTGGCTATTCAAGATTTCTTTGTATTTCCATATAATTGTTCTAGTTCTGTGAAAAATCCTGTTGGTAGCTTGATAGGGATTGCATTGAATCTGTTGATTGCTTTGGGTAGTATACTCATTTTTACAATATTGATTCTTCCACTCCAAGAACATGGTATATTTCTCCGTTTTTGTGTCCTCTTTGATTTCTTTCATCAGTGTTTTATATTTTTCTATATATAGGTCTTTTGTTTTTTTTTTAGGTAGATATATTCCTAAGTATTTTATTCTTTCCATTGCAATGGTGAATGGAATTGTTTCCTTAATTTTTCTGTTTCTCATTGTTAGTGTATAGGGGTGCAAGGGATTTCTCTGTGTTAAATTTGTATCCTGAAACTTTTCTATATTCATTAATTAGCTCTAGTAATTTTCTGGTGGAGTCTTTAGGGTTCTCTAGGTAGAGGATCATGTCATCTGAAAACAGTGAGAATTTTATTTTTTCTTTTCCAATCTGGATTCCTTTTATTTCTTTTTCTGCTCTGATTGTTGTGGCCAAAACTTCCAAACTATGTTGAATAGTAGTGGTGAAAGTGGACACCCTTGTCTTGTTCCTGACTTTAGGGAAAATGCTTTCAATTTTTCACCACTGAGGATAATGTTTGCTGTTGGTTTGTCACATAGAGCTTTTATTATGTTGAGGCATGTTCCTTCTATTCTTGCTTTCTGTAGGGTTTTTATCATAAATGGATGTTGAATTTTGCCAAAGGCTTTTTCTGCATCTATTGAGATAATCATATGGCTTTTATCTTTCAATTTGTTAATGTGGTTTATTACATTGATTGATTTGCAGATATTGAAGAATCTTTACATCCCTGGGATAAAGCCCACTTGGTCATGATATATGATCTTTTTAATATGTTGTTGGGTTCTCTTTGGTAGAATTTTGTCAAGGATTTTTGCATCTATGTTCATCAGTGATATTGACCTGTAGTTTTCTTTTTTTGTGGCATCTTTGTCAAGTTTTGGTATTTGGGTGATGGTGGCCTAATAGAATGAATTTGCATGTTTACCTTCCTCTGCAATTCAATGGAAAAGTTTCAGTAGGATAGATGTTAGCTCTTCTCTAAATTTTTGGTAGAATTCAGCTGTGAAGCCTTCTAGTCCCGGGCTTTTGTTTGCTGGAAGATTTCTGATGACAGTTTCAATTTCCTTGCTTGTGATGGGTCTGTTAAATTTTCTTTTTCTTCCTGGCTCAGTAATGGAAAGTTGTACTTTTCTAAGAATTTGTCCATTTCTTCCAAGTTGTCCATTTTATTGGCATATAATTGCTGCTAGTAGTCTCATGATCCTTTGCCAGGGTCCAGCCCCGGTGGATCCAGGTAAATTCGAAGGGTGAACGGCGTAGGCAAGGAAAAAACTTATTTATTTAAAAATATGAAAGAAATTAAGAAGAAATAGTATAGTAGGAAAATTTAGTGGAGAAAAGAGGTTGAATAACTTGGTTTACGTGGAAGCCAATAAAATCTCAGGACAAGAGATTTGCACCATCTACATTGGGCCACTGGTGCCCATTTGAATATCAGAGAGTGCCCCGCCTTGGGCAAGTAAGTAGACATGGCGAGCCTCCACACCCCAGATGGGAATTCAGCCAGAAAATAGAGTAAAGACAAGGGCAAAACCAGTCCAATGACTTGCCCATCCTCTATTGTCCAGCAGGCTTTTTATACCTTTTTTTTTGGTACATAGAGATCAATGGATAATATAAAATTATGCAGCACCAGCAGCCCTGACTCTTATTGATACCAGGCTTTTTCTCTGCATACTTAGTTGTATACACAAGTCTTAGGTGATTTACATCATCTTCTGGCCAGAAGGCTAATTAACATTTTATGGTCCTTTTCTGATAAGGGTTTGTCAACCAGAAGACTTATTTGTCTTAAAAATGTTGTTCTTCCCAAAGTCTGGTGCCACTCATAGAAACCACTAAATAAAGTTACATTCTTACATAGCAAGGATACAACAATTTATAACAAGTAAAATGAGTACAGTGATTTACAAAGAAAAAAGCAATTAACTCAAAAGTCTAGTTTTGCTAACATCAAAACTACTATATACCTTTTTCTATATCCTAATTACATTGATTAATAGCCTTCAGGTGCCTAAAAGATAAAGAATATGGAAGCCTGGCAGCAGTCATTGAATCAACAGTGAAAACCCATCACCAATATAATTTTTAGCTCTTTAGAAAAGGCTCTGTATCTTTAAGATGTTTTAAGCTTTGTGCCTTTCGGGGTTGGGGGTCTGTAAACAATTCACAAGCTGCAAAAAGTCCGGGGGAACCTGTTAGGCAAGTTAGAGAGCCATCAAAGGGGTTTGAGCTGATGCAGGAGACTGAAGCCCTGAATTAACTCTTTTTCCAGAGAATGTCAGAAGAGTGAAAAGCACAGTAATAAAGCAGGCAGACTCTGGTTTTGGGGGGTGGATGTTCAGGAAAACTCGGGGAACCCCCAAAGCCAGATCACGCCTTTGTGTTTTGTCAGGCTTCCTTCCTCATGACCTTTGCTATGGGTGTGATTTCTCACGCTGCTCCCAGCAATCCTTTATATTTCTGTGTTGTCTGTTGTGATCTCTCCATTTTCATTTCTAATTTGGCTTATTTGATTTTTCTCGCTTTGTTTCTTGATGAGTCTAGCTAATGGTTTGTCAATTTTAGTTATCCTCTCAAAGAACCAGCTTTTGACTTTGTTGATTGTTGCTATGGTCTCTCTTGTTTCTTTTGCATTTATTTCTGCCCTTATTTTTAAGATTTCTTTCCTTCTACTAACCCTGGAATTCTTCATTTCTTCCTTTTCTAGTTGCTTTAGGTGTAGAGTTAGGTTATTTATTTGACTTTTTTCTTGTTTCTTGAGGTATGCCTGTATTGCTATAAACCTTCCCCTTAGCACTGCTTTTACAGTGTCCCACAGGTTTTGTATTGTTGTGTTTTCATTTTCATTCGTTTCTATGCATATTTTTATTTCTTTTTTGATTTCTTGTGTGATTTGTTGGTTATGCAGTACCGTGTTGTTCAACCTCCATATGTTGTAATTTTTAATAGTTTTTCCTCCTGTAATTGAGATATAATCTCACTGCATTGTGGTCAGAAAAGATGCTTGGAATGATTTCATTTTTTTTAATTTACCAAGGCTAGATTTATGGCCCAGGATGTGATCTATCTTGGGGAAGGTTCTGTGTGCACTTGAGAAAATAGTGAAATTAATTGTTTTGGGGTGAAATGTCCTATAGATATCAATTAGGTCTAACTGGTCTATTGTATCATGTAAAGTTTGTGTTTCCTTGTTAATTTTCTGTTTAGTTGATCTGTCCATACGTGTGAGTGGGGTATTAAAGTCTCCCACTATTATTGTGTTACTGTTAATTTCCCCTTTCATACTTGTTAGCATTTGTCTTACATATTGCAGGGCTCCTATGTTGGGTTGCATATATATTGACAATTTTTATATCTTCTTCTTGGATTGATCCTTTGATCATTATGTAGTGTCCTTCTTTGTCTCTTTTCACAGCCTTTGTTTTAAAGTCTATTTTATCTGATATGAGTATTGCTACTTCTGCTTTCTTTTGATCTCTATTTGCTTGGAATATCTTTTTCCAGCCCTTCACTTTCAGTGTGTATGTGTCCCTTGTTTTGAGGTGGGTCTCTTGTAGACAACATATATAGGGGTCTTGTTTTTGTATCCGTTCAGCCAGTCTTTGTCTTTTGGTTGGGGCATTCAACCCATTTTCATTTAAGGTAATTATTGATAAGTATGATCCCATTGCCATTTACTTTATTGTTTTAGGTTCGAGTTTATACACCCTTTTTGTGTTTCCTGTCTAGAGAATATCTTTTAGCATTTGTTGGAGAGCTGGTTTGGTAGTGCTGAATTATCTCAGCTTTTGCTTGTCTATAAAGCTTTTGATTTCTCCTTCATATTTGAATGAGATCCTTGCTGGGTACAGTAATCTGGGCTGTAGGTTATTTTCTTTCATCACTTTAAGTATGTCTTGCCATTCTCTCCTGGCCTGAAGAGTTTCTATTGAAAGATCAGCTGTTATCCTTATGGGAATCGCCTTGTGTGTTGTTTGTTGTTTTTCCCTTGCTGCTTTTAATATTTGTTTTATGTTTGATCTTTGTTAATTTGATTAATATGTGTCTTGGGGTGTTTTGCCTTGGGTTTATCCTGTTTGGAACTCTCTAGGTGTCTTGGACTTGGGTGATTATTTCCTTCCCCATTTTAGGGAAGTTTTCAACTATTATCTCCTCAAGCATTTTCTCATGGTCTTTCTTTTTGTCTTCTTCTTCTGGGACTCCTATGATTCGAATGTTGAGGCATTTAATATTGTCCTGGAGGTCTCTGAAATTGTCCACATTTCTTTTAATTCGTTTTTCTTTGTTTCTCTCTAATTCATTTATTTCTACCATTTTATCTTCTACCTCACTAATCCTATCTTCTACCTCCGTTATTCTACTATTTGTTGCCTCCAGAGTGTTTTTTATCTCATTTTTGCATTATTCATTATATATTGACTGTTTTTTATTTCCTCTAGGTCCTTGTTAAACCTTTCTTCCATCTTTTCAATCCTTGTCTCCAGGCTATTTTCTGTAATTCCATTTTGATTTCAAGATTTTGGATTGTTTTCACTATCATTATTAGGAATTCTTTCTCAGGTAGATTCCCTATCTCTTCCTCTTTTGTTTGGTTTGTTGAACATTTCTCCTGTTCCTTTACCTTCTGGGTATTCCTCTGTCTCTTCATCTTGTTTATATTGCTGAGTTTGAGGTGGCCTTTCTGTATTCTGGAAGTTTGTGGAGTTCTCTTTAATGTGGAGTTTCCTTGCTGTGGGTGGGGTTGTATGGGTGGCTTGTCAAGGTTTCCTGGATAGGGAAGCTTGTGTCAGTATTCTGGTGGATGGAGCTGGATTTCTTCTCTCTGGAGTGCAATGAAGTGTCGAGTAATGAGTTATGAGATGTCAATGGGTTTTGAATAACTTTAGACAGCCTGTATATTGAAGCTCAGCACTATGTTCCTCTGTTGCTGGAGAATTTGCACGGTATGTCTTGCTCTGGAACTTGTTGGCCCTTGGGTGATGCTTGGTTTCAGTGTAGATATGGATGCATTTGATGAGCTCCTGTCAATTAATGTTCCCTGGAGTCAGGAGTTCTATGGTGTTCTCAGAACTTGGACTTAAGCCTCCTGCTTCTGATTTTCAGTCTTATTTTTTCAGTAGTCTCAAGACTTCTCCATCTATACAGCACCAATGATAAAACATCTAGGTTAAAGATGAAAAGTTTCTCCACAGTGAGGGACACCCAGAGAGGTTCACAGAGTTACATGTAGAAGAGAAGAGGGAGGAGGGAGTTAGATGTGACCCAAATGAGATGAGGTGGAATCAAAAGAGGAGAGAGCAACTAGCCAATAATCACTTCCTTATGTGTGCTCCACAGTCTGGACCGCTCAAAGATGTTCACGGAGTTATACAGAGAAGAGAAGAGGGAGGAAGGAGACAGAGGTGGCCAGGAGGATAAAGGGGGGAATCAAAAGGAGAGAGACAGATCCCGCTAGAGTAATCAGTTCCCTAAGTGTTCTCCACTGTTCAGAACACACGAAGAGATTCACAGAGTTGGGTAGAGAAGAGAAGGGGAGCGAGGAGATAGAGGTGACCTGGTGGAGAAAAAAGAGAGTCCAAACGGGGAGTGAGCAGTCAAGCCAGTAATCTCGCTCCCAAGTAAAAATGGGAACTGAAGTTTGGTTTCTTAAGGGTTCAAAATTGAGAACAAATACCAAAAGGCAAAGATTTAAAATCTAGAGTAGAGGTTGGATTTTCAAAAATACAATATTAAAGAAAAAGAGAGAAAAAGAAGAAAAACAAAGTCACAGAAATTATATATATATGAAGTTTGCTTTAAAAAATAGGGTATTTTTTTTGCAAAGTAATAGTAGGTTATGAAAATGAAAATTAAAGGAGTAATAGAGGACTTAAAAATAAAAATAAAAAAAGAATAATCATAAAAATACTAAAAATATATCTAGGACTTTCTGTGGTGTTGTTGTGGGCAGTTTGGGGTCAGTTCATTTTTGGATAGTTCCTTGGTCCAGCTTATATTTCTCAAGATCTATAGGCCCCTTGCTATGTAGTCAGTACTAACAACAGGGTTTTAATCTATTGCACCTGTAACTTCCAAGGCGATTCCCTGTGTTTTAGCTTCTTCTGTTTACTGGTCTCTTCTTTGCCTGTTTTAGCTTCTTCTGTTTACTGGTCTCTTCTTTGCCTGCCCTGACACAAGGGGGCGGTGGTGGACCCTTTTTTAGGCTCACTTGTTCAGTTGTGCGGTGGGGAGGGAGGGACACTGCAAACAAATAACACTGGCGTGTGCCCGCAGTATCTCAGCCACACTGGGCGCATGTGCCCTCCCTGCCCACACTGCTCAGGCTCTATGCTGCTCCACTGGGAACATCTGAGGCCAGCCCTGGGCTGCACACACCTCCCAGTTCTAAGCTGCTCAGTTTCAGGCACTCAGGAAGTCCTCAGAGGCGCACACTCATTTCGGCCTGCATTTTGTGCCCTTCTCAGGTCCGAGCAGTTCAGGTGATGAGGTGTTTGGTGAGTGCAGTCGCTGCAACTTATCACCTCCCCCGTCCCTGCCACTCGGTTTTCTGGGTGTACAACCGGCGCACCTTCTCAGGCAGATGTTGACTGTCCAGAACCCCAAGAAGTCTTAGTTAGCAAAGAAGCCTGCTTGCAGTTTCGTAGATAATGTCTCTCTGGGGCTCTGATTGCCCCCTTCCAGCTCTGGCTGCCTGTCACCAGAGGGGGATGGTCTGCAGCTGACTAGCTCTGTACAGTCCTTTGTTCTGTGAGCAGGCCTGGTGGTGTCTTGCTGCTGCTGAGTCACTTCAGTTGCCTCCAACTCTGTGCGACCCCATAGACGGCAGCCCACCAGGCTCCCCTGTCCCTGGGATTCTCCAGGCAAGAACACTGGAGTGGGTTGCCATTTCCTTCTCCAATGCATGAAAGTGAAAAGGGAAAGGGAATTTGCTCAGTCGTGTCCAACTCTTAGCGACCCCATGGACTTCAGCCCACCAGACTCCTCCGTCCATGGGATTTTCCAGGCAAAAGTAGTGGAGTGGGGTGCCATTGCCTTAAGTTAGGGCTTTTTGTGGAGCTCTAGTCAATCCTTTGTCCTGTGAGCTGGCCTGGTGGTGTCTTAGGTTTGGGCTTTTTGTGTGGTAGCTATCCCACAGTCTCGTTTGCTATCCCAAGTTAGTTCCCTCAGATTGCCCTCAAAGAATTCAGGCCCAGTCCTTACTCTAAGCAATGCATCCCATGCCTCCCTGCCCAGCCCCCACTTGCTAGTGGTGGGTGCAGGTGTCTGCACTGCTTCTCCACTGGGGGAGTTACCCACATACTCTGTGGGTTTTAATTATTTATTTTTCCTCCCAGTTATGTTGCCCTCTGTGGTTCCAAGGCTCACCACAGACTTGGCAGTGATAGTGTTTCCTGGTGTTTGGAAACTTTTTTCTTTTTAAGACTCCTTTCTGGGAATGGAGCTCCATCCCTACCTCTTTTGTCTCTCTTTTTGTCTTTTATATTTTTTCCTACGTCCTTTTGAAGACAATGGGCTGCTTTCCTGGGGGCCTGATGTCCTCTGCCAGCATTCAGAAGTTGTTTTCTGGAATTTACTCAGCGTTTAAATGTTCTTTTGATGAATTTGTGGGGGAGAAAGTGGTCTCCCTGTCCTATTAGTCCACCATCTTAGGACTGCCCCCAGTAATATTTTTAAAACCTGAAATCATTTTAAGCTTCTTCTGTGACCAGTACTCTATACACATCACCTACAGGGAAAAAAAAAAAAAGTATAAAACACATGGAAGCTAAACAACATGCTTCTGAATAACCAATAGACCACTGAGAAAATAAAAAAGGAAACCAAAATATGCCTAGAAATAAATGACAATGAAAGCACAACAAACAAAACCTATGGGATGCAGTAAAAGATATGCTAAGAATGAACATTCTAGCAATACAAACCTAGCTCAAGAAACTATCAAATAGTCTAATCTTACACCTAAAGCAACTAGAAGAAGAACAACAACAAAATCCTAAATACAAGTAAATAAATCATCAACATTTACGAGCATAAAGAAACATAAAAAGAAACAGCAGAAATAAATGAAAAATAAATGGAAACAATAGGAAAGATCAATAAAACTAAAACCTGGTGCTTTGAGAATATAAACAGAATTGGCGATTTGTTAGCTAGACTCACCAAGAAAAAAAATAGAGAAGATTCAAATCAATAACATTAGAAATGAAAAAGAAGTTACAACAACAACAACAACAAAAAATACAGAAGATCATAAGAGACTACAATGAGCAACTATATGCCAATAAAATGGACAACCTGGAGAAAAAAGGAACAAATCTTAAAAAAGTATAACCTTCCAAAGCTTAACCAAGAAGAAATAGAAAAAATGAACAGACCAACCACAAACATGGAAATTGAAGACTCTAATAAAAATTCTTCCAATAAACAAAAGCCCAGGACCACATGGCTTCATAGATGAATTCTACCAAAAGTTTAGAGAAGAGCTAGCATCTATCCTACTAAAACTCTTCAAGAAAATTGCAGAGGAAGAAAAACTCCCAAACTCATTCTATGATACCAAATCCAAAGATACCACACACACTAAAAAGAAAGTTACAGGCCAGTATCACTGATGAACATAGATGCAATAATTCTCAACAAAATTTTAGCAAACAGAATTCAACACATTGAAAATATCAGACATCATGATCAAATGGGCTTTATCCCAGGGATGCAAGGATTCTTACATATGCCCAAATCAATCAATGTGATACATCATATGAACATATTGAAAGATGAAAAGCATATGATCATCTCAGTAGATACAAAGAATGCTTTGGAGAAAAATTAACATTCATTTATGATTAATAGAAAACTGTCCTGAAAGTGGGCATACAAGGAAGATACCTCAACATAACAAAGCCTACACAGAAATCACTTGCATTCCTATACACTTACAATGAAAACCCAGAAAGAGAAATTAAGGAAACAATCCCATTCACTGTTGCAACAAGAAGAATACAATAATCAGGAGTAAACTTACCTAAAGAGACAAAAGGCCTGTATGCAGAAAACTGTAAGACACTGATGAAAGAAATCAAAGATGACACAGATGGAGAGATACACCATCTTCTTGGATTGAAGAATCAATATTGTGAAAATGACTATACTTCCCAAAGCAATCTATAGATTCAACACAATCCCTATCAAAGTACCAATGGTATTTTTTTTCACAGAACTACAACAAATAATTTCACGGTCTGTGTGGAAACACAAAAGACCCTGAATAGCAAAAGCAATCTTGAGAAAGAAGAATGGAGCTGGAGGAATTGACCATCACAATCAGCCACCAAAATCAACCAAAGTCTACAGTCCTGACTTCAGACTTTACTACAATACTACAAAGCTTCAATGATCAATACAGTATTGTACTGGCACAAAAATAGAAATATAGACTAAGGGAACAAAATAGAAAGCCTGGAGATAAATCCACACACCTATGGGCACCTTATCGTTGACAAAGGAGACAAAAGTGTACAATGGAGAAAAGAGAGTCTCTCCAATGAGTGGTGCTGGAAAACCTGGGAAGCTATGTGTAAAAGAATGAAATTGGAACACTTTCTAACACCCTAACCAAAAGTAAGCTTAAAATGGATTAAAGATCTAAATGTAAGACCAGTTACTCTTCGAGGAAAACAGACAGAATACTATTTGACATTAACCATAGCAAGATCCTCTACAACCCATCTCCTAGGGTAATGAAAATAAAAACAAAAATAAGAAAATGGGCCCTAAGTAACTTAAAAGTTTTCCACAACAAAGGAAACTATAAGCAAGGTGAAAAGACAGCCCTTGGTATGGGAGAAAATAATAGCATATGAAACAACTGACAAAGAACTGATCTCCAAAATATACAAGCAGCTCATGCAGCTCAATAACAGAAAAACAAACAACCCAATCAACAAATGGACAGAAGACCTAAACAGACATTTGTCCAAAGAAGACATACAGATGGCTAAAATGCATATGAAAAGATGGTCAACATTGCTCATTATTAGAGAAACACAAATCAAAACTGTAGTGAGGAGGTGCCATCTAACAGTGGTCAGAATGGCCATTATCAAAGTCCACAATCCTTTTGCACTCTTGGTGGGAATACAGACTGATACAGCCACTATGGAGAACAGTATGGAGATTCCTTAAAAAAAACTAGGAATAAAATTACTATATGACATAGCAATGCTACTACTGTGTACATACCCTGAGGAAACCATAACTGGAAAAGACACATGTACCTCATGGTTCACTGAAGCACAATTTACAATAGCTAGAACTTGGAAGCTGCCTAGATATCCATCAACAGATGAATGAATAAAAAAGCGGTGGTACATATACAAAATGGAATATTACTCAGCTATTAAAAGCAACACATTTGAGTCACTGCTAAGGAGGTAGATGAACCTAGAGGCTACTACACAAAGTGAAGTAAATCATAAAGAGAAAAACAAATGTTGTATATTAGCATATATATAGGGAATATAGAAAGATGGTTGGGGAAGGAAATGGCGACCCACTTCAGTACCTTTGCCTGGAAAATCCCATGGACAGAGGAACCTAAGCTACAGTCCATGTGGTCACAAAGAGTCAGACACAACTGAGTGACTTCACTTTCACTTTCAGAAAGATGGTACTGATGAACCTACTTGCAGGGCTGCAATGGAGATTCAGGCTTAGAGGTACAGAGATGCAGACACAGTGCAGAAAGGAGAGGGTGGGATGCATTGAGAGATTAGAATGGAAACATATACACTAGTACATGTAAAGTAGATAGCCAGGAGGAATTTGCTGTATGACACAGGGGCCCCAATTTGTGACACCTAAAAGGGTGGGATGGGGAGGTAGGTGAGAGGGAGGTTTTTAAGGCAGAGGGGACATGTGTATACCTATGGCTGATTCATGTTGATGTACAGCAAAAACCATCAAAATATTGTGAAGTAATTATCCTCCATGAAAAAATTAAATAAAACTCTGTTTTTTAAAACAAAGGACAGGTATAGAATTTGTTTCACTTACTGATTTCTGGATCTATTCCAAGCTATACTGCATCAACCACTAGGAGAATAAGAAATCTCAAGAGAACATCTCATAATGGCTTTGCCAAGTACACATTAGAATAAATGAATGGACCAACACACGGCACTAATGCACTATCAGCATTAAACTCCACAGGCTTTCCCAAGGGCTTGCCAGTCAGACCCATTAAACCTCCCTGAAGGAGGAGCAAGGCATGGGGCCAAGGCATGGAGCTTCCTGGGGTTAAGGCAAGTCACTGTAAAAATAGTTTTGATGCTCTCAGTTTAAGAAAATGAGAGTCAGAGTGGCACACTGCTAATTAATACTCACTTCATATGCACATAAAGCTAGTCTCTCATTTACAAAGGGAAAGGGGTCAAGCAGAAAAATCAAACCCACCTCTGATAGCTTATGATGAATGATGTCAGATTCATGATCTCTGAAACAGAAGATTTAGCTGCGGGACCAGGGACCAAGCTTGATCCTAAAGAGCTTTTGTGTAGCAGAGTTTTATTAACGTAAGAAAAGGGACAGAGAAAGCCTCTGACATAGACATCAGAAGGGGGATGTAGAATGCCCCACCTCCATCTATGGCAGGTCAGCACACAGACCACCCTACCTCCATCCTTGTCAGTTCAGCACACAGACCAACCCATCTCTATCCATGCCATGTCAGCACACAGACCACCCCACCGCCATCCATGCCAGGGCAGCACACAGACCACCTTACCTCCTTCCGTGACAGGTTAGCCACACAAACTCCATCCATACCTGATCAGGAAACAGACCACCACACCACCATCCATGCCAGGTCAGCACACAACCATCCCACCTCCATCCATACCAGGTTAGCACACATGCCACCACACATCCATCCAGCCAGGCCAGCTCACAGACAACTGTACCACAATCCAGGCCAGGTCAGGACCCAGACAACCCAGCTGCATCCATGCCAGGACACCACTTAGACCATCCCAAATCCATCCATGCCTGGTCAGCACACAGACAACCCTATTTCCATCAATGCCATGTCAGCACACAGACTACCGCTACTCCATTCATGCCAGGTCACCACTCAAACTACCCCACCTCCATCCATGCCAGGTCATCCACAAACCACCTACCTCAATACATGCCAGGTGAGCACACAGACCTGGGGAAGTGTGCTGGAAAGAAGTGTGGTGTCAGAGATGGGAGCACCCAGAGTACGGGGAAGGATGAGGGACTGGGAGAAGACTTGGGGTCCTGGGGAGCAACATAGAATCCATAGAGTGTGGGGTCCTGGGAAGAGACGTGGATTCCAGGGATGAACTCGGGTTCACGGGGCTGGAGCCTCAGGGGGCTGAGCCAGCACTTTACCTGCTTCAGATGGGGTCGCTGTTCAGGTCTGGACAAATGTACTACAGGATCACATAGAGGATGAGCAGGATAGTGAAGAGGAACAGAGACATGGAAATGGCCTTGGTCACTGGGGAGACCAGGGCCTACATGGTCCTGCGGAGGGGACACTGAGGGGTCCTGAAGGAAGGATGAGGAGAGATGCCCTAACAGGGAGAAAACTTCTGCTGGCCAGCATCCCTGGAGCACCTGCACACTTGGGGCCAAGGGCTTGCCCAGTCTGGCGGAGACACCAGGTCCCCAGCCCCCACGACTCCTTCTGTGTGGTGCAGCCAGGAGGCTCTGCCCTTGGCTGGTGGGTGTCAAAGAAGCTTACGTCTGAGGGAGAACTGCCAGGCACTGTGGGGCACCTCCAGAGTGGACCCAGGGTCTCCTTGAGGAGAGAGACTGGGGAGAGGTGTGGGCGTGTCCCCTATGTTCCCCAGGGCATTGCTAAAAGAAGATCCCACTCATCTCTCTGGTACTTTGGGAAAGCACAGACTGGGGAGGTCATCCACTAGTCCCAGCCCATCCCATCCCATGGCCAACATTACACACTGACATTTTCTTGCACACAGGGACTGGTTCCAGGGCCATCACCATACTTTTGTGGATCTTTAAGGAAAAGTTAAAATCACTCAGTCATGTCTGACTCCCTGCCAGTCTCCTCCATCCATGGAAATCTTGAGGCAACAGTGGAATGGGTTGTCATTCCCTTCTCCAGGGGAGTTTTCTTACCCCAGAATTGAACCTGGGTCTCCCGCAGTGCAGGCAGGTGCTTTACCATGATCCCAAGACACCAGGAAAACTCTAATCTCTAATCTCTAAGAAGGGGAGAGCCAAAAGTAGCTGCAAGGGGCCAAGACTGCTTGAACAAATTCCGAGCCTTCTCAAAGACAACCATAGTGCACCCACCTGTGCCTGGGGTGAGCAAGGCACACTCTGGCTGCTTTGTCTCCATTGCAACTCACCCAACCCCCCACCCCAACTCCTACCCTCCTCTGCAGCCACTGGTTCTGAAGCAGCAGCAACCCATCACCTGGGTGCAGAGAAGAGATCTAATATCTCAGGCTCCACCCAGCTATATAGAGAGGATCTGCATATTAACAAGATCCCTAGAAAGAAGAGGGGCCGTCCCTGGTGGCTCAGATGGTCAAGAATCTGCCTGCAAAGTAAGAGACCCAAGTTCGAGCCCTGGGTCGGGAAGATCCCCTGGAGATGGGAATGGCAACCCCAGAATTTCATGGACAGAAGAGACTGGCCGCTTCCATGGGGTCACAAAGAGTCAAACATGGTTGAGAGACTAACACATTCATTTCCAGGTTGGGGAGGGGACAAGTCATCACGTGTTCACTGCCCCTTGTGCTGTGGTGCTCTGCCTTGTACAGTCTGTGAATGCAGGGTCACTGTGTCTTCCATAGTTAGGGATGGCTTCCCCAGTGGCTCGTGAGGCCCTGCTAAATCAATTCAGTCATGCCCTGCTTTGACAAGGGGGTTCTTTAACTCCTACTGCCACCTATTGGTATATAATTCGCCTGCAATGCAGGAGCTGCAAGCCATGCGGGTTGGATCCCTGGGTCGGGAAAATTCCTTGGGGGAGGAAATGGCAAACCACTCCAGCATTCCTGTCTGGGAAATTCCATGAACAGAGGAGCCAGGTGGGCTACAGTCCGTGAACGACTTAGCATGCACGCATAGTTAGAAATAATCAAGTCTGATTTCTTCAGTGGAAACTTTCAGTGAGTTAGTTACTCATCTAGCAAGAGATGTCCTCAGTTCCTTAGGAGTGTGATTTCATTCTTTCTTGAGAAGACATTTTTTTTCATGACTGAAGAGCAAGGTCCACAGAGGAAAAAAAAATTGATCTTAATGATTTCAAGGAAAACGGAAGTTAGGACTTCTCTTCCCAGCCCCCGGCCCACCTCCAAATTTCTGTTCTTGGCTTTCTCCTACTCTCCAGGTGGTTCCTCAGGTGGAGATAGGCAATAAATAGTGATTTCTGTGCTCTGCATGTCAACTCTGCAGTCTAGCCTGTTCTAGTGGGAGGGAGAATTAGCACTTTGCCCATGGGGTTGTCAAAAAACGTGAGTGTCAGATTTGGAAGCACTGGCTGCACAGGCCAGATCAGCTTTCACTGCCTCAGCTGCCAACATGCCATTTACCAGCAGGAGAGCATTGCTGTTGGAAGGAATGAGGCCACTTGCAGTCTAAGTGAGATCCTGCATGCTCAGTCGCTCAGTTGTGTCTCATTCTTTGTGACCCCATGGACCTCAGCTGGCCAGGCTCTTCTGTCCATGGGATTTCCCAGGCAAGAATACTAGAGTGCGTTGTCATTTTCTCCTACAGGGGCTCTTCCTGACCCAGGGATTGAACCTTCATCTCATGCATTGCAGCCAGATTCTTTACCACTGAGCCATATTGTGAAATATCTCTGAATGGGAATATCTCTGAACAGGCTTAGCTCAAAGAGCATGTACCCATGGTCTTTGGTGCTAAATTCCTTCAATTGTTACTGCTCCGAGTTAGTGTACCATGATTTTCTGTGTTGAATCTTGTCTTATGGTGACAGCAATTTTCCTTCCTCAGCATCAGGCCAGGCCAGCAGGACCATCCAGTCTGTAAAATAATAGGCACCTACTGTGCACAGGGTATACAGGGGGTATGGCAGTCAAGGTGGCAATCAGTAAGACAGAAACCAGGATGAGAGTCTAGTGGAGGCCCTAGAACAGCATGCAAATACCCAGAGCAGAGGCAGGTGTGGGATTTGCCTACTCAGATCTAAGCAAAGTTCAGAAGAGTGAGGTCAGATATGGATGGCAGAGTGGGAGGAGGCTTCATGGAAGAGCTAACAATAGGAGAGAGAGGGGAAGGTCACTTTATGCACCATTAACCCAGAAGTGTGAAGTGCAGTCTTATGTGAGAAGTCCCAATAGGGTCATTCTGTGGCCAGAACAAAAGGTTGTGGCACATGGCAAGACAAAAGGAACACATGAATACAGATGCTGGTGGGGGCTTAGTGGATGGTAAAAATGAATGAAGCTGCCCAGCTGCAGGAGAAACACCAGCCCAGCACAGGGCCGAAGTGTTGTCAGTGCTTCCCCCCACCCCCTTTTCTGAAATTGAGCTGTAAATCCAGATTTTGATATGGCCTCTCCAAATTTTAAATGGTTGGAAACCATTGTGGAAATGCTAAAAGCATCCTTTCTCTCATACTGACACGTGTCTCAGCTCCATTCCCCCACATATGACTCCCTCTGCTTTTCACTACCCCTTTCCCAGGGTCACACAGCACCCAGCCAAGATGGTACCTGTGGGTAACAGGTGGTGAGTGCGAAAGGGTGAAGGGAAGAGAAAGTGCCACGGTGATTGAAACTACCAAGTTCAGTTACTTTCCAGAGAGGCAAGCAATAAGTTCCTGGTAGGGGTTCTTTCTCTCTACCAATCAGAAATAGCACCCAGGAGACCAAGATGAACAACTGATCTACCAATTTTATTGACATATATTTTACATACCAGAAAATTTACTCTTCACTCATTTTCACTGTATCATTCATTGCTTCTTAGTATTGAGCATGAAGTTTGCTATAAGTTTTTCTTTATACATACCCTTATCATGTTGAGGAGTTATTCTTCTATTCTTAACTCATTGAATATTTTTTTATTATAAAAGAGTGTTTGATTTTGCCAGATGCTTTTCCTGAATATATTGAGGTAATCTTGTGGTTTTTGTCCTTTCTTCCATTAATATAATACATGACATTAATTGATTTTCACATGTTAAAACAACTGCATATCTGGGATAAACACAACTTGACTATGGTGTATCGTCCCTCTTATGTGGTGCTGGATCCAGTTGATCAGCATATTGTTGAGCATTTTGTACATTTGTCATGGTCTATAGTTGTCTTTCCCTGTGCTGACTTTATTCAGTTTGGTATATAATACTGGCTGTGTAGAATGAGTTGGGAAGTGTTTCCCCTCTCTTTAACATTTTGGTACAGTGTGTGAGGATCAGTGTTCATTCTTTTAATGTTTGGTAGAATTCACCAGTTAAGCCATCTGTACACAGGCTTTTTCTCTGTGGAAAGAATTTTTATGTACTAATTCAAAATCCGTACTTTTTAGATAAATTTATTTCTTTATTTTTTTGCTGTGCTGGGACTTTTTTGCTGCATGCAGGCTTTCTTTAGTTGCAGCTAATGGAGACCACTCTCTTGTCGTGGAGCACGAGCTTTAGGGTGCACGGGCTTCAGTACTTGTGGTACATAGGCCCAGTTGCTCCATGGCACTCAAAATCTTCCCAGACCAGAGATCAAACATGCGTTCCCTGCTGTGGCAGGCAGATTCCTAAACATTGGACAATCAGGAAAGTCTTCAAAATCCTTTGAAGACTTTGACTTTTAATAGTTTTATTTAGATACTCTATTTCTTTTTTTAAACATTGTTTGAAATATGTCTATTATACAAATTCATATAGCACATAATTCACCCATTCAAAGTGTAAAATGCAAACATTGTTAGTGTGTTTGGAGAGTCAGACAAGCATAACCACAATCAATTTTAGAAAATTTCCAGCACATCAGTAAGAACCACAGTGGATGAACATTTACAGACACTGTATCCACCACAACCTCCTCCCAGCCCACCTCAGCCTTGTATGTTTGTGTGTTCAGTCGCTCAATCATGTCTGACTCTTTGCAACCCCATGTTGAGAAGCCTGTCAGCCCCTTCTGTTCATAGGATTTCCCAGGCAAGAATACTGGAGTGGGTAGCCAATTCCTTCTCCAGGGGATCTTCACAAGCCAGGGATCAAACCTGCATCTCCTGCATTGGCAGGCAGATTTTATACCACTGTGTCACCTGGGAAGCCCCCAGCCTTATGTAACCATTAATCTTTTTTTATCTGTAAATTTCCCTATTCTGGATATTTCATCTAAGTGGAATCTTAATATGTGGTCTTTGGTGGCTGGCTTCCTTCACCTAAAGTGATGTTTTTAAGGTATACCAGCATTGTCTTTTTTATTCTGTTTTTCATGCATTTAGTGTCACATCTAAGAATCCATTTCTGAAATCCAACGTCATAAAAATGTACCTCTGCATTTTCTTCTGAAAGTTTTAATGGCTCAAGTCTGGAAATTAATCAAAGGACTGCGATTCTCTGTTTTTGTGATTCAGAATAGACTTTTTTTCATTTGACTGGTGGCATCTCTGCTTATACAGATCAAGTAATAACTTATTGGGCTTCCTAACTCTTTTACTTCTAAAAAGATCATGAGCAACTAGATAAAACCATAGAGCTGCCCAAGTCAGACTGTTCTGATTGGTGCTTTGACTCTGCTCTCCCTTACTGTAACCAGGCCCACCTTGCCCTTGGTGGTTGTGTGCTGGGGATCTAAATGCTCCACTGCGTTTAAGTTTCCCAGTTCAGTGACCACAGTTCCTACTGTGAGTTCTGGTTCAGAGAAGAGAAATCACAGAGTTCTTCAAGGGTGCTGGGGCTCCCCTCACAGTCTTGGTTAAAGGTATGTCTTTGGGATTCTCTGAGTATGGATGAGTAGGTGTTAAATGACAAATCCACACCACACGTCAAATCTCTGTAAACCTCTGAATGCCTTCCTCTGTATTAAATCAAGGCAGGTCTGACATTTCCACTCACTGTGAGCCAACATTTGGTTTGTAGTTCAACCAATCAGACAAACTAATAAGAGTCTTTTCTAACTCTCTGAGTTGCAATATTAAATACAGAATCTATGCTTAATGAATCATTTTGGCTTGATCTAGCTTTAAATGGAGAGGCTGATCCCTCTGGTGGTAAGGAGGCTGTTTCCCACTGAGCATGGGGAGTATTCTTCTACTGGCAAGGATGACTCACCAGACTTGATGGGTTCAGTGTCCCCAGCTTCATCAGGGTCTCTCCACAAGTCTATCACAATGTACAGAATCCCATTCTTTCCAAGTCAGCACCCTCATTTTAACAGGAAACACTCTAGTGGCAGAATTAAACTTCAAGTCTAATTCAACCAGTTGAAGGGTGAGCGTTTGCATGTGATCATTAGCAATCTCAACCCTGTATCTACAGGAGATATGTGTCTCCTTATGGATACACATAGAATCTTTTAGGTCTTTTATTGTAAACTGAACTAATCCTTTTCTTTCATCACTCTTTCCATCTACATTGGGAGCAACCAGAAAGCTCATCATATTTACCAGTGTTACAGAAATGTTCAAATATATCATATACACAGTCACAGAACACCTTGTACCCAGCACTTCTTTTAAGTGCTTCATCAGGCATATCCAAAGCAGATATTTTCCATATATCTGTTGCTATAGACTATTGATGCTGTCTTTACTACAGAGTCATTAGCAGCTTTAAATCTAATCAGATTGCAGAGCTAATTCTAGAAACCCCAGAACCATTTGAGAAAACTCACTTTTTAAAATTGAAATATATTGGCTATACAGAACTATGTGTTACAAATATACAGTATAGTGATTTACAGTTTTAAAAGTTATACTCCATTTATAGCTATTACAAAATACTGGCTGCATTCCCCATGTTTTGCAATATATACTTGTAGCTTATTTTATGCATAATAGTTTGTACCTCTTACTCCCCTATTCCTATCTTACCCATTCCTCCTTCCCTCTCCCAACTGGTAACCACTAGTTTATTCTCTTTGTCTGTGAGTCAGATTCTTCTATTTTAACATTCAGTAGTTGTTCAGTTGCTCAGGCATGTCTGACTCTTTGTGAACCCATGGACTGCAGCACAATAGGCTTCCCAGGCCTTCACCATCTCCTGGAACTTGCTCAACCTCCTATTCAATGAGTTGGTGATGCCATCCAACCATCTCATCCTCTGTCCTCCCCTTCTTCTGCTGCATTTAATATTTCCCAACATCAAGGTCTTTTCCAATGAGTCAGTTCTTTGCATCAGGTGGCCAAAATATTGGAATTTCAGCTTCAGCATCAGTCCTTCCAATGAAAATTGAGGACTGATTTCCTTTAGGATGGACTGGTTGGATCACCTTGCAGTCCAAGGGACTCTCAGGAGTCTTCTCCAACACCACAGTTCAAAAGCAACAATTCTTCAGTGCTCAGCTTTGTATATGGTCCAACTATCACATCCATGCATGACTGCTGGAAAAACCACAGCTTTGACTAGATGGACCTTTGTCAGCAAAGCAGTGGTCTCTGCTTTCTAATATGCTGTCTAGGTGTGTCATAGCTTTTCTTCCAAGGAGCAAGCATCTTTTAATTTCATGGCTGCAGTCACCATCTGCAGTGGCTTTGGAGCCCAAGAAAATAAAGTCTGTCACTGTTTCCCCAACTATTTGCCATGAATTGATGGGACCAGATGCCATGATCTTCTTTTTCTGAATGTTGAGTTTTAAGCCAACTTTTTCACTCTCTTCTTTCACCTTAATCAAGAGGCTCTTTAGTTCATCTTTGCTTTGTGTCATAAGGGTAGTGTCATCTGAGTATTTGAGGTTGTTAGTCTGTTTTATTTTTTTAATTCAAAGTCTAAGTGTGATCATACAGTGTTTGTCTTTCTCTATCAGACTCATTTCACTTAGCATATTGCCCTCCAAGTCCATCCATGTTGCTGCAAATGGCAAAATGCCATTTGTTATTATGGCTGTGTAGTATTCCATTATGACTCTGTGTGTGTGTGTGTGTGCCACATCCATTGATGGACACTTAGACTGCTTCATATCTTGGTATACCATGAACATTGGGGTGCCCGTATGTTTTCAAATTAGAGTTTTTGGTTTTTTTCAGATATATACCCAGGAATGGAATCCTGGGTCACATAGCTCAATTTTAGTTTTCTGAGAAAAGTCCCTACTGTTTTCCACAGTGACTGCACCAATTTACATTCCCACCAACAGTTCACAAAGATCCCCTTTTTGCCACCTCCTTGGTACCATTTATTATTTGTGTTCTTTTTGATGATATGCATTCTCACAGGTATGAGGTGACATTTCATTGTGATTTTGATTTGCATTTCCCTGATGGGTTAGTGATGTTGAGCACATTTTCATGTGCCTGTTATTCATCTGTATATCTACTTTGGCAAAGTTTCTATTCAGTTTTTCTGCCCATTTTTAATTTTTTTTTCCTGACACTGTGTTTTTAAGCTATTTATATATGTTGGATATTAACCCCAAATCAGTCATTTGCAATATTTTCTCTCATTCAGTAGGTTCTTTTCATTTTTTCAATAGTTTATTTTGCTGTGCAAGAACTTTAAGGTTAAATTAGGTCCCTGTGCTATGCTAAGTAGATTCAGTCATGTCTGACCCTTTTGCCACCCTATGGACTGTAGCCCACCATGCTCCTCTGGCCATGGAATTCTCCAGGCAAGAATACTGGAGTGGGTTTACCTGCCCTTCTCCATGGTATCTTCCTGACCCAGAGGTTGAACCTTCATCTCTTATGTCTGCTACCTTGGCAGGCAAGTCCTTTATTAGTAGTGCCACCTGGGAAGCCCATTTGTTTATTTTTGCTTTTATTTATTTTACTTTAGGAGATGGATCCCAAAACAATGCTGTTGTGATTTGTGTCAGAGTGTGTTCTGCCCATGTTTTCATCCAGAAGTTTTACATATTCAATCTTACACATATTTCTTGAATCCATTTTTAGTTTGTTTTTGTATATAGTGTTAGATAATATTCTAATTTCATTCTTTTACATGCAGCTGTCCAGTTTTCCCAGCACCACTTACTGGAGAGACTGTCTTTTCTCCACTGTATACTGTATTCTTGCCTCCTTTGTTGTAGATTAATTGACCATAGGTGCATAGGCTTGTTTCTATTATTTCTATCCTATTTCATTGAGCTGTATATCTGTTTTTGTGCCAGTACCATACTGTTTTGATTACTAAAGATTTGTATTATAGTCTAAGCTCAAGAAGTTGGATTCTTCCAGCTCTGTGCTTTTTTTTTTTTTTTTTTTTTTACTTTATTTGACAGTGTCTGGTCTTTGTTGCAGCACATGGGATCTTTGATATTAATTGAGGCATATGGGATCCTCAGGTGTGGCATTCGGAATCCTCAGTTTCAGAATTTGGGATCTTTTTAGATATGACATACAGCGTCTTTACTGCAGCATGTGAACTCTAAGTTGTGGCATGTGAATCTCAGCTGCAGCATGCTAACTCTCAGTTGCTGCATGTAGAATCTAGTTCTCTGATCAGGGATCAAACCTGGGCCATCTACATTGAGAGAATGGAGTCTTAGCCACTGGACCACCAAAGAAGTCCCTCCAAGTGTGTTTTTTTTTCCAAAGATGCTTTTGGCTATCTGGGGTCTTTTGTGTCCATACAAATTTCTAGTTCTGTGAAAAATGCCACTGATGATTTGATATGGATTACATTGAATCTATAGATTGCCTTGGATAGTATAGTCATTTTACAAAATTGATTCTTCCAATCCAAGAACATGGTACAGTTTTCTATCTCATGCTGTCTTCAATTTCTCTCATCAATATCTTACAGTTTTCTAAGTAGAGGTCTTTTGCCTCTCTAGGTAGGTTTATTTCTAGGTAATTTATTCTTTTTGATGCAGTTAAATGTGATTATTTAATGGTAAATTGGATAATATCCTGAAGTTCTCTTTCTGCTAGTCATTGTTAGTGTACAGAAATGTGAATAGATTTTTATATATTCATTTTGTATACTACAAATTTACTGAATTTATTGATGAGCTCTAGTAATTTTCTGGACCAGGAAACTGGGAGGTCTCTGGGCCAGAACAAAGGGGAACCTCTAGCTGCCATGGGCAGCCAAGGGGAGCAGGGGTAGGTGAGCATCTCTCAGGAGTATGCAGGGGCCACCAGAACATACAGAGAGGGAAGAGGGGGCCTTGGGATCCAGCTATTTGCAGTGAGTGTCCTGCCACAATCCTGACAGCTGAGGAGGCAGCCAAGAATGTTTGATGGGTCCCAAACAGGCTAATGGAGAAGGAAATGGCAACCCACTCCAGTACTCTTGCCTGGAGAATCCCATGGAGGGAGGAGCCTGGTAGGCTACAGTCCATGGGGTTGCAAAGAGTAGGACATGACTGAGCGACTTTGTTTCACTTAAACAGGCTAAAATGGAACTCAGCTTTTCGGGGATCTGAGGCATCCCCAGGTCACATGGGAGGGTACTGAGTAGGGCTTCTGTCTATGGACACACTGGGCAAGTCTATCTAGCTTGCCCAAGCTGTATCTAGAGACATTTAATTTAGGTAATGTTTCAGCCCCCAGTTTGCAAGAATCGACAAGGAACCCCACCCCTCGCTGGTGATGGGACTTCCAGCAAGGAGCCAAGGTCCACTGGGAGATCAGTGCTTATGTGCCTTAGATGCAGACTTGCTTGACACATAGCAAGCTTCCCGGTAACCACATGGCAGACTTAAGTGTCAGGAACCTTGCCACCTCCTGTACCTCCCCTGAGTCCTCACTACCCCATGAGGCATATGCCCCTACAATTGCCCATGTGGGGAAGCAGAGGCTCACAGTGGGTGAGCCAGGCAGCTGGGGATCAGCAGGGCTGAGGTGCCCACCTTGGCATCTCCTCACCTGAGCCCTCTCTCTCACCCACTGGGCCAGGCTCCTGGGCCCTGGCTGGCTGATGCCTCAAGGTCAGAGGCATTTCTGATTCTGGAAATCTCAGGAAGATCTTCATCCCCAGGAGCAGAGTTGGAGTGGAGGGCATTAGTCGGGGGGGGGGGGGGGGTCGCTCATGTGGGCCACCCTGCATGGCTGCCTCTTTGATGCTAGAGCACCCGGCCCCAGAGCAGGATGGTAACTGTCATGGCCTGGACACAGAGCCAGATGGAGGTCCCATGGATGGCAGTCACAGGAAAGGGAGCTACATTGTGTGTGAAGGCCCAGGGTGACTGCCCCTTCCCACGTGCCTGGGACTGGGGTGTGCAGAGCAAGCCCGGCCTGGGGTGGACATGGGCAGGTTGCAGAGCCCAGACGATGGTGGCCTGTCCTCCTTCTGTATCCCTGAGACCAATGCCTCTACAGCCCCCACCCTGGGGTTCCCCCAGACCGATGGCAGGGCCCAGAGAGGGTCTGTGTAGGGGACTGGCTGCCTGGCCAGCAAAAGCAGAGGGTCAGATGGCTGTACCCTTGAGCATGGACCCTCTCCTTGGATGAAGCTGTGTTTGACTGCAAGGTTGCTATGCAGAACCCTCAAGGCACCTGTAAACACAGAGGACAGGCTGACTTTGAAGGTCACACATCTGTTGGTGTGCATCTGCCTGGCCTGGGGCTCCAGGACCAGAGGGCCATGCCCGATTTACACAACGGCTCAGCCTGAGACTTCACACCTGTGCACGAGTGTCATGGTGCCTACTGCCATAATGAGTGTGGACCAAGAGGCTGACAAGCTGACCAGACTGGGTGCAGCCAGCCCTTTATTAGGTCACTTAATGACTGCCTTTTGATGTCAGCCCCGAGCAAGCAGAGACCTTTGGTGAGGGGCCGAGCACTCTTGTGAGCCTGGGCTGCTTCTGGCCACTGCACTGTCCCTTTTCCAGGAAGGAGGGATGCACCACCCTTCACGTGGCTGTGGACAAGGAGGGCCTGGCGATAGACAGGGTCCCTGACTTTAGGGGGTGCTCCCTTTCTTCCAAACACAGGGCCTCCAGCCCTCAGCTCAGGGAGTTGCACCCCTCCCTGTGGACCTTTTGGTCACCCTGGCACAGCCCATGCCCACTGGTCACCACAGCTTGAGGCTGCTGCTGGAAGAGAGTGCTTTCCAAACTTTGAGTGAAGATCCTTTGTTGAAGAGGCTGCACACTGTGTGTGGTGCCCTGCCCGGGGGAGAGGGAAGCCTCCTCTACCTTTCCTTTCCCAGGAAGTGGTGGACCATGGTCAACAGTCACTGCTTTGTGTCCATCTGGTGGGAGGAAGATGGCACTTGCATAGGCATCAGTGAGGAACTCTTCGAGAACATTTTGGAGAGGATGGACTCAGACAAAGTATTTAAGACAGACTATATGAAGAGCTTCATCTGCCAGCTTAGCCTGTATGGATTCAGCAAAGCACACCAGGATGTGCTCACCTCCCTCTGCCTGACTAACCTGCTCACAGAGGATCCATCTGTCTGTGTCCTGAGCAAGGTAAGGGCAGGGAATTACATGCTGGGCCCTGGGAGCAGGTTGGGTATCAACCTCAGGGATGCCAGGGATGGTTGCAGGCCTGCTGGGAAGGTTTGTGTAAAGACAGGACTGGGGACTGGTGTATGTGTTTTGGGGGAAGCAGGTGGGGGAAGGATTTGTGTGGCTCTATGACTCCCTCGTGGCTCAGACCTGAAAGAATCCTCCTGCAAGGTGGAAGACCTGGGATTGATCCCTGGGGTGAGAAGATCCCCTGGAGGAGGGCATGGCAACCCACTCCAGTATTCTTGCCAGAAGAATCCCCATGGACAGAGGAGCCTGGTGGGCTATTGTCCACAGGGTCGCAAAGAGTTGCACATGACTGAGCAATGAAGCACATGACTTTTATAGCTGTGGAACAGGAGTTTAATACAGGGAAGCACAGGTCCTTTCCTGGGAAGTGTCCTGGTTAGCCAAGAAAGTGCAGGCCAGAGGTCAACACCTGCATAGAAAGCAGAGAAGCTTCTGTAGTCTGCCCACTGCAAATGCCAAGTCCCCTCTCCGGGCCTTGTACAGATACTCTTGGGCCACTCAGTCATTTGCCAAGGACGAGAGTTAATGAGTCTCAAGGATGGGCAAGCTGGGACACTGCCTCCTGTGGGACAGGGTCCCGCTTTCTCCATGAGGCCTGGATATGGCTGGGTGAGGACACCCAGGGGCCTAGTCCAGAGGGTGTTGGTTTCAGTAAGCTTTTTGAGACTCGGACTTGGCTATTCTCTCTCTCTCTCTCTTTCTCTCTCTCTCTCTCTCTCTCTCTCTCTCTCTCTCTCTCTCTCTCTCTCCCCTCTCCCTCTCTCTCTCTCTCAGTGAACCCCAGTTACAGTTCTGCTGGAGTCCCCTGTTGAAGAGAGACAGCCCACACCTCCTGGGGAAGATGAAGAGGAGTGGGGGCATTAAGTCTGTGTCTCGGCAGGTGGGAGGTAGGCCAGCAGCCCTGGTCATCCCTCCTAAGCCCAGCACCACTCAGCCACAGGACGGCCTGTCACCTTGCCCTGAGGGTGCCCAGGGGACCGCAAGCCATCTGGAACTTGCCCCCACCACTGCCCTGGCCAGGACCTATGCTGCCCCTGCTGCTGGTCTGGGGAAAGCAGCCCTGCACCCCCCCCCCTCCTTGATAGGTACTGATGCCTGGCTGCCCTAGGGGACACAGGCTCCAGTCTGTCTAGTCCCAGTCCTGATGAGGTATCCTTGCCCATTGAGGACCTGTTGGCTATGCTTCACATGGCCTCCTTCCCAGATGGCTCCTTCCATGGTGGCGGTAGGCCCCACCACTGTGCCCACCAAGATCTTCAGCCGGTCCCTTGGGCAGCTCCCAGTGGCCATGCTGGTACCTCTGTGAACCACCTTGATGCCCACTGTGGCTCAGGTCCAGAACCCCTTCTACTACTGCTTAAGCAGCTCCTTTTCCCCATAATCTACAGTCATTCTTTCCTGTAATCCCCACCCTCTTCAGATTCACCCCAGGGGACCCCAAATATGCACCCTATTCAGACATATAGAGGTGGCCCTGTGGTCAGAACAGTGCAGGGCCATAAAGAGCCTGAAACCATGGGATTTCCTGCCCAGCACAAGTATTCAGTGCCTCCATCCTGGGCCTAGCTGAGTATTTGAGCCCCTCAGGCAGCTGCTTGCTCAGGAAGGCAAGATAGATGGCCTCACCCTTGGCACAATGCAAGCGCCTTATACACACCTGGGAAAGCCCCTCAGTTGCTCTACACCCACTCATTGAAAAGACCCATCAAGGGCTTGACAAGAGCCTGGCAGAGTGGCTTCACAGGCACAGGGACACTGTCCAGCATGATCCTCACTTGACAGATGAGGAGAAATTAGGTCTTCCTTTGTCAGGCCCCAAAAGAGCCCTTACTATCCTGAGACTCACGGGGCTGGAGCCTGTGGTTCCTGCCCAAGGCCTGCGGCTGTTCAGTTTGGGGGCTCACTGGTGTCTGGACAGCAGGCCCGAGGTTTGGCTTCACTGCAGGGCCTGCATCTGGTGACATTTTCTTGTTTCCCTTTTCTTTCCCTTTTTAGCTGAGCACTCCAAGGGTGTCACAACTCAGCATCCTCTGCTCGCTGGGGTGTTCAGTTTACATTGACAGTTCAGTTCAGTTCAGCCACTCAGTCGTGTCTGACTATTTGCAACCCCATGAATCACAGCATGCCAGGCCTCCCTGTCCATCACCAACTCCCGGAGTTCACTCAGACTCACGTCCATCGAGTCCGTGATGCCATCCAGCCATCTTATCCACTGTTGTCCCCTTCTCCTCCTGCCCCCAATCCCTCCCAGCATCAGAGTCTTTTCCAGTGAGCCAACTCTTCCCATGAGGTGGCCAAAGTACTGGAGTTTCAGCTTCAGCATCATTCCTTCCAAAGAAATCCCAGGGCTGATCTCCTTCAGAATGGACTGGTTGGATCTCCTTGCAGTCCAAGGGACTCTCAAGAGTCTTCTCCAACACCACAGTTCAAAAGCATCAATTCTTTGGTGCTCAGCTTTCTTCACAGTCCAACTCTCACATCCATACATGACTACTGGAAAAACCATAGCCTTGACTAGACGGACCTTTGTTGGCAAAGTAATGTCTCTGCTTTTGAATATGCTATCTTGGTTGGTCATAACTTTTCTTCCAAGGAGTAAGAGTCTTTTTTATTTTTTAATTTTATTTTATACTGTGCTTTCTCTTAAAAGAGTGTTTGTCCTCAGGAGCATAGCAAATAGCCCTCCAGGGTCCCACTGCAGAGACAATGGCTCTGAGGTCAGGTGAGGGGAGAGTGCACACACAAGTCCACTGGAACCGGAAGGCTGGGTCTTCCTTGTTGGCAGTCAGGCGCAGGCAGAGGAGGCCCTGAGAAAGGACACAGGAGGGTGCAGGCCAGGTCTCTGTCAGACCCAGCACTGAGCTGCTATGATGCCCAATCAGGCTGCTCTCTTCCAAGCCAAAACACAGCCCCTTATGAAGGTTCGCTGCCTGTGGAATGCCTTAGCTTTTCAGAAGATTTCATTAGCTTTTTTTGTCTTGACTTCTGCATGCCTCCTGACCTGAAATCACATGCAGATGATGCTATTTGCAAACCACATTCCCAGAAATCTCAGCATGTGTGGCACCTGCTTACCTGTAAATCTATAGAGAAAGCAGAGATGGGCAGATTGCAATCTCAAGTCATCTGCTTGTCACAAAAGGCAACTTTTATTTACAAAGTCAAGGATGCCTGATATCAAGAGACTCATATGGTACTTCACTCACACCACTCAGTCCTTGGTAGATTTTGACTGATGTCTGCAGAGCGAAGTGGCTAAGCATACGTCCTCCTGGACTGGGCAGAGGTGGCAGCCTAAGGTCACACAGGAGTGGAGGGAGGGAGTATGGCCTTTATGGGCTGGCTCTGGACAGTCAAACTGTCTTGAGCCTGATGCGTGCCCTGGTCACCAGAAAAGAGGCCAGGCAGCTCCAGAGGTATGGGTTTATTCTGTCCCCGGGGCCCCACAGGTGACAGTGTCTAGGAGAGTGGAAATGCAATTCAACCAGACAGGGTGTCTCAGAGAGGGGGCCTGCCTCATAAGTGCTCCAACTAGGTAAGAGTGACCCTGGAGGCCCAATTGGGCAGACCCTGGGGAGCTGGTGATCCATGGCCAACTCACTTTCCACCAGCTCTGCCTGAGCTTCCCTTGACCCAGTGCTCATCTTGGGTCCTCTGTGGCCCCTTTATCACCTGGGCTCCCTTGCTATGTGCCTTCACACAGGGAGATGCCATGGCTGAACAGGGATGAGGTGGAGAGGCTGGAAGAGGCTGATTTCTGGATGACAGAAACAAGGCTTAACCTGCAGTGAGCAAAGCTGGCGGTGCTCTGAAGTGCCAGCTCTCTGCAGGAGGAACTGCCTGGGACTCCGTGAGAATTGTTATGAGCCAAGGCCCTGGGATTAATTGAGCTACAAACTGGCAGGGGAGGCTGATGAGACACAACAGCCTGGGTCTTGTCCATGCCCAAACCCATAAGCAGGGCCTGTGACCAGGCAGCAAGGTGCTCAACCATCTGCTGAGCCTCTGGAAAGGGAGGGAAGGTCCCCATTTCTAAGGTCTGAGGTCCCAGCCAGGGGCCCCTCCAAGGCCCCATGCAAACCCCTAGATGACGAACTCTGCATCCTCCCTCCCTCAGCAAACCTGGGGACGCCCAATCCTCACTCAGGCAGCATCTTTGGCCTCTGAGAAGTGCTCTGGGGTGTTGTAGGGGGTCTGGTGGAAGCCAGGCCATCATGAGGGCTGGGCTGTTCTGCAGTGAGGCTGAGTCCCTGGCTCTCAGGGGCCCCAGGGGCAGGGCAAGACAGGTCAGCCACCCACCCTCCTCCCGAATGTCTCTCCTTCCTGGGGGAAGAGTCTAAAGTTGCCTGACCAGTGGGGACTTAGAACCCACAACTCATGAGTTCTTGGCCCCCGAGAGCCCCCCTGGCCACTCTGCACAAAAAGGGCCTGTGCAGGGGGTGTGGGAGTAGGGCATCCGTGCAGACCAGTGGAAGAGAGCCACCAGGAGACAACCCTGGAGATGCCCCAGAGAGGAGGAATGTGAAGTCACTATGAGCGGCCAAGGCCATCTCCAGGCTGCTGAGTTCTTGCTAACTCACCTGCTGCTGTTCATCCACATCAGCTAAAACGTCATTTATACAAAAGTTTCTGAGGTCTGGTGACACTGAGGGGCTCCCATGGGAAGGCGAGTGGTTCCCTCTGTTTTCCCACAATCATGGGCACTGCAGCACCCTTCGCCTTCCAGATTCTGTGCTGGGACTGCAGCATTCTCTCAAGGGTTAAGGAGGCCTCCTCCTGAGAGAGGATGAGGGGTCCAGTCACCCCAGAATAACAGACACTATAGAACAAAACTCGAGGGGGGTGGTCCTAAGATGGTGGAGGAATAGGACAGGGAGACCACTTTCTCCCAGACAAATTCATTAAAAGAACATTTGAACGCTGAGTAAATACCACAAAACAACTTCTGAATGCTGGCAGAGGACATCAGGCACCCAAAAAAGCAGCCCAGTGTCTTCAAAAGGAGGTAGGAAAAATATAAAAGACAAAAAGAGAGACAAAAGAGGTAGGGATGGAGCTCTGTCCGGGGAAGGGAGTCTTAAAAAAGAGAGAAGTTTCCAAACACCAGGAAACACTCTCACTGCCGAGTCTGTGGTGAGCCTTGGAACCACAGAGGGCAACATCAGTTCAGTTCAGTTCAGTCGCTCAGACGTGTCCAACTCTTTGCGACCCTATGAATCACAGCATGCCAGGCCTCCCTGTCCATCACCAACTCTCGGAGTTTACTCAGACTCACGTCCATCGAGTCAGTGATGCCATCCAGCCATCTTATCCTCTGTCGTCCCCTTCTCCTCCTGCCCCCAATCCCTCCCAGCATCAAAGGCTTTTCCAATGAGTCAACTCTTCCCATGAGGTGGCCAAAGTACTGGAGTTTCAGCTTCAGCATCATTCCTTCCAAAGAAATCCCAGGGCTGATCTCCTTCAGGATGGACTGGTTGGATCTCCTTGCAGTCCAAGGGACTCTCAAAAGTTTTCAACACCACAGTTCAAAAGCATCAATTCTTCAGTGCTCAGCTTTCTTCACAGTCCAACTCTCACATCCATACATGACCACTGGAAAAACCATTGCCTTGACTAGACAGACCTTTGCAAAGTAATGTCTCTGCTTTTCAATATGCTATCTAAGTTGGTTATAACTTTTCTTACAAGGAGTAAGCGTCTTTTAATTTCATGGCTGCAGTCACCATCTGCAGTGATTTTGGAGCCCAAAAAAGTAAAGTCTGACACTGTTTCCATTGTTTCCCCATCTGTTTCCCATGAAGTGATGGGACCAGATGCCATGATCTTCATTTTCTGAATGTTGGGGTTTAAGCCAACTTTTTCACTCTCCTCTTTCACTTTCATCAAGAGACTTTTTAGTTCCTCTTCACTTTCTGCCATAAGGGTGGGGTCATCTGCATATCCGATGTTATTGATATTTCTCCCAGCAATCTTGATTCCAGCTTGTGCATAGTCCAGCCTATCGTTTCTCATGATGTACTCTGCATAGAAGTTAAATAAGCAGGATGACAATATACAGCCTTGACATACTCCTTTTCCTATTTGGAACCAGTCTGTTGTTCCATGTCCAGTTCTAACTGTTGCTTCCTGACCTGCATATAGGTTTCTCAAGAGGCAGGTCAGGTGGTCTGGTATTCCCATCTCTTTCAGAATTTTCCACAGTTTATTGTGATCCACAGTCAATGTCTTTGGCATAGTCAATAAAGCAGAAATAGATGTTTTTCTGGAACTCTCTTGCTTTTTCCATGATCCAGTGGATGTTGGCAATTTGATCTCTGGTTCCTCTGCCTTTTCTAAAACCAGCTTGAACATGGTTCACGTATTCCTGAAGTCTGGCTTGGAGAATTTTGAGCATTACTTTCCTAGCGTGTGAGATGAGTGCAATTGTGTGGTAGTTTGAGCATTCTTTGGCATTGCCTTTCTTTGGAATTGGAATGAAACCTGATCTTTTTCCAGTCCTGTGGCCATTGCTGAGTTTTCCAAATTTGCTGGCATATTGAATGCAGCACTTTCACAGCATCATTTTTCAGGATTTGAAACAGCTCAACTGGAATTCCATCACCTCCACTAGCTTTTTTCGTAGTGATGCTTTCTAAGGCCTACTTGACTTCACATTTCAGGATGTCTGGGTCTAGGTGAGTGATCGCACCATCATGATTATCTTGGTCCTCAAGATCTTTTTTGTACAGTTCTTCTGTGTATTCTTGCAATCTCTTCTTAATATCTTCTGCTTCTGTTAGGTCCATACAATTTCTGTCCTTTATCGAGCCCATCTTTGCATGAAATGTTCCGTTGGTATCTCTAATTTTCTTGAAGGGATCTCTAGTCTTTCCCGTTCTGTTCTTTTCCTCTATTTCTTTGCATTGATCACTGAGGAAGGCTTTCTTATCTCTTCTTGCTATTCTTTGGAACTCTGCATTCAGATGCTTGTATCTTTCCTTTTCTCCTTTGCTTTTCGCCTCTCTTCTTTTCACAGCTATTTGTAAGGCCTCCCCAGGCAGCCATTTTGCTTGTTTGCATTTCTTTTCCATGGGGATGGTCTTGATCCCTGTCTTCTGTACAGTGTCACGAACCTCCGACCATAGTTCATCAGGCATTCTATCTATCAGATCTAGTCCCTTAAATCTATTTCTCACTTCCACTGTATAATCATAAGAGTTAGCATAACCAGGAGGAAAAATAAATAAATAATTAAAACCCACTGAGTATGTGCCCAATGGTAAATCCCCCAGCGCAGAAGCAGCACAGACACTTGCACCCCGCCACTAGCAAGTGGGGCTGGACAGGGAGGCATGGGCTGCATTGCTTAGAGTAAGGACCAAGCCTGAATGCCCCAAGGGCAATCTGAGCGAACTAACTTGGGATAGCAAACCAGATTGTGGGATAGCTACCACATGAAAAGCGCTAACCTAAAACACTGCCAGGCATGCTCACAGAACAAACGACTGACTAGAGTTATGTGGAAAGCCCTAATCTAAGACACCATCAGGCCCGCTCACAGAACAAAGGACTAAGCAGGCTAGCTGGCTGCAGACTGGACATCCTCCTCTGGTGACAGGCAGGCAAAGGCAGCCAGAGCCAGAAGGGGTCAATTGCGGCCCCAGAGAGGCATTATCTACCAAACTGCAAGCAGGCTTCTTGGCTAATCTAGACTTCTGGTGATTCTGGATGGCCAACATCCGCCTGAGAAGGTACGCCAGCTGTACACCCAGAAAACCGTGCAGCAGGGACGGGAGAGTCAGTAAGTTGCAGCAACCATGCTCGCCAAACTCCTGGTCACCTGAGCTGCTCAGACATGGGAAGGGCACAAAACGCAGGCCCAACTGAGTCTGCACCTCTGAGGACTACCCGAATACCTAAACCTGAGCGGCTTAGACCTGGGAAGTGCATACAACCCAGGGCGAGACTCAGACAGTTTCCGGCAGAGCAATCTAGAGCCTAAGCAGTGTAGACAGGGAAGCACACACACTCCGTGAGCATATGCAAACCCAGTGTGGTCGAGACACTGTGAACACATGCCAGTGCTATTTGTTTCCAGTGTCCCTCCCTCCCCACAAGCACAACTGAACAAGTGAGCCTAAAAAAGTGTCCACTACCACGCTGTTGTGTTAGGGTGGAAATTAGACACTGAAGAGACCAGCAAACAGAAGAAGCTAAAACAGACAGAACCTCCTTGGAAGTGACAGGTGCAATAGATTAAAACCCTGTCGTTAGTACCGACTACATAGGAAGGGGCCTATAGATCTTGAGAAATATAAGCCAGATTAAGGAACTATCTGAAAATGAACTGACCCTAAACTGCCCACAACAACACCAGAGAAAGGCCTAGATATATTTTTACTATCATTCTTTATTCTTTTTTATTGTTGAGTCCTCTATTACTCCTTTAATTTTCATTTTTATAAGCTACTACTACTTTGCAAAAAAGGAGAGAGGCCCTATTTTTAAAGCAAACTTCATATATATATATATATATATATATATATATATATAAAATTTTGTGACTTTTTTTTTCTTTAATATTGCATTTTTGAAAATCCAACCTCTACCCTAGAATTTAAATCTTTACTTTTTGGTATTTGTTATCAATTTTGTACATTTAAGAACCCAATCTTCAGTACCCATTTTTACTTGGGAGCGACATTACTGGCTTGACTGCTCACTCCCTGTTTGGACTCTCCTTTTTGTCCACCAGGTGGCCTCTATCTCCTCCCTCCCCCATCTCTTCTCTACCCAACTCTGTGAATCTCTTTGTGTGTTCCGGGTGGTGGAGAGCACTTAGGGAACTGATTACTCTGGCAGGATCTGTCTCTCTCTTTTTGATCCCCCCCCCTTTATCCTCCTGGCCACCCCTGTCTCCTTCCTCCCTCTTCTCTTCTCTGTATAACCCCGTGAACATCTCTGAGTGGTCCAGACTGTGGAGCATACATAAGGAAGTGATTACTGGCTAGCTTGCTCTCTCCTCTTTGGATTCTACCTCATCTCACCCTGGTCACCTCTATCTCCCTCCTCCCTCTTTTCTTCTCCATGTAACTCTGTGAACCTCTCTGGGTGTCCCTCACTGTGGAGAAATTTTTCATCTTTAACCTAGATGTTTTATCAATGGTGCTGTATAGATAGAGAAGTCATGAGGCTACTGTAAAAATAAGACTGAAAACCAGAAGCAGGAAGCTTAAGTACAAATTCTGAGAACACCAAAGAACTCATCACTCCAGGGAATTAATCAACAGGAGCTCATCAAATGCCTCCATACCTACACTTAAACCAAGCAGCACCCAAGGCCCAACAAGTTCCAGAGCAAGACATACCACACAAATTCTCCAGCAACACAGGAACTTGGTGCTGAGCTTCAAAATACAGGCTGCTCAAGGTCACTCCAAACCCATTGATCTCATAACTCATTACTCGACACTTCATTGCACTCCAGAGAGAAGAAATCCAGCACCACCCACCAGAACACTGACACAAGCTTCCCTAACCAAGAAACCTTGACAAGCCACCCGTACAACCCCACCCACAGTGAAGAAACTCTACAATAAAGAGAACTCCACAAACTGCCAGAATACAGAAAGGCCACCCCAAGCTCAGCAATATAAACAGGATGAAGAGACAGAAGAATACCCAGCAGGTAAAGGAACAGGATAAATGCCCATCAAACTAAAGAGGAAGAGATAGGGAATCTACCTGATAAAGAATTTGGAATAATGATAGTGAAAATGATCCAAAATGTTGAAACCAAAATGGAATCACAGATAAATAGTCTGGAGACAAGGATTGAAAAGATGCAAGAAAGGTTTAACAGCACCTAGAAGAAATTTTAAGAAGAGTCAACATATAATGACTAATGCAATAAATGAGATCAAAAGCACTCTAGAGGCAACAAATAGTAAAATAAAGCAGGCAGAAGATAGGATTAGTGAGGTAGAAGATAGAATGGTAGAAATAAATGAATTAGAGAGGAAAAAATAAAAACAAATTAAAAGAAATGAGGACAATCTCAGAGACATCTGGGACAATGTTAAACGCCCCAACATTCAAATCATACAAGTCCCAGAAGAAGAAGAAAAAAAGAAAGGCCATGAGAAAATGCTTGAGGAGATAATAGCTGAAAACTTCCCTAAAATGGGGAAGGAAATAATCACCCAAGTCCAAGAAACCCAGAGAATCCCAAACAGGATAAACCCAAGGCAAAACACCCCAAGACACATATTAATCAAATTAACAAAGATCAAACACAAAGAACAGACATTAAAAGCAGCAAGGGAAAAAACAACAAATAACACACAAGGCGATTCCCATAAGGATAACAGCTGATCTTTCAATAGAAACTCTTTAGGCCAGGAGGGAATGGCAGGACATACTAAAAGTGATGAAAGAAAATAACCTACAGCCCAGATTACTGTACCCAGCAAGGATCTCATTCAAATATGAAGGAGAAATCAAAAGCTTTACAGACAACCAAAAGCTGAGAGAATTCAGCACCACCAAACCAGCTCCCCAACAAATGCTAAAGGATCTTCTCTAGACAGGAAAAACAAAAAGGGTGTATAAACTCGAACCCAAAACAATAAAGTAAATAGCAATGGGATCATACTTATCAATAATTACCTTAAATGTAAATGAGTTGAAGGCCCCAACAAAAAGACAAAGACTGGCTGAATGGATAAAAAAACAAGACCCTATATATGTTGTCTACAAGAGACCCACCTCAAAACAGGGGACACATACACACTGAAAGTGAAGGGCTGAAAAAAGATACTGCACACAAACAGAGACCAAAAGACAGCAGGAGTAGCAATACTCATCTCCGATAAAATAGACTTTAAAACAAAGGCTGTGAAAAGAGACAAAGAAGGACACTACATAATGATCAAAGGATCAATCCAAGAAGAAGATATAACAATTGTCAATATATATGCACCCAACATAGGAGCACTGCTATATATAAGAAAAATGTTAACAAGTATGAAAGGGGAAATTAACAGTAACACAATAATAGTGGGAGACTTTAATACCCCACTCACACCTATGGATAGATCAGCTAAACAGAAAATTAATAAGGAAGCACAAACTTTACATGATACAATAGACCAGTTAGACTTAATTGATATCTGTAGGCCATTTCACCCCAAAACAACTAATTTCACCTTTTTCTCAAGTGCACATGGAACCTTCCCCAGGATAGATCACATCCTGAGCCATAAATCTAGCCTCAGTAAATTTAAAAAAAAAATGAAATCATTCCAAGCATCTTTTTGGACCACAATGCAGTGAGATTAGATCTCAATTACAGGAGAAAAACTATTTAAAATTACAACATATGGAGGCTGAACAACAAAGTACTGAATAACCAACAAATCTCAGAAGAAATCAAAATATGAATAGAAACGAATGAAAATGAAAACACAACAACCCAAAACCTGCTGGACACTGCAAAAAGCAGTGCTAAGGGGAGGGTTCATAGCAATACAGGCATACCTCAAGAAACAAGAAAAAAGTCAAATAAATAACCTAACTCTACACCTAAAGCAACTAGAAAAGGAAGAAATTAAGAACCCCAAGGTTAGCAGAAGGAAATAAATCTTAAAAGTTAGGGCAGAAATAAATGCAAAAGAAACAAAAGAGACCTTAGCAAAAATCAACAAAGCCAAAAGCTGGTTCTTTGAGAGGATAAACAAAATCGAAAACCAATTAGCCAGACTCATCAAGAAACAAAGGGAGAAAAATCAAATCAATAACATTAGAAATGAAAATGGAGAGATCACAACAGACAACACAGAAATACAAAGGATTGTAAGAGACTACTATCAGCAATTATATGCCAATAAAATGGACAATGTGGAAGAAATAGACAAATTTTTAGAAAAGGACAACTTTCCAAAACTGAACCAGGGATAAATAGAAAATCTGAACAGACACATCACAAGCACAGAAATTGAAACTGTAATGAGAAATCTTCCAGCAAACAAAAGCTCAGGTCCAGATGGCTTCACAGCTGAATTCTACCAAAAAACTTAGAGAAGAGCTAACACCTATCCTACTCAAACTCTTCTAGAAAATGGCAGAGGAAGGTAAACTTCCAAACTCATTCTACAAGGCCACCATCACCCTAATACCAAAACTTAACAAAGATGCCCCCCCAAAAGTAAACTATAGGCCAATATCTCTGATGAACATAGATGCAAAAATCCTCAACAAAATTCTAGCAATCAGAATCCAACAACACATTAAAAAGATCATACACCATGACCAAGTGGGCTTTATCCCAGGAATGCAAGGATTCTTCAATATCCACATATCAATCAATGTAATACACCATATTAACAAATTGAAAAATAAAAGCCATATGATTACCTCATTAGATGCAGAGAAAGCCTTTGACAAAATTCAGCATCCATTTATGATAAAAACTCTTCAGAAAGCAGGAATAGAAGGAACATACCTCAACATAATAAAAGCTATATATGACAAACCCACAGCAAACATTATCCTCAATGGTGAAAAATTGAAAGCATTTCCCTAAAATCAGGAACAAGACAAGAGTCCTCAATTTCACCACTACTATTCAACATAGTTTTGGAAGTTTTGGCCACAGAAATCAGAGCAGAAAAAGAAATAAAAGGAATCCAAATTGGAAAAGAAGAAGTAAAACTCTCACTGTTTGCAGATGACATGATCCTCTACATAGAAAACCCTAAAGACTCCACCAGAAAATTACTAGAACTAATCCATAAATATAGTAAAGTTGCAGGATATAAAATCAACACACAGAACTCCCTTGCATTCTTATACACTAATAATGAGAAAATAGAAAGAGAAATTAAGGAAACAATTCCATTCACCATTGCAACGAAAAGAATGAAATACTTAGGAATATATCTACATAAAGAAAGAAAAGATCTATATATAGAAAACTATAAGACACTGGTGAAAGAAATCAAAAAGGACACTAATGGATCTAGAAATATACCATGTTCATGGATCGGAAGAATCAATACAGTGAAAATGAGTATTCTACCCAAAGCAATCTATAGATTCAATGCAATCCCTATCAAGCTACCAGCAGTATTTCTCACAGAGCTAGAACAAATAATTTCACAATTTTCATGGAAATACAAAAAACCTCGAATAGCCAAAGCAATCTTGAGAAAGAAGAATGGGACTGGAGGAATCATCCTGCCTGACTTCAGGCTCTACTACAAAGCCACAGTCATCAAGACAGTATGGTACTGGCATAAAGACAGAAATATGGATCAATGGAACAAATTAGAAAGCCCAGAGATAAATCCACACACGTATGGACACCTTATCTTTGACAAAGGAAGCAAGAATATACAATGGAGAAAGGACAATCTCTTTAACAAGTGGTGCTGAGAAAACAGGTCAGCCACTTGTAAAAGAATGAAACTAGAACACTTTCTAACACCACACACAAAAATAAACTCAAAATGGATTAAAGATCTACACGTAAGACCAGAAACTATAAAACTCCTAGAGGAGAACATAGGCAAAACACTCTCAGACATAAATCATAGCAGTATCCTCTATGACCCCCCTCCCAGAATACTGGAAGTAAAAGCAAAAATAAACAAATGGGGCCTAATTAAAAGTAAAAGTTTCTGCACAACAAAGGAAACTATAAGCAATGTGAAAAGACAGCCTTCAGAATGGGAGAAATATAATAGAAAATGAAGCAACTAACAAAGAATTAATCTCAAAAATATACAAGCAACTCCTGCAGCTCAATTCCAGAAAAATAACAACCCAATAAAAAAATGGGCCAAAGAACTAAAAAGACATTTCGCCAGAGAAGAAATACAGATGACAATCAAACATATGAAAAGATGCTCAACATCACTCATTATCAGAGAAATGCAAATCAAAACCACAATGAGGTACCATTTCACGCCAGTCAGAATAGCTGCGATCCAAAAGTCTACAAACAATAAATGCTGGAGAGGGTGTGGAGAAAAGGGTACCCTCTTACACTGTTGGTGGGAATGCAAGCTAGTACAGCCACTATGGAAAACAGTGTGGAGATTCCTTCAAAAACTGGAAAGAGAACTGCCTTATGACCCAGCAATCCCACTGCTGGGCATACACACCAAGGAAACCAGAATTGGAAGAGACACATGTACCCCAATGCTCATCACAGCACTGTTTATAATAGCCTGAACATGGAAGCAACCTAGATGTCCATCAGCAGATGAATGGATAAGAAAGCTGTGGTACATATACACAATTGAGTATTACTCAGTCATTAAAAAGAATACATTTGAATCAGTTCTAATGAGATGGATGAAACTGGAGCCTATTATACAGAGTGAAATAAGTCAGAAAAAAAATACAGTATACTACCACATATATATGGAATTTAGAAAGATGGTAATGATAACCCTGTATGCGAGACAGCAAAAGAGACACAAATGTATAGAACAGTCTTTTGGACTCTGTGGGAGAGGGCGAGGGTGGAATGATTTGGGAGAATGGCATTGAAACATGTATAATATCATATGTGAAACGAATCGCCAGTCCAGTTCCAATGCCTGATACAGGATGCTTGCGGCTGGTGCACTGGGATGACCCAGAGGAATGGTATGGGGAGGGAGGTAGTAGGGGGGGTTCAGGATGGGGAATACGTGTACACCCATGGCAGATTCATGTATGGTAAAACCAATACAATATTGTAAAGTAATTAACCTCCAATTAAAATAAATTTATAGTCAAAAAAAATTTCAACATCAAAAAAAAAAAAAAGAACACAACTCGACCCAACTGGGATATCTGGGCATCCTGGTCTGGGCTGTCAGGCTGAGACTCCACACCTGCTCACTTCCTCAGTGAACTCAGGGAGTCATAGGCTTGGTCTGTGGGATACAGTCTCTGGTGGGCAAAGGGAGGTGTCCATGTCCTGCGAAGACTGGAGGTAAGGGTCTTCTCTAGGGCCCCCAGAGGATGCATGTGCCTCCTTCCTGAGAGCCCTGGCGGACCAGGGAGCAAGGCATTCAAATTTTACCTCACTGATCCTGATGGGAGGGGAGAAGTGAGGGCCTGGGTCAGGTGCCCAGGTTCAGGTCAGCAGAGTGAAGGAACCCCGCTGTGATAGGTGTCAAGGTAGAACCATGAGGGGGTCTCTAGGACCCCAGATGTCCAAGTCGTCAATGATCTCAGCCCAGGGAGATCCCAGCAGAGTTGTAGGAATGAGCCCCTTACTCCCGCTTGCCTCTCAGGGGTTCTGGCTGGGGAGGGCCTGGTTCTAAGGGACACAAGGTCAGGGACAGAGGGTGGTGCTTAGACCTGCTGAGAGTCAAAGTGAAAGGCAGAAGGAGGGTTGAGGAATGTCCAGGGCATCATCTCAGCTCTGGGAATCCCTGGGCATGGAGCCCTGATGTCACGTCTGCAGACTCCCCTGGGGGGTCCCACTGAAGTGATGGCCTTGGTGTGAGGGTCCCAGCTCTGGTCAACACAAGCAGCATCCCTAGACCTGCCAGGGCTCAAGATGAGGACCTTGAGGGAGGACACAGGGAACCCCACAGGTCCTGGCACCTGCAGTCAGCCCGGGTCAACTCTGGTAGGGGAATGAGCTCAGAGTCTCAGAGACATTGGAGACTTGATAGAAGGGGCGGGGCCTCAGAGATTGGAGGGGAGATTCTTAGGTTCTGAAGCAGTTTAGGTGAGGACCCTGAGGGAGGACTGAGGGGATGCTGGACCCCAATCAGAGGAGACCAAGAGAAGACGGTCCCTGCTGTCAGTCCTTGGCAGCCCTGGGTTGGGATGAGCACGTTAGACATGGTCTGACTTCCTGACGTCCTGCTACAGGGGGCAGATTTTCTGACATCTGGGTCTCAGACTGGGGACCTCGCATATGGGGCAAGGCCTCAGGTGGGTCGATTCCCAGGTCCTTTGGGGTGTCAAGTTGAGGACCCTGAGGACGGACTAGGGAACCCTGTACCCCAGTTAGATGAGACCTCAAAGAAGCCCATCTCTGTTGTCAGTCCAGGGCTATCATGGAGTAGGATGAGTGCAACAGGCATGGTCTGACTTCCTGACATCCGGGTCTTGGAGAGATGGGACCCTGGTATAAGGGGCTGGGTTTCAACTGGGCAGAGGCGAGAATCCCAGGTCCTGCCCAGAAGCAAGATGAGGTGCCTGAAAGAGGACAGAGGGGACTCTGAGTGAGGACCAGTGGAACCCCGCAGGTCTCCAAACCTATAGTCGGCCCTGGGAGACCTTGGTGTGAGATGAGCACATTAGGCCTGACTGAATTCCTGACATGGGGGTCTCAGAGGACTGGGGACCTTGTGAAAGCAGTGAGGTCTCAAAATGGTGGGCAGGACAATCCTGGGGCCTGCTGGTGACAGAAGTGATTAGACCATATTACAGGGAGGGATCCTTGTCTTTGATGGGGATCTTGGAGGCCCCAGAGTGGGAAGAGCAGTTTCTTGACCTATGGCTAAGGGACCTCAGGATCTGAGGTGTTCGGGCAGAAGCAATGTTGAGGTCCACAGAGGGTATACTCTACAGATCCGGAGGGATAACTGAGTAGACTCCTGTCCTATCCCTGTGGTCAATTTTGGGAGGCCAGGAAGGACATGAAGAGGAGCTGAGGGCCAGGAATCTCCCCAACCTAGAATCTGCAGGAAGCCCTGGGCAAGTGCAGCCACAGACTAGGGTCTTGTTCTGAGTTTCCATGCAGGCCCCCAAAGGGGAGGGACCAGGTTGTGCCAGGAGAAAGGTGAGCACTACAAGGAAGCCCTGAGTGGACCTCACCCCACAACTGGGGGGACTTCACAGAGTCCACCCCACCTACCAGCACAGAAGACCCAGAGATATATCTCAATCTACCCCTGAGGTGTCCCCTCCATGTCTCTCACAGAGCTCCAGGAAACAGGAGGTGAAGCAGAGGTCTGAGTCCCATGTCCTGAGGTCAGAGAGCAGACGAGGTCCAGGCAGTGCCAGGAGTCAAGGTGAGGAGGGTGTCCTGAGTGCATCAGGGGCTCCCCTTCCCAGAACAGAGGGGAAACCACAAAGCCCATATCCCTACACCCTGTGAGCCCAGGAACTTCCAGCTGTACTGACTGCACCCTGGGGAGATATTGCCCTTCCTCCTTCAGGTAGCCAGGTGTCTGGCCGCCCAGGAAGAGCACCCCTGTGAGACTCGAGAGCACCCGTCAAGAGGAGACCTTTAAGTGGCCTGTGTCAGATCTCCCAGGGTGTGTTTCTCAGGTAAGGCCGCTCACACCCACTCCCTCCTCCAGGCACGTGGTCTGCGTCTATCCCTCTGCCTCACTCCTGTCTGTGGTTTGGTCCCAGGCATCGCACTCGGGATCAAGATGAGTGAGCTGAGCAAACCTGAGGAAGACCTTCAGGACCCAGGGGAGGCTGAGGCCAGGTAGAAGGGCAGTCCCTGTGGTCTGAGGTGGGGGAAGGCTGCAGCCCCCTCGGCCTTCCCTCCCTCAGTCTCCTCCTCAGCCCTTGTGGAGGCCTTGCCCCAAGAAGCTCTGAAGGAGATGATGGCTAATCTGTTGAAGTTCCTGCTCCTCAAGTATTGTGCCAAGGAGCTGAACTCCAAGATCGAAATACTGAATATGATCCTCACGGATAACCAGGACCACATACCTGTGGTCTTCTGTAAAGCTGCCCAGTGCTTGCAGCTGGTCTTTGTCATGGCAGTGAAGGAGGTGTACATCAGGGAGCACATCTACATCTTGGTCCTCACCCTGGGCCTCACTGAGTGGTGGGCAGAGCCTGCCCAAGGCTGGGCTCCTGGTGCTGGTCCTCAGCCTGATCATCCAAAATGGAGACTTCACCCCTGAGGAGGTGGTCTGAGAAACACTAAGCAGGATGGGGGTGTGATCCAGGGTTGAGCACTCCATCTTTGGGGAGCCCATGGAGCTGCTGACCCATGTGTGGGTGTGGGAGGGTTACCTGGAGTACTGGCAGGTGCCTGACAGCAACCTTGCTTGCTATGAGTTCCTGTGGGGTCCCTGGGCCTATGCAGAGACCAGCAAGTGGCTAGTCATATAGTATCTGCTCAGGGACAATGAAAGTATTTCCAGGGTCTTCCCACCTCTGTTTGTAGAGGCTTCAAGGGAAGAGGAAGAGGGTCCCTGGGCCAGAGCAACAGCCAGGTAATCCTTCCCTCTGTGATTGAAGAGGGAGCAGTCAGCCTTCTCAGTAGTGAGGGCCCGGGTCAGTTGGGGTACCCAGTGTGTAGCACTTTTGGATTCCTGTTCTCTAGGATGACATGGAGATTCATCTGTTTTCTTTAGGAATTGTTCAAATGTTTTTTTTAAGCTGAAAACTTAATAAATTTCAATATCTAACTTCGTGAATGGCATTGATCACACTTGTATTTGTACTTACCCAGTTTAAGGGCCAGAGTTTTGCTGTTTTGTAAAAGAGATTGGAAATTGTCCTGTTATTTTGTGAACCTGAGTGAGGTAACATGGATTGGAATTACAATTAGTTTGCACAGGTGAACTTACTTAGCAGTATGCAGTTGGTGAAAGAATTAGAAAAAAAAATATTGTAGTGATCTTTCTTCTTCTTCTTTTTTTTTTTTTTTAGGGATTGCAGTACACGATGCCAAGTTTCTTTTTCTAATCTGTTTTTTTTTTTTTTAACTTTATTTTACTTTACAATACTGTATTGGTTTGCCATACATTGACATGAATCCACCACGGGTGCATACAAGCTCCCAATCCTGAATCCCCCTCCCACCTCCCACCCCATATCATCTCTCTGGATCATCCCCATGCACCAGCCCCAAGCATCCTGTATCCTGTATCGAACATAGACTGGCACTTCATTTCTTACATGATAGTATACATGTTTCAATGCCATTCTCCCAAATCATCCCACCCTCTCCCTCTACCTCAAGAGTCCAAAAGTCCTTTCTATACATCTGTGTCTCTTTTGCTGTCTCACATACAGGGTCATCATTACCATCTTTCTAAATTCCGTATATATGTGTCAGTATACTGTATTGGTGTTTTTCTTTCTGGCTTACTTCACTCTGTATAATCGGCTCCAGTTTCATCCATCTCATTAGAACTGATTCAAATATATTCTTTTTAATGGCTGAGTAATACTCCATTGTGTATATGTACCACTGCTTTCTTATCCATTCATCTGCTGATGGACATCTAGGTTGTTTCCATGTCCTGGCTATTATAAACAGTGCTGTGATGAACATTGGGGTACATGTGTCTCTTTCAATTCTGGTTTCCTTGGTGTGTATGCCCAGCAGTGGGATTGCTGGGTCATAAGGCAGTTCTGTTTGCAATTTTTGAAGGAATCTCCACACTGTTTTCCATAGTGGCTGTACTAGTTTGCATTCCCACAGTGGTGTAATAGGGTACCCTTTTCTCCACACCCTCTCCAGCATTTATTGCTTGTAGACTTTTGGATCACAGCCATTCTGACTGGTGTGAAATGGTACCTCATTGTGATTTTGATTTGCATTTCTCTGATAATGAGTGATGTTGAGCATCTTTTCATGTGTTTGTTAGCCATCTGTATGTCTTCTTTGGAGAAATGCCTATTTAGTTCTTTGGCCCATTTTTTGATTGGGTCATTTATTTTTCTGGAGTTGAGCTGCATGAGTTGCTTATATATTTTTGAGATTAGTTGTTTGTCAGTTGCTTCATTTGCTATTGTTTTCTCCCATTCAGAAAGCTGTCTTTTCACCTTACTTATAGTTTCCTTTGTTGTGCAGAAGCTTTTAATTTTAATTAGATCCCATTTGTTTATTTTTGCTTCTACTTCCAGTATTTTGGGAGGTGGGTCATAGAGGATCCTGCTGTGATTTATGTCGGAGAGTGTTTTGCCTATGTTCTCCTCTAGGAGTTTTATAGTTTCTGGTCTTACGTGTAGATCTTTAATCCATTTTGAGTTTATTTTTGTGTGTGGTGTTAGAAAGTGATCTAGTTTTATTCTTTTACAAGTTGTTGACCAGTTTTCCCAGCACAACTTGTTAAAGAGATTGTCTTTACTCCATTGTATATTCTTGCCTCCTTTGTCAAAGATAAGGTGTCCATACGTGTGTGGATTTATCTCTGGGCTTTCTAATTTGTTCCATTGATCTATATTTCTGTCTTTGTGCCAGTACCATACTGTCTTGATGACTGTGGCTTTGTAGTAGAGCCTGAAGTCAGGCAAGTTGATTCCTCCAGTTCCATTCTTCTTTCTCAAGATTGCTTTGGCTATTCGAGGTTTTTTGTATTTCCATGAAAATTGTGAAATTATTTGTTCTAGTTCTGTGAAAAATACCGCTGGTAGCTTGATAGGGATTGCATTGAATCTATAGATTGCTTTGGGTAGAATACTCATTTTCACTATATTGATTCTTCCAATCCATGAACATGGTATATTTCTTCATGTATTAGAGTCCTCTTTGATTTCTTTCATCAGTGTTTTATAGTTTTCGATATATAGGTCTTTAGTTTCTTTAGGTAGGTATATTCCTAAGTATTTTATTCTTTTCATTGCAATGGTGAATGGAATTGTTTCCTTAATTTCTTTTTCTAGTTTCTCATTATTAGTGTATAGGAATGCAAGGGATTTCTGAGTGTTGATTTTATATCCTGCAACTTTACTATATTCATTGATTAGCTCTAGTAATTTTCTGGTGGAGTCTTTAGGGTTTTCTATGTAGAGGATCATGTCATCTGCAAACAGTGAGAGTTTTACTTCTTCTTTTCCAATTTGCATTCCGTTTATTTCTTTTTCTGCTCTGATTTCTGTGGCCAAAACTTCCAAAACTATGTTGAATAGTAGTGGTGAAAGTGGGCACCCTTGTCTTGTTCCTGACTTTAGGGGAAATGCTTTCAATTTTTCACCACTGAGGATAATGTTTGCTGTGGGTTTGTCATATATAGCTTTTATTATGTTGAGGTATGTTCCTTCTATTCCTGCTTTCTGGAGAGTTTTTATCATAAATGAATGTTGAATTTTGTCAAAGGCCTTCTCTGCATCTACTGAGATAATCATATGGCTTTTGTTTTTCAATTTGTTAATGTGGTGAATTACATTGATTGATTTGTGGATATTGAAGAATCCTTGCATCCCTGGGATAAAGCCCACTTGGTCATGGTGTATGATCTTTTTAATGTGTTGTTGGATTCTGATTGCTAGAATTTTGTTGAGGATTTTTGCATCTATGTTCCTCAGTGATATTGGCCTGTAGTTTTCTTTTTTTGTGGCATCTTTGTCAGGTTTTGGTATTAGGGTGATGGTGGCCTCATAGAATGAGTTTGGAAGTTTACCTTCCTCTGCCATTTTCTGGAAGAGTTTCAGTAGGATAGGTGTTAGCTCTTCTCTAAATTTTTGGTAGAATTCAGCTGTGAAGCCATCTGGACCTGGGCTTTTGTTTGCTGGAAGATTTCTGATTACAGTTTCAATTTCCATGCTTGTGATGGGTCTGTTCAGATTTTATATTTCTTCCTGGTTCAGTTTTGGAAAGTTGTACTTTTCTAAGAATTTGTCCATTTCTTCCACATTGTCCATTTTATTGGCATATAATTGCTGATAGTAGTCTCTTATGATCCTTTGTATTACTCTGTTGTCTGTTGTGATCTCTCTATTTTCATTTCTAGTTTTATTGATTTGATTTTTCTCTCTTTGTTTCTTGATGAGTCTAGCTAATGGTTTGTCAGTTTTATTTATCCTTTCAAAGAACCAGCTTTTTGCTTTGTTGATTTTTGCTAACGTCTCTTTTGTTTCTTTTGCATTTATTTCTGCCCTAATTGTTAAGATTTCTTTCCTTCTACTCACTCTGGGGTTCTCCATTTCTTCCTTTTCTAGGTGCTTTAGGTGTAGAGTTAGGTTATTTATTTGACTTTTCTCCTGTTTCTTGAGGTATGCCTGTATTGCTATGAACTTTCCTCTAAGCACTGCTTTCATAGTGTCCCACAGGTTTTGGGTTGTTGTGTTTTCATTTTCATTCGTTTCTATGCATAATTTGATTTCTTTTTTGATTCCTTCTGTGATTTGTGGGTTATTCAGAAGCGTGTTGTTCAGCCTCCATATGTTGGGATTTTTAATAGTTTTTCTCCTGTAATTGAGGTCTAATCTTAGTGCATTATGGTCAGAAAAGATGCTTGGAATGATTTCGATTTTTTTGAATTTATCATGGTTAGATTTATGGCCCAGGATGTGATCTATCCTGGAAAAGGTTCCGTGAGCACTTGAGAAAAAGTTGAAATTCATTGTTTTGGGGTGAAATGTCCTATAGATATCAATTAAGTCTAACTGGTCTATTGTATCATTTAAAGTTTGTGTTCCTTTGTTAATTTTCTGTTTAGTTGATCTGTCCATAGGTGTTAGTGGGGTATTAAAGTCTCCCACTATTATTGTGTTACTGTTAATTTCCCCTTTCATACTTGTTAGCATTTGTCTTACATATTGTGGTGCTCCTATGTTGGGTGCATATATATTGACAATTGTTATATCTTCTTGGATTGATCCTTTGATCATTATGTAGTGTCCTTCTTTGTCTCTTTTCACAGCCTTTGTTTTAAAGTCTATTTTATCGGAGATGAGTATTGCTGCTCCTGCTTTCTTTTGATCTCTATTTGCGTGGAATATCTTTTTCCAGCCCTTCACTTTCAGTCTGTATGTGTCCCCTGTTTTGAGGTGGGTCTCTTGTAGGCTCGTCCCCTGTTTTGAGGTGGGTCTCTTGTAGGCAGCATATATAGGGGTCTTGTTTTTGTATCCATTCAGCCAGCCTTTGTCTTTTGGTTGGGGCATTCAACCCATTTATGTTTAAGGTAATTATTGATAAGTATGATCCCGTTGCCATTTACTTTATTGTTTTGGGTTCAGGTTTATACGCCCTTTTTGTTTTTCCTGTCTAGAGAAGATCCTTTAGAATTTGTTGGAGAGCTGGTTTGGTGGTGCTGAATTCTCTCAGCTTTTGCTTGTCTGTAAAGCTTTTGATTTCTCCTTCATATTTGAATGAAATCCTTGCTGGATACAGTAATCTGGGCTGTAGGTTATTTTCTTTCATCACTTTTAGTACGTCCTGCCATTCCCTCCTGGCCTGAAGAGTTTCTATTGAAAGATCAGCTGTTATCCTTATGGGAATCCCCTTGTGTGTTGTTTGTTGTTTTTCCCTTGCTGCATTTAATATTTGTTCTTTGTGTTTGATTTTTGTTAATTTGATTAATATATGTCTTGGGGTGTTTCACCTTGGGTTTATCCTGTTTGGAACTCTCTGGGTTTCTTGGACTTGGGTGATTATTTCCTTCCCCATTTTAGGGATTTTTTCAACTATTATCTCCTCAAGCATTTTCTCATGGTCTTTCTTTTTGTCTTCTTCTTCTGGGACTCCTATAATTCGAATGTTGGAGCGTTTCATATTGTCCTGGAGGTCTCTGAGGTTGTCCTCATTTCTTTTAATTCGTTTTCCTTCTTTCCTCTCTGATTCATTTATTTCTACCATTTCATCTTCTATTTCACTAATCCTATCTTCTGCCTCCATTATTCTACTATTTGTTGCCTCCAGAGTGTTTCTGATCTCATTTATTGCATTATTCATTATATAGTGACTCTTTTTTATTTCTTCTAGGTCCTTGTTAAACCTTTCTTGCATCTTCTCAATCCTTGTCTCCAGGCTATTTATCTGTGATTCCATTTTGATTTCAAGATTTTGGATCGTTTTCACTATCAATATTTGGAATTCTTTCTCAGGTAAATTCCCTATCTCCTCCTCTTTGGTTTGGTTTGGTAGGCATTTATCCTGCTCCTTTACCTGCTGGGTATTCCTCTGTCTCTTCATCTTGGTTATATTGCTGCGTTTGGGGTGGCCTTTCTATATTCTGGGAATTTGTGGAGTTCTCTTTATTATGGAGTTTCCTCACTGTGGGTGGGGTTGTATCAGTGGCTTGTCAAGGTTTCTTGGTTAGGGAGGCTTGTGTTGGAGTTCTGGTGGGTGGAGCTGGATTTCTTCTCTCTGGAGTGCTATGAATTGTCCAGTAATGGGTTGTGAGACGTCAATGGTTTTGGAGTAGTTTTGAGCTTCCTGTTTATTGAAGCTCAGTGGTGTGTTCCTGTGTTGCTGGAGAATTTGCATGGTATGTCTTGCTCTGGAACTTGTTGGCCCTTGGGTGGTGCTTGGTTTCAGTGTAGGTATGGAGGTGTTTGATGAGCTCCTATTAATTAATGTTCCCTGGATTCAGGATTTCTCTGATGTTCTTAGCATTTGAACTTAAGCCTCCTGTTTCTGGTTTTCAATTTTATTTTTACCCTAGCCTTAGGACTTCTCCATCTATACAGCACTGATGATAAAGCATCTAGGTTAAAGATGAAAGGTTTCTCCACATTGAGGGTCACCCATAGAGGTTCACTGAGTTACATGGAGAAGAGAAGAGGGAGGGGGTAGTTAGAGGTGACTGGAATGAGATGAGGTGGGATCAAAAGAGGAGAGAGCAAGCTAGCCAGTAATCACGTCCTTATGTATGCTCCACAGTCTGGACCACTCAGAGGTGTTCATGGAGTTATACAGGGAAGAGGAGAGTGAGGAAGTAGACAGAGGTGGCCAGGAGGATAAAAGAGAGAAATGAAAGGGAGAGAGAGAGATCCAGCCAGTAACCAGTTCCCTGAGTGTTCTCCACCGTCTGGAACACACAGAGATTCACAGGGTTGGGTAGAGAAGAGAAGGGGGAGGGAGGAGACAGAGGCCACCTGGTGGAGAAAAAGGAGAGTCCAAAGGAGGAGAGAGTGGTCAAACCAGTAATCTCGCTCTCAGGTAAAATTGGGTACTGAAGATTGGGTTTTTACATGTACAAAATTGACAACAAATTCCAAAAAGCAAAGATTAAGAATCTGGAGTAGAGATTGGATTTTCAAAAATACAATATTAAAGAAAAGAAGAAGAAGAGGAAAAAAAAAGAAAGGAAAAACAAACAAACAAACAAACAAAAAAGCCACAAGAATTATTATTAAAAATAACAATTAGAGAAATAGAGTACTTAAAAATTTAAGAAAGTTAAAAAAAAGAGGAAAAACAAAAAAAAAAAAAAAGAAGAAAAAACAATCACGCAACCCCATCAACTCAAAAAAAAAAAAGTTTGTATAAGTAGTAAAGGTATATCTGGCCCTTTCTCTGGTGTTGTGGGTTGTGTGGGGTCACTTCCAAAGCGGTTCCCTCCGTTTAACTTCCTCTGTTTGTTGGTCTTTTCAGTGTCTGATTTCCATCTTGACACAGGGAGGGCAGTGGTGGACACACTAGGTTCACTATTCAGTCACGCTGTGGGGAGGGAGGGATGCTGCAAACAAATATTACTGGCGTGTGCTTGCAGTGTCTCATCCACTCTGGGCTTGCCCCTGCTCGTGGTGCACACCACTCAGGCTCTATGTAGCTCCGCCGGGGAACCGTCTGAGGCCGGCCCTAGGCTTCATGCACCTCCCAGGTCTAAGTCACTCAGGCTCGGCGCTCAGGAAGCCCTCAGAGGCGCAGATTTGGTTGGGCCTGCGTTTTGTGCCCTTCCCAGGTCCGAGTAGCTCAGGAATTTGGTGAGCGCAATTGCTGTGACTATGGCCTTTCCCTGTTGCTCAGTTTTCAGGGTGTACCGCTGGCGTTCCTTCTCAGGCAGATGATGACTGTCCAGAACCCCCAGAAGTCTTAGTTAACAAAGAAGCCTGTTTGCATTTTGGTTGGTAATGTCTCTCTTGGGCTGCGATTGCCCCCTTCCAGCCCTTAAGGCTCTGGCTGCCTGTCACTGGAGGGGGATGGTCTGCAGCCTGCTATATCCGATCCGTCCTTTGTTATGTGTGCGGTCCTGGCGGTGTCTTATGTTCGAGTGTTTCACGTGGTAGCTATCCCACAGTCTGGTTTGCTAGCCCAAGTTAGTTCACTCTGTCCACGCGTGGGGCGTTCTGGCCCGATTCTCAAAAAAGCACTGCAGCCCACGCCTCCCACAGCCCGATTCTTAAAAAGCACTGCTGGCTGCGCCTCCCGCTCCTCCCTGCCCAGCCCCCACTTGCTAGTGGCGGATGTAGGCATCTGTGCTGCTTTTCCACTGGGGGAGTTACTGTTGGGCTCGTAATGTTGGTTTTAATTATTTATTTATTTTTCCTTCCTGTTATGTTGCCCTCTGTGCTTCCAAAGCTCGCCACAGACTTGGCTGCGAGAATGTTTCCTGGTGTTTGGAAACCTCTCTTTTTAAGAGTCCCTTCCCGGGACGGAGCTCCCTCCCTACCTCCTTTGTCTCTCTTTTCGTCTTATTATATTTTTTCCTACCTGTTTTTGAAGCCAATGATCTGCTTTGCTGGGTGCCTGATGTCCTCTGCCAGCATTCAGAAGTTGTTTTGTGGAATTTACTCAGCATTGAAATGTTCTTTTGATGAATTTTTGAGGGAGAAAGTGGTCTCCCCGTCGTATTCCTCCGCCATCTTAGGACCGCCCCTGTGATCTTTCTTCTTATACTTTTAGTCTGTTCTTTTCTACAGCTAAGCCATGTCTGTTTAGTTGGATTTTGCCAGATATTATTTAAGAAAGTAGGAGAAAATTGATGAGATTAATAAGCCCCCTGATCCCTGGATCATTTATTTCACAGACCTTCATGGAGCCTCTGTTTTGTGGAAGGCCCTGTGTTAGCAGTGGGGACACTGGGAGAAGCAGGACACCCCCACACCTAGAGTGGGAGTCTAAAGTCACTATGAGGGCCCAAGGCCATCTCCAGGCAGCTGAGTTCTTGCTAACTCACCTGCCACTCCTCAATCTTTTTGGCTAAAACAGCATCTTTTATACAAAAGTTTACAAATCTGGTGACTGAAGAGAGGCCCCCATGTGAAGGTGAGTGGTTCCCTGTGCTCCCCCATGGTCATGGGTGCAGCAGGTCCCATCCAGCATCTGTGCTGGGACTGTAGCCTTCTTTCAAGGGTTAAGGAGGCCCCCTCCTGAGTGAGGACGAGAGGGTCCAGGCACCACAGAACAGAGAGTCCCGAAGAATACACTCCACTCCTACTAGGCATCCTGGGGGACCCAGTCTGGGTTGGCAGGCTGAGACCCCATGCCCCCTCACTTCCTCAGTGAACTCAGGGATTCAGAGGCTTGGTCTTTGTGGTGCAGTCACAGGTGGGCAGACAGAGGGGCCCACATCCTGCGGAGACTCGAGGAGACTGAGGGTCCCCAGGAGATACATGTACTACTCTCCCAGCAGACCTGGGGGACTGGGGGAATGGCGTCCAGATGTGACGTCACTGATCCCAGTGGGAGGGAAGAAGTGAGGGCCTAGGTCAGGTGCCCAGGTTCAGGTCAGCAGAGTAAAGGAATTCAGCTGTGCTATGAGTCAAGGTAGAACCCTGTGGGGGGCTCTGGGCCCCAGGTCATCCAGGTTGTCAATGCTCTCAGACCCTGGTCCCTGGCAGTGTTGTGGGAATGAGCCCCCTACTCCCGCTTGCCTCTCAGGGGTCCTGGCTGGGGAGGGCCTGGTTCTAAGGGGAGCAATGTCAGGGTGAGAAAGTGGTGCCCAGACCTACTGAGAGTCAAAGTGAAGAGCAGGAGGGTTGAAGATGGCCGGGTATATCCTTTCAGCTCTGGGAAACCCTGGGCATGGAACCCTGATGTCATGTCCACAAACTGTCCCTAAGGGTCTTGGTGCTGTGGCAGCCTTGGTGTGAGGGCCCCACCTGCGATCAACACAAGGGGCATCCCTGGAATTACCAGGGCTCAAGATGAGGACCTTGAAAGAGGACACAGGGGACCCCGCAGGTCCCAGGACCTGCTGTCAGCCCAGGGCAATTCTGGTGGCTGCATAAGCACAAGGTCTCAGGAACATTGGAGACTTGATATAAGCAGTGGGACCTCATAGACTGGTGATGAGATTCTTGGATTCTGAAGGAATTTAGATGAGGACCCTGAGGGAGAACTTAGGGGATCCCTCAAGAGGAGACTTAAGTCGCCTGTGTCAGACCATCCTAGGTGCGTTTCTCAGCCAAGGCCCATGGTCCTGATCTGTTCCCCTGAATCACTTCTGTCTGTGGTCTGATCCTAGAAATCATGCTTGTGGTCGAGATGAGTGACCTGAGTAAGCCAAGCAAGGCCAAGGAAGACCTTCAGGACCCAGGAGAGGCTCAGGGCCCTGTGGAGTTGCAGCTCTTTGGGGCTGAGGGGGTGGAGGCTGCATCCTCCTCGGCCTCCTCTGCACCTGAGGAGGGCAGCCACTCTGCCTGCTATGAGTTCCTGTGGGGTCTGCAAGCCTAGGCAGAGACCAGCAAGTGGCAAGTCATGGTGTTTCTGTTCAGAGTCAACCAAAGACAGGGGGCCTTCCCACCCCTGTCTGCAGTGGCAGTAAGGGAGGAAGAAATGGGGGCCTGAGTCAGAGCAGCAGCCAGGTGATCCTTCCCTCTGTGATTGAAGATGGAGCAGTCAGCCTTCAGAAGTGAGGGCCAGGGCCAGTTGAGGGAACCACTGTGTATCATCTTTGGGTTCCTGTTCTCTACGATGACATGGAGATTCATCTCTGTTTTCTTTAGAAAATTTCCAAATTGATAATTTAAGAGAAGGCTGCTACTGCTGCTGCTAAGTTGCTTCAGTCATGTACAACTCTGTATGACTCCATAGACGGCAGCCTACCAGGCTCCCCCATCCCTGGGGTTCTCCAGGCAAGAATACTGGAGAGGGTTGCCATTTCCTTCTCCACTGCATGAAAGTGAAAAGTGAAAGTGAAGTCATTCAGTCATGTTCAACTCCTAGCGACCTCATGGATTGCAGCCTACAAGGCTCCTCTGTCCATGGGATTTTTCCAGGCAAGAGTACTGGAGTGGGTTGTCATTGCCTTCTCTGAACAGAAGGCTAAATAAACTTTAATGTCTTAGTTTGTGAATGATGAGGATCAAAATGTGTTTGTGGTTACCCAGTTCAGGTACAAGGGTTTTGCTCCTTTGTAAAAGAGATTGGGCACTCTTTCATTTTGATTTGTGACCCTGAAAGGGATACATTGGAATTGCAATTAGAACTGTTTTGGAAATGTGAGCCTACTTAACAGCAATATTGATGGGTGAGATTTAGATAATAATAAAGGTGATCATAGTGAATTCATGTTTCTGTCATTTTGTGTATCATTTTCAAAAAACTAAATTATCTCTTTTTACTTGGATTTGTCTCGGTTATTTAAGGAGGTAGCAAGCAATTAATCTGAGCCCCTGCCCACTGGCTCATTGATTCTGAAGACCTTTACAGAGCCTCTGCTCCCTGAAAGGCCATGTTAGCCGTGAGGACACTAGGAGAAGCAGGACAACCCCCACTCCTAGAGCGATGGTCTAGGAGCCAGAGTCACAGGAGTAAGTTGAAGAGACATCCTCTAGTCCCACAGAACAAGGCAACACGGGGCAGGGCAGTGGGGTTCCAGGAGAAGCAACCTGGAGTTGGTGTCTGAGCCAGGTCACTTTGGGGCTTTGGAAAGCCGGGTTTCTTCTGTGAGGGGTGATTTTGATGAGGCTGGGTGGTGGCACCCTTCAGTATTGCATTATGTCTTAGGGGTGATGGGAAAGTATGAAAGGGATCATTGATGTGAGGTGTCCTTTTGCATTTTGGATAAACCCCAGCGACATCTCCTTCTCAGGCAAGAAGGGGTCCTGGCTCTTAGCACATTGCTATTGACCACAGAGGTAAAGAATGTGTTTTCCACTCATATCTGCAAAGAATCCTGCAGAACTTTGGCCACACTGCCTTTCAAGTGATGCCCAAGCAATCCATGGAACTACCCTCTCTTTCCTGGTGCCAGGGATCCAGAGCCTAAGGTGTTAATCAGCTTTAAATTATCTCATTTTGTAATTGGCCATTAATCAACGACTTGATTTTTGTTGGGGCTGCAGTGAAGGAATATAATGATTTGGATGGAAGACAGGCTGGGACAGAGACAAAGAGTGGTTCTTGATTTTCCTGGAGCAGGTTTTTCCTGCTGGAACACTCCTCAACAACCAAAGTTAACAGGCGCTCTAACTGGAAATGGGGCTTCTGGGATAGCTCAAAGGATAAAAACCTGCTTGCATTGTGGGAGACCTGGGTTCTAGCCCTGGGTCAGGAAGATCACCTGGAGAAGGGCATGACGACCCACTCCAGTATTCTTGCCTGGAGAATTGCAAGGACAGAGGACACTGGTGGTCTACAGTCCATGGAGTCTCAAAGAATTGAACACAGCTGAGCTAATAACACTATGGTCCACTATGGTCTAACTGGAAAAGTTAACTAGTTTTATATATGAATCATCATGTTTGGCTGATTAGCTATTCCACATCCTATTGAAGTGCATATTCTCAGACATGGCCTGGAACACAAACCAACCAACCCCTTTCCACAGTGGAGAGTGGAGGAGTGTCTGAAGACAACAGTGTGAGAGATTCTTGCCCCACCATCACAGTGCCAACAGAGGCCAGGCCCTGCCAGATGCAACGCATCCCTCAGGTGCATCCTGCAGCCCAACACATGGGGCTCCTCATACCAGCTACAGTGAGGGTGGGGAGTAGCTGGAGGGCCTCTGGGCTGGGGAACTCCAATGTGGGGATGCCAAGGGCAGAGGCAGGAGAGTGAGGCTGAGAAAGGCAGGCCTTGGACATCATGAGTACTTCTGTGTACACAACACAAGTGTCCTGAGTCACAGCTTACAAAACTTGATGCCACACAAACACACTGCCAGGGCCCATATGGTGCCTGGAGGAGGGGGACCAGAAAAAGCAGCTCCCTCAGAACACAGGGGATGAAGAGGGGCCCAGAGAGGGGGCAGGCAAGAAAGGCCACCTAGCCAGGCTGCCACAGATACCACGGTCTTTGGTCCCCTTCAGAGGAGCCACCAGGGACCCCCACTGATGATCACAGCCTTCAGGGTCATGTCCCAGTCAGATAAACCAACCTGAAGGAATGTTTTGTCAACCTGTTTAGCAGCACGAAGGCAAGGGAGCAAGTGCAGGTCGTGGCCTGCAAGCTCCATTCTAGCCTCCAGTTCTCAGGCTGCAAGGCCCCTGGGCAAGCCTCTTCCACACCCTCTTAGTTCTCCCCTTTCAGACACCAGGCAGTGGCCCTCACACAGGGCAAATGACCCTGCTGAGTGGCAGAACTGGGGGGGTGCTTTCTCTAGGGGGACAGTGCCCAAGGGTCCTCATACAAGGGCCTTTCCAAGGTGCCAGTCTGCTCCCTACATGGTGATTTTGAAGAACAGTGGCCCACAAAGGTCAGAGAAGACACATCTCTAAACCCACTGCCCTATCACCCATGCGCGCTGAAGACAGGTGACTCTCAATGGAGTTTTGTCCATTCCCACACATGGACACTCATCCATTTTCAAATACAGGTAGATGGGGGCTTCCTCTGGTGACACCTAGCTCAACAAGTCTGACATGTCCCTGGGAGTGAGTGTCTGTAAAGGAAGCCCCTTGAAAGGTGCTTAACGAGTGAGCCAACAAAATCATTTGATGTATCTCCCATCTAGGTAAGGGAGAACAGGTCCACAGTGGTGGTGGGGACAGGGGCAGGGGCAGACAAGATCAGAGCTGGCCTCAGAAAGGACCAGTAAAATGCTTGTTTTCAATAGAACAAGCTGTACCTTGAGCTCCCAATCAAGTTCTTCAAAGGGCAGGTACCCACGGACACCCAAGTTGGACATGGTAGGCCAGGATCAGGAGTAGCAGAAGCCCAATCAACCCACTGATGAAGGAAACAATAATTTTGAGGCAGCCTCCAGGGAGGCTGAATCCAAGGCTCTGGGCAGGGAACAAGAAAAGCACACACACAGGTGTTCCAAAAGTGAGCACTTTAGGGCCAGGAAAGCAGTCTTTATGGGAAGAAATGGAAACTAAGACAGCAGCCTATGATCTGCAGTGGGATGATGTCTAGAGGTGGGCAGAGCTTGGGAGGCTGCAAACTCAGCAAAGCACATAGCTCTGCCCTCCCACATGGCATCCTGGGGAGTCTGTGTCTCAGGTACTTGGGGAACAGTCAAGTGGAATGTGAGGTTGCTCACACTGTGCTCAAGCAGAGCCCTACTCTGGGGAGAGCTCAACCTAGGGAGTGGAGGGGGCAGGACAACAGCACTCTGACTTTGGGGCCATCTGAGCGGGACAGAACGACCAGCAGCACCAGCCAGAAGACAACAAAGCCAGAAGAGGGGCAAGGCCAAGGCCCGAGGGTGGGGAGGTGGGACCACCAACACAGGCTAGGCTAACCAGCCCGCTATGGATTCCATCTTCTGGGAGGGACAGTTGCCAGGGGCCCATCTGACCCCTGGGATCTCTCACAGTGGTAACCAAGCCAGGACTCGCCAGGGCCTGGCCCTTAAGCAAAAGCCAACCACAGGCCTGCCCATTGGTAGGGAGGGGGTGGGGCCAGGGGCACATTTGTCAACCCATACAGGGCCTGGCCCCCTGGAACAAGGCACCTGGAAGCAGATGTGAGCCTTTGCAGGCAACCTGAAACATTATTTTCTGTACTTTCAGAAAAGAGACCAGCTGGGGATCCATCTCTGTCCCCAGACACCTCCCCCACACTGAGCCAGGGCTGCCTCTCCACATCACCTCTGTGACATCATGAAACAGCTAAGGAAGCTAACCACTTAATTGGCTGCCTGGCCAATGACCCAGATTCTAGAATCTCCAGAGAGTATTTATGGGGCACCCCGACCCTTGCCTGAGGCCTTTCTGCCCTGAGCATTCACCGCTGGGGTAGAGAATGCTCCTGAGCTAGACTGGCTCCATGGCTAGTCAGAGTTCCCAGACGGCACACACAGCCCCACTGGCCCCATTAACTTATGGGGAGCCTGCAGCAGGGGACCCCCATGAGTCCTCCCCAGATCCAAATGTTGATTCAGCGGAGACTTTGGAGAAGCAGGGTGACCAACCCAAGAGCCCAGATTCAGGCCTCCATGACAATCTGCCCCCACAGGGCCTGAAGCCACAAATAGCCAACAAGGAAGAGAACCACACCTTCCTCGGGCTGTCCTTCCCCAGGAAGCTCTGGAGAATTGTGGAGGATGAGGCCTTCACCTCTGTGCACTGGAACGATGAGGGAGACATGGTGGTCATTGAGGCAGATCTCTTCCAGACAGAGGTCCTCCAGCGCAGAGGTGCAGACCAGATCTTTGAGACAGACAACATCAAAAGCTTCATCCGTGAACTGAACCTGTACGGTTTCAGTAAAATCTCCCCTTTGGGTCACTCTGCAGGGAAGAAGATGATGGTAATGTAGAAAGTCCTTCTGGGGAGGCTAGACTAGATAAGCTGAGTGCTGGATGGGTTTCATTTCCCAGGGGAACGTTGTTCTCATGAGAGGGTGGTTAAGGAGAGGAGAACACAAGGTCTGTCTTGTTCCACCACCCACCTTAGACAGGATCCACAGGGGTGACTCCAGACCCTGAGTGGCCACTGAAGGTCAGGGACCGCCAGTAATACCTCAAGTGAGGATGGCCCCAGGGGTGCTCTAGGGAGAAACATGCTAGAGCCTCATAACCTTCCAGAATGAAGAGATCTTGTCTCTATACATAGGCATGGCTGGGACGGTGGTGGGGAGGAGGGCGGCGAGGAAGGCCTCTTCTCCCCCTTGCTTTCTAAAGTGATTCGTTTTCTTTCAGATCTATCGCAACTCCAATTTTCAGAAAGACAAGCCTCTCCTCCTGCAGAACATCCCAAAGAGAAAGAAGCGAGTGGTGGCAACCAGACACTCTCCTCGACTCCACCACAACCAGTGCACCCAAGAGGCCGACAAGAAAGTCCAGAAGGGAACCCCACCTGTTCGCAGAACCCCCAGCCGGCGATCATTTGTGCTCTCTCACCTTTGGTCCATGGGCAGTGTACCCAGGCAGGCCGGGGCAAACTATCTCCCCATGGAGGAGGGCGGCCCCAGTGGAAAGGGCACATCCAGCAATACCACGTCTGCACCCCCAGCTACTTCTGGGAGGGAGGGTACAGGGCAAATGCCCGAGAGCCCCCTAGAGTACCCAGATTATGATTCAGTGATGGCTTTGTACAACACCTGTTACTCCATCCTGACGGCAGCCCTTTCCTTCACGGCCCCAAATGAGGCCCCTGAGGCAGAGGAGGAGCAGGGAGAGTCCTCCGATTACAAATGTGTACTCTGTGAGCAGGTCAAGGACAAGCCCAATCCCTAACCTCTCACGTTCCTAAGGACACTCAAAAGTACTCTCTTGTAATCAAAAATCGATTTTTGGCTCTAATAAGGTGGAACAGAACTACACAGGAGTAAATAAAGAATTGAATGAGAACTGCAAGTCTGTGTTCTTTCTGTCTGTCCACGCTATTCACACAGCACAGGGCAAGCCAGATGAGGCTGGAAGCCCACGCCCCATGCAGGCTTCTGTCTGGCCCCCATGGTCCCTTTTCAGTGGAAGCAGCAGCATTTCACATGCTTGGCCAAGAGTCTGGCTCACTAGCCAAGTGCTGAGGCCAGCCAGGACAGGCTGGTCACTGCTCAGCAGATGGCCCAGCCAGGCTTCTGACCTTGGGGGTGTCACCTTCCCTGAGTCATGCACCCTAAAGCAGAAGGGACTTCTCCTGGGTCCCCCAACGGTGCCACAAGTCTCTGTTCAGTAGCTGAGCATCTCCAGCTGTTGATCCAGGGGCCACCCCTCAAGAGGCTGACCAGAAAGCAGGGTCACCCCACCCACCAAGGGCCTTACAAACACATGACATCAAACCCAAAGACAAGTACAAGGTTTCCACAAAGTGAACACCAGCCCTTGTCACTCTGCCCTCGCAGGTGTATTTAGGAGTCTGTCTTTGGATGTGAGGTGGCCAGGCACCACATCCAACACACATGCTTTGTGAGCCAAGGGACACATTAGAGCAGGGCAAGGGTCACCTGCAAGGACAAACAACAGCCTGTTTCTGGGCCTGTGGGCCTCTCCCCCTGCCAGAAGCCTTACCAGCTGCTCATGCTCAGCCCCACCCCCGGTCTTCCTCCATCACCCCCAGACACTGTTTCAACATCAGGGAGTTTGGACCAGAACAGAGAGGGAAAAACACTAATCGGTTTCATAACAACACATTTCTCTCAACCACCCAGACCCAGCAGGGTCAAAATGAGTGGCGATGCCATCTTATCATAAAAGTCAAGGTTCTGGAGACTCATGCTGAGTCCCAAGCAGCACCACACAAGAGGTATCCCAGACCCCCGACCCACATCAAGTTGGCAGCACACCCCAGGGTGGGGCCGATTGAGACAGAACCAGATGGGCACGTCCAGGGAGCAGTGGTGACTGAACAGTGTCACCATGTGCAGGTCTCTTGGTCACCTTCCTCTCGAAAGCCGATCCTGGACAGGCCTCCTGCCCAAAGGGGATCAGGTGCTTGGGGATGTCCACCTGGAAGATGTCCTTCCCACCCCTCCCAGGGATGGGCTGCAGCAGCCAGCAGGGCTTGTCGAGCACAGTCAGGTACCTCTGTCAAAGGTTGCATAGCAGGGCTTGATTCTCCAGCTCCTCTACCTCTTCAGGATCTAGGTTTTCTGGGCACAATAAAGTGTCCCCAATTTCCACGAGACCCATGTGCAAAGACAGGACACAGAAGGAGAACAAGGTAATTCAAAGTCATGCCTGCTAGAGACTAAGACCATATCACGGAGGAAACCTGAGGTGAACTGGGTCCTCTGGATGAGCATTTTCAGATGGGCTCACCTTGGCCAAGCCAGGGAGGGGGCGAAATGAAAGACTGAGGCCTGGTGCTCCATGAACCCATCTGGCCATGGGCAGCTCTCAGTCTGACCACTGCAGGCCACAGGGACAGAGCAGGAGGGCTCCAGCAGGAGCCAGCAGGCATCAGGTCCCCAAGGGATTTACCAGCAGAGAGGTGTTGCTGTGGGGCCTCACCCCTGGGGAATCAGGGGACTTGCTCAGGCCCAGCTGCTGGCAGTGTGGGTACTGAACCCAAGCTGGGTGCTTTCCTGCCTCTCACAGTCTCTGCCAGGCACACAGACATATGTGGGGACATACACACACACATACAAAGCGCCATGTGCAGACCTGGACCCGCCTCTGCTCAGAGCACAAGAGGAGACTGAGGCCAGGGAGGTGGTCAGGCACCTCGTGCCATTGTCTCCCAGCCAAGGTACCTCGTTGTCCCTCTGAAGAAATCTTAGCCTCCCCACCCCCCATCAACTGGTTCAACAGAAAACAAACGGACACAACCTGGCTGAGATCCAGGTCAGCACTGGGGGCCATGAAGGCAGCGTGGGGCAGGGCCTCACTTGCCGATGATCACTGAGGCTGAACTTGTTCCCATCCTGCAGCAAGGCCTGGATCTGGGTGGGGCTCATCCCCAGCCTCTGCCCCAGCAGGTCCCTCCAGGCCACATCCACCCAGTACCAATGTGCTATGTGGACGGCCAGGGTACAGTGCCAGTGGTCATGCAACATGGGCCTCCACTGCCGCTCCAGGAGCTTGACACCATTTAAGATGAGAACTCCATAAGGCTGTCAGAAGGACAGACAGCTGAATTTTACCTCCCAGGGCTCCCAGGGCCTCACATGGCTGCAGACACACAGAACAACAAACTTCAGGAGCCTGACACAGTAGCCTCCAAGCTCACAGCCCTGGGCAGGACCTCAGCCCCACATGCTTGAGCATCCTTCAAGCCTGTGAGGGGGTCAGAGAGGTCTGGCTTTTTTCATCTGTCTCCACGGGGTCCACTGATAGGAGGGTGGTGACCCAGAGGACCCATCCATCACATGCAGTCTGTGGGGAGGTCAACAAGGAGGGCAGGACAGCGGGAGAGAGGCAGGTGGTGAGTTCCAAGACAGAGGGCACCGAAACCCTAGAAGCACTGAGGAGGGAGGGTGGGTTCCCTGGCTTCACAGTGCAGTGGGCAGGCTCTGGTCCATTCCCAGCACAGACGGGCACTGTCCTGGACTTGACTTCCCCCACCCCAGACCCTACCCTACCCCTCAGCTCCTGGGCCCATCCCTGCCCATGCTCTGCATATCCCCCATCTTAAACCAAGGTTGATGAGGGCAGATCTGTGCTAACCAACCTGGCCTCAGTCCTGGGGCTGCCCTGGACCTCAGACGGCCCTGCCAGTTATCTTCCCCATGCCTTTGGGAGCCACCTTCCTCCCAGCCCTTCCCACACCACAGCCTCCACTGTCATCAGATGCCCTGGCCCCTGCCCAGAGCCTAGAGAAAGAACAAAGAGAAGGAACCTCTGGGATGAGTGCACTCCCTGTCCTTGCCAGGGCCTGGGACAGCACCATGCAGGGAATCACAGAATTCAAACCTCAAATAACCCGCTAGGTTACTGTCAACTCGTTTGACACCTGAGGAGGCACCAAAGGATAGAGAAATACCCCATGACTGCAGGGGATCTGACCACACGCACCTCCATCCTCACCTCTTTCCTTATACCTGGAAGGGGGTCCCTGTTCACTGGAAGGGGTTGGAGGGGGAGGAACAGAGGCGCCAGCCTGAACCTGAGCAGGGTCTCAGCACCTGGCTGGAAGCCTCTGTTTCCATGTGGCTGTGAGGACAGGGATACGGTCCCAGAGGCACCCAGCCCAGAGCCTCTGGGGCCTTTCCTTCCCTGAGCACAGCAGAGCCATAGTTATCACAGGCCCACAAGGCCCCACATGATCTGGCTCTTAACCTGGCGGCCTGCTCTCTTTGCCCCTGGATTTACCCCCAGTAGCCATGAAGGCCATCCTTCCATCCTTGGAACATTCCAGTGTGTTCCTTCCTCAGAGCCTTTGTAGGGGGTGAGGAATCACATTGTGTCCCCTCAGAGTCAGGTGCTGGAGTCTCAATCCCAAGTACCTCGGTGTGATATTACATACGAAGAAAAGGTCTTCACAGAGCTGATGGGGGTCAAGTGAGCTCAATAGGATGGACCCTCCTCTAACAGGATGGCTGTCCTCATACAAAGGACATATTTAGAGACAGACAGGCACACAGGAGAACTGGGGTGAAGAGGAAGGCAGAGCTCTCCAAGTCCAGACAGTCTCACCATGGCCAGCAATGCCCTGGAAGAGAGGGGGGGAAGAAATGGGACAGACTCTCTCCACAGCCCTCATGAGAGCTAACGTCAGCCAACACCTCAACCTCGGCTGCCGGCCTCCTGAACCAACAAGGTTTCTACTTTGAGCCACCAGGTGCCATCCTGTTGCGGCTGCCGGCAAATGAAGCCAGACGATCAGCCCTGCCCTGACATCTCTCTGCCAGGGCAAGGGAGGAGTGGGGGGATGTCTTCTCCAGTCCCAGGACCTCGGGTACACTCCTCCTTGTCTGCACAACTTCATGTGCATGTTTTCATCTTACATGGTGTCTGTTTACATCTCCCAGTTTCAGGGATCCAACAAGTTACTGATGCTTTCCCCTGACGGAAGGGAAGGGAAAACTCATTCTGCCAATACAGCCACTCAAAATGACCACACACTCACTGAAGAGCCATGCAGGAGGAGGCCCGGGGCAAATGACACACATCCAAGGTGCTGACACACACCAGCAAATGGCCTTCCACAAAGGCATCCCCTGTTTCCACTCCAGCAACCACAGGCAAGGGTGTTATGTCCTCACGCCCTGGCTGGCCCTGAGCATCATCATTTGGTTGAAACTTTGCCCACCTGCTGAGTGACAAAGGGTCACATTTTTCACTGGGTCTGGTTTGGTTCCCAGGTAGCCTGGTTTGCCCCTGGAGCTTGGCCATTGCTATGCCTTGTACTAGGGTATGTGACGGGATCCCAGGCTTGCCAGTTTCCACCATTCAGTTTCTCAGCCAACTCATCCCCTCCTGGGTGCCTCCAAATCTCATCAGTGTGGGTGGAATCCCTGAGCAAGAAGGGGCTCAAGTGCTTCTACCACTTGAAGCAGAGGGTGCCTGCTTGGTGGCCAGAGAAGAAAACACATTTCTGCCTGCTTGACTGACAGGAAGAAGATCATCAGTGACAATACACAAATCTTGGAGAACAAGCCACCATGGTCTTCTCCTCAGCAGAGGCCTCAGACCACAAGGAAACAGTAGGGCCCAACTGATGAGAAACACATGTGCAGGTTCCCTTAGGTTTGGTTCTGCTCATCACAGCAGCTGGCCTGTCCTCATGTGGCTGGGTAGGGACTCCACGATGCCTCAGTAAGCAGCACAGAAACCCATCCCCTAGGAATGATGGTGATTTATAGTCCAGGAGACCCCCGCAAGGAACCAGAGAAAATGACTCCTCTCCTCACACTGCCACTCTGGAAGGATCCTGGGGTCACCATATTCAGTTGGCTGCCCTCCATGGACTCATGGTTGGGCCCTGCCAGGAGGGGAATTGTGAACAAGCAGCTGAGCCCTGCAGGGTCAGGCCTGGGTAGGGGCTGCACATAGGGGGCAGGTGGGGCTCGCTTGGGGTCACAGTCTGGGGGCAGAGTACGAGACTGGAAGGAGGTCAAGGATGCCTTCACATGTGTCCCAAGGCATCACCAGGACACACATGTGGAAAGAAAGCAGGTGGGGACTGTGGCCATGGAGGGAACCTGAAGGTGCTGCTTGGCCGCATGGCAGGCGCTGCTGGTCCCAGAGCCTGGAAAGCCCTGCCTGAAGGTAAACTCCATGCATGAAGCAGGTCCCCCCTTCCTGCAAACAGAGTGAGTCACAGGCACTTTGGGATGGCCGGGCTGTGGCCACCGGGCAGGACAGTGGTCCACCACCAGGACTGAGACTGCTGAGAGCACTGGCTGGCCTCAGTTGCATGGCACCCATAAACACTGACACCTGTCATTTCTGGTGTGTACGGCTGCCCATACACATGCAGGTACACATGCACACATTTACACAGACATACACGTATGCAGACATGCACATATGAACAAAGGTGCATTCCCTCACCGGCCCTGTCTGCTAGGAGATGAAACAGGATCCACCACATCCTGAGGCACCTGGAACGTCAGGCCAGGAGGAGCCTCCAGATCAGTGGCCTGGAGCAGAACCCAGAGGAGGACCAGCAAGTGAGCGGCTGGGCAGAAGAGAGGGGCGGAGGCAGGAGGAACAGGGCAAGGAGTCAGAGGCTGAAGTGTGGGAAAGACCTGGGTGAGAAGGAGCTTCTGGAGAGGGAGGCAGGGTGGGGCAGGGCTGGGCCTGGGTGGAGCTATCAGAGGCGGGTGGGGCTGACAGGATTGAAGCTGTGGGCCCAGGGAACCCATAGAGAGTGGGCCTGTCCAGCTTCATGGCAGAGGCCAGGCTGTGCCTTTTTGAGTCCTTGCCATAGGTGTCCAGTCCGTGAGACTCAGTGAGATTCAAAATGACTGCACCCAGGGTCTTCAGCAACTGCATCTGAGCTTCAGAGTGGACCCCAGGGGCCAGGGAAGCAGGTAGAGGCACAGCCTCTGGGTGCAATTTCCCATCCCTTGGCTGAAAGCCCAGGCTGGCTCCTCTCCAACCCACCCTGGGACTGCTGGCCCAGTGCTGAGCAACAGTCTATCTGTTTTTTTGCAGATGTGAACGAAAATCCTCACTGTGTTTCCTGCTGCCCCTGGAACCCGAGATGTCTCAGAAAAAGGCAGCTTCACCTTCAAAACTGTTTCCTGTCCTCTTCCTCTCGTCTGGGGGCTCAGCCCACCCAGGGCAGCCACCTGACTCTGCTCCTGACCGCCACCCTGCCTGCTGTGTCCCTGCTTCCCAAGTGCCTGATCACAGTAAATATTCCTTTCCCTGTCCTCACTGCTACTAGATGAGCTCAGGCCTCATGGCCTGGGGCTGGTGCTGTCAGCCTACAGCCCCCTGTCAGTCTGGACCCCTCTTGTCTCTCCTCCTCCAGCCAGTATTGCACACACCATTAATTCTGTATCATGCTGCAAGCACATCTGTCCTCAACCCTGGATGGAAAGCACAGCAGAGCCCTCTCCTATTTAAGCCCCAACCCATCCGTGGTACCCTGGGGGGCTTCCAGTAGTCCCAAGTCTCCTTCCTTGTCACCCAGCACTCTGGTGGCTGTGCTGGCCCTGGGCTCTGTGCAGAGCTCATCCGAGCCCCCACACTTTCTCATGCAGTTCTGCTCCTCGACCGCTGGCTCCTCTTGTCCTGCCCTTGGACCTCTGGCTCCTCTTGTCCTGACCACCTACTGTCCTCCCTCCAGGCATGACTGTAACACCCATTTCTCCATCTGCCAAAGTATCAGGCACTCTCATCTGGGAGTTCTGGGGCATCCTGCATCTTCCTGCTGCCCGTCTTTGTCCCCAACTTTCTCCCAGACTGTGGCAGCTGTGCACGAGTCCAGACCCCCACAGGGTCACCAAGACCCAGCAAGGCAAGACCAGTATCTCCCTGGTTCCTGTTAGCTGGGTACCCACACAACTGCTGCCGTGGGAATGTTGAGTTGGAGCAGTGCTTTCCCTTCCAGCAAGAAGCCTGCTCTCTCCTTGCAGAAGCCTCTTGACCATGAGTTGAGGGGCAGGGGCTGCCTCCTGAATTTGAGGCTTCAGCACTGTGGGGACCCAAGTGATCACCACAAACTCCCTCATGCTGGTGCCCTACTCCTCACCCCAAGACTGGTTACCAGCTGCCTCCAGACACCCCAGACACATCCAAAACCAGTAGCAGTTTCAGATCATGAGGGAGGGTCCTGTGAACTGTGGGTGGGCTGCTGCTGTTCTTCCTGCCTCCTGGTTTTGAACTAGACCTTGCCCAGTGAACTGGATACCATGAAGTGTGCCTGCTGATGGTGGCAGCTGTGAGGCCCTGCTCCGTGGCATTTCTCTGCACCCGTCCCTTCCTTGCTGCTGGCCCCAGCTCTCCTCACATACCCAGATGGGGACCGAGCCATGGGGAGTGCTGCCTCCCACCCCACCTGGATCTCTGAGGCTTTGTGAGGGTTCCACTTTGTCCCTGATGTACGTTTGTGGGCAGCACTGACCTGGGACAGGCTCAACCCAGATTCTGGGTTTCCCTTGTGTCCTCCTTGGCCAATGTGGTTTCCTCTCTGAAATGTCTGTTACCCATCTCTCCGCTGAGCTCTATGTCCTATTTGTACCAAGTTGTGGGCACTTCTTTCAGGGTCTGGGTGCTCATCCTGCCCTGGTGTCTGTATTGCAGATTTGCCCTCTTCTGTTTGTGGGCTAGCAATGGACTCAGTATTTACCTGGTGTCTCAGAGCCATAAGTGCCCCACAGGTCAGCCTGTGTCTGTCAGGTCCTCCCGCCAGGGGCCACCATCCACCCCCAGGCTTGGCACCTGGAGCGAGCAGTCCCTGAGGAGATACTGCCCTGGTGTCCAGCACTCTGCCCGTGAGAGAGGGCTCCTTCACATCTATTTCGGTCCCTCGGTACCTGCTTAGCTTTGGTTCTGGGCCTTAGACTCCCACGTGCAGGACAAGCCCAGGGGTAGCCATGTAGCTCCGGGAGGTCAGCCAGACCTACTTCCCCTTTGTTCCCAGGGCAGCTCTTGTTGACCGCACCCCTCTCCATATGGCCCAGATGGAGGGGCCAGCCTGAGAGCTGGATGTAATTCTGATTTCATCTCAGTTCTGCTACAGTTCTTTGAGAGGATATGGCATACATGGAACCTGTGGACACAGGTGGCCACTCTGCTGCCCCTCCTCAGGGTGCTGACTGCCCAGGGGATGGGGCACCACCTAGGGGGCCTGGGGGATACTCTGTGTCCATCTGACGCTGCCCTGCTAGCATTCACATCACAGGCTTTTATATCATGTCTGACCCGGGGGTGAGAGATACTGGTTTACACATGTCCATCACTCCCAAGCTCTGGGGTCTATGTGGCCTTCACTGTCTTCCATCTGGGCAGGTTGGCCATGACTTGGGTGCCACAAACCCCCAGCACTGGAGGGGGCTTCTGGACACCAGGCTGCGGCCCACAGAATGGATCCAGCTGTTTAGTTTGCAAGAATAAAAAGAAGGGAGTGTGGACTGGAGTGTGCATTGCCATCCCATACTCATGGTGAGAGGACTTCAGTGAGTGGACTATCATGCTCTGGGAGGGAGCCCTGTGTGGCTACTCTTTGAATACTTGTGTGCCCACCATGGCAACTTGGCCAAGCACAGAGAGGGTGTGAGGAGTCAGGAGCAGAGGATGCCCATGAGGCACCACCAGAAGTGAGAAGGTTCTCCAGTTCATGAATGGGGCGTGTATGCCCCTTCTTTTTCTATGCATTTCTCTTTTAATCAATGGAGTTCACACTGGGTTTTCATTCGGCCTTACCATCTTTCCTTCATATCACATGGTTCCCCAGATTCTGAAGGACTCCTCGACAGATGTCTCACTAAGCCCTGCACCTGGCTGTGGGGGATACTGCATTCCAGGGCTCCCAGCTCAAGACCAACTGACAAATCCTTGGGACTGGCCCCGCGTCCCTTGCCCCTTGATCCCCTGTGCCCAGAAACCCCAGCCCAGGGGTTCGTCCAGAAGGGGCCACAGAGTCAGAGTTAACAATGTCTCTCATGTCAGTGTCACATTGACTGTGTGTCTGGTAACCTCCACCCCTCTGGTGGTCCCACCTCACTATGTGGGTTCACCATCTCAGAGCCCGTGGTCCCTTTGGGAGGGGATAGGGTCATTCCCATGTTTGTTTGCTGTGGTGTGGCAGCATCCTTCTCCTGGGGACCTGCCCCATTCCTGTTCCTCAGTTCCAGACCTGAGAACTGGCTCAGTGGCTGAACCTGGGCGAGGGATCTTCACCTGTTTACTGGGGTGGCTGCTCTAGGCCTCAGTGTCGTTTGGACTATACCTTGGTTGGTTACCCACCTATCAAGCCTCCAGGAGGCCATGCTGTGTTGACCACTTGCCCTGTGGCAGCCTTCATCATGGCCCCTGGCTCCTGGCAGCTCAGTGCAACCCCATGACCTCTGCTGCAGCCCCTGGGCAGCAGGTATGGGGGAAGATGGGTGTTGTCCATCTCCTCCATCACCAGGCCCAGAATGCCTAGCACGTGTTGCACAGTGACTTTACTCTGCTTGGCGGCCGGGCAGTAGATGATCAGCTCTTCCTGTGCTTCCTTGGTTTTCATGCTGGTAGTGCCATGGGTCCTGCTGCAGATCAGGGCAGCCAGCTCCCCTGATTTCTGGGACAGAGGGGCAACTGTGCAGGAGGACTCTGGTCCAGTTTGCTCCCTGGGCAGGGGACCAGCTCTTTATGGGGTGGGGAAATGGGCTGCTCCTGCAGGCTCAGAAGTTCAGAGATGTCTGGGATGCCCCAGTCTTCTGGGACATGCCTCCCAGTCTCCCTGGCCTTCGTGTCAGGGATGCATGTTTTCCCAAGAGGACGTCCAATGCCAGTGGCTCAGGTGTGCCTTGGCGGAACATTCAGTGTCTTTGAGATTCAGCCACTCCTATCAAATCTTGGGCTGATGTTTGTCCATTGCCTGAAGCTTTGTCAGCTTCCGGAGAGACCCTGGCCACCTCCTTGCTTGGTTCTCACTGTTCTTCATCCTAGGCTGGTCATCTGCCTGCATACAGCAAAGCTAAGAAGTCACTCCCCTCTATTCACCCCACGTTCCACACGCCTGGATCTTCTCACTTGCTGGGGAATTCCTCTCCCCTTGCCAGCCCAGAAAAGTTCTAGCAGCTGGACTGTAGTCTTGAGCCCAGGTCTGAGTGCACATCAACTACCCCCAGGATGGGTCCTCATAACCAGTGGGACAGGGATGTCAAGCCGGTACCAAGGCCCCATCTTGCCACCTCTACTTGGACCACTCCAGGGCCAGCCTTCTTGGGATGGGTCCTTCATGAGACTGTTTGCATGGGTGGGGAGGGTGGGGAGTTGGTTCTGGAGGCTGGCTGGGGACTCACCACCAAGGGGACAGGGAGCAGGCATGGTTGAACAGGGCATCCCTTCACCTGTGATGTTGACCTTACAGTTCCTGCCAGCCCACTGGGACGTTCAGAGCACAGACAGACATTGGAGGTGTCCACAGTGGGCCCTGGTGGTCAGGCCCTCACATTGCCTGAGGCCTCGTGATTGCTATTGACCAAGCAGGAAAACTGAAACCAGGATTTGGTGCCCAAGCAGTGGCTGTGTGTACATACAGGACGCCAAGTGCTTTTGCCCAGGTGGCACCACATTCTGCTCTGCATGCTGCCTGGTGGGAGGGGCTCTTGGCATCTTTTGCATCAGAAGACTGCTGGGTTGGGCAAGAGAACTGCTTCCAGTGTGCTGGTCACAAGCCATATGCTAGCCATGGTGTAAGCACAATCTGATGGGAGAGGGCAGATCTGGGTGCCAGACCTCAAAAGAAAAAGTGCATTCAAGTCCAAGGACACCTGTCCTGTAAGAGGCTCCTCCACCATGCAGGCCATCAGGTGTTCCTTCACACCTGCATCACTCAGGGCTGGGGGTGGGGAGGTTGGAGCGCATCTTCCAGGCAGACCTGTAAAGTGCAGAGCTTGAAACGAGGCAGAGGTTGGGGAGCATGAAATGTGGGGGACCAAACACTGACTCACATCAAGGGACCATGGAGGGCTTTTTAGATGGGAGGGCCATCTTAGCTGGGTCTTGTAGTGAAGAGGGTCTCCTTGGCTGGGAAGTGGGGGAAGGCCCCCAAGGGTTAGACCCATGGAGGGAACTGAGCCCAGGTGTGTAGCTGGAGCAGGTGAGCTTATGGAAGGCCCGCAACCTGACACCATCTGTATAGGTCCTCTGAGGGATTTTTGGCAAAGGATTTCTAGAGACTTTGATGTGCTGTGAAGTTTCATCCATTGCCTGCAGAGGCAAGTCTGCAGGCAGGTATGTGCAGCAGCCAGGTAGGCTGGGCATGCTCTGGTCCTCCACAGAGGTGGTGTGGGAGGAAGCAGACACTGTTCTGCCATCTCAAACGTGGATTGGTCCCCAGCACCACCACTGCTGGAGTGAGTCTCAGCAAATCACTCCCTCTCAGAGTCTCCATTTGTTTATCTGAAGGATGAGCACAGTGTGAAATGTGCCCATTACTAGTAACACTATTTGTTTGTGTATCTGATGGGAGTGAGGCAGTCACTGGATGATTCACACAAAAGCAGTCTGTAAACCAGAAAGCACCTACTATGAATACTGGTTGAAGAGGCATCTCTTTTGTCAAGAAAGCTTTCCCCAGAATGAGTGGGAATGCAGGCATGTACCTTGAAGTCTGCAGCTGGGAGACAGGGAGATAGCGAGGAGCCTCAGATTAGGAAAGGAGGAGAACATGGACACCATTGGCCCCCAGTGTCAAAGATTCTATAGGATGTGGCCTGGTTTTGGGCTTGAGGGCCATTGGTGGATTTTGAGCAAGGATGTATATAGTGGCCCCTGGAGACAGAGGCATTGTGAGCTGAGTCAAACTGCCAGGATTTGTTAACTGGGGGGACCAGTGCTAGGATCACAAGTTCTTAGCAGGACTAGGAATCCATGAAGCTGTGAGCCTCTTCCCTGAAATGTGCAGGAGTCAACATCTGCCTGCTGCCTCAGGTCCATGATCTACTGTCTACCATTCCATCACCCAGAACACCTCAGCAGCCAAGGGTTTTCACCAGCTTGACCTAAACCCTTTTGGTAGTAAAACCAAATGATAACAAGAAGCTATTTATAGTATCCCAAATTTTCTCTATGTAGCCCACTTGGTATTAACAGTCACATGGTTCACTGCAATCGTGTCAGTGTGTTTGCATGCACCTGCTTTAGTGTTGATCTCTGTGTCACTATTAATGATTTCTAAATCCCTAAACTCTTGTGGCCCCCAAAGGTTTTGGACAAAGCATTAGACACAAGTGATCTTAGCCCCAATAAGAGCCAATGCTTTCAGAGGACTGACAGAGGCCCAGGGGTACTGGTTCTGTTACCTTCCTCCAATCTTTGGCCTAGAGGGATGCCCTTCGTGGCACAGACAGGACTGAGGGCCAGCTCCAGGTCAACCTGGATGACTATACACCACACCATCTGCCAAACAGCCTCAGAATGTGGAATCTTTTGATACCAACCATGGTCTTCTGTGGTAGACATGGGTGGAACCTAGAGCTAAAAAGAAGGAGGACGCTTGGCAAGCTAGTGTATTCGCTAGTTTGTAATTCTGGACACCTGTCCTTCATCTTGTTTTAGGACAAGAGCTGAAGGAGCCCTGTGTGGTCTGCCAGTACAGCACCAGAAAATCTGGGTCCACCCACACAATTCTGGGGTGTTAACATGATTCAGAAGTCTCTGGTTTTGAGATGCAGGCAATGACACCAGAAGCTCAGCAGCATTAGGCTCACCTGGTTGACTTGCTTTCATAGCACACTTCTCAAGCGCCAATAGGCAATGCGAGTAGAGGAGATGAGGAGAAGGGGCATTGTGCTGCTGCTGGTGCTGCTTGCCTTGCTGGGCATCCCCCTCTGTCTCAGAGAAGCCTGTGTGTTAGCTTTTGACAGGATGGAAAGCTACCTTTAGGGCATGGCACCCAGGCCTCACCTACTCCATGCTTGGTAGCTAATCATATTCTTAGAATTAACCTGGACCCTAAATTGCAAAGGCCATGTTTTCCCTATGCAAAATTGTGATTTCCGATCAGCCCATTATCTGGAGGCTGTCTCTTGCTTGCCCACCCCAGCTTCTGTGCCCCAGTGTCCCTCCAGGTACCCTGTTACCCATGAGGGTATATGGCCATCAGCCTCACAGTGCAAGGCTGAGCAGCCCAGATCAGTGTCCTTGCCTGGGTTTGTCCTTGGCATTGTGGTGTTGTGGCTCAGTGGCCAGGGTTTAAGATCTGGAGCCAGTGATGACCCTTTTCCAGCCTCAGGTTTCACATCTGTGTGCTGGATGTATAAACAGTGCACAGTCACTAGGACAGTAGGGAGGGTTCCATAAGTTGAAAGGCTTGGATAAACTTGGTGCACAAAGATGTTATGGGGAAGGGAACCAGGAAAATTATGCCAGGGTCTTTCATTTGCTTTTGGGACCTACCATTGGCTGACAAGGGCAGAAAAAAAAAAAAGTGCTCCAAGCCACCTTGTTGCCAGCCTGCTATTATGTCCCTCTGGGGTTCTGAGGACTATCTTTAAGCAGCTTGCTATTGGCATAGCAACATTGCCAAGAGAAATATCAATTACCTCACATATGCAGATGACATCACCCTTATGATAGACAGCAAAGAGGAACTGAAGCGCCTCTTGATGCAAGTGAAAGAAGAGAGTGAAAAAGGTAGCTTAAAACTCAACATTCACAAAAATAAGATCATGGTATCCGGTCCCATCACTTCATGTCAAATAGGTGGGGAAACAATGGAAACAGTGATAGATTTTATTTTCTTGGACTCCAAACTCACTGCAGATGGTGACTGCAGTCATGAAATTAAAAGACACTTGCTCCTCAGAAGAAAAGCTATGATCAACATAAACAGCATAGAAAAGGCAGAGATATTACTTTGCCGACGTAGGTCTGTGTAGTCAAGGTTATGGTTTTGCCAGTAGTCATGTATGGATATGAGAGCTGGATCATAAAGAAGGCTGAAGGCCAAAGAATTGATGCTTTTGAACTATGGTGTTGGAGGAGACTGTTGAGAGTCCCTTGGGCTGCAAGGAGGTACAGCTAGTCAATACTAAAGGAAGTCAGTCCTGAATATTCATTGGAAGAACTGATGCTGAAGCTCAAGCTCCAATACTTTGGCACCTGATGCAAAGAACTGACTCATTGGAAAAAACCCTGATGATGGGAAAGATTGAAGGCAGGAGGAGAAGGGGGTGACGGAGGATGAGATGCTTGGATGGCATTACTGACTTGATGGACATGAGTTTGAGCAAGCCCTGGGTGTTGATGATGGACAGGGAAGCCTGGCTTTCTGCAGTCCATGGGGTCACAAAGAGTTGGACATGACTGAGCAACTGAACTGAACTGATGGGTCCAGATGCTATGTTAAGCAAATTACACATTCTGAGTGGTTGCTATAGATTTGAGTATACTGTTATGCCCACTTAACAGATGAGGAAGCTAAGGTAACAGGTAGTAAAGTCGTACTGACAAGATTTAAGCACAGAACCTTTTGACCTTTTTAGTCCTCTGACTCAGCATGAGACTGAGCCAAGTGAAAGCATCCCTGTTGCTCCAGGGCCCTGGCAGGCAACTTGAAGAAGTGAGGTCAGTGGGTACAAACCACAGGAAGCAAGGGGGCTGGAACACATGCAGAGAACACGATCTAGCCCAGAAGGAGCCGCCACTCACAATAGGAGGGTGTGTGGGCCAGGTGCCAGGACTTCTGATTTATCTAGAATGGCCAAAAAAGCTGAAGTTCAGTAAGAGATCTCCCGGTTTTTGAATGTTGGCTCCTCATTTTATAAAAGCACTCTCCACACCAGCTGCCTACACCTGCCACTCATGCAGAGCCTACAAGTAGCCCTCTCCTTCCTCTACTGCACTGGATCCGCACAGTTCGCCCCTTGCCAGGGATTTGTTCTCAGACTTTGATCTTCTGTCTGAAAGTGCTCCCGCCTGGCTTAAACTGTCTGCTCAGCTTCATGAATGCATGCTGTTGAAGAATGGAGAGAGACTCGGGGAACTCGCCTGCTTCCATGTGTTCTCCTGCAATTTATTCAGCTCAGTACGAACTGCACCTCCAAGCTTTCCCACTTCCTCTCTGTAGGCATCAGTGTCCTTTTGGCCAAAGTTCTCCCAAGGCTTTGCACTGCATCTGGATGTATCCTTTCTTCCTTTCACCTGGTCCATTTCTCCACTCTCCCAGTTACAGAGTCAGCCTCTGGGGACAGTCCAAAGTCTTACCAATTATCTCACTCTTTTGATCTTTCCCCAAGTCTGATCTCGGTGCTTAATAGGTTTACCTTTAAAATATTTGCTGAATTAAATATAAAAATTGAAGTACATGTGAAGCTTGTCTTCATATTCTTATTAATGACAAGCCAGATTCAGTTTTTTTTAATAAAGAGCTAAAATAGAGTTACTTTGCATCTTGAATCCTGTTTTCTCATCTATTAAGTATTATCAAACCTATAAGAATCACTTAATAGGTGTAGATTTCATAACACAGTGCCTGATGCATAGAAGGCACTCAGGAGAGGTCAATTCATCTTGTTACAGCTTTCATGATTTAATACAATTGTTGTTTAGACTATGTTTGATCCCATGAACTGTAGCACTCCAGGCTTCCCTGTCCTTCACCATCTACCAGAGCTTGCTCAATCTCATGTCCATTAGTCAATGATGCCATCCAAGTATCTCATCCTCTGTCGCCCCTTTATCCTCTTACCTTCAGTCTTTTGCAGCATCAGGTTATTATCCAATGAGTCAAATCTTGGCATCAGGTAGCCAGAGTATTGGAACTTCAGCTTCAGCATCAGTCCTTCCTATGAATATTCAGGGTCAATTTCGTTTAGGATTGAGTGGATTGATGTACTTGCAGTTTGAGGGTCACTCAAGAGTCTTCTCCAACATCACAGTTCAAAAGCATCAATTCTTTGGCACCCACCCTTTTTTCTGGTCCAACTGTCACATGGATACATGACTACTGGAAAAAGCATAGATTTGACTAGAAAGACATATGTCAGTAAAGCAATGTCTCTGCTTTTTACTATGCTGTCTAGTTTGGTCATAACTTTTCTTCCAAGGAAGAAGTGTCTCTTAGTTTCATGGCTGCAGTCACCATCTGCAGTGATTTTGTAGTCCAAGAATATAAAATCTGTCACTGTTTTCATTGTTCCCCCATCTATTTCCCATGAAGTGATGGGACCAGATGCCATGATCTTATTTTTGTGAATGTTGAGTTTTAAGCCAGTTTTTTCACTCTCCTATTTCACTTTTATCAAGAGGCTCTTTAGTTCCTCTTCACTTTCTACCATAAGAGTGGTATTTCTCCCAGCAATCTTGATTTCAGCACAGGATTCATCCAGCCTGGCATTTCACATGATGTACTATGCATATAAGTTAAATAACCAGGGTGATAATTACAGCTTTGATATACTCCTTTCCCAATTTTGAACAAGTCTGTTACATGTTGAGTTCTACTGTTGCTTGTCTCTCAGAATGTGTGTCTCACAGTGTGTTTGTGTCTCTATCTCAGTGTGTGTCTCTCTGAGTGTGTGTGTCTCATTCAATGTGAGTGTTTCTGGTTCTTAGCGTGTGTGTGTGTGTCTCTCTGTGTATGTCTCTCAGTCTGTGTGTCTCCCTTTGAATGTGTGTGTCTCTTCCTTGTGTGTGTGTCTCTCAGTGTGTTTGTGTCTCTCTCTCTCAATATATGTGACTCTCAGTGTATGCGTGTGTTTCTCTCTGTATGTATATGTCTCTAAGTGTGTGTGTGTGTCTCACAATGAATGTCTCTCACTCTCATGGTGTATGTCTCTCTGTATGTGTCTCTCAGCGTGTGTGTGTTTGTCTCTCTCTCTCAGTGTGCATGGATAACTCTCAGTCTGTGTGTATGTCTCTTTCAGGATGTGTGTCTGTGTGTGTGTCTCTGTGTGACTCCCACAGTGTCTCTGTTTGTGTATCTCCCATTGTGTCTCTCAATGTGTGTGTGTCTGTCTCACTGTGTGTCTGCCTCAGTGTTGTGTCTCTGTTTTTAGTGTTTGTGTGAGTCTCTCATTGTGTCTGTCTCTCAGTGTGTTTGTGTCCCTCAGTGTGTGTGTCACTCTGTCTATGTCTACTTAGAGAGTGTGTGTGTGGGTGTCACAGTGTGTGTCTCACAAAGTTTGTGCCTCTCACTCAGTTTGTATGTCTCTCTAAGTGTGTGTGTCACTCAGTGTGTGTTTCTCCTCCTCAGTGTGGATGTCTGACTCATTGTGTGTGTCTCTCTCAGTGTGTCTGTGTCTCTGTATATTGTGTGTTCACTCTTTCACAGTGTGTGTCCCTCTCGTGTGTGTCTCTCTCAGTGTTTGTGTGTTTGTCTCTCTCTCTCAGTGTGCATGGCTAACTCTCAGTATGTGTGTGTCTCTTTCTGTGTGTGTGTCTGGGTGTGTGTGTGTGTCTATGTGTGACACTCACAGTGTTTCTGTTTGTGTGTCTCCCAGTGTGTCTCTCTCTTAATGTGTGTGTATTTCTAATTGTGTTTCTACCTCAGGGTTGTGTGTCTAATTTTACTGTCTGTGTGTATCTCAAGAAGTGTGTGTCTCAGTGTGTCTGTGTCTCTCTCACAGTGCATATGTCTCTCTCAGTTGATGTGTCTCTCAGTGTGTTTCTATCTCTCAGTGTGGATCTCTCTTTCTCTCAGTGTGTGTGGGTCTCTCTCTATGTATGTCTATGTCTCTATGTGTGTGTGCATGTCTCAGTGTGTGTGTCTCACAATGTTTGTGTCTATCTCTCAGTGTGTATGTCTCTCTCAGTGTGTGTTTCTCAGTGTGTTTTTCTACTTTTCAGTGCAGATGTCTGTCTCTCTCAGTGTGTGTGTGTCTCTCTAAGTGTGTGTGTGTCTCTGTATGTTGTGTAATCCCTTTTTCACATTGTGTGTCTCTGTCAGTGTGTGTGTGTTTCTCTCTGTGTGTGTCTCTCACTGTCTCTGTTCGTGAGTCTCCCAGTGTGTCTCTCTATCAATGTGTGTGTGTGTCTGTTTCACTGTGTGTCTGCTTCAGTGTTGGGTATCTATTTTTAGTGTCTCTGTGTGTCTCTCAGTATGTGTATCTCTCCCTTGCAGTTGTGTAGGTGGGTCTCTCTCTGTGTTTTTGTATCTCTCTCAGTGTGGGAGTTTGTGTCTCGCTCTCTGTGTGAATGTTTCTCTCCCTCAATGTGTGTGTGTGTCTCGCTCTCAGGAGTGTGTTTCTCTTTCTGGATGTGGGTGTCTCTCTCAGCATGTGCGTCACTCTCAATTTGTGTGTCTCTGTCTGTGTCTCTCAGTATGTATGTCTCTCAATGTGTTTTTGTCTCTCTCTCAGTGTGTGTCTCTCTCAGTGTGTGTGTCTCTTTCAATGTGAGTGTCTGTGGTTCTTAATGTGTGTGTGTCTCTCAATATCTGTGTTTCTCTCTCACTGTGTATTTCTCTCTCAGTATGTGTGTCTCTCAGTGTGTGTGTCTTTTTCTCTCTCTCACTGTGTGTGTAGCTAACTCAGTGTGTGTATCATTCAGTGTGTGTGTGTGTCTCTGTGTGTCTCCACATTGTCTCTGTTGGTGTGTTTCCCATTGTGTCTATCCTTCTATGTGTGTGTGTCTGTCACACTGTATGTCTGCCTCAAAGTTGTGTGTCTCTTTTTAGTATCTGTGTGAGTTTCTCAATGTGTGTGACTCTCAGTGTGTTTGTGTCTCTCTCTCAGTATATGTGACTCTCACAGTCTGTGTGTCTTACTCTTTGAGTGTGTGTGTCTCTGTGGGTCCCTGTGTGTGAGATTCTCTCAGTGTGTGTGTGTCTGCTTCTCAGTGTGTATCTGTGTATTTCTGTGTGTATCTCTCTCTGTATGTGTATATCTCTAAATATGTGTGTGTGTATCTCTCAGCATGTGTCTCACTCTCAATTTGAGTGTCTCTGTGTGTGTCTCTCAGAATATGTGTCTCTCAGTGTGTTTGTGTGTCTCTCTCAGTTTGTGTGTCTCGTTCAGTGTGAGGGTTTCTGATTCTGAGTGTGTGTGTGTGTCTCTCTCTCTGTGTATGTCTCTCAGTGTGTGTGTGTCTCCCTGTGAATGTGTGTGTCTCTCTTGTGTGTGTCTCTCAGTGTGTTTGTGTCTCTTTCTTCGTGTGTGACTCTCAAGGTGTTTTTTGTCTCTTTCTCAGTGTGTGTGACTCTCACAGGGTGTGTGTCTCACTCTCTGATGGTGTGGGTCTCAGTGAGTGCCTGTGTGTATCTCTCTCAGTATGTGTGTGTCTGTTTCTCAGTGTGTGTCTGTGTCTCTGTGTGTGCGTGTCTCCCTCTGTATGTGTATGTGTTTCAGTGTGTGTCTCTCACTGTGCATGTCTCTATGTTGTCTCTCTGTTTTTGTGTCTCTCAGTGTTTAAGTCTTTCTCCGTGTGTATTTCTCTCTCTCAGTGTGGATGTCTCTCTATCTCTCAGTGTGTGTGTGTGTTTCTCTCTGTATGTATATGTCTCTGAGTGTGTGTGTGTCTCAGTGTGTGTGTCTCACAATGTCTGTGTCTCTCTCTCACTGTGCAAGTCTCCATTTGTGTGTGTCTCTGTGTGTGTTTCTGTCTCTCAGTGTGGATGTCTCTCTCTCTCTCAGTGTGTGTGTGTATCTCTCTCTGTATGTGTATATCTCTAAGTGTGTGTGTGTCTCTCTCAGCGTGTGTGTCACTCTCAATTTGTGTGTTTCTTGTGTGTCTCTCAGAATGTGTGTCTCTCAGTGTTTTTCTCTCTCTCTCAGTGTGCATGGCTAACTCTCAGTATGTGTGTGTGTGTGTGTGTGTGTGTCCATGTGTGACTCTCACAGTGTCTCTGGTCATGTGTTTCCTAGTGTGTCTCTCTTAATGTGTGTGTCTTTCTCATTGTTTGTCTACCCCAATGTTGTGTGACTATTTTTAGTGTCTGTGTGTATTTCAGTATGTGTGTGTCTCAGTGCATTTGTGTCTTCCTCAAAGTGTGTGTGACTATCAGTGTGTTTGTGTCTCTCTCTCACTGTGTATCTCTCTCTCATGGGGTGTGTCTCTCAGTGTGTGTTTCTGTTTCTCAGTGTGGATCTCTCTCTCTTTCTCTTGGTGTGTGTGGGTCTTTCTCTTTGTATGTCTGTGTCTCTATGTGTGTGAGTGTGTCTCAGTGTGCATATTTCACAATGTTTGTGTCTCTCTCTCATTGTGTATGTCTCTCACAGTGTGTGTGTTTCTCAGTGTGTTTTTCTCCTTCTCAGTGCAGATGTCTGTCTCGCTCAGTGTGTGTGTGTCTGTCTCAGTGTGTTTGTGTCTCTGTATGTTGCATGTTCCTGCTTTCACAGTGTGTGTCTCTGTCAGTGTGTGTTTGTGTTTCTCTCTGTGTGTGTCTCTGTGTGACTCTCAGCGTCTCTGTTCGTGTGTCTCCCAGTGTGTGTCTCTCTCAGTGTGGGTGAGTCTGTCTCATTGTGTGTCTGCCTCAGGGTTGTGTGTCTATTTTTAGTGTCTCTGTGTGTCTCTCAATATGTGTGTCTCTCCCTCCCAGTTGTGTAGGTAGGTCTCTCTCAGTGTTTGTATATCTTTCTCAGTGTGGGAGTTTGTGTCTCACTCTCTGTGTGTATGTTTCTCTCCCTCAATGTGTGTGTGTGTCTCACTCTCAGGAGTGTGTTTCTCTTCCTGGATGTGGGTGTCTCTCTCAGCATGTGTGTCTCTGTCTGTGTCTTTCAGTATGTGATTCTCAGTGTTTTTTTGTCTCTCTCTCTCTCTGTGTGTCTCTGTCAGTGTGTGTGTTTCTTTCAGTGTGAATGTTTCTGGTCTAACCGTGTTTGTGTCTCTCAATACCTGTGTCTCTCTCTCACTGTGTATGTCTCTCACAGTGTATATGTATATCAGTGTGTGTGCATTTTTCTCTCTCTCACTGTGTGTGTGGCTAACTCTCAGTGTGTTTGTATCTTTCAGTGTGTGTGAGTGTCTGTGTGTGTCTCCACATTGTCTCTGTTAGTGTGTCTCACATTGTATCTCTCCCTCTATGTGTGTGCCTCTGTCTCACTGTGTGTCTGCCTGAGTGTTGTGTGTCTCTTTTGAGTGTCTGTGTGAGTCTCTCAGTGTGTGTGACTCTCAGGGTGTTTGTGTCTCTCTCTCAGTGTGTGTGACTCTCACAGTGTGTGTATCTTGCTCTTTGACAGTGTGGGTCTCGGTGAGTGTGTATGTGTCTCTCTCAGTGTGTGTGTGTGTCTGTTTCTCAGTGTGTGTCTGTGTCTCTGTGTGTGCGTGTTTCTCACTGTATGTGTATGTGTTTCAGTGTGTGTCTCTCAGTGTGCATGTCTCTATGTTGTCTCTCTGTTTTCGTGTCTCTCTCTCAGTGTGTATGTCTCTCTCAGTGTGTGTGTTTCTCAGTGTGTTTTTCTCCTTCTCAGTGGGGATGTCTCTCTCTTTCATTGTGTGTGTGTCTCTATATGTTGTGTGTTTCTGCTTTCACAATGTGTCTCTGTCAGTGTTTGTGTGTTTCTCTCTGTGTGTGCCTCTGTGTGACTCTCGGTGTCTCCATTCATGTGTCTCCCAGTGTGTCTCTCTCTCAATGTGTGTACGTGTTTGTCTCATGCGTCTGCCTCAGTGATGTGTGTCTATTTTTTATGTTTCTTTGTGTCTCTCAGTATGTGTGTCTCTCCCTCCCAGTTGTGTAGGTGGGTCTCGCTCAGTATTTGTGTGTCTCTCTCAGTGTGGGAGTTCATGTCTCGCTCTCTGTGTGTCTCTCCCTCAGTGTGTGTGTGTGTGTCTCACTCTCTGGAATGTGATTCTCTTCATTGATGTGGGTATCTCTCTCAGCGTGTGTGTCACTCTCAATTTGTGTGTCTCTGTCTGTGTCTCTCAGTATGTGTGCCTCTCAGAGTGATTTTGTCTCTCTCTCAGTGTGTGTGTCTCTCTAAGTGTGTGTTTCTTTCAGTGTGAGTGTTTCTGGTTAATAGCATGTGTGTGTCTCTCAATATCTGTGTCTATCTCTCACTTCTATGTCTCTCTCAGTGTGTATGACTCTAAGAGTGTCTGTTTCTCAGTGTGTATCTGTGTATCTCTGTCTCTCTCTGTATGTGTATTTCTCTCTCTGTATGTGTATGTGTCAGTGTGTGTCTCTCAGTGTGTGTGTCTTGATGTGTCTCTGTGTTGCCTCTTCATGTTTGTATCTCCCAATCAGTGTTTCAGTCTCTTTTTGTGTGTTTGTCTCTGTGTTTCTCTCTCTCAGTTTGGATGTCTCACTAACTCAATGTGTGTGTATCTCTCTCTGTATGTGTTTGTCTCTAAGTGTGTGTGTCTCTCTCAGCGTGTGTATCACTCTCAATTTGTGTGTCTCTGTGTGTGTCTCAGAAAGTGTGTCTCTCAGCGTGTTTTTGTCTCTCTCTCAGTGTGTGTTTCATTAAGTGTTAGTAATTCTAGTTCTTAGTGTGTGTGTGTCTCTCAATATCTGTGTGTCTCTCTCTCACTGTGTATGTCTCTCTCAGTGTCTGTGTCTCTTTATTTTGTGTGCGTATTCTCTCTCTCACTGTGTGCATGGCTAACTCTCAGTGTGTTTGTATCTTTCAGTGTGTGTGAGTGTCTGTGTCTGTGTGTGTCTCCACAGTGTCTCTGTTTGTGTGTCTCCCATTGTGTCTCTCCCTCTATGTGTGTGTGTCTGTCTCACTGTGTGTCTGCCTCAGCATTGTGTGTTTCTTTTAGTGTCTGTTAGAGTCTCTCAGTCTGTGTGACTCTCAGTGTGTTTGTGTCTCTCTTTGAGTGTATGTGACTTTCTCAGTCTGTGTGTCTTTCTGTGTGTGTGTGTGCCTCTGTGGGTCCCTGTGTGTGTCTCTCTCTTAGCGTGTGTATGTCTGTTCCTCAGTGTATATGTGTGTCTGTGTGTGTGTGTCTCTCTCTGTATGCGTATGTGTCAGTGTGGGTCTCTCTGTGTGTGTCTCTATGTGTCTCTGTGTTGCCTCTACATGTTTGTGTCTCTCAGTCAGTGTTTAAGTCTCTTTTTGTGTGTGTGTCTCAGTGTGTGCGTGTCTCTCCCAGTGTGCCTGTCTCTCTCTCAGTGTGTGTGTGTGTGTGTGTCACTCTCTGTATGTGTATGTCTCTAAGTGTCTGAGTAACTCTCAATTTCTGTGTCTCAGTGTGTGACTCTCAGAATGTGTGTCTCTCAGTGTGTGTGTGTCTCTCTCAGTGTGTGTGTCTCTCTCAGTGTGTGTGTGTGTCTCGTTCAGTGTGAGTGTTTCTGGTTCTTAGCCTTTGTGTGTTTCTCTCTCTCTGTGTAAGACTCTCAGTGTTTGTGTGTCTCCCTGTGAATGAATGTGTCTCTCTCTTGTGTGTGTGTCTCTCAGTGTGTTGGTGTCCCTCACTCAATGTGTGTGACTCTCAGTGTGTTTGTGTCTCTCTCTTAGTGTATGTGACACTCAGGGTCTTTTAGACTCTTTCTCAGTGTGTGTGACTCTCACAGTGTGTGTGTCTCGCTCTCTGATGATGTGGGTCTCGGTGAGTTTTTGTGTGTCTGTCTCTCTGTGTTTGTGTGTCTCCCTGTGAATGTGTGTGTATCTCTCTTAGGTGTGTGTCTTTCACTGTGTTTGTGTCTCTCTCTCAGTGTGTGTGAATCTCAGGGTCTTTTTGACTCTTTCTCAGTGTGTGGGACACTCACAGTGTGTGTGCGCCTCTCTCTGACAGTGTAGGTCTCGGTGAGTGTTTGTGTGTGTGTCTCTCTTAGTGTTTGTGTCTATTTCTCAGTCTGTGTCTGTGTCTGTGTGTGTCTCTCTCTGTATGTGTATGAGTTTCAGTGTGAGTCTCTCAGAGTGCGTGTCTCTATGTTGTCTCCCAGTTTATGAGTCTCTCAGTTTAAGTCTTTTTCTGTGAGTGTTTATCACAGTGTGGATGTCTCTCTATCTCTCAGTGTGTGTGTGTCTCTCTCTTTGAATGTATATGTTCCTAAGTGTGTGTGTGTCTGAGAGTCTGTGCCTCACAATGTCTGGGTCTTTCTATCTCACTGTGTATGCCTCTCTCAGTGTGTGTGTCTCTCAGGGCCTATTTCTCTTTCTCTGTGTGGATGTCTCTCTGTGTGTGTCTCTTCTGTTCCCTCTTGCACAGGGTGTGTCTCTGTGTGTCTCTCTCAGTGTGTTTGTATCATTCAGTGTGAGTGTTTCTGCTTTTACCCTGTGTGTTGTCTCTGTGTGTGTGTGTTTCTGTTTCTGAGTGTGTATCTGTGTCTCTGTGCCTCTTTCTGTATGTGTGGTGTCTCAGTGTGTGTCTCTGTGTGTCTCTGTGTTGCCTCTGCATGTTTGTGTCTCTCAGTCAGTGTTTCAGTCTCTTCTTGTGTGTGAGTCTCACTGTGTGCTTCTCTCTCAGTGTGTGTGTGTGTGCATCTCTCTCTGTATGTGTATGTCTCTCAGTGTGTTAGTCACTCTCAATTTGTGTGTCTCCGTACGTGTCTATCACAATGTGTGTCTCTCAGTATGTGTCTCTCTCAGTGTGTGTGTCTCGTTAAGCGAAAGTGTTTCTGGTTCGTAGCGTGTTTGTCTCTCTCTCTGTCTCTGTGTGTATGTCTTTCAGTGTGTGCATGTCTCCCTGTGAATGTGTGTGTCTGACTCTTATGTGTTTGTCTCTCAGTGTGTTTGTGTCTCTCTCTCAATGTGTGTGACTCTTAGTGAGTTTGTGTTTCTCTCTGAGTGTATGTGATTCTCTCACTCTGTGTGTCTAGCTCTGTGAGTGTGTATGCCTCTGTGGGTCCCTCTGTGTGTGTGTGTCTCTCAGCGTGGGTGTGTTTGTCTCCCCCTCTCAGTGTGTGTGGTGAACTCTCAGTGTGTGTGTGTGTCTCTCAGGGTGTGTGTTTCTGTGTGCATGTGTCTCTGTGTGAATCCCACAGTGTCTCTGTTCGTGGATCTCCAATTGTGTCTCTCAATGTGTGTGAGTCTGTCACATTGTGTGTCTGCCTCTGTGTTGTGTATCTGTTTTTAGTGTTTGTGTGAGTCTCTCATGAGGTCTGGCTCTCAGTGTGTTTGTATCTCTCAGTGTGTGTGAGTCGGTCTGTCTCTATGTCTATGTCTCTGAGCCTGTGTGTGGGTTTCACCGTGTGTGTCTCCCAATGTTTGTGCCTCTCACTCAGTGTGTATGTCTCTCTCAGTGGGTGTGTCTCGCAGTGCCTGTGTTTCCTTCTCTGTGTGGATGACTGTCTCATTGTGTTGTCTTTCTCAGTGTGTCTGTGTCTCTGTATATTCTGTATTCACTCTTTCACAGTGTGTGTCTCTCTCTGTGTGTCTCTCTCAGTGAGTGTGTCTCCATCAGTGTGAATGGTTCTGGTACTTAGCGTGTGTGTGTCTCTCTCTCTGAATGTGTATGTGTCTCAGTGTGTGTGCATCTCCGTGTGTGTCTCTCAGTGGGTGTGTTTCTGTGTGCGTCTCCATGTATGTGTGTCTCAGTTTGTGTTTTAGTCTCTCTTTGTGTGTGTCTCTGTCGGTTTTCTCTCTCTGTGTGGATGTCTCTCTCTGACTCCGTGTGAGTGTGTATCTCACTCTGCATGTGTTTCTCTAAGTGTGGGTGTGCCTCTGTCCACATAGGTGACACTCTCAATTTTTGTGTCTCCATGTGTGTGTCTCAGAATGTGTGACTCTCCGAGTGTTTTTGTCTCAATTTCAGGTTGTGTGTCTCTCTCAGTGTGTGTGATGCGTTCCGTGTGAGGGTTTCTGGTTCCTAGCGTGTCTTTCTCTCAGTGTGTATGTTTCTTGGTGTGTGTGTGTCTCCCTGTGAATGTGTGTGTCTCTCTCTTGTGTATGACTCTCAGCGTGTTTGCGTCTCTCTCTCAGTGTGTGTGACTCTCAGTGTGTGTGCCTTGCTCTTTGAGTGTGTGTGTTTCTGAGGGTGCCTGTCTGTGTCTCGCTCAGTGTGTGGTTCTGGTTTTTAGTGTGTGTGTTAACCTCTGTATGTGTATGCGTCTCAGTGTGTGTGTCTCTATGTGTCTCTGAGTAGCCTCTACGTGTATGTATCTCTCATTCAGTGTTTTAGTCTCTGTTTGTGTGTGTGACTCTTTCTGTGTTTCTCTCTCTCTGCGGATGGCTCTTTCTCTCTCAGTGTGTGTGTGTATCTGTGTGTGTGTGTCTCTGTCAACATGTATGTCACCTGCAATTTGTGTGTCTCCATGTGTGTGTTTCAGAATGTGTGACTCTCCGGCTGTTTGTGTCTCTCTCTCAGGTTGTGTGTCTCTCTCAGTGTGTGTGACTCCTTCAGTGTGAGTGTTTCTGTTTCTTACCCTGTTTGTGTGTGTCTCTGTGTGTGTGTATGTCGCTCAGTGTGTGTGTCTCACTGTGAATGTGTACGTCTCTCTGCTGTGTGTGTCTCTCAGGGTGTTTGTGTCTTCTTCTCAGTGTGTGTGACTCCCTCATTCTGTGCGTCTTGCTCTCTGAGAGTGTGTGTCTCTGTGGGCCCCTGTGTGTGTGGCTCTCTCAGTGTGTGTGTGTCTGTTTCTCAGTGTGTGTCTCTGTGTGTGCGTGTCTCTCTCTGTATGTGTATGTGTTTCAGTGTGAGTCTCTGAGTGTGCATGTCTCTCTTGTCTCTCTCTGTTTGGAGACTCTCTCTCAGTGGTGAAGTCTTTCTCTGTGAGTGTATTTCTCTCTCGCTGTGTTTGTCCCCCTATCTCTCAGCGTGTGCCTGTGCCTCTCTCTGTATGTTCATGTCCCTAAGTGTGTGTGTGCGTCTCAGTGTGTGTGTGTCTCACAATATCTGTGTCTCTCTCCCACTGTGAATGTCTCCCTCAGTGTGTGTGTCTCTCAGCATGTATGTGTCTGTCTCTCTCTCTCAGTTTGTGTGGAGAACTCTCATTGTGTGTGTGTCTTTATGGTGTGTGTTTCTGTGTGTGTGTCTCTGTGTGACTCCCACAGTGTCTCTGTGTGTGTTTCTCCCATGTGTCTCTCAGTGTGTGTGTGTCTGTCTCACTGTGCGTCTGCCTCAGTGTTGCGTGTCTGTTTTTAGGGATTGTGTGAGTGTCTCAGTGTGTCTGTCTCTCAGGGTGTTTGTGTCTCTCAGGGTGTGTGAGTCTCTCTCTCTGTATGTCTATGTCTCTAAGCCTGTGTGTGGGTTTCACCGTGTGTGTCTCCCAATGTTTGTGCCTCTCACTCAGTGTGTATGTCTCTCCCAGTGTGTGTGTCTCTCAGTGCCTATTTCTCCTTCTCTGTGTGGATGTCTGTCTCATTGTGTGTGTCTCTCTCAGTGTGTCCGTGTCTCTGTATACTGTGTGTTCCCTCTTGCACAGTGTGTGTCTCTCTCTCTGTGTCTCTCTCAGTGAGTGTGTCTCTTTCAGTGTGAGTGTTTCTGGTTCTTAGCGTGTGTGTGTCTCTCTCTGTATGTGTACGTGTCTCTGTGTGTCTGTCTCTATGTGTCTCTGTGTTGCCTGTTCGTGTTTGTGTCTCTCAGTCTGTGTTTTCATCTCACTTTTATGTGTGTGACTATGTTTCTCTCTCTCTCTGTGGATGTCTCTTTCTCACTCAGGGTGTGTGTGTGTCTCTCTCTGTATGTGTGTCTGTAAGTGTGTGTGTCTCCGTCAGCGTGTGTGTCACTCAAATCTCTTGTGTCTCCATGTGTGTCTCTCGCAATGTGTGACTCTCCGAGTGTCTGTGTCACTCTCTCAAGTGGGGTTCTCTCTCAGTGTGTGTGACTCGTTCCATGTGAGGGTTCCTTGTTCTTAGCGTCTGTGTGTTTCTCCCTGTGAATGTGTGTGTCTCCCTCTTTTGCGTGTGTCTCTCAGTGTGTTTGTGTCTCTCTCTCAAGGTGTGTGACTCTCAGTGTGTTTGCATCTCTCTCGGTGTTTGTGACTCTCAGGGTGTTTGAGTGTCTCTCTCAGTGTGTGTGACTCCCTCCATCTGTGTGTCTTGCTCTCTGAGTGTGTGTCTCTCGAAGGGTCCCTGTGTGTGTGTCTCCTCATTTTTTCTGTGTCTGTTTCTCAGTGTGTATCTGTGTCTCTGTGTGTGTGCGCCTCTCTGTATGTGTATGTGTCAGTTTGTGTCCCTCAGGGTGTTTATCTCTCTCAGTGTGTGTATGTCATTCCGTGTGAGTGTTTCTGCTTCTTACCCTGTGTGTTGTCTCTCTCTGTGTGTCTTTCTGCTTCTGAGTGTGTATCTGTGTCTCTGTGCCTCTTTCTGTATGCGTGGTGTCTCAGTGTGTGTCTCTATGTGTCTCTGTGTTGCCTCTGCATGTTTGTGTCTCTCAGTCAGTGTTTCAGTCTTTTTTGTGTGTGAGTTTCACTATGTGCTTCTCTCTCAGTGTGTGTGCATCTCTCTCTGTATGTGTATGTCTCTCAGTGTGTTAGTCACTCTCAATTTGTGTGTCTCCATACGTGTCTATCAGAATGTGTGTCTCTCAGTATGTGTCTCTCTCAGTGTGTGTGTCTCGTTAAGCGAAAGTGTTTCTGGTCCTTAGCGTGTTTGCGTCTCTCTCTCAGTGTGTGTGACTCTCAGTGTGTGTGCCTTGCTCTTTGAGTGTGTGTGTTTCTGAGGGTGCCTGTCTGTGTCTCGCTCAGTGTGTGGTTCTGGTTTTTAGTGTGTGTGTTAACCTCTGTATGTGAATGCGTCTCAGTGTGTGTGTCTCTATGTGTCTCTGAGTAGCCTCTACGTGTATGTATCTCTCATTCAGTGTTTTAGTCTCTGTTTGTGTGTGTGACTCTTTCTGTGTTTCTCTCTCTCTCTGCGGATGGCTCTTTCTCTCTCAGTGTGTGTGTGTATCTGTGTGTGTGTGTCTCTGTCAACATGTATGTCACCTGCAATTTGTGTGTCTCCATGTGTGTGTTTCAGAATGTGTGACTCTCCGGCTGTTTGTGTCTCTCTCTCAGGTTGTGTGTCTCTCTCAGTGTGTGTGACTCCTTCAGTGTGAGTGTTTCTGTTTCTTACCCTGTTTGTGTGTGTCTCTGTGTGTGTGTATGTCGCTCAGTGTGTGTGTCTCACTGTGAATGTGTACGTCTCTCTGCTGTGTGTGTCTCTCAGGGTGTTTGTGTCTTCTTCTCAGTGTGTGTGACTCCCTCATTCTGTGCGTCTTGCTCTCTGAGAGTGTGTGTCTCTGTGGGCCCCTGTGTGTGTGGCTCTCTCAGTGTGTGTGTGTCTGTTTCTCAGTGTGTGTCTCTGTGTGTGCGTGTCTCTCTCTGTATGTGTATGTGTTTCAGTGTGAGTCTCTGAGTGTGCATGTCTCTCTTGTCTCTCTCTGTTTGGAGACTCTCTCTCAGTGGTGAAGTCTTTCTCTGTGAGTGTATTTCTCTCTCGCTGTGTTTGTCCCCCTATCTCTCAGCGTGTGCCTGTGCCTCTCTCTGTATGTTTATATCCCGAAGTGTGTGTGTGCATCTCAGTGTGCGTGTGTCTCACAATATCTGTGTCTCTCTCCCACTGTGTATGTCTCCCTCAGTGTGTGTGTCTCTCAGCATGTGTGTGTCTGTCTCTCTCTCTCAGTTTGTGTGGAGAACTCTCATTGTGTGTGTGTCGTTATGGTGGGTGCTTCTGTGTGTGTGTGTCTCTGTGTGACTCCCACAGTGTCTCTGTGCGTGTTTCTCCCATGTGTCTCTCAATGTGTGTGTGTCTGTCTCACTGTGCGTCTGCCTCAGTGTTGCGTGTCTGTTTTTAGGGATTGTGTGAGTGTCTCAATGTGTCTGTCTCTCAGGGTGTTTGTGTCTCTCAGGGTGTGTGAGTCTCTCTCTCTCTATGTCTATGTCTCTGAGCCTGTGTGTGGGTTTCACCGTGTGTGTCTCCCAATGTTTGTGCCTCTCACTCAGTGTGTATGTCTCTCTCAGTGGGTGTGTCTCACAGTGCCTGTGTTTCCTTCTCTGTGTGGATGACTGTCTCATTGTGTTGTCTTTCTCAGTGTGTCTGTGTCTCTGTATATTCTGTATTCACTCTTTCACAGTGTGTGTCACTCTCTGTGTGTCTCTCTCAGTGAGTGTGTCTCCTTCAGTGTGAATGTTTCTGATACGTAGCGTGTGTGTGTCTCTCTCTCTGAATGTGTATGTGTCTCAGTGTGTGTGCGTCTCCGTGTGTGTCTCTCAGTGGGTGTGTTTCTGTGTGCGTCTCCATGTATGTGTGTCTCAGTTTGTGTTTTAGTCTCTCTTTGTGTGTGTCTCTGTCGGTTTTCTCTCTCTGTGTGGATGTCTCTCTCTGACTCCGTGTGAGTGTGTATCTCACTCTGCATGTGTTTCTCTAAGTGTGCGTGTGCCTCTGTCCACATAGGTGACACTCTCAATTTTTGTGTCTCCATGTGTGTGTCTCAGAATGTGTGACTCTCCGAGTGTTTTTGTCTCAATTTCAGGTTGTGTGTCTCTCTCAGTGTGTGTGATGCGTTCCGTGTGAGGGTTTCTGGTTCTTAGCGTGTGTTTCTCTCAGTGTGTATGTTTCTTGGTGTGTGTGTGTCTCCCTGTGAATGTGCGTGTCTCTCTCTTGTGTATGACTCTCAGCGTGTTTGCGTCTCTCTCTCAGTGTGTGTGACTCTCAGTGTGTGTGCCTTGCTCTTTGAGTGTGTGTGTTTCTGAGGGTGCCTGTCTGTGTCTCGCTCAGTGTGTGGTTCTGGTTTTTAGTGTGTGTGTTAACCTCTGTATGTGTATGCGTCTCAGTGTGTGTGTCTCTATGTGTCTCTGAGTAGCCTCTACGTGTATGTATCTCTCATTCAGTGTTTTAGTCTCTGTTTGTGTGTGTGACTCTTTCTGTGTTTCTCTCTCTCTCTGCGGATGGCTCTTTCTCTCTCAGTGTGTGTGTGTATCTGTGTGTGTGTGTCTCTGTCAACATGTATGTCACCTGCAATTTGTGTGTCTCCATGTGTGTGTTTCAGAATGTGTGACTCTCCGGCTGTTTGTGTCTCTCTCTCAGGTTGTGTGTCTCTCTCAGTGTGTGTGACTCCTTCAGTGTGAGTGTTTCTGTTTCTTACCCTGTTTGTGTGTGTCTCTGTGTGTGTGTATGTCGCTCAGTGTGTGTGTCTCACTGTGAATGTGTACGTCTCTCTGCTGTGTGTGTCTCTCAGGGTGTTTGTGTCTTCTTCTCAGTGTGTGTGACTCCCTCATTCTGTGCGTCTTGCTCTCTGAGAGTGTGTGTCTCTGTGGGCCCCTGTGTGTGTGGCTCTCTCAGTGTGTGTGTGTCTGTTTCTCAGTGTGTGTCTCTGTGTGTGCGTGTCTCTCTCTGTATGTGTATGCGTTTCAGTGTGAGTCTCTGAGTGTGCATGTCTCTCTTGTCTCTCTCTGTTTGGAGACTCTCTCTCAGTGGTGAAGTCTTTCTCTGTGAGTGTATTTCTCTCTCGCTGTGTTTGTCCCCCTATCTCTCAGCGTGTGCCTGTGCCTCTCTCTGTATGTTCATGTCCCTAAGTGTGTGTGTGCGTCTCAGTGTGTGTGTGTCTCACAATATCTGTGTCTCTCTCCCACTGTGAATGTCTCCCTCAGTGTGTGTGTCTCTCAGCATGTATGTGTCTGTCTCTCTCTCTCAGTTTGTGTGGAGAACTCTCATTGTGTGTGTGTCTTTATGGTGTGTGTTTCTGTGTGTGTGTCTCTGTGTGACTCCCACAGTGTCTCTGTGTGTGTTTCTCCCATGTGTCTCTCAGTGTGTGTGTGTCTGTCTCACTGTGCGTCTGCCTCAGTGTTGCGTGTCTGTTTTTAGGGATTGTGTGAGTGTCTCAGTGTGTCTGTCTCTCAGGGTGTTTGTGTCTCTCAGGGTGTGTGAGTCTCTCTCTCTGTATGTCTATGTCTCTAAGCCTGTGTGTGGGTTTCACCGTGTGTGTCTCCCAATGTTTGTGCCTCTCACTCAGTGTGTATGTCTCTCCCAGTGTGTGTGTCTCTCAGTGCCTATTTCTCCTTCTCTGTGTGGATGTCTGTCTCATTGTGTGTGTCTCTCTCAGTGTGTCCGTGTCTCTGTATACTGTGTGTTCCCTCTTGCACAGTGTGTGTCTCTCTCTCTGTGTCTCTCTCAGTGAGTGTGTCTCTTTCAGTGTGAGTGTTTCTGGTTCTTAGCGTGTGTGTGTGTCTCTCTCTGTATGTGTACGTGTCTCTGTGTGTGTGTCTCTATGTGTCTCTGTGTTGCCTGTCCGTGTTTGTGTCTCTCAGTCTGTGTTTTCTTCTCACTTTTATGTGTGTGACTATGTTTCTCTCTCTCTCTGTGGATGTCTCTTTCTCACTCAGGGTGTGTGTGTGTCTCTCTCTGTATGTGTGTCTGTAAGTGTGTGTGTCTCCGTCAGCGTGTGTGTCACTCAAATCTCTTGTGTCTCCATGTGTGTCTCTCGCAATGTGTGACTCTCCGAGTGTCTGTGTCACTCTCTCAAGTGGGGTTCTCTCTCAGTGTGTGTGACTCGTTCCGTGTGAGGGTTCCTTGTTCTTAGCGTGTGTGTGTTTCTCCCTGTGAATGTGTGTGTCTCCCTCTTTTGCGTGTGTCTCTCAGTGTGTTTGTGTCTCTCTCTCAAGGTGTGTGACTCTCAGTGCGTTTGCGTCTCTCTCGGTGTTTGTGACTCTTAGGGTGTTTGTGTGTCTCTCTCAGTGTGTGTGACTCACTCCATCTGTGTGTCTTGCTCTCTGAGTGTGTGTCTCTCGGAGGGTCCCTGTGTGTGTGTCTCTCTCAGTTTTTCTGTGTCTGTTTCTCAGTGTGTATCTGTGTCTCTGTGTGTGTGCGCCTCTCTGTATGTGTATGTGTCAGTTTGTGTCCCTCAGGGTGTTTATCTCTCTCAGTGTGTGTATGTCATTCCGTGTGAGTGTTTCTGCTTCTTACCCTGTGTGATGTCTCTCTGTGTGTGTGTTTCTGCTTCTGAGTGTGTATCTGTTTCTCTGTGCTTCTTTCTGTATATGTGGTGTCTCAGTGTGTGTCTCTATGTGTCTCTGTGTTGCCTCTGCATGTTTGTGTCTCTCAGTCAGTGTTTCAGTCTCTTTTTGTGTGTGAGTCTCACTGTGTGCTTCTCTCTCAGTGTGTGTGCATCTCTCTCTGTATGTGTATGTCTCTCAGTGTGTTAGTCACTCTCAATTTGTGTGTCTCCGTACGTGTCTATCAGAATGGGTTTCTCTCAGTATGTGTCTCTCTCTGTGTGTGTGTCTCGTGAAGCGAAAGTGTTTCTGGTCCTTAGCGTGTTTGTCTCTCTCTCTGTCTCTGTGTGTATGTCTTTCAGTGTGTGCGTGTCTCCCTGTGAATGTGTGTGTCTGTCTCTGATGTGTTTGTCTCTCAGTGTGTTTGTGTCTCTCTCTCAATGTGTGTGACTCTTAGTGAGTTTGTGTTTCTCTCTGAGTGTATGTGATTCTCTCACTCTGTGTGTCTAGCTCTGTGAGTGTGTATGCCTCTGTGGGTCCCTGAGTGTGTGTGTGTCTCTCAGCATGTATGTGTCTGTCTCTCTCTCTCAGTTTGTGTGGAGAACTCTCATTGTGTGTGTGTCTTTATGGTGTGTGTTTCTGTGTGTGTGTCTCTGTGTGACTCCCACAGTGTCTCTGTGTGTGTTTCTCCCATGTGTCTCTCAGTGTGTGTGTGTCTGTCTCACTGTGCGTCTGCCTCAGTGTTGCGTGTCTGTTTTTAGGGATTGTGTGAGTGTCTCAGTGTGTCTGTCTCTCAGGGTGTTTGTGTCTCTCAAGGTGTGTGAGTCTCTCTCTCTGTATGTCTATGTCTCTAAGCCTGTGTGTGGGTTTCACCGTGTGTGTCTCCCAATGTTTGTGCCTCTCACTCAGTGTGTATGTCTCTCCCAGTGTGTGTGTCTCTCAGTGCCTATTTCTCCTTCTCTGTGTGGATGTCTGTCTCATTGTGTGTGTCTCTCTCAGTGTGTCCGTGTCTCTGTATACTGTGTGTTCCCTCTTGCACAGTGTGTGTCTCTCTCTGTGTGTCTCTCTCAGTGAGTGTGTCTCTTTCAGTGTGAGTGTTTCTGGTTCTTAGCGTGTGTGTGTCTCTCTCTGTATGTGTACGTGTCTCTGTGTGTGTGTCTCTATGTGTCTCTGTGTTGCCTGTTCGTGTTTGTGTCTCTCAGTCTGTGTTTTCATCTCACTTTTATGTGTGTGACTATGTTTCTCTCTCTCTCTGTGGATGTCTCTTTCTCACTCAGGGTGTGTGTGTGTCTCTCTCTGTATGTGTGTCTGTAAGTGTGTGTGTCTCCGTCAGCGTGTGTGTCACTCAAATCTCTTGTGTCTCCATGTGTGTCTCTCGCAATGTGTGACTCTCCGAGTGTCTGTGTCACTCTCTCAAGTGGGGTTCTCTCTCAGTGTGTGTGACTCGTTCCATGTGAGGGTTCCTTGTTCTTAGCGTCTGTGTGTTTCTCCCTGTGAATGTGTGTGTCTCCCTCTTTTGCGTGTGTCTCTCAGTGTGTTTGTGTCTCTCTCTCAAGGTGTGTGACTCTCAGTGCGTTTGCGTCTCTCTCGGTGTTTGTGACTCTCAGGGTGTTTGAGTGTCTCTCTCAGTGTGTGTGACTCCCTCCATCTGTGTGTCTTGCTCTCTGAGTGTGTGTCTCTCGAAGGGTCCCTGTGTGTGTGTCTCTCTCAGTTTTTCTGTGTCTGTTTCTCAGTGTGTATCTGTGTCTCTGTGTGTGTGCGCCTCTCTGTATGTGTATGTGTCAGTTTGTGTCCCTCAGGGTGTTTATCTCTCTCAGTGTGTGTATGTCATTCCGTGTGACTGTTTCTGCTTCTTACCCTGTGTGTTGTCTCTCTCTGTGTGTGTTTCTGCTTCTGAGTGTGTATCTGTGTCTCTGTGCCTCTTTCTGTATGCGTGGTGTCTCAGTGTGTGTCTCTATGTGTCTCTGTGTTGCCTCTGCATGTTTGTGTCTCTCAGTCAGTGTTTCAGTCTCTTTTTGTGTGTGAGTTTCACTGTGTGCTTCTCTCTCAGTGTTTGTGCATCTCTCTCTGTATGTGTATGTCTCTCAGTGTGTTAGTCACTCTCAATTTGTGTGTCTCCGTACATGTCTATCAGAATGTGTGTCTCTCAGTATGTGTCTCTCTCAGTGTGTGTGTCTCGTAAAGCGAAAGTGTTTCTGGTCCTTAGCGTGTTTGTCTCTCTCTCTGTCTCTGTGTGTATGTCTTTCAGTGTGTGCGTGTCTCCCTGTGAATGTGTGTGTCTGTCTCTGATGTGTTTGTCTCTCAGTGTGTTTGTGTCTCTCTCTCAATGTGTGTGACTCTTAGTGAGTTTGTGTTTCTCTCTGAGTGTATGTGATTCTCTCACTCTGTGTGTCTAGCTCTGTGAGTGTGTATGCCTCTGTGGGTCCCTGTGTGTGTGTGTGTCTCTCAGCGTGGGTGTGTTTGTCTCTCCCTCTCAGTGTGTGTGGTGAACTCTCAGTGTGTGTGTGTGTGTGTGTGTGTCTCAGGGTGTGTGTCTCTTTGTGCATGTGTCTCTGTGTGAATCCCACAGTGTCTCTGTTCGTGGATCTCCAATTGTGTCTCTCAATGTGTGTGAGTCTGTCACATTGTGTGTCTGCCTCTGTTGTGTATCTGTTTTTAGTGTTTGTGTGAGTCTCTCATGAGGTCTGGCTCTCAGTGTGTTTGTATCTCTCAGTGTGTGCGAGTCTCTCTCTCTCTATGTCTATGTCTCTGAGCCTGTGTGTGGGTTTCACCGTGTGTGTCTCCCAATGTTTGTGCCTCTCACTCAGTGTGTATGTCTCTCTCAGTGGGTGTGTCTCGCAGTGCCTGTGTTTCCTTCTCTGTGTGGATGACTGTCTCATTGTGTTGTCTTTCTCAGTGTGTCTGTGTCTCTGTATATTCTGTATTCACTCTTTCACAGTGTGTGTCTCTCTCTGTGTGTCTCTCTCAGTGAGTGTGTCTCCTTCAGTGTGAATGTTTCTGATACGTAGCGTGTGTGTGTCTCTCTCTCTGAATGTGTATGTGTCTCAGTGTGTGTGCGTCTCCGTGTGTGTCTCTCAGTGGGTGTGTTTCTGTGTGCGTCTCCATGTATGTGTGTCTCAGTTTGTGTTTTAGTCTCTCTTCGTGTGTGTCTCTGTCGGTTTTCTCTCTCTGTGTGGATGTCTCTCTCTGACTCCGTGTGAGTGTGTATCTCACTCTGCATGTGTTTCTCTAAGTGTGGGTGTGCCTCTGTCCACATAGGTGACACTCTCAATTTTTGTGTCTCCATGTGTGTGTCTCAGAATGTGTGACTCTCCGAGTGTTTTTGTCTCAATTTCAGGTTGTGTGTCTCTCTCAGTGTGTGTGATGCGTTCCGTGTGAGGGTTTCTGGTTCTTAGCGTGTGTTTCTCTCAGTGTGTATGTTTCTTGGTGTGTGTGTGTCTCCCTGTGAATGTGCGTGTCTCTCTCTTGTGTATGACTCTCAGCGTGTTTGCGTCTCTCTCTCAGTGTGTGTGACTCTCAGTGTGTGTGCCTTGCTCTTTGAGTGTGTGTGTTTCTGAGGGTGCCTGTCTGTGTCTCGCTCAGTGTGTGGTTCTGGTTTTTAGTGTGTGTGTTAACCTCTGTATGTGTATGTGTCTCAGTGTGTGTGTCTCTATGTGTCTCTGAGTAGCCTCTACGTGTATGTATCTCTCATTCAGTGTTTTAGTCTCTGTTTGTGTGTGTGACTCTTTCTGTGTTTCTCTCTCTCTCTGCGGATGGCTCTTTCTCTCTCAGTGTGTGTGTGTATCTGTGTGTGTGTGTCTCTGTCAACATGTATGTCACCTGCAATTTGTGTGTCTCCATGTGTGTGTTTCAGAATGTGTGACTCTCCGGCTGTTTGTGTCTCTCTCTCAGGTTGTGTGTCTCTCTCAGTGTGTGTGACTCCTTCAGTGTGAGTGTTTCTGTTTCTTACCCTGTTTGTGTGTGTCTCTGTGTGTGTGTATGTCACTCAGTGTGTGTGTCTCACTGTGAATGTGTACGTCTCTCTGCTGTGTGTGTCTCTCAGGGTGTTTGTGTCTTCTTCTCAGTGTGTGTGACTCCCTCATTCTGTGCGTCTTGCTCTCTGAGAGTGTGTGTCTCTGTGGGCCCCTGTGTGTGTGGCTCTCTCAGTGTGTGTGTGTCTGTTTCTCAGTGTGTGTCTCTGTGTGTGCGTGTCTCTCTCTGTATGTGTATGTGTTTCAGTGTGAGTCTCTGAGTGTGCATGTCTCTCTTGTCTCTCTCTGTTTGGAGACTCTCTCTCAGTGGTGAAGTCTTTCTCTGTGAGTGTATTTCTCTCTCGCTGTGTTTGTCCCCCTATCTCTCAGCGTGTGCCTGTGCCTCTCTCTGTATGTTCATGTCCCTAAGTGTGTGTGTGCGTCTCAGTGTGTGTGTGTCTCACAATATCTGTGTCTCTCTCCCACTGTGAATGTCTCCCTCAGTGTGTGTGTCTCTCAGCATGTATGTGTCTGTCTCTCTCTCTCAGTTTGTGTGGAGAACTCTCATTGTGTGTGTGTCTTTATGGTGTGTGTTTCTGTGTGTGTGTCTCTGTGTGACTCCCACAGTGTCTCTGTGTGTGTTTCTCCCATGTGTCTCTCAGTGTGTGTGTGTCTGTCTCACTGTGCGTCTGCCTCAGTGTTGCGTGTCTGTTTTTAGGGATTGTGTGAGTGTCTCAGTGTGTCTGTCTCTCAGGGTGTTTGTGTCTCTCAGGGTGTGTGAGTCTCTCTCTCTGTATGTCTATGTCTCTAAGCCTGTGTGTGGGTTTCACCGTGTGTGTCTCCCAATGTTTGTGCCTCTCACTCAGTGTGTATGTCTCTCCCAGTGTGTGTGTCTCTCAGTGCCTATTTCTCCTTCTCTGTGTGGATGTCTGTCTCATTGTGTGTGTCTCTCTCAGTGTGTCCGTGTCTCTGTATACTGTGTGTTCCCTCTTGCACAGTGTGTGTCTCTCTCTCTGTGTCTCTCTCAGTGAGTGTGTCTCTTTCAGTGTGAGTGTTTCTGGTTCTTAGCGTGTGTGTGTGTCTCTCTCTGTATGTGTACGTGTCTCTGTGTGTGTGTCTCTATGTGTCTCTGTGTTGCCTGTCCGTGTTTGTGTCTCTCAGTCTGTGTTTTCTTCTCACTTTTATGTGTGTGACTATGTTTCTCTCTCTCTCTGTGGATGTCTCTTTCTCACTCAGGGTGTGTGTGTGTCTCTCTCTGTATGTGTGTCTGTAAGTGTGTGTGTCTCCGTCAGCGTGTGTGTCACTCAAATCTCTTGTGTCTCCATGTGTGTCTCTCGCAATGTGTGACTCTCCGAGTGTCTGTGTCACTCTCTCAAGTGGGGATCTCTCTCAGTGTGTGTGACTCGTTCCGTGTGAGGGTTCCTTGTTCTGAGCGTGTGTGTGTTTCTCCCTGTGAATGTGTGTGTCTCCCTCTTTTGCGTGTGTCTCTCAGTGTGTTTGTGTCTCTCTCTCAAGGTGTGTGACTCTCAGTGCGTTTGCGTCTCTCTCGGTGTTTGTGACTCTTAGGGTGTTTGTGTGTCTCTCTCAGTGTGTGTGACTCACTCCATCTGTGTGTCTTGCTCTCTGAGTGTGTGTCTCTCGGAGGGTCCCTGTGTGTGTGTCTCTCTCAGTTTTTCTGTGTCTGTTTCTCAGTGTGTATCTGTGTCTCTGTGTGTGTGCGCCTCTCTGTATGTGTATGTGTCAGTTTGTGTCCCTCAGGGTGTTTATCTCTCTCAGTGTGTGTATGTCATTCCGTGTGAGTGTTTCTGCTTCTTACCCTGTGTGATGTCTCTCTGTGTGTGTGTTTCTGCTTCTGAGTGTGTATCTGTTTCTCTGTGCTTCTTTCTGTATATGTGGTGTCTCAGTGTGTGTCTCTATGTGTCTCTGTGTTGCCTCTGCATGTTTGTGTCTCTCAGTCAGTGTTTCAGTCTCTTTTTGTGTGTGAGTCTCACTGTGTGCTTCTCTCTCAGTGTGTGTGCATCTCTCTCTGTATGTGTATGTCTCTCAGTGTGTTAGTCACTCTCAATTTGTGTGTCTCCGTACGTGTCTATCAGAATGGGTTTCTCTCAGTATGTGTCTCTCTCTGTGTGTGTGTCTCGTGAAGCGAAAGTGTTTCTGGTCCTTAGCGTGTTTGTCTCTCTCTCTGTCTCTGTGTGTATGTCTTTCAGTGTGTGCGTGTCTCCCTGTGAATGTGTGTGTCTGTCTCTGATGTGTTTGTCTCTCAGTGTGTTTGTGTCTCTCTCTCAATGTGTGTGACTCTTAGTGAGTTTGTGTTTCTCTCTGAGTGTATGTGATTCTCTCACTCTGTGTGTCTAGCTCTGTGAGTGTGTATGCCTCTGTGGGTCCCTGAGTGTGTGTGTGTCTCTCAGCATGTATGTGTCTGTCTCTCTCTCTCAGTTTGTGTGGAGAACTCTCATTGTGTGTGTGTCTTTATGGTGTGTGTTTCTGTGTGTGTGTCTCTGTGTGACTCCCACAGTGTCTCTGTGTGTGTTTCTCCCATGTGTCTCTCAGTGTGTGTGTGTCTGTCTCACTGTGCGTCTGCCTCAGTGTTGCGTGTCTGTTTTTAGGGATTGTGTGAGTGTCTCAGTGTGTCTGTCTCTCAGGGTGTTTGTGTCTCTCAGGGTGTGTGAGTCTCTCTCTCTGTATGTCTATGTCTCTAAGCCTGTGTGTGGGTTTCACCGTGTGTGTCTCCCAATGTTTGTGCCTCTCACTCAGTGTGTATGTCTCTCCCAGTGTGTGTGTCTCTCAGTGCCTATTTCTCCTTCTCTGTGTGGATGTCTGTCTCATTGTGTGTGTCTCTCTCAGTGTGTCCGTGTCTCTGTATACTGTGTGTTCCCTCTTGCACAGTGTGTGTCTCTCTCTCTGTGTCTCTCTCAGTGAGTGTGTCTCTTTCAGTGTGAGTGTTTCTGGTTCTTAGCGTGTGTGTGTGTCTCTCTCTGTATGTGTACGTGTCTCTGTGTGTGTGTCTCTATGTGTCTCTGTGTTGCCTGTCCGTGTTTGTGTCTCTCAGTCTGTGTTTTCTTCTCACTTTTATGTGTGTGACTATGTTTCTCTCTCTCTCTGTGGATGTCTCTTTCTCACTCAGGGTGTGTGTGTGTCTCTCTCTGTATGTGTGTCTGTAAGTGTGTGTGTCTCCGTCAGCGTGTGTGTCACTCAAATCTCTTGTGTCTCCATGTGTGTCTCTCGCAATGTGTGACTCTCCGAGTGTCTGTGTCACTCTCTCAAGTGGGGTTCTCTCTCAGTGTGTGTGACTCGTTCCGTGTGAGGGTTCCTTGTTCTGAGCGTGTGTGTGTTTCTCCCTGTGAATGTGTGTGTCTCCCTCTTTTGCGTGTGTCTCTCAGTGTGTTTGTGTCTCTCTCTCAAGGTGTGTGACTCTCAGTGCGTTTGCGTCTCTCTCGGTGTTTGTGACTCTTAGGGTGTTTGTGTGTCTCTCTCAGTGTGTGTGACTCACTCCATCTGTGTGTCTTGCTCTCTGAGTGTGTGTCTCTCGGAGGGTCCCTGTGTGTGTGTCTCTCTCAGTTTTTCTGTGTCTGTTTCTCAGTGTGTATCTGTGTCTCTGTGTGTGTGCGCCTCTCTGTATGTGTATGTGTCAGTTTGTGTCCCTCAGGGTGTTTATCTCTCTCAGTGTGTGTATGTCATTCCGTGTGAGTGTTTCTGCTTCTTACCCTGTGTGATGTCTCTCTGTGTGTGTGTTTCTGCTTCTGAGTGTGTATCTGTTTCTCTGTGCTTCTTTCTGTATATGTGGTGTCTCAGTGTGTGTCTCTATGTGTCTCTGTGTTGCCTCTGCATGTTTGTGTCTCTCAGTCAGTGTTTCAGTCTCTTTTTGTGTGTGAGTCTCACTGTGTGCTTCTCTCTCAGTGTGTGTGCATCTCTCTCTGTATGTGTATGTCTCTCAGTGTGTTAGTCACTCTCAATTTGTGTGTCTCCGTACGTGTCTATCAGAATGGGTTTCTCTCAGTATGTGTCTCTCTCTGTGTGTGTGTCTCGTGAAGCGAAAGTGTTTCTGGTCCTTAGCGTGTTTGTCTCTCTCTCTGTCTCTGTGTGTATGTCTTTCAGTGTGTGCGTGTCTCCCTGTGAATGTGTGTGTCTGTCTCTGATGTGTTTGTCTCTCAGTGTGTTTGTGTCTCTCTCTCAATGTGTGTGACTCTTAGTGAGTTTGTGTTTCTCTCTGAGTGTATGTGATTCTCTCACTCTGTGTGTCTAGCTCTGTGAGTGTGTATGCCTCTGTGGGTCCCTGAGTGTGTGTGTGTCTCTCAGCATGTATGTGTCTGTCTCTCTCTCTCAGTTTGTGTGGAGAACTCTCATTGTGTGTGTGTCTTTATGGTGTGTGTTTCTGTGTGTGTGTCTCTGTGTGACTCCCACAGTGTCTCTGTGTGTGTTTCTCCCATGTGTCTCTCAGTGTGTGTGTGTCTGTCTCACTGTGCGTCTGCCTCAGTGTTGCGTGTCTGTTTTTAGGGATTGTGTGAGTGTCTCAGTGTGTCTGTCTCTCAGGGTGTTTGTGTCTCTCAGGGTGTGTGAGTCTCTCTCTCTGTATGTCTATGTCTCTAAGCCTGTGTGTGGGTTTCACCGTGTGTGTCTCCCAATGTTTGTGCCTCTCACTCAGTGTGTATGTCTCTCCCAGTGTGTGTGTCTCTCAGTGCCTATTTCTCCTTCTCTGTGTGGATGTCTGTCTCATTGTGTGTGTCTCTCTCAGTGTGTCCGTGTCTCTGTATACTGTGTGTTCCCTCTTGCACAGTGTGTGTCTCTCTCTCTGTGTCTCTCTCAGTGAGTGTGTCTCTTTCAGTGTGAGTGTTTCTGGTTCTTAGCGTGTGTGTGTGTCTCTCTCTGTATGTGTACGTGTCTCTGTGTGTGTGTCTCTATGTGTCTCTGTGTTGCCTGTCCGTGTTTGTGTCTCTCAGTCTGTGTTTTCTTCTCACTTTTATGTGTGTGACTATGTTTCTCTCTCTCTCTGTGGATGTCTCTTTCTCACTCAGGGTGTGTGTGTGTCTCTCTCTGTATGTGTGTCTGTAAGTGTGTGTGTCTCCGTCAGCGTGTGTGTCACTCAAATCTCTTGTGTCTCCATGTGTGTCTCTCGCAATGTGTGACTCTCCGAGTGTCTGTGTCACTCTCTCAAGTGGGGTTCTCTCTCAGTGTGTGTGACTCGTTCCGTGTGAGGGTTCCTTGTTCTGAGCGTGTGTGTGTTTCTCCCTGTGAATGTGTGTGTCTCCCTCTTTTGCGTGTGTCTCTCAGTGTGTTTGTGTCTCTCTCTCAAGGTGTGTGACTCTCAGTGCGTTTGCGTCTCTCTCGGTGTTTGTGACTCTTAGGGTGTTTGTGTGTCTCTCTCAGTGTGTGTGACTCACTCCATCTGTGTGTCTTGCTCTCTGAGTGTGTGTCTCTCGGAGGGTCCCTGTGTGTGTGTCTCTCTCAGTTTTTCTGTGTCTGTTTCTCAGTGTGTATCTGTGTCTCTGTGTGTGTGCGCCTCTCTGTATGTGTATGTGTCAGTTTGTGTCCCTCAGGGTGTTTATCTCTCTCAGTGTGTGTATGTCATTCCGTGTGAGTGTTTCTGCTTCTTACCCTGTGTGATGTCTCTCTGTGTGTGTGTTTCTGCTTCTGAGTGTGTATCTGTTTCTCTGTGCTTCTTTCTGTATATGTGGTGTCTCAGTGTGTGTCTCTATGTGTCTCTGTGTTGCCTCTGCATGTTTGTGTCTCTCAGTCAGTGTTTCAGTCTCTTTTTGTGTGTGAGTCTCACTGTGTGCTTCTCTCTCAGTGTGTGTGCATCTCTCTCTGTATGTGTATGTCTCTCAGTGTGTTAGTCACTCTCAATTTGTGTGTCTCCGTACGTGTCTATCAGAATGGGTTTCTCTCAGTATGTGTCTCTCTCTGTGTGTGTGTCTCGTGAAGCGAAAGTGTTTCTGGTCCTTAGCGTGTTTGTCTCTCTCTCTGTCTCTGTGTGTATGTCTTTCAGTGTGTGCGTGTCTCCCTGTGAATGTGTGTGTCTGTCTCTGATGTGTTTGTCTCTCAGTGTGTTTGTGTCTCTCTCTCAATGTGTGTGACTCTTAGTGAGTTTGTGTTTCTCTCTGAGTGTATGTGATTCTCTCACTCTGTGTGTCTAGCTCTGTGAGTGTGTATGCCTCTGTGGGTCCCTGAGTGTGTGTGTGTCTCTCAGCATGTATGTGTCTGTCTCTCTCTCTCAGTTTGTGTGGAGAACTCTCATTGTGTGTGTGTCTTTATGGTGTGTGTTTCTGTGTGTGTGTCTCTGTGTGACTCCCACAGTGTCTCTGTGTGTGTTTCTCCCATGTGTCTCTCAGTGTGTGTGTGTCTGTCTCACTGTGCGTCTGCCTCAGTGTTGCGTGTCTGTTTTTAGGGATTGTGTGAGTGTCTCAGTGTGTCTGTCTCTCAGGGTGTTTGTGTCTCTCAGGGTGTGTGAGTCTCTCTCTCTGTATGTCTATGTCTCTAAGCCTGTGTGTGGGTTTCACCGTGTGTGTCTCCCAATGTTTGTGCCTCTCACTCAGTGTGTATGTCTCTCCCAGTGTGTGTGTCTCTCAGTGCCTATTTCTCCTTCTCTGTGTGGATGTCTGTCTCATTGTGTGTGTCTCTCTCAGTGTGTCCGTGTCTCTGTATACTGTGTGTTCCCTCTTGCACAGTGTGTGTCTCTCTCTCTGTGTCTCTCTCAGTGAGTGTGTCTCTTTCAGTGTGAGTGTTTCTGGTTCTTAGCGTGTGTGTGTCTCTCTCTGTATGTGTACGTGTCTCTGTGTGTGTGTATCTATGTGTCTCTGTGTTCCTGTTCGTGTTTGTGTCTCTCAGTCTGTGTTTTCATCTCACTTTTATGTGTGTGACTATATTTCTCTCTCTCTCTGTGGATGTCTCTTTCTCACTCAGGGTGTGTGTGTGTCTCTCTCTGTATGTGTGTCTGTAAGTGTGTGTGTCTCCGTCAGCGTGTGTGTCACTCAAATCTCTTGTGTCTCCATGTGTGTCTCTCGCAATGTGTGACTCTCCGAGTGTCTGTGTCACTCTCTCAAGTGGGGTTCTCTCTCAGTGTGTGTGACTCGTTCCATGTGAGGGTTCCTTGTTCTTAGCATCTGTGTGTTTCTCCCTGTGAATGTGTGTGTCTCCCTCTTTTGCGTGTGTCTCTCAGTGTGTTTGTGTCTCTCTCTCAAGGTGTGTGACTCTCAGTGAGTTTGCGTCTCTCTCGGTGTTTGTGACTCTCAGGGTGTTTGAGTGTCTCTCTCAGTGTGTGTGACTCCCTCCATCTGTGTGTCTTGCTCTCTGAGTGTGTGTCTCTCGAAGGGTCCCTGTGTGTGTGTCTCTCTCAGTTTTTCTGTGTCTGTTTCTCAGTGTGTATCTGTGTCTCTGTGTGTGTGCGCCTCTCTGTATGTGTATGTGTCAGTTTGTGTCCCTCAGGGTGTTTATCTCTCTCAGTGTGTGTATGTCATTCCGTGTGACTGTTTCTGCTTCTTACCCTGTGTGTTGTCTCTCTCTGTGTGTGTTTCTGCTTCTGAGTGTGTATCTGTGTCTCTGTGCCTCTTTCTGTATGCGTGGTGTCTCAGTGTGTGTCTCTATGTGTCTCTGTGTTGCCTCTGCATGTTTGTGTCTCTCAGTCAGTGTTTCAGTCTCTTTTTGTGTGTGAGTTTCACTGTGTGCTTCTCTCTCAGTGTTTGTGCATCTCTCTCTGTATGTGTATGTCTCTCAGTGTGTTAGTCACTCTCAATTTGTGTGTCTCCGTACGTGTCTATCAGAATGTGTGTCTCTCAGTATGTGTCTCTCTCAGTGTGTGTGTCTCGTTAAGCGAAAGTGTTTCTGGTCCTTAGCGTGTTTGTCTCTCTCTCTGTCTCTGTGTGTATGTCTTTCAGTGTGTGCGTGTCTCCCTGTGAATGTGTGTGTCTGTCTCTGATGTGTTTGTCTCTCAGTGTGTTTGTGTCTCTCTCTCAATGTGTGTGACTCTTAGTGAGTTTGTGTTTCTCTCTGAGTGTATGTGATTCTCTCACTCTGTGTGTCTAGCTCTGTGAGTGTGTATGCCTCTGTGGGTCCCTGTGTGTGTGTGTGTCTCTCAGCGTGGGTGTGTTTGTCTCTCCCTCTCAGTGTGTGTGGTGAACTCTCAGTGTGTGTGTGTGTGTGTGTGTGTCTCAGGGTGTGTGTCTCTTTGTGCATGTGTCTCTGTGTGAATCCCACAGTGTCTCTGTTCGTGGATCTCCAATTGTGTCTCTCAATGTGTGTGAGTCTGTCACATTGTGTGTCTGCCTCTGTTGTGTATCTGTTTTTAGTGTTTGTGTGAGTCTCTCATGAGGTCTGGCTCTCAGTGTGTTTGTATCTCTCAGTGTGTGCGAGTCTCTCTCTCTCTATGTCTATGTCTCTGAGCCTGTGTGTGGGTTTCACCATGTGTGTCTCCCAATGTTTGTGCCTCTCACTCAGTGTGTATGTCTCTCTCAGTGGGTGTGTCTCGCAGTGCCTGTGTTTCCTTCTCTGTGTGGATGACTGTCTCATTGTGTTGTCTTTCTCAGTGTGTCTGTGTCTCTGTATATTCTGTATTCACTCTTTCACAGTGTGTGTCACTCTCTGTGTGTCTCTCTCAGTGAGTGTGTCTCCTTCAGTGTGAATGTTTCTGATACGTAGCGTGTGTGTGTCTCTCTCTCTGAATGTGTATGTGTCTCAGTGTGTGTGCGTCTCCGTGTGTGTCTCTCAGTGGGTGTGTTTCTGTGTGCGTCTCCATGTATGTGTGTCTCAGTTTGTGTTTTAGTCTCTCTTCGTGTGTGTCTCTGTCGGTTTTCTCTCTCTGTGTGGATGTCTCTCTCTGACTCCGTGTGAGTGTGTATCTCACTCTGCATGTGTTTCTCTAAGTGTGGGTGTGCCTCTGTCCACATAGGTGACACTCTCAATTTTTGTGTCTCCATGTGTGTGTCTCAGAATGTGTGACTCTCCGAGTGTTTTTGTCTCAATTTCAGGTTGTGTGTCTCTCTCAGTGTGTGTGATGCGTTCCGTGTGAGGGTTTCTGGTTCTTAGCGTGTGTTTCTCTCAGTGTGTATGTTTCTTGGTGTGTGTGTGTCTCCCTGTGAATGTGCGTGTCTCTCTCTTGTGTATGACTCTCAGCGTGTTTGCGTCTCTCTCTCAGTGTGTGTGACTCTCAGTGTGTGTGCCTTGCTCTTTGAGTGTGTGTGTTTCTGAGGGTGCCTGTCTGTGTCTCGCTCAGTGTGTGGTTCTGGTTTTTAGTGTGTGTGTTAACCTCTGTATGTGTATGCGTCTCAGTGTGTGTGTCTCTATGTGTCTCTGAGTAGCCTCTACGTGTATGTATCTCTCATTCAGTGTTTTAGTCTCTGTTTGTGTGTGTGACTCTTTCTGTGTTTCTCTCTCTCTCTGCGGATGGCTCTTTCTCTCTCAGTGTGTGTGTGTATCTGTGTGTGTGTGTCTCTGTCAACATGTATGTCACCTGCAATTTGTGTGTCTCCATGTGTGTGTTTCAGAATGTGTGACTCTCCGGCTGTTTGTGTCTCTCTCTCAGGTTGTGTGTCTCTCTCAGTGTGTGTGACTCCTTCAGTGTGAGTGTTTCTGTTTCTTACCCTGTTTGTGTGTGTCTCTGTGTGTGTGTATGTCACTCAGTGTGTGTGTCTCACTGTGAATGTGTACGTCTCTCTGCTGTGTGTGTCTCTCAGGGTGTTTGTGTCTTCTTCTCAGTGTGTGTGACTCCCTCATTCTGTGCGTCTTGCTCTCTGAGAGTGTGTGTCTCTGTGGGCCCCTGTGTGTGTGGCTCTCTCAGTGTGTGTGTGTCTGTTTCTCAGTGTGTGTCTCTGTGTGTGCGTGTCTCTCTCTGTATGTGTATGTGTTTCAGTGTGAGTTTCTGAGTGTGCATGTCTCTCTTGTCTCTCTCTGTTTGGAGACTCTCTCTCAGTGGTGAAGTCTTTCTCTGTGAGTGTATTTCTCTCTCGCTGTGTTTGTCCCCCTATCTCTCAGCGTGTGCCTGTGCCTCTCTCTGTATGTTCATGTCCCTAAGTGTGTGTGTGCGTCTCAGTGTGTGTGTGTCTCACAATATCTGTGTCTCTCTCCCACTGTGAATGTCTCCCTCAGTGTGTGTGTCTCTCAGCATGTATGTGTCTGTCTCTCTCTCTCAGTTTGTGTGGAGAACTCTCATTGTGTGTGTGTCTTTATGGTGTGTGTTTCTGTGTGTGTGTCTCTGTGTGACTCCCACAGTGTCTCTGTGTGTGTTTCTCCCATGTGTCTCTCAGTGTGTGTGTGTCTGTCTCACTGTGCGTCTGCCTCAGTGTTGCGTGTCTGTTTTTAGGGATTGTGTGAGTGTCTCAGTGTGTCTGTCTCTCAGGGTGTTTGTGTCTCTCAGGGTGTGTGAGTCTCTCTCTCTGTATGTCTATGTCTCTAAGCCTGTGTGTGGGTTTCACCGTGTGTGTCTCCCAATGTTTGTGCCTCTCACTCAGTGTGTATGTCTCTCCCAGTGTGTGTGTCTCTCAGTGCCTATTTCTCCTTCTCTGTGTGGATGTCTGTCTCATTGTGTGTGTCTCTCTCAGTGTGTCCGTGTCTCTGTATACTGTGTGTTCCCTCTTGCACAGTGTGTGTCTCTCTCTCTGTGTCTCTCTCAGTGAGTGTGTCTCTTTCAGTGTGAGTGTTTCTGGTTCTTAGCGTGTGTGTGTGTCTCTCTCTGTATGTGTACGTGTCTCTGTGTGTGTGTCTCTATGTGTCTCTGTGTTGCCTGTTCGTGTTTGTGTCTCTCAGTCTGTGTTTTCTTCTCACTTTTATGTGTGTGACTATGTTTCTCTCTCTCTCTGTGGATGTCTCTTTCTCACTCAGGGTGTGTGTGTGTCTCTCTCTGTATGTGTGTCTGTAAGTGTGTGTGTCTCCGTCAGCGTGTGTGTCACTCAAATCTCTTGTGTCTCCATGTGTGTCTCTCGCAATGTGTGACTCTCCGAGTGTCTGTGTCACTCTCTCAAGTGGGGTTCTCTCTCAGTGTGTGTGACTCGTTCCGTGTGAGGGTTCCTTGTTCTTAGCGTGTGTGTGTTTCTCCCTGTGAATGTGTGTGTCTCCCTCTTTTGCGTGTGTCTCTCAGTGTGTTTGTGTCTCTCTCTCAAGGTGTGTGACTCTCAGTGCGTTTGCGTCTCTCTCGGTGTTTGTGACTCTTAGGGTGTTTGTGTGTCTCTCTCAGTGTGTGTGACTCACTCCATCTGTGTGTCTTGCTCTCTGAGTGTGTGTCTCTCGGAGGGTCCCTGTGTGTGTGTCTCTCTCAGTTTTTCTGTGTCTGTTTCTCAGTGTGTATCTGTGTCTCTGTGTGTGTGCGCCTCTCTGTATGTGTATGTGTCAGTTTGTGTCCCTCAGGGTGTTTATCTCTCTCAGTGTGTGTATGTCATTCCGTGTGAGTGTTTCTGCTTCTTACCCTGTGTGATGTCTCTCTGTGTGTGTGTTTCTGCTTCTGAGTGTGTATCTGTTTCTCTGTGCTTCTTTCTGTATATGTGGTGTCTCAGTGTGTGTCTCTATGTGTCTCTGTGTTGCCTCTGCATGTTTGTGTCTCTCAGTCAGTGTTTCAGTCTCTTTTTGTGTGTGAGTCTCACTGTGTGCTTCTCTCTCAGTGTGTGTGCATCTCTCTCTGTATGTGTATGTCTCTCAGTGTGTTAGTCACTCTCAATTTGTGTGTCTCCGTACGTGTCTATCAGAATGGGTTTCTCTCAGTATGTGTCTCTCTCTGTGTGTGTGTCTCGTGAAGCGAAAGTGTTTCTGGTCCTTAGCGTGTTTGTCTCTCTCTCTGTCTCTGTGTGTATGTCTTTCAGTGTGTGCGTGTCTCCCTGTGAATGTGTGTGTCTGTCTCTGATGTGTTTGTCTCTCAGTGTGTTTGTGTCTCTCTCTCAATGTGTGTGACTCTTAGTGAGTTTGTGTTTCTCTCTGAGTGTATGTGATTCTCTCACTCTGTGTGTCTAGCTCTGTGAGTGTGTATGCCTCTGTGGGTCCCTGAGTGTGTGTGTGTCTCTCAGCATGTATGTGTCTGTCTCTCTCTCTCAGTTTGTGTGGAGAACTCTCATTGTGTGTGTGTCTTTATGGTGTGTGTTTCTGTGTGTGTGTCTCTGTGTGACTCCCACAGTGTCTCTGTGTGTGTTTCTCCCATGTGTCTCTCAGTGTGTGTGTGTCTGTCTCACTGTGCGTCTGCCTCAGTGTTGCGTGTCTGTTTTTAGGGATTGTGTGAGTGTCTCAGTGTGTCTGTCTCTCAGGGTGTTTGTGTCTCTCAGGGTGTGTGAGTCTCTCTCTCTGTATGTCTATGTCTCTAAGCCTGTGTGTGGGTTTCACCGTGTGTGTCTCCCAATGTTTGTGCCTCTCACTCAGTGTGTATGTCTCTCCCAGTGTGTGTGTCTCTCAGTGCCTATTTCTCCTTCTCTGTGTGGATGTCTGTCTCATTGTGTGTGTCTCTCTCAGTGTGTCCGTGTCTCTGTATACTGTGTGTTCCCTCTTGCACAGTGTGTGTCTCTCTCTGTGTGTCTCTCTCAGTGAGTGTGTCTCTTTCAGTGTGAGTGTTTCTGGTTCTTAGCGTGTGTGTGTCTCTCTCTGTATGTGTACGTGTCTCTGTGTGTGTGTCTCTATGTGTCTCTGTGTTGCCTGTTCGTGTTTGTGTCTCTCAGTCTGTGTTTTCATCTCACTTTTATGTGTGTGACTATGTTTCTCTCTCTCTCTGTGGATGTCTCTTTCTCACTCAGGGTGTGTGTGTGTCTCTCTCTGTATGTGTGTCTGTAAGTGTGTGTGTCTCCGTCAGCGTGTGTGTCACTCAAATCTCTTGTGTCTCCATGTGTGTCTCTCGCAATGTGTGACTCTCCGAGTGTCTGTGTCACTCTCTCAAGTGGGGTTCTCTCTCAGTGTGTGTGACTCGTTCCATGTGAGGGTTCCTTGTTCTTAGCGTCTGTGTGTTTCTCCCTGTGAATGTGTGTGTCTCCCTCTTTTGCGTGTGTCTCTCAGTGTGTTTGTGTCTCTCTCTCAAGGTGTGTGACTCTCAGTGCGTTTGCGTCTCTCTCGGTGTTTGTGACTCTCAGGGTGTTTGAGTGTCTCTCTCAGTGTGTGTGACTCCCTCCATCTGTGTGTCTTGCTCTCTGAGTGTGTGTCTCTCGAAGGGTCCCTGTGTGTGTGTCTCTCTCAGTTTTTCTGTGTCTGTTTCTCAGTGTGTATCTGTGTCTCTGTGTGTGTGCGCCTCTCTGTATGTGTATGTGTCAGTTTGTGTCCCTCAGGGTGTTTATCTCTCTCAGTGTGTGTATGTCATTCCGTGTGAGTGTTTCTGCTTCTTACCCTGTGTGTTGTCTCTCTGTGTGTGTGTTTCTGCTTCTGAGTGTGTATCTGTGTCTCTGTGCCTCTTTCTGTATGCGTGGTGTCTCAGTGTGTGTCTCTATGTGTCTCTGTGTTGCCTCTGCATGTTTGTGTCTCTCAGTCAGTGTTTCAGTCTCTTTTTGTGTGTGAGTTTCACTGTGTGCTTCTCTCTCAGTGTGTGTGCATCTCTCTCTGTATGTGTATGTCTCTCAGTGTGTTAGTCACTCTCAATTTGTGTGTCTCCGTACGTGTCTATCAGAATGTGTGTCTCTCAGTATGTGTCTCTCTCAGTGTGTGTGTCTCGTAAAGCGAAAGTGTTTCTGGTCCTTAGCGTGTTTGTCTCTCTCTCTGTCTCTGTGTGTATGTCTTTCAGTGTGTGCGTGTCTCCCTGTGAATGTGTGTGTCTGTCTCTGATGTGTTTGTCTCTCAGTGTGTTTGTGTCTCTCTCTCAATGTGTGTGACTCTTAGTGAGTTTGTGTTTCTCTCTGAGTGTATGTGATTCTCTCACTCTGTGTGTCTAGCTCTGTGAGTGTGTATGCCTCTGTGGGTCCCTGTGTGTGTGTGTGTCTCTCAGCGTGGGTGTGTTTGTCTCTCCCTCTCAGTGTGTGTGGTGAACTCTCAGTGTGTGTGTGTGTGTGTGTGTGTCTCAGGGTGTGTGTCTCTTTGTGCATGTGTCTCTGTGTGAATCCCACAGTGTCTCTGTTCGTGGATCTCCAATTGTGTCTCTCAATGTGTGTGAGTCTGTCACATTGTGTGTCTGCCTCTGTTGTGTATCTGTTTTTAGTGTTTGTGTGAGTCTCTCATGAGGTCTGGCTCTCAGTGTGTTTGTATCTCTCAGTGTGTGCGAGTCTCTCTCTCTCTATGTCTATGTCTCTGAGCCTGTGTGTGGGTTTCACCATGTGTGTCTCCCAATGTTTGTGCCTCTCACTCAGTGTGTATGTCTCTCTCAGTGGGTGTGTCTCGCAGTGCCTGTGTTTCCTTCTCTGTGTGGATGACTGTCTCATTGTGTTGTCTTTCTCAGTGTGTCTGTGTCTCTGTATATTCTGTATTCACTCTTTCACAGTGTGTGTCACTCTCTGTGTGTCTCTCTCAGTGAGTGTGTCTCCTTCAGTGTGAATGTTTCTGATACGTAGCGTGTGTGTGTCTCTCTCTCTGAATGTGTATGTGTCTCAGTGTGTGTGCGTCTCCGTGTGTGTCTCTCAGTGGGTGTGTTTCTGTGTGCGTCTCCATGTATGTGTGTCTCAGTTTGTGTTTTAGTCTCTCTTTGTGTGTGTCTCTGTCGGTTTTCTCTCTCTGTGTGGATGTCTCTCTCTGACTCCGTGTGAGTGTGTATCTCACTCTGCATGTGTTTCTCTAAGTGTGGGTGTGCCTCTGTCCACATAGGTGACACTCTCAATTTTTGTGTCTCCATGTGTGTGTCTCAGAATGTGTGACTCTCCGAGTGTTTTTGTCTCAATTTCAGGTTGTGTGTCTCTCTCAGTGTGTGTGATGCGTTCCGTGTGAGGGTTTCTGGTTCTTAGCGTGTGTTTCTCTCAGTGTGTATGTTTCTTGGTGTGTGTGTGTCTCCCTGTGAATGTGCGTGTCTCTCTCTTGTGTATGACTCTCAGCGTGTTTGCGTCTCTCTCTCAGTGTGTGTGACTCTCAGTGTGTGTGCCTTGCTCTTTGAGTGTGTGTGTTTCTGAGGGTGCCTGTCTGTGTCTCGCTCAGTGTGTGGTTCTGGTTTTTAGTGTGTGTGTTAACCTCTGTATGTGTATGCGTCTCAGTGTGTGTGTCTCTATGTGTCTCTGAGTAGCCTCTACGTGTATGTATCTCTCATTCAGTGTTTTAGTCTCTGTTTGTGTGTGTGACTCTTTCTGTGTTTCTCTCTCTCTCTGCGGATGGCTCTTTCTCTCTCAGTGTGTGTGTGTATCTGTGTGTGTGTGTCTCTGTCAACATGTATGTCACCTGCAATTTGTGTGTCTCCATGTGTGTGTTTCAGAATGTGTGACTCTCCGGCTGTTTGTGTCTCTCTCTCAGGTTGTGTGTCTCTCTCAGTGTGTGTGACTCCTTCAGTGTGAGTGTTTCTGTTTCTTACCCTGTTTGTGTGTGTCTCTGTGTGTGTGTATGTCACTCAGTGTGTGTGTCTCACTGTGAATGTGTACGTCTCTCTGCTGTGTGTGTCTCTCAGGGTGTTTGTGTCTTCTTCTCAGTGTGTGTGACTCCCTCATTCTGTGCGTCTTGCTCTCTGAGAGTGTGTGTCTCTGTGGGCCCCTGTGTGTGTGGCTCTCTCAGTGTGTGTGTGTCTGTTTCTCAGTGTGTGTCTCTGTGTGTGCGTGTCTCTCTCTGTATGTGTATGTGTTTCAGTGTGAGTCTCTGAGTGTGCATGTCTCTCTTGTCTCTCTCTGTTTGGAGACTCTCTCTCAATGGTGAAGTCTTTCTCTGTGAGTGTATTTCTCTCTCGCTGTGTTTGTCCCCCTATCTCTCAGCGTGTGCCTGTGCCTCTCTCTGTATGTTCATGTCCCTAAGTGTGTGTGTGCGTCTCAGTGTGTGTGTGTCTCACAATATCTGTGTCTCTCTCCCACTGTGAATGTCTCCCTCAGTGTGTGTGTCTCTCAGCATGTATGTGTCTGTCTCTCTCTCTCAGTTTGTGTGGAGAACTCTCATTGTGTGTGTGTCTTTATGGTGTGTGTTTCTGTGTGTGTGTCTCTGTGTGACTCCCACAGTGTCTCTGTGTGTGTTTCTCCCATGTGTCTCTCAGTGTGTGTCTGTCTGTCTCACTGTGCGTCTGCCTCAGTGTTGCGTGTCTGTTTTTAGGGATTGTGTGAGTGTCTCAGTGTGTCTGTCTCTCAGGGTGTTTGTGTCTCTCAGGGTGTGTGAGTCTCTCTCTCTGTATGTCTATGTCTCTAAGCCTGTGTGTGGGTTTCACCGTGTGTGTCTCCCAATGTTTGTGCCTCTCACTCAGTGTGTATGTCTCTCCCAGTGTGTGTGTCTCTCAGTGCCTATTTCTCCTTCTCTGTGTGGATGTCTGTCTCATTGTGTGTGTCTCTCTCAGTGTGTCCGTGTCTCTGTATACTGTGTGTTCCCTCTTGCACAGTGTGTGTCTCTCTCTCTGTGTCTCTCTCAGTGAGTGTGTCTCTTTCAGTGTGAGTGTTTCTGGTTCTTAGCGTGTGTGTGTGTCTCTCTCTGTATGTGTACGTGTCTCTGTGTGTGTGTCTCTATGTGTCTCTGTGTTGCCTGTCCGTGTTTGTGTCTCTCAGTCTGTGTTTTCTTCTCACTTTTATGTGTGTGACTATGTTTCTCTCTCTCTCTGTGGATGTCTCTTTCTCACTCAGGGTGTGTGTGTGTCTCTCTCTGTATGTGTGTCTGTAAGTGTGTGTGTCTCCGTCAGCGTGTGTGTCACTCAAATCTCTTGTGTCTCCATGTGTGTCTCTCGCAATGTGTGACTCTCCGAGTGTCTGTGTCACTCTCTCAAGTGGGGTTCTCTCTCAGTGTGTGTGACTCGTTCCGTGTGAGGGTTCCTTGTTCTGAGCGTGTGTGTGTTTCTCCCTGTGAATGTGTGTGTCTCCCTCTTTTGCGTGTGTCTCTCAGTGTGTTTGTGTCTCTCTCTCAAGGTGTGTGACTCTCAGTGCGTTTGCGTCTCTCTCGGTGTTTGTGACTCTTAGGGTGTTTGTGTGTCTCTCTCAGTGTGTGTGACTCACTCCATCTGTGTGTCTTGCTCTCTGAGTGTGTGTCTCTCGGAGGGTCCCTGTGTGTGTGTCTCTCTCAGTTTTTCTGTGTCTGTTTCTCAGTGTGTATCTGTGTCTCTGTGTGTGTGCGCCTCTCTGTATGTGTATGTGTCAGTTTGTGTCCCTCAGGGTGTTTATCTCTCTCAGTGTGTGTATGTCATTCCGTGTGAGTGTTTCTGCTTCTTACCCTGTGTGATGTCTCTCTGTGTGTGTGTTTCTGCTTCTGAGTGTGTATCTGTTTCTCTGTGCTTCTTTCTGTATATGTGGTGTCTCAGTGTGTGTCTCTATGTGTCTCTGTGTTGCCTCTGCATGTTTGTGTCTCTCAGTCAGTGTTTCAGTCTCTTTTTGTGTGTGAGTCTCACTGTGTGCTTCTCTCTCAGTGTGTGTGCATCTCTCTCTGTATGTGTATGTCTCTCAGTGTGTTAGTCACTCTCAATTTGTGTGTCTCCGTACGTGTCTATCAGAATGGGTTTCTCTCAGTATGTGTCTCTCTCTGTGTGTGTGTCTCGTGAAGCGAAAGTGTTTCTGGTCCTTAGCGTGTTTGTCTCTCTCTCTGTCTCTGTGTGTATGTCTTTCAGTGTGTGCGTGTCTCCCTGTGAATGTGTGTGTCTGTCTCTGATGTGTTTGTCTCTCAGTGTGTTTGTGTCTCTCTCTCAATGTGTGTGACTCTTAGTGAGTTTGTGTTTCTCTCTTAGTGTATGTGATTCTCTCACTCTGTGTGTCTAGCTCTGTGAGTGTGTATGCCTCTGTGGGTCCCTGAGTGTGTGTGTGTCTCTCAGCATGTATGTGTCTGTCTCTCTCTCTCAGTTTGTGTGGAGAACTCTCATTGTGTGTGTGTCTTTATGGTGTGTGTTTCTGTGTGTGTGTCTCTGTGTGACTCCCACAGTGTCTCTGTGTGTGTTTCTCCCATGTGTCTCTCAGTGTGTGTGTGTCTGTCTCACTGTGCGTCTGCCTCAGTGTTGCGTGTCTGTTTTTAGGGATTGTGTGAGTGTCTTAGTGTGTCTGTCTCTCAGGGTGTTTGTGTCTCTCAGGGTGTGTGAGTCTCTCTCTCTGTATGTCTATGTCTCTAAGCCTGTGTGTGGGTTTCACCGTGTGTGTCTCCCAATGTTTGTGCCTCTCACTCAGTGTGTATGTCTCTCCCAGTGTGTGTGTCTCTCAGTGCCTATTTCTCCTTCTCTGTGTGGATGTCTGTCTCATTGTGTGTGTCTCTCTCAGTGTGTCCGTGTCTCTGTATACTGTGTGTTCCCTCTTGCACAGTGTGTGTCTCTCTCTGTGTGTCTCTCTCAGTGAGTGTGTCTCTTTCAGTGTGAGTGTTTCTGGTTCTTAGCGTGTGTGTGTCTCTCTCTGTATGTGTACGTGTCTCTGTGTGTGTGTCTCTATGTGTCTCTGTGTTGCCTGTTCGTGTTTGTGTCTCTCAGTCTGTGTTTTCATCTCACTTTTATGTGTGTGACTATGTTTCTCTCTCTCTCTGTGGATGTCTCTTTCTCACTCAGGGTGTGTGTGTGTCTCTCTCTGTATGTGTGTCTGTAAGTGTGTGTGTCTCCGTCAGCGTGTGTGTCACTCAAATCTCTTGTGTCTCCATGTGTGTCTCTCGCAATGTGTGACTCTCCGAGTGTCTGTGTCACTCTCTCAAGTGGGGTTCTCTCTCAGTGTGTGTGACTCGTTCCGTGTGAGGGTTCCTTGTTCTTAGCGTGTGTGTGTTTCTCCCTGTGAATGTGTGTGTCTCCCTCTTTTGCGTGTGTCTCTCAGTGTGTTTGTGTCTCTCTCTCAAGGTGTGTGACTCTCAGTGCGTTTGCGTCTCTCTCGGTGTTTGTGACTCTCAGGGTGTTTGAGTGTCTCTCTCAGTGTGTGTGACTCCCTCCATCTGTGTGTCTTGCTCTCTGAGTGTGTGTCTCTCGAAGGGTCCCTGTGTGTGTGTCTCTCTCAGTTTTTCTGTGTCTGTTTCTCAGTGTGTATCTGTGTCTCTGTGTGTGTGCGCCTCTCTGTATGTGTATGTGTCAGTTTGTGTCCCTCAGGGTGTTTATCTCTCTCAGTGTGTGTATGTCATTCCGTGTGACTGTTTCTGCTTCTTACCCTGTGTGTTGTCTCTCTCTGTGTGTGTTTCTGCTTCTGAGTGTGTATCTGTGTCTCTGTGCCTCTTTCTGTATGCGTGGTGTCTCAGTGTGTGTCTCTATGTGTCTCTGTGTTGCCTCTGCATGTTTGTGTCTCTCAGTCAGTGTTTCAGTCTCTTTATGTGTGTGAGTCTCACTGTGTGCTTCTCTCTCAGTGTTTGTGCATCTCTCTCTGTATGTGTATGTCTCTCAGTGTGTTAGTCACTCTCAATTTGTGTGTCTCCGTACGTGTCTATCAGAATGTGTGTCTCTCAGTATGTGTCTCTCTCAGTGTGTGTGTCTCGTAAAGCGAAAGTGTTTCTGGTCCTTAGCGTGTTTGTCTCTCTCTCTGTCTCTGTGTGTATGTCTTTCAGTGTGTGCGTGTCTCCCTGTGAATGTGTGTGTCTGTCTCTGATGTGTTTGTCTCTCAGTGTGTTTGTGTCTCTCTCTCAATGTGTGTGACTCTTAGTGAGTTTGTGTTTCTCTCTGAGTGTATGTGATTCTCTCACTCTGTGTGTCTAGCTCTGTGAGTGTGTATGCCTCTGTGGGTCCCTGTGTGTGTGTGTGTCTCTCAGCGTGGGTGTGTTTGTCTCTCCCTCTCAGTGTGTGTGGTGAACTCTCAGTGTGTGTGTGTGTGTGTGTGTGTGTCTCAGGGTGTGTGTCTCTTTGTGCATGTGTCTCTGTGTGAATCCCACAGTGTCTCTGTTCGTGGATCTCCAATTGTGTCTCTCAATGTGTGTGAGTCTGTCACATTGTGTGTCTGCCTCTGTTGTGTATCTGTTTTTAGTGTTTGTGTGAGTCTCTCATGAGGTCTGGCTCTCAGTGTGTTTGTATCTCTCAGTGTGTGCGAGTCTCTCTCTCTCTATGTCTATGTCTCTGAGCCTGTGTGTGGGTTTCACCGTGTGTGTCTCCCAATGTTTGTGCCTCTCACTCAGTGTGTATGTCTCTCTCAGTGGGTGTGTCTCGCAGTGCCTGTGTTTCCTTCTCTGTGTGGATGACTGTCTCATTGTGTTGTCTTTCTCAGTGTGTCTGTGTCTCTGTATATTCTGTATTCACTCTTTCACAGTGTGTGTCACTCTCTGTGTGTCTCTCTCAGTGAGTGTGTCTCCTTCAGTGTGAATGTTTCTGATACGTAGCGTGTGTGTGTCTCTCTCTCTGAATGTGTATGTGTCTCAGTGTGTGTGCGTCTCAGTGTGTGTCTCTCAGTGGGTGTGTTTCTGTGTGCGTCTCCATGTATGTGTGTCTCAGTTTGTGTTTTAGTCTCTCTTTGTGTGTGTCTCTGTCGGTTTTCTCTCTCTGTGTGGATGTCTCTCTCTGACTCCGTGTGAGTGTGTATCTCACTCTGCATGTGTTTCTCTAAGTGTGGGTGTGCCTCTGTCCACATAGGTGACACTCTCAATTTTTGTGTCTCCATGTGTGTGTCTCAGAATGTGTGACTCTCCGAGTGTTTTTGTCTCAATTTCAGGTTGTGTGTCTCTCTCAGTGTGTGTGATGCGTTCCGTGTGAGGGTGTCTGGTTCTTAGCGTGTGTTTCTCTCAGTGTGTATGTTTCTTGGTGTGTGAGTGTCTCCCTGTGAATGTGCGTGTCTCTCTCTTGTGTATGACTCTCAGCGTGTTTGCGTCTCTCTCTCAGTGTGTGTGACTCTCAGTGTGTGTGCCTTGCTCTTTGAGTGTGTGTGTTTCTGAGGGTGCCTGTCTGTGTCTCGCTCAGTGTGTGGTTCTGGTTTTTAGTGTGTGTGTTAACCTCTGTATGTGTATGTGTCTCAGTGTGTGTGTCTCTATGTGTCTCTGAGTAGCCTCTACGTGTATGTATCTCTCATTCAGTGTTTTAGTCTCTGTTTGTATGTGTGACTCTTTCTGTGCTTCTCTCTCTCTCTGCGGATGGCTCTTTCTCTCTCAGTGTGTGTGTGTATCTGTGTGTGTGTGTCTCTGTCAACATGTATGTCACCTGCAATTTGTGTGTCTCCATGTGTGTGTTTCAGAATGTGTGACTCTCCGGCTGTTTGTGTCTCTCTCTCAGGTTGTGTGTCTCTCTCAGTGTGTGTGACTCCTTCAGTGTGAGTGTTTCTGTTTCTTACCCTGTTTGTGTGTGTCTCTGTGTGTGTGTATGTCGCTCAGTGTGTGTGTCTCACTGTGAATGTGTACGTCTCTCTGCTGTGTGTGTCTCTCAGGGTGTTTGTGTCTTCTTCTCAGTGTGTGTGACTCCCTCATTCTGTGTGTCTTGCTCTCTGAGAGTGTGTGTCTCTGTGGGCCCCTGTGTGTGTGGCTCTCTCAGTGTGTGTGTGTCTGTTTCTCAGTGTGTGTCTCTGTGTGTGCGTGTCTCTCTCTGTATGTGTATGCGTTTCAGTGTGAGTCTCTGAGTGTGCATGTCTCTCTTGTCTCTCTCTGTTTGGAGACTCTCTCTCAGTGGTGAAGTCTTTCTCTGTGAGTTATTTCTCTGTCGCTGTGCTTGTCCCCCTATCTCTCAATGTGTGCGTGTGTCTCTCTCTGTATGTTTATGTCCCTAAGTGTGTGTGTTCGTCTCAGTGTGTGTGTGTCTCACAATATCTGTGTCTCTCTCCCACTGTGAATGTCTCCCTCAGTGTGTGTGTCTCTCAGCATGTATGTGTCTGTCTCTCTCTCTCAGTTTGTGTGGAGAACTCTCATTGTGTGTGTGTCTTTATGGTGTGTGTTTCTGTGTGTGTGTCTCTGTGTGACTCCCACAGTGTCTCTGTGTCTGTTTCTCCCATGTGTCTCTCAGTGTGTGTGTGTCTGTCTCACTGTGCGTCTGCCTCAGTGTTGCGTGTCTGTTTTTAGGGATTGTGTGAGTGTCTCAGTGTGTCTGTCTCTCAGGGTGTTTGTGCCTCTCAGGGTGTGTGAGTCTCTCTCTCTGTATGTCTATGTCTCTAAGCCTGTGTGTGGGTTTCACCGTGTGTGTCTCCCAATGTTTGTGCCTCTCACTCAGTGTGTATGTCTCTCCCAGTGTGTGTGTCTCTCAGTGCCTATTTCTCCTTCTCTGTGTGGATGTCTGTCTCATTGTGTGTGTCTCTCTCAGTGTGTCCGTGTCTCTGTATACTGTGTGTTCCCTCTTGCACAGTGTGTGTCTCTCTCTCTGTGTCTCTCTCAGTGAGTGTGTCTCTTTCAGTGTGAGTGTTTCTGGTTCTTAGCGTGTGTGTGTCTCTCTCTCTGAATGTGTACGTGTCTCTGTGTGTGTGTCTCTATGTGTCTCTGTGTTCCTGTCCGTGTTTGTGTCTCTCAGTCTGTGTTTTCTTCTCACTTTTATGTGTGTGACAATGTTTCTCTCTTGTGGATGTCTCTTTCTCACTCAGGGTGTGTGTGTGTCTCTCTCTGTATGTGTGTCTGTAAGTGTGTGTGTCTCCGTCAGCGTGTGTGTCACTCAAATCTCTTGTGTCTCCATGTGTGTCTCTCGTAATGTGTGACTCTCCGAGTGTCTGTGTCACTCTCTCAAGTGGGGTTCTCTCTCAGTGTGTGTGACTCGTTCCGTGTGAGGGTTCCTTGTTCTTAGCGTGTGTGTGTTTCTCCCTGTGAATGTGTGTATCTCCCTCTTTTGCGTGTGTCTCTCAGTGTGTTTGTGTCTCTCTCTCAAGGTGTGTGACTCTCAGTGCGTTTGCGTCTCTCTCGGTGTTTGTGACTCTCAGGGTGTTTGTGTGTCTCTCTCAGTGTGTGTGACTCCCTCCATCTGTGTGTCTTGCTCTCTGAGTGTGTGTCTCTCGGAGGGTCCCTGTGTGTGTGTCTCTCTCAGTTTTTCTGTGTCTGTTTCTCAATGTGTATCTGTGTCTCTGTGTGTGTGCGCCTCTCTGTATGTGTATGTGTCAGTTTGTGTCCCTCAGGGTGTTTATCTCTCTCAGTGTGTGTATGTCATTCCGTGTGACTGTTTCTGCTTCTTACCCTGTGTGTTGTCTCTCTCTGTGTGTGTTTCTGCTTCTGAGTGTGTATCTGTTTCTCTGTGCTTCTTTCTGTATGCGTGGTGTCTCAGTGTGTGTCTCTATGTGTCTCTGTGTTGCCTCTGCATGTTTGTGTCTCTCAGTCAGTGTTTCAGTCTCTTTTTGTGTGTGAGTCTCACTGTGTGCTTCTCTCTCAGTGTGTGTGCATCTCTCTCTGTATGTGTATGTCTCTCAGTGTGTTAGTCACTCTCAATTTGTGTGTCTCCGTACGTGTCTATCAGAATGTGTGTCTCTCAGTATGTGTCTCTCTCAGTGTGTGTGTCTCGTAAAGCGAAAGTGTTTCTGGTCCTTAGCGTGTTTGTCTCTCTCTCTGTCTCTGTGTGTATGTCTTTCAGTGTGTGCGTGTCTCCCTGTGAATGTGTGTGTCTGTCTCTGATGTGTTTGTCTCTCAGTGTGTTTGTGTCTCTCTCTCAATGTGTGTGACTCTTAGTGAGTTTGTGTTTCTCTCTGAGTGTATGTGATTCTCTCACTCTGTGTGTCTAGCTCTGTGAGTGTGTATGCCTCTGTGGGTCCCTGTGTGTGTGTGTGTCTCTCAGCGTGGGTGTGTTTGTCTCTCCCTCTCAGTGTGTGTGGTGAACTCTCAGTGTGTGTGTGTGTGTGTGTGTGTCTCAGGGTGTGTGTCTCTTTGTGCATGTGTCTCTGTGTGAATCCCACAGTGTCTCTGTTCGTGGATCTCCAATTGTGTCTCTCAATGTGTGTGAGTCTGTCACATTGTGTGTCTGCCTCTGTTGTGTATCTGTTTTTAGTGTTTGTGTGAGTCTCTCATGAGGTCTGGCTCTCAGTGTGTTTGTATCTCTCAGTGTGTGCGAGTCTCTCTCTCTCTATGTCTATGTCTCTGAGCCTGTGTGTGGGTTTCACCGTGTGTGTCTCCCAATGTTTGTGCCTCTCACTCAGTGTGTATGTCTCTCTCAGTGGGTGTGTCTCGCAGTGCCTGTGTTTCCTTCTCTGTGTGGATGACTGTCTCATTGTGTTGTCTTTCTCAGTGTGTCTGTGTCTCTGTATATTCTGTATTCACTCTTTCACAGTGTGTGTCACTCTCTGTGTGTCTCTCTCAGTGAGTGTGTCTCCTTCAGTGTGAATGTTTCTGATACGTAGCGTGTGTGTGTCTCTCTCTCTGAATGTGTATGTGTCTCAGTGTGTGTGCGTCTCCGTGTGTGTCTCTCAGTGGGTGTGTTTCTGTGTGCGTCTCCATGTATGTGTGTCTCAGTTTGTGTTTTAGTCTCTCTTTGTGTGTGTCTCTGTCGGTTTTCTCTCTCTGTGTGGATGTCTCTCTCTGACTCCGTGTGAGTGTGTATCTCACTCTGCATGTGTTTCTCTAAGTGTGGGTGTGCCTCTGTCCACATAGGTGACACTCTCAATTTTTGTGTCTCCATGTGTGTGTCTCAGAATGTGTGACTCTCCGAGTGTTTTTGTCTCAATTTCAGGTTGTGTGTCTCTTTCAGTGTGTGTGATGCGTTCCGTGTGAGGGTTTCTGGTTCTTAGCGTGTGTGTCTCTCAGTGTCTATGTTTCTCGGTGTGTGTGTGTCTCCCTGTGAATGTGCCTGTCTCTCTCTTGTGTATGACTCTCAGCGTGTTTGCGTCTCTCTCTCAGTGTGTGTGACTCTCAGTGTTTGTGCCTTGCTCTTTGAGTGTGTGTGTTTCTGAGGGTGCCTGTCTGTGTCTCTCTCAGTGTGTGGTTCTGGTTTTTAGTGTGTGTGTTAACCTCTGTATGTGAATGCGTCTCAGTGTGTGTGTCTCTATGTGCCTCTGCATTGCCTGTACGTGTCTGTATCTCTCATTCAGTGTTTTAGTCTCTGTTTGTGTGTGTGACTCTTTCTGTGTTTCTCTCTCTCTCTGCGGATGGCTCTTTCTCTCTCAGTGTGTGTGTGTATCTGTGTGTGTGTGTCTCTGTCAACATGTATGTCACCTGCAATTTGTGTGTCTCCATGTGTGTGTTTCAGAATGTGTGACTCTCCGGCTGTTTGTGTCTCTCTCTCAGGTTGTGTGTCTCTCTCAGTGTGTGTGACTCCTTCAGTGTGAGTGTTTCTGTTTCTTACCCTGTTTGTGTGTGTCTCTGTGTGTGTGTATGTCGCTCAGTATGTGTGTATCACTGTGAATGTGTACGTCTCTCTGCTGTGTGTGTCTCTCAGGGCGTTTGTGTCTCCTCAGTGTGTGTGACTCTCTCATTCTGTGTGTCTTGCTCTCTGAGTGTGTGTGTCTCTGTGGGCCCCTGTGTGTGTGGCTCTCTCAGTGTGTGTGTGTCTGTTTCTCAGTGTGTGTCTCTGTGTGTGCGTGTCTCTCTCTGTATCTGTATGTGTTTCAGTGTGAGTCTCTGAGTGTGCATGTCTCTCTTGTCTCTCTCTGTTTGGAGACTCTCTCTCAGTGGTGAAGTCTTTCTCTGTGAGTGTATTTCTCTCTCGCTGTGTTTGTCCCCCTATCTCTCAGCGTGTGCCTGTGCCTCTCTCTGTATGTTCATGTCCCTAAGTGTGTGTGTGCGTCTCAGTGTGTGTGTGTCTCACAATATCTGTGTCTCTCTCCCACTGTGAATGTCTCCCTCAGTGTGTGTGTCTCTCAGCATGTATGTGTCTGTCTCTCTCTCTCAGTTTGTGTGGAGAACTCTCATTGTGTGTGTGTCTTTATGGTGTGTGTTTCTGTGTGTGTGTCTCTGTGTGACTCCCACAGTGTCTCTGTGTGTGTTTCTCCCATGTGTCTCTCAGTGTGTGTGTGTCTGTCTCACTGTGCGTCTGCCTCAGTGTTGCGTGTCTGTTTTTAGGGATTGTGTGAGTGTCTCAGTGTGTCTGTCTCTCAGGGTGTTTGTGCCTCTCAGGGTGTGTGAGTCTCTCTCTCTGTATGTCTATGTCTCTAAGCCTGTGTGTGGGTTTCACCGTGTGTGTCTCCCAATGTTTGTGCCTCTCACTCAGTGTGTATGTCTCTCCCAGTGTGTGTGTCTCTCAGTGCCTATTTCTCCTTCTCTGTGCGGATGTCTGTCTCATTGTGTGTGTCTCTCTCAGTGTGTCCGTGTCTCTGTATACTGTGTGTTCCCTCTTGCACAGTGTGTGTCTCTCTCTCTGTGTCTCTCTCAGTGAGTGTGTCTCTTTCAGTGTGAGTTTTTCTGGTTCTTAGCGTGTGTGTGTCTCTCTCTGTATGTGTACGTGTCTCTGTGTGTGTGTCTCTATGTGTCTCTGTGTTGCCTGTCCGTGTTTGTGTCTCTCAGTCTGTTTTCTTCTCACTTTTATGTGTGTGACTATGTTTCTCTCTCTCTCTGTGGATGTCTCTTTCTCACTCAGGTTGTGTGTGTGTCTCTCTCTGTATGTGTGTCTGTAAGTGTGTGTGTCTCCGTCAGCGTGTGTGTCACTCAAATCTCTTTTGTCTCCATGTGTGTCTCTCGCAATGTGTGACTCTCCGAGTGTCTGTGTCACTCTCTCAAGTGGGGTTCTCTCTCAGTGTGTGTGACTCGTTCCGTGTGAGGGTTCCTTGTTCTGAGCGTGTGTGTGTTTCTCCCTGTGAATGTGTGTGTCTCCCTCTTTTGCGTGTGTCTCTCAGTGTGTTTGTGTCTCTCTCTCAAGGTGTGTGACTCTCAGTGCGTTTGCGTCTCTCTCGCTGTTTGTGACTCTCAGGGTGTTTGTGTGTCTCTCTCAGTGTGTGTGACTCCCTCCATCTGTGTGTCTTGCTCTCTGAGTGTGTGTCTCTCGAAGGGTCCCTGTGTGTGTGTGTCTCTCAGTTTTTCTGTGTCTGTTTCTCAGTGTGTATCTGTGTCTCTGTGTGTGTGCGCCTCTCTGTATGTGTATGTGTCAGTTTGTGTCCCTCAGGGTGTTTATCTCTCTCAGTGTGTGTATGTCATTCCGTGTGACTCTTTCTGCTTCTTACCCTGTGTGTTGTCTCTCTGTGTGTGTGTTTCTGCTTCTGAGTGTGTATCTGTGTCTCTGTGCCTCTTTCTGTATGCGTGGTGTCTCAGTGTGGGTCTCTATGTGTCTCTGTGTTGCCTCTGCATGTTTGTGTCTCTCAGTCAGTGTTTCAGTCTCTTTATGTGTGTGAGTCTCACTGTGTGCTTCTCTCTCAGTGTGTGTGCATTTCTCTCTGTATGTGTATGTCTCTCAGTGTGTTAGTCACTCTCAATTTGTGTGTCTTCATACGTGTCTATCAGAATGTGTGTCTCTCAGTATGTGTCTCTCTCAGTGTGTGTGTCTCGTTAAGCGAAAGTGTTTCTGGTCCTTAGCGTGTTTGTCTCTCTCTCTGTCTCTGTGTGTATGTCTTTCAGTGTGTGCGTGTCTCCCTGTGAATGTGTGTGTCTGTCTCTGATGTGTTTGTCTCTCAGTGTGTTTGTGTCTCTCTCTCAATGTGTGTGACTCTTAGTGAGTTTGTGTTTCTCTCTGAGTGTATGTGATTCTCTCACTCTGTGTGTCTAGCTCTGTGAGTGTGTATGCCTCTGTGGGTCCCTGTGTGTGTGTGTGTCTCTCAGCGTGGGTGTGTTTGTCTCTCCCTCTCAGTGTGTGTGTGTGTGTGTGTGTGTCTCAGGGTGTGTGTCTCTTTGTGCATGTGTCTCTGTGTGAATCCCACAGTGTCTCTGTTCGTGGATCTCCAATTGTGTCTCTCAATGTGTGTGAGTCTGTCACATTGTGTGTCTGCCTCTGTTGTGTATCTGTTTTTAGTGTTTGTGTGAGTCTCTCATGAGGTCTGGCTCTCAGTGTGTTTGTATCTCTCAGTGTGTGCGAGTCTCTCTCTCTCTATGTCTATGTCTCTGAGCCTGTGTGTGGGTTTCACCGTGTGTGTCTCCCAATGTTTGTGCCTCTCACTCAGTGTGTATGTCTCTCTCAGTGGGTGTGTCTCGCAGTGCCTGTGTTTCCTTCTCTGTGTGGATGACTGTCTCATTGTGTTGTCTTTCTCAGTGTGTCTGTGTCTCTGTATATTCTGTATTCACTCTTTCACAGTGTGTGTCACTCTCTGTGTGTCTCTCTCAGTGAGTGTGTCTCCTTCAGTGTGAATGTTTCTGATACGTAGCGTGTGTGTGTCTCTCTCTCTGAATGTGTATGTGTCTCAGTGTGTGTGCGTCTCAGTGTGTGTCTCTCAGTGGGTGTGTTTCTGTGTGCGTCTCCATGTATGTGTGTCTCAGTTTGTGTTTTAGTCTCTCTTTGTGTGTGTCTCTGTCGGTTTTCTCTCTCTGTGTGGATGTCTCTCTCTGACTCCGTGTGAGTGTGTATCTCACTCTGCATGTGTTTCTCTAAGTGTGGGTGTGCCTCTGTCCACATAGGTGACACTCTCAATTTTTGTGTCTCCATGTGTGTGTCTCAGAATGTGTGACTCTCCGAGTGTTTTTGTCTCAATTTCAGGTTGTGTGTCTCTTTCAGTGTGTGTGATGCGTTCCGTGTGAGGGTTTCTGGTTCTTAGCGTGTGTGTCTCTCAGTGTCTATGTTTCTCGGTGTGTGTGTGTCTCCCTGTGAATGTGCCTGTCTCTCTCTTGTGTATGACTCTCAGCGTGTTTGCGTCTCTCTCTCAGTGTGTGTGACTCTCAGTGTGTGTGCCTTGCTCTTTGAGTGTGTGTGTTTCTGAGGGTGCCTGTGTGTGTCTCTCTCAGTGTGTGTTTCTGGTTCTTAGTGTGTGTGTTAACCTCTGTATGTGAATGCGTCTCAGTGTGTGTGTCTCTATGTGTCTCTGCATTGCCTGTACGTGTATGTATCTCTCATTCAGTGTTTTAGTCTCTGTTTGTGTGTGTGACTCTTTCTGTGTTTCTCTCTCTCTCTGCGGATGGCTCTTTCTCTCTCAGGGTGTGTGTGTATCTGTGTGTGTGTGTCTCTGTCAACATGTATGTCACCTGCAATTTGTGTGTCTCCATGTGTGTGTTTCAGAATGTGTGACTCTCCGGCTGTTTGTGTCTCTCTCTCAGGTTGTGTGTCTCTCTCAGTGTGTGTGACTCCTTCAGTGTGAGTGTTTCTGTTTCTTACCCTGTTTGTGTGTGTCTCTGTGTGTGTGTATGTCGCTCAGTATGTGTGTATCACTGTGAATGTGTACATCTCTCTGCTGTGTGTGTCTCTCAGGGCGTATGTGTCTCCTCAGTGTGTGTGACTCTCTCATTCTGTGTGTCTTGCTCTCTGAGTGTGTGTGTCTCTGTGGGCCCCTGTGTGTGTGGCTCTCTCAGTGTGTGTGTGTCTGTTTCTCAGTGTGTGTCTCTGTGTGTGCGTGTCTCTCTCTGTATGTGTATGTGTTTCAGTGTGGGTCTCTGAGTGTGCATGTCTCTCTTGTCTCTCTCTGTTTGGAGACTCTCTCTCAGTGGTGAAGTCTTTCTCTGTGAGTGTATTTCTCTCTCGCTGTGTTTGTCCCCCTATCTCTCAGTGTGTGCGTGTCTCTCTCTGTATGTTCATGTCCCTAAGTGTGTGTGTGCGTCTCAGTGTGTGTGTGTCTCACAATATCTGTGTCTCCATCCCACTGTGTATGTCTCCCTCAGTGTGTGTTTCTCTCAGCATGTATGTGTCTGTCTCTCTCTCTCATTTTGTGTGGAGAACTCTCATTGTGTGTGTGTCTTTATGGTGTGTGTTTCTGTGTGTGTGTCTCTGTGTGACTCCCACAGTGTCTCTGTGTCTGTTTCTCCCATGTGTCTTTCTGTGTGTGTGTGTCTGTCTCACTGTGCGTCTGCCTCAGTGTTGCGTGTCTGTTTTTAGGGATTGTGTGAGTGTCTCAGTGTGTCTGTCTCTCAGGGTGTTTGTGCCTCTCAGGGTGTGTGAGTCTCTCTCTCTGTATGTCTATGTCTCTAAGCCTGTGTGTGGGTTTCACCGTGTGTGTCTCCCAATGTTTGTGCCTCTCACTCAGTGTGTATGTCTCTCCCAGTGTGTGTGTCTCTCAGTGCCTATTTCTCCTTCTCTGTGTGGATGTCTGTCTCATTGTGTGTGTCTCTCTCAGTGTGTCCGTGTCTCTGTATACTGTGTGTTCCCTCTTGCACAGTGTGTGTCTCTCTCTCTGTGTCTCTCTCAGTGAGTGTGTCTCTTTCAGTGTGAGTGTTTCTGGTTCTTAGCGTGTGTGTGTCTCTCTCTCTGAATGTGTACGTGTCTCTGTGTGTGTCTCTATGTGTCTCTGTGTTCCTGTCCGTGTTTGTGTCTCTCAGTCTGTGTTTTCATCTCAGTTTTATGTGTGTGACTATGTTTCTCTCTCTCTCTGTGGATGTCTCTTTCTCACTCAGGGTGTGTGTGTGTCTCTCTCTGTATGTGTGTCTGTAAGTGTGTGTGTCTCCGTCAGCGTGTGTGTCACTCAAATCTCTTTTGTCTCCATGTGTGTCTCTCGCAATGTGTGACTCTCCGAGTGTCTGTGTCACTCTCTCAAGTGGGGTTCTCTCTCAGTGTGTGTGACTCGTTCCGTGTGAGGGTTCCTTGTTCTTAGCGTCTGTGTGTTTCTCCCTGTGAATGTGTGTGTCTCCCTCTTTTGCGTGTGTCTCTCAGTGTGTTTGTGTCTCTCTCTCAAGGTGTGTGACTCTCAGTGTGTTTGCGTCTCTCTCGGTGTTTGTGACTCTCAGGGTGTTTGAGTGTCTCTCTCAGTGTGTGTGACTCCCTCCATCTGTGTGTCTTGCTCTCTGAGTGTGTGTCTCTCGAAGGGTCCCTGTGTGTGTGTCTCTCTCAGTTTTTCTGTGTCTGTTTCTCAGTGTGTATCTGTGTCTCTGTGTGTGTGCGCCTCTCTGTATGTGTATGTGTCTGTTTGTGTCCCTCAGGGTGTTTATCTCTCTCAGTGTGTGTATGTCATTCCGTGTGACTGTTTCTGCTTCTTACCCTGTGTGTTGTCTCTCTCTGTGTGTGTTTCTGCTTCTGAGTGTGTATCTGTGTCTCTGTGCCTCTTTCTGTATGCGTGGTGTCTCAGTGTGTGTCTCTATGTGTCTCTGTGTTGCCTCTGCATGTTTGTGTCTCTCAGTCAGTGTTTCAGTCTTTTTTGTGTGTGAGTTTCACTATGTGCTTCTCTCTCAGTGTGTGTGCATCTCTCTCTGTATGTGTATGTCTCTCAGTGTGTTAGTCACTCTCAATTTGTGTGTCTCCATACGTGTCTATCAGAATGTGTGTCTCTCAGTATGTGTCTCTCTCAGTGTGTGTGTCTCGTTAAGCGAAAGTGTTTCTGGTCCTTAGCGTGTTTGTCTCTCTCTCTGTCTCTGTGTGTATGTCTTTCAGTGTGTGCGTGTCTCCCTGTGAATGTGTGTGTCTGTCTCTGATGTGTTTGTCTCTCAGTGTGTTTGTGTCTCTCTCTCAATGTGTGTGACTCTTAGTGAGTTTGTGTTTCTCTCTGAGTGTATGTGATTCTCTCACTCTGTGTGTCTAGCTCTGTGAGTGTGTATGCCTCTGTGGGTCCCTGTGTGTGTGTGTGTCTCTCAGCGTGGGTGTGTTTGTCTCTCCCTCTCAGTGTGTGTGGTGAACTCTCAGTGTGTGTGTGTGTGTGTGTGTGTCTCAGGGTGTGTGTCTCTTTGTGCATGTGTCTCTGTGTGAATCCCACAGTGTCTCTGTTCGTGGATCTCCAATTGTGTCTCTCAATGTGTGTGAGTCTGTCACATTGTGTGTCTGCCTCTGTTGTGTATCTGTTTTTAGTGTTTGTGTGAGTCTCTCATGAGGTCTGGCTCTCAGTGTGTTTGTATCTCTCAGGGTGTGTGAGTCTCTCTCTCTCTATGTCTATGTCTCTGAGCCTGTGTGTGGGTTTCACCGTGTGTGTCTCCCAATGTTTGTGCCTCTCACTCAGTGTGTATGTCTCTCTCAGTGGGTGTGTCTCGCAGTGCCTGTGTTTCCTTCTCTGTGTGGATGACTGTCTCATTGTGTTGTCTTTCTCAGTGTGTCTGTGTCTCTGTATATTCTGTATTCACTCTTTCACAGTGTGTGTCACTCTCTGTGTGTCTCTCTCAGTGAGTGTGTCTCCTTCAGTGTGAATGTTTCTGATACGTAGCGTGTGTGTGTCTCTCTCTCTGAATGTGTATGTGTCTCAGTGTGTGTGCGTCTCCGTGTGTGTCTCTCAGTGGGTGTGTTTCTGTGTGCGTCTCCATGTATGTGTGTCTCAGTTTGTGTTTTAGTCTCTCTTTGTGTGTGTCTCTGTCGGTTTTCTCTCTCTGTGTGGATGTCTCTCTCTGACTCCGTGTGAGTGTGTATCTCACTCTGCATGTGTTTCTCTAAGTGTGCGTGTGCCTCTGTCCACATAGGTGACACTCTCAATTTTTGTGTCTCCATGTGTGTGTCTCAGAATGTGTGACTCTCCAAGTGTTTTTGTCTCAATTTCAGGTTGTGTGTCTCTCTCAGTGTGTGTGATGCGTTCCGTGTGAGGGTTTCTGGTTCTTAGCGTGTGTTTCTCTCAGTGTGTATGTTTCTTGGTGTGTGTGTGTCTCCCTGTGAATGTGTGTGTCTCTCTCTTGTGTATGACTCTCAGCGTGTTTGCGTCTCTCTCTCAGTGTGTGTGACTCTCAGTGTGTGTGCCTTGCTCTTTGAGTGTGTGTGTTTCTGAGGGTGCCTGTCTGTGTCTCGCTCAGTGTGTGGTTCTGGTTTTTAGTGTGTGTGTTAACCTCTGTATGTGTATGCGTCTCAGTGTGTGTGTCTCTATGTGTCTCTGAGTAGCCTCTACGTGTATGTATCTCTCATTCAGTGTTTTAGTCTCTGTTTGTGTGTGTGACTCTTTCTGTGTTTCTCTCTCTCTCTGCGGATGGCTCTTTCTCTCTCAGTGTGTGTGTGTATCTGTGTGTGTGTGTCTCTGTCAACATGTATGTCACCTGCAATTTGTGTGTCTCCATGTGTGTGTTTCAGAATGTGTGACTCTCCGGCTGTTTGTGTCTCTCTCTCAGGTTGTGTGTCTCTCTCAGTGTGTGTGACTCCTTCAGTGTGAGTGTTTCTGTTTCTTACCCTGTTTGTGTGTGTCTCTGTGTGTGTGTATGTCGCTCAGTATGTGTGTCTCACTGTGAATGTGTACGTCTCTCTGCTGTGTGTGTGTCTCAGGGCGTTTGTGTCTCCTCAGTGTGTGTGACTCTCTCATTCTGTGTGTCTTGCTCTCTGAGTGTGTGTGTCTCTGTGGGCCCCTGTGTGTGTGGCTCTCTCAGTGTGTGTGTGTCTGTTTCTCAGTGTGTGTCTCTGTGTGTGCGTGTCTCTCTCTGTATGTGTATGTGTTTCAGTGTGAGTCTCTGAGTGTGCATGTCTCTCTTGTCTCTCTCTGTTTGGAGACTCTCTCTCAGTGGTGAAGTCTTTCTCTGTGAGTGTATTTCTCTCTCGCTGTGTTTGTCCCCCTATCTCTCAGCGTGTGCGTGTGTCTCTCTCTGTATGTTCATGTCCCTAAGTGTGTGTGTGCGTCTCAGTGTGTGTGTGTCTCACAATATCTGTGTCTCCATCCCACTGTGTATGTCTCCCTCAGTGTGTGTTTCTCTCAGCATGTATGTGTCTGTCTCTCTCTCTCAGTTTGTGTGGAGAACTCTCATTGTGTGTGTGTCTTTATGGTGTGTGTTTCTGTGTGTGTGTCTCTGTGTGACTCCCACAGTGTCTCTGTGTCTGTTTCTCCCATGTGTCTTTCTGTGTGTGTGTGTCTGTCTCACTGTGCGTCTGCCTCAGTGTTGCGTGTCTGTTTTTAGGGATTGTGTGAGTGTCTCAGTGTGTCTGTCTCTCAGGGTGTTTGTGCCTCTCAGGGTGTGTGAGTCTCTCTCTCTGTATGTCTATGTCTCTAAGCCTGTGTGTGGGTTTCACCGTGTGTGTCTCCCAATGTTTGTGCCTCTCACTCAGTGTGTATGTCTCTCCCAGTGTGTGTGTCTCTCAGTGCCTATTTCTCCTTCTCTGTGTGGATGTCTGTCTCATTGTGTGTGTCTCTCTCAGTGTGTCCGTGTCTCTGTATACTGTGTGTTCCCTCTTGCACAGTGTGTGTCTCTCTCTGTGTGTCTCTCTCAGTGAGTGTGTCTCTTTCAGTGTGAGTGTTTCTGGTTCTTAGCGTGTGTGTGTCTCTCTCTCTGAATGTGTACGTGTCTCTCTGTGTGTGTCTCTATGTGTCTCTGTGTTCCTGTCCGTGTTTGTGTCTCTCAGTCTGTGTTTTCATCTCAGTTTTATGTGTGTGACTATGTTTCTCTCTCTCTCTGTGGATGTCTCTTTCTCACTCAGGGTGTGTGTGTGTCTCTCTCTGTATGTGTGTCTGTAAGTGTGTGTGTCTCCGTCAGCGTGTGAGTCACTCAAATCTCTTGTGTCTCCATGTGTGTCTCTCGCAATGTGTGACTCTCCGAGTGTCTGTGTCACTCTCTCAAGTGGGGTTCTCTCTCAGTGTGTGTGACTCGTTCCGTGTGAGGGTTCCTTGTTCTTAGCGTGTGTGTGTTTCTCCCTGTGAATGTGTGTGTCTCCCTCTTTTGCGTGTGTCTCTCAGTGTGTTTGTGTCTCTCTCTCAAGGTGTGTGACTCTCAGTGCGTTTGCGTCTCTCTCGGTGTTTGTGACTCTCAGGGTGTTTGTGTGTCTCTCTCAGTGTGTGTGACTCCCTCCATCTGTGTGTCTTGCTCTCTGAGTGTGTGTCTCTCGAAGGGTCCCTGTGTGTGTGTCTCTCTCAGTTTTTCTGTGTCTGTTTCTCAGTGTGTATCTGTGTCTCTGTGTGTGTGCGCCTCTCTGTATGTGTATGTGTCAGTTTGTGTCCCTCAGGGTGTTTATCTCTCTCCGTGTGTGTATGTCATTCCGTGTGCCTCTTTCTGCTTCTTACCCTGTGTGTTGTCTCTCTGTGTGTGTGTTTCTGCTTCTGAGTGTGTATCTGTGTCTCTGTGCCTCTTTCTGTATGCGTGGTGTCTCAGTGTGTGTCTCTATGTGTCTCTGTGTTGCCTCTGCATGTTTGTGTCTCTCAGTCAGTGTTTCAGTCTCTTTTTGTGTGTGAGTCTCACTGTGTGCTTCTCTCTCAGTGTGTGTGCATCTCTCTCTGTATGTGTATGTCTCTCAGTGTGTTAGTCACTCTCAATTTGTGTGTCTCCGTACGTGTCTATCAGAATGTGTGTCTCTCAGTATGTGTCTCTCTCAGTGTGTGTGTCTCGTAAAGCGAAAGTGTTTCTGGTCCTTAGCGTGTTTGTCTCTCTCTCTGTCTCTGTGTGTATGTCTTTCAGTGTGTGCGTGTCTCCCTGTGAATGTGTGTGTCTGTCTCTGATGTGTTTGTCTCTCAGTGTGTTTGTGTCTCTCTCTCAATGTGTGTGACTCTTAGTGAGTTTGTGTTTCTCTCTGAGTGTATGTGATTCTCTCACTCTGTGTGTCTAGCTCTGTGAGTGTGTATGCCTCTGTGGGTCCCTGTGTGTGTGTGTGTCTCTCAGCGTGGGTGTGTTTGTCTCTCCCTCTCAGTGTGTGTGGTGAACTCTCAGTGTGTGTGTGTGTCTCTCAGGGTGTGTGTTTCTGTGTGCATGTGTCTCTGTGTGAATCCCACAGTGTCTCTGTTCGTGGATCTCCAATTGTGTATCTCAATGTGTGTGAGTCTGTCACATTGTGTGTCTGCCTCTGTTGTGTATCTGTTTTTAGTGTTTGTGTGAGTCTCTCCTGAGGTCTGGCTCGCAGTGTGTTTGTATCTCTCAGTGTGTGTGAGTCGGTCTGTCTCTATGTCTATGTCTCTGAGCCTGTGTGTGGGTTTCACCGTGTGTGTTTCCCAATGTTTGTGCCTCTCACTCAGTGTGTATGTCTCTCTCAGTGGGTGTGTCTCGCAGTGCCTGTGTTTCCTTCTCTGTGTGGATGACTGTCTCATTGTGTTGTCTTTCTCAGTGTGTCTGTGTCTCTGTATATTCTGTATTCACTCTTTCACAGTGTGTGTCTCTCTCTGTGTGTCTCTCTCAGTGAGTGTGTCTCCATCAGTGTGAATGGTTCTGGTACTTAGCGTGTGTGTGTCTCTCTCTCTGAATGTGTATGTGTCTCAGTGTGTGTGCGTCTCCGTCTGTGTCTCTCAGTGGGTGTGTTTCTGTGTGCGTCTCCATGTATGTGTGTCTCAGTTTGTGTTTTAGGCTCTCTTTGTGTGTGTCTCTGTCAGTTTTCTCTCTCTGTGTGGATGTCTCTCTCTGACTCCGTGTGAGTGTGTATCTCACTCTGCATGTGTTTCTCTAAGTGTGGGTGTGCCTCTGTCCACATAGGTGACACTCTCAATTTTTGTGTCTCCATGTGTGTGTCTCAGAATGTGTGACTCTCCGAGTGTTTTTGTCTCAATTTCAGGTTGTGTGTCTCTCTCAGTGTGTGTGATGCGTTCCGTGTGAGGGTTTCTGGTTCTTAGCGTGTGTTTCTCTCAGTGTGTATGTTTCTTGGTGTGTGTGTGTCTCCCTGTGAATGTGTGTGTCTCTCTCTTGTGTATGACTCTCACCGTGTTTGCGTCTCTCTCTCAGTGTGTGTGACTCTCAGTGTGTGTGCCTTGCTCTTTGAGTGTGTGTGTTTCTGAGGGTGCCTGTCTGTGTCTCGCTCAGTGTGTGGTTCTGGTTTTTAGTGTGTGTGTTAACCTCTGTATGTGTATGCGTCTCAGTGTGTGTGTCTCTATGTGTCTCTGAGTAGCCTCTACGTGTATGTATCTCTCATTCAGTGTTTTACTCTCTGTTTGTGTGTGTGACTCTTTCTGTGTTTCTCTCTCTCTCTGCGGATGGCTCTTTCTCTCTCAGTGTGTGTGTGTATCTGTGTGTGTGTGTCTCTGTCAACATGTATGTCACCTGCAATTTGTGTGTCTCCATGTGTGTGTTTCAGAATGTGTGACTCTCCGGCTGTTTGTGTCTCTCTCTCAGGTTGTGTGTCTCTCTCAGTGTGTGTGACTCCTTCAGTGTGAGTGTTTCTGTTTCTTGCCCTGTTTGTGTGTGTCTCTGTGTGTGTGTATGTCGCTCAGTGTGTGTGTCTCACTGTGAATGTGTACGTCTCTCTGCTGTGTGTGTCTCTCAGGGTGTTTGTGTCTTCTTCTCATTGTGTGTGACTCCCTCATTCTGTGTGTCTTGCTCTCTGAGAGTGTGTGTCTCTGTGGGCCCCTGTGTGTGTGGCTCTCTCAGTGTGTGTGTGTCTGTTTCTCAGTGTGTGTCTCTGTGTGTGCGTGTCTCTCTCTGTATGTGTATGTGTTTCAGTGTGAGTCTCTGAGTGTGCATGTCTCTCTTGTCTCTCTCTGTTTGGAGACTCTCTCTCAGTGGTGAAGTCTTTCTCTGTGAGTGTATTTCTCTCTCGCTGTGTTTGTCCCCCTATCTCTCAGCGTGTGCCTGTGCCTCTCTCTGTATGTTCATATCCCTAAGTGTGTGTGTGCGTCTCAGTGTGCGTGTGTCTCACAATATCTGTGTCTCTCTCCCACTGTGTATGTCTCCCTCAGTGTGTGTGTCTCTCAGCATGTATGTGTCTGTCTCTCTCTCTCAGTTTGTGTGGAGAACTCTCATTGTGTGTGTGTCTTTATGGTGTGTGTTTCTGTGTGTGTGTCTCTGTGTGACTCCCACAGTGTCTCTGTGTGTGTTTCTCCCATGTGTCTCTCAGTGTGTGTGTGTCTGTCTCACTGTGCGTCTGCCTCAGTGTTGCGTGTCTGTTTTTAGGGATTGTGTGAGTGTCTCAGTGTGTCTGGCTCTCAGTGTGTTTGTATCTCTCAGTGTGTGCGAGTCTCTCTCTCTCTATGTCTATGTCTCTGAGCCTGTGTGTGGGTTTCACCGTGTGTGTCTCCCAATGTTTGTGCCTCTCACTCAGTGTGTATGTCTCTCCCAGTGTGTGTGTCTCTCAGTGCCTATTTCTCCTTCTCTGTGTGGATGTCTGTCTCATTGTGTGTGTCTCTCTCAGTGTGTCCGTGTCTCTGTATACTGTGTGTTCCCTCTTGCACAGTGTGTGTCTCTCTCTCTGTGTCTCTCTCAGTGAGTGTGTCTCTTTCAGTGTGAGTGTTTCTGGTTCTTAGCGTGTGTGTGTCTCTCTCTCTGAATGTGTACGTGTCTCTGTGTGTGTGTCTCTATGTGTCTCTGTGTTCCTGTCCGTGTTTGTGTCTCTCAGTCTGTGTTTTCTTCTCACTTTTATGTGTGTGACAATGTTTCTCTCTCTGTGGATGTCTCTTTCTCACTCAGGGTGTGTGTGTGTCTCTCTCTGTATGTGTGTCTGTAAGTGTGTGTGTCTCCGTCAGCGTGTGTGTCACTCAAATCTCTTGTGTCTCCATGTGTGTCTCTCGTAATGTGTGACTCTCCGAGTGTCTGTGTCACTCTCTCAAGTGGGGTTCTCTCTCAGTGTGTGTGACTCGTTCCGTGTGAGGGTTCCTTGTTCTTAGCGTGTGTGTGTTTCTCCCTGTGAATGTGTGTATCTCCCTCTTTTGCGTGTGTCTCTCAGTGTGTTTGTGTCTCTCTCTCAAGGTGTGTGACTCTCAGTGCGTTTGCGTCTCTCTCGGTGTTTGTGACTCTCAGGGTGTTTGTGTGTCTCTCTCAGTGTGTGTGACTCCCTCCATCTGTGTGTCTTGCTCTCTGAGTGTGTGTCTCTCGGAGGGTCCCTGTGTGTGTGTCTCTCTCAGTTTTTCTGTGTCTGTTTCTCAATGTGTATCTGTGTCTCTGTGTGTGTGCGCCTCTCTGTATGTGTATGTGTCAGTTTGTGTCCCTCAGGGTGTTTATCTCTCTCAGTGTGTGTATGTCATTCCGTGTGACTGTTTCTGCTTCTTACCCTGTGTGTTGTCTCTCTCTGTGTGTGTTTCTGCTTCTGAGTGTGTATCTGTGTCTCTGTGCCTCTTTCTGTATGCGTGGTGTCTCAGTGTGTGTCTCTATGTGTCTCTGTGTTGCCTCTGCATGTTTGTGTCTCTCAGTCAGTGTTTCAGTCTCTTTTTGTGTGTGAGTCTCACTGTGTGCTTCTCTCTCAGTGTGTGTGCATCTCTCTCTGTATGTGTATGTCTCTCAGTGTGTTAGTCACTCTCAATTTGTGTGTCTCCGTACGTGTCTATCAGAATGTGTGTCTCTCAGTATGTGTCTCTCTCAGTGTGTGTGTCTCGTAAAGCGAAAGTGTTTCTGGTCCTTAGCGTGTTTGTCTCTCTCTCTGTCTCTGTGTGTATGTCTTTCAGTGTGTGCGTGTCTCCCTGTGAATGTGTGTGTCTGTCTCTGATGTGTTTGTCTCTCAGTGTGTTTGTGTCTCTCTCTCAATGTGTGTGACTCTTAGTGAGTTTGTGTTTCTCTCTGAGTGTATGTGATTCTCTCACTCTGTGTGTCTAGCTCTGTGAGTGTGTATGCCTCTGTGGGTCCCTGTGTGTGTGTGTGTCTCTCAGCGTGGGTGTGTTTGTCTCTCCCTCTCAGTGTGTGTGGTGAACTCTCAGTGTGTGTGTGTGTCTCTCAGGGTGTGTGTTTCTGTGTGCATGTGTCTCTGTGTGAATCCCACAGTGTCTCTGTTCGTGGATCTCCAATTGTGTATCTCAATGTGTGTGAGTCTGTCACATTGTGTGTCTGCCTCTGTTGTGTATCTGTTTTTAGTGTTTGTGTGAGTCTCTCCTGAGGTCTGGCTCGCAGTGTGTTTGTATCTCTCAGTGTGTGTGAGTCGGTCTGTCTCTATGTCTATGTCTCTGAGCCTGTGTGTGGGTTTCACCGTGTGTGTTTCCCAATGTTTGTGCCTCTCACTCAGTGTGTATGTCTCTCTCAGTGGGTGTGTCTCGCAGTGCCTGTGTTTCCTTCTCTGTGTGGATGACTGTCTCATTGTGTTGTCTTTCTCAGTGTGTCTGTGTCTCTGTATATTCTGTATTCACTCTTTCACAGTGTGTGTCTCTCTCTGTGTGTCTCTCTCAGTGAGTGTGTCTCCATCAGTGTGAATGGTTCTGGTACTTAGCGTGTGTGTGTCTCTCTCTCTGAATGTGTATGTGTCTCAGTGTGTGTGCGTCTCCGTCTGTGTCTCTCAGTGGGTGTGTTTCTGTGTGCGTCTCCATGTATGTGTGTCTCAGTTTGTGTTTTAGGCTCTCTTTGTGTGTGTCTCTGTCAGTTTTCTCTCTCTGTGTGGATGTCTCTCTCTGACTCCGTGTGAGTGTGTATCTCACTCTGCATGTGTTTCTCTAAGTGTGGGTGTGCCTCTGTCCACATAGGTGACACTCTCAATTTTTGTGTCTCCATGTGTGTGTCTCAGAATGTGTGACTCTCCGAGTGTTTTTGTCTCAATTTCAGGTTGTGTGTCTCTCTCAGTGTGTGTGATGCGTTCCGTGTGAGGGTTTCTGGTTCTTAGCGTGTGTTTCTCTCAGTGTGTATGTTTCTTGGTGTGTGTGTGTCTCCCTGTGAATGTGTGTGTCTCTCTCTTGTGTATGACTCTCACCGTGTTTGCGTCTCTCTCTCAGTGTGTGTGACTCTCAGTGTGTGTGCCTTGCTCTTTGAGTGTGTGTGTTTCTGAGGGTGCCTGTCTGTGTCTCGCTCAGTGTGTGGTTCTGGTTTTTAGTGTGTGTGTTAACCTCTGTATGTGTATGCGTCTCAGTGTGTGTGTCTCTATGTGTCTCTGAGTAGCCTCTACGTGTATGTATCTCTCATTCAGTGTTTTAGTCTCTGTTTGTGTGTGTGACTCTTTCTGTGTTTCTCTCTCTCTCTGCGGATGGCTCTTTCTCTCTCAGTGTGTGTGTGTATCTGTGTGTGTGTGTCTCTGTCAACATGTATGTCACCTGCAATTTGTGTGTCTCCATGTGTGTGTTTCAGAATGTGTGACTCTCCGGCTGTTTGTGTCTCTCTCTCAGGTTGTGTGTCTCTCTCAGTGTGTGTGACTCCTTCAGTGTGAGTGTTTCTGTTTCTTGCCCTGTTTGTGTGTGTCTCTGTGTGTGTGTATGTCGCTCAGTGTGTGTGTCTCACTGTGAATGTGTACGTCTCTCTGCTGTGTGTGTCTCTCAGGGTGTTTGTGTCTTCTTCTCATTGTGTGTGACTCCCTCATTCTGTGTGTCTTGCTCTCTGAGAGTGTGTGTCTCTGTGGGCCCCTGTGTGTGTGGCTCTCTCAGTGTGTGTGTGTCTGTTTCTCAGTGTGTGTCTCTGTGTGTGCGTGTCTCTCTCTGTATGTGTATGTGTTTCAGTGTGAGTCTCTGAGTGTGCATGTCTCTCTTGTCTCTCTCTGTTTGGAGACTCTCTCTCAGTGGTGAAGTCTTTCTCTGTGAGTGTATTTCTCTCTCGCTGTGTTTGTCCCCCTATCTCTCAGCGTGTGCCTGTGCCTCTCTCTGTATGTTCATATCCCTAAGTGTGTGTGTGCGTCTCAGTGTGCGTGTGTCTCACAATATCTGTGTCTCTCTCCCACTGTGTATGTCTCCCTCAGTGTGTGTGTCTCTCAGCATGTATGTGTCTGTCTCTCTCTCTCAGTTTGTGTGGAGAACTCTCATTGTGTGTGTGTCTTTATGGTGTGTGTTTCTGTGTGTGTGTCTCTGTGTGACTCCCACAGTGTCTCTGTGTGTGTTTCTCCCATGTGTCTCTCAGTGTGTGTGTGTCTGTCTCACTGTGCGTCTGCCTCAGTGTTGCGTGTCTGTTTTTAGGGATTGTGTGAGTGTCTCAGTGTGTCTGGCTCTCAGTGTGTTTGTATCTCTCAGTGTGTGCGAGTCTCTCTCTCTCTATGTCTATGTCTCTGAGCCTGTGTGTGGGTTTCACCGTGTGTGTCTCCCAATGTTTGTGCCTCTCACTCAGTGTGTATGTCTCTCCCAGTGTGTGTGTCTCTCAGTGCCTATTTCTCCTTCTCTGTGTGGATGTCTGTCTCATTGTGTGTGTCTCTCTCAGTGTGTCCGTGTCTCTGTATACTGTGTGTTCCCTCTTGCACAGTGTGTGTCTCTCTCTCTGTGTCTCTCTCAGTGAGTGTGTCTCTTTCAGTGTGAGTGTTTCTGGTTCTTAGCGTGTGTGTGTCTCTCTCTCTGAATGTGTACGTGTCTCTGTGTGTGTGTCTCTATGTGTCTCTGTGTTCCTGTCCGTGTTTGTGTCTCTCAGTCTGTGTTTTCTTCTCACTTTTATGTGTGTGACAATGTTTCTCTCTCTGTGGATGTCTCTTTCTCACTCAGGGTGTGTGTGTGTCTCTCTCTGTATGTGTGTCTGTAAGTGTGTGTGTCTCCGTCAGCGTGTGTGTCACTCAAATCTCTTGTGTCTCCATGTGTGTCTCTCGTAATGTGTGACTCTCCGAGTGTCTGTGTCACTCTCTCAAGTGGGGTTCTCTCTCAGTGTGTGTGACTCGTTCCGTGTGAGGGTTCCTTGTTCTTAGCGTGTGTGTGTTTCTCCCTGTGAATGTGTGTATCTCCCTCTTTTGCGTGTGTCTCTCAGTGTGTTTGTGTCTCTCTCTCAAGGTGTGTGACTCTCAGTGCGTTTGCGTCTCTCTCGGTGTTTGTGACTCTCAGGGTGTTTGTGTGTCTCTCTCAGTGTGTGTGACTCCCTCCATCTGTGTGTCTTGCTCTCTGAGTGTGTGTCTCTCGGAGGGTCCCTGTGTGTGTGTCTCTCTCAGTTTTTCTGTGTCTGTTTCTCAATGTGTATCTGTGTCTCTGTGTGTGTGCGCCTCTCTGTATGTGTATGTGTCAGTTTGTGTCCCTCAGGGTGTTTATCTCTCTCAGTGTGTGTATGTCATTCCGTGTGACTGTTTCTGCTTCTTACCCTGTGTGTTGTCTCTCTCTGTGTGTGTTTCTGCTTCTGAGTGTGTATCTGTTTCTCTGTGCTTCTTTCTGTATGCGTGGTGTCTCAGTGTGTGTCTCTATGTGTCTCTGTGTTGCCTCTGCATGTTTGTGTCTCTCAGTCAGTGTTTCAGTCTCTTTTTGTGTGTGAGTCTCACTGTGTGCTTCTCTCTCAGTGTGTGTGCATCTCTCTCTGTATGTGTATGTCTCTCAGTGTGTTAGTCACTCTCAATTTGTGTGTCTCCGTACGTGTCTATCAGAATGTGTGTCTCTCAGTATGTGTCTCTCTCAGTGTGTGTGTCTCGTAAAGCGAAAGTGTTTCTGGTCCTTAGCGTGTTTGTCTCTCTCTCTGTCTCTGTGTGTATGTCTTTCAGTGTGTGCGTGTCTCCCTGTGAATGTGTGTGTCTGTCTCTGATGTGTTTGTCTCTCAGTGTGTTTGTGTCTCTCTCTCAATGTGTGTGACTCTTAGTGAGTTTGTGTTTCTCTCTGAGTGTATGTGATTCTCTCACTCTGTGTGTCTAGCTCTGTGAGTGTGTATGCCTCTGTGGGTCCCTGTGTGTGTGTGTGTCTCTCAGCGTGGGTGTGTTTGTCTCTCCCTCTCAGTGTGTGTGGTGAACTCTCAGTGTGTGTGTGTGTCTCTCAGGGTGTGTGTTTCTGTGTGCATGTGTCTCTGTGTGAATCCCACAGTGTCTCTGTTCGTGGATCTCCAATTGTGTATCTCAATGTGTGTGAGTCTGTCACATTGTGTGTCTGCCTCTGTTGTGTATCTGTTTTTAGTGTTTGTGTGAGTCTCTCCTGAGGTCTGGCTCTCAGTGTGTTTGTATCTCTCAGTGTGTGTGAGTCGGTCTGTCTCTATGTCTATGTCTCTGAGCCTGTGTGTGGGTTTCACCGTGTGTGTTTCCCAATGTTTGTGCCTCTCACTCAGTGTGTATGTCTCTCTCAGTGGGTGTGTCTCGCAGTGCCTGTGTTTCCTTCTCTGTGTGGATGACTGTCTCATTGTGTTGTCTTTCTCAGTGTGTCTGTGTCTCTGTATATTCTGTATTCACTCTTTCACAGTGTGTGTCTCTCTCTGTGTGTCTCTCTCAGTGAGTGTGTCTCCATCAGTGTGAATGGTTCTGGTACTTAGCGTGTGTGTGTCTCTCTCTCTGAATGTGTATGTGTCTCAGTGTGTGTGCGTCTCCGTCTGTGTCTCTCAGTGGGTGTGTTTCTGTGTGCGTCTCCATGTATGTGTGTCTCAGTTTGTGTTTTAGGCTCTCTTTGTGTGTGTCTCTGTCAGTTTTCTCTCTCTGTGTGGATGTCTCTCTCTGACTCCGTGTGAGTGTGTATCTCACTCTGCATGTGTTTCTCTAAGTGTGGGTGTGCCTCTGTCCACATAGGTGACACTCTCAATTTTTGTGTCTCCATGTGTGTGTCTCAGAATGTGTGACTCTCCGAGTGTTTTTGTCTCAATTTCAGGTTGTGTGTCTCTCTCAGTGTGTGTGATGCGTTCCGTGTGAGGGTTTCTGGTTCTTAGCGTGTGTTTCTCTCAGTGTGTATGTTTCTTGGTGTGTGTGTGTCTCCCTGTGAATGTGTGTGTCTCTCTCTTGTGTATGACTCTCAGCGTGTTTGCGTCTCTCTCTCAGTGTGTGTGACTCTCAGTGTGTGTGCCTTGCTCTTTGATTGTGTGTGTCTCTGAGGGTGCCTGTGTGTGTCTCTCTCAGTGTGTGTTTCTGGTTCTTAGTGTGTGTGTTAACCTCTGTATGTGTATGTGTCTCAGTGTGTGTGTCTCTACTTCTCTGCATTGCCTCTATGTGTATGTATCTCTCAGTCAGTGTTTTAGTCTCTGTTTGTGTGTGTGACTCTTTCTGTGTTTCTCTCTCTCTCTGCCGATGGCTCTTTCTGTGTGTGTGTGTGTGTATCTGTGTGTGTGTCTCTGTCAACATGTATGTCACTTGCAATTTGTGTGTCTCCATGTGTGTGTTTCAGAATGTGTGACTCTCCGGCTGTTTGTGTCTCTCTCTCAGGTTGTGTGTCTCTCTCAATGTGTGTGACTCCTTCAGTGTGAGTGTTTCTGTTTCTTACACTGTTTGTGTGTGTCTCTGTGTGTGTGTATATCTCTCAGTGTGTGTGTCTCACTGTGAATGTGTACGTCTCTCTGCTGTGTGTGACTCTCAGGGCGTCTGTGTCTCCTTCTCAGAGTGTGTGAGTCTCTCATTCTGTGTGTCTTGCTCTCTGAGTGTGTGTGTCTCTGTGGGCCCCTGTGAGTGTGGCTCTCTCAGTGTGTGTGTGTCTGTTTCTCAGTGTGTATGTGTCTCTGTGTGTGCGTGTCTCTCTCTGTATCTGTATGTGTTTCAGTGTGAGTCTCTGAGTGTGCATGTCTCTCTTGTCTCTCTCTGTTTGGAGACTCTCTCTCAGTGGTGAAGTCTTTCTCTGTGAGTGTTATTTCTCTCTCGCTGTGTTTGTCCCCCTATCTCTCAGCGTGTGCCTGTGTCTCTCTCTGTATGTTTATATCCCGAAGTGTGTGTGTGCGTCTCAGTGTGCGTGTGTCTCACAATATCTGTGTCTCTCTCCCACTGTGTATGTCTCCCTCAGTGTGTGTGTCTCTCAGCATGTGTGTGTCTGTCTCTCTCTCTCAGTTTGTGTGGAGAACTCTCATTGTGTGTGTGTCGTTATGGTGGGTGTTTCTGTGTGTGTGTGTCTCTGTGTGACTCCCACAGTGTCTCTGTGTGTGTTTCTCCCATGTGTCTCTCAATGCGTGTGTGTCTGTCTCACTGTGCGTCTGCCTCAGTGTTGCGTGTCTGTTTTTAGGGATTGTGTGAGTGTCTCAGTGTGTCTGTCTCTCAGGGTGTTTGTGTCTCTCAGGGTGTGTGAGTCTCTCTCTCAGTATGTCTATGTCTCTAAGCCTGTGTGTGGGTTTCACCGTGTGTGTCTCCCAATGTTTGTGCCTCTCACTCAGTGTGTATGTCTCTCCCAGTGTGTGTGTCTCTCAGTGCCTTTTTCTCCTCCTCTGTGTGGATGTCTGTCTCATTGTGTGTGTCTCTCTCTGTGTGTCTCTCTCAGTGAGTGTGTCTCCTTCAGTGTGAATGTTTCTGATATGTAGCGTGTGTGTGTCTCTCTCTCTGAATGTGTATGTGTCTCAGTGTGTGTGTGTCTCAGTGTGTGTCTCTCAGTGGCTGTGTTTCTGTGTGCCTCTCCATGTATGTGTGTCTCAGTCTGTGTTTTAGTCTCTCTTTGTGTGTATGCCTCTGTCTGTTTCTCTCTCTCTCTGTGGATGTCTCTCTCTCACTCCATGTGAGTGTGTATCTCACTCTGCATGTGTTTCTCTAAGTGTGGGTGTGCCTCTGTCCACGTAGGTGACACTCTCAATTTTTGTGTCTCAGAATGTGTGACTCTCCGAGTGTTTTTGTCTCAATTTCAGGTTGTGTGTCTCTCTCAGTGTGTGTGACGCGTTCAGTGTGAGGGTTTCTGGTTCTTAGCGTGTGTGTCTCTCAGTGTGTATGTTTCTCAGTGTGTGTGTGTCTCCCTGTGAATGTGAGTGTCTCTCTCTTGTGTATGACTCTCAGCGTGTTTGCGTCTCTCTCTCAGTGTGTGTGACTCTCAGTGTGTGTGCCTTGCTCTTTGAGTATGTGTGTCTCTGAGGGTGCCTGTGTGTGTCTCTCTCAGTGTGTGTTTCTGGTTCTTAGTGTATGTGTTAACCTCTGTATGTGTATGTGTCTCAGTGTGTGTGTCTCTACGTCTCTGCATTGCCTCTATGTGTATGTATCTCTCAGTCAGTGTTTTGGTCTCTGTTTGTGTGTGTGACTCTTTCTGTGTTTCTCTCTCTCTCTGCCGATGGCTCTTTCTGTGTGTGTGTGTGTGTATCTGTGTGTGTGTCTCTGTCAACATGTATGTCACTTGCAATTTGTGTGTCTCCATGTGTGTGTTTCAGAATGTGTGACTCTCCGGCTGTTTGTGTCTCTCTCTCAGGTTGTGTGTCTCTCTCAGTGTGTGTGACTCCTTCAGTGTGAGTGTTTCTGTTTCTTACCCTGTTTGTGTGTGTCTCTGTGTGTGTGTATATCTCTCAGTGTGTGTGTCTCACTGTGAATGTGTACGTCTCTCTGCTGTGTGTGACTCTCAGGGCGTCTGTGTCTCCTTCTCAGAGTGTGTGAGTCTCTCATTCTGTGTGTCTTGCTCTCTGAGTGTGTGTGTCTCTGTGGGCCCCTGTGAGTGTGGCTCTCTCAGTGTGTGTCTGTTTCTCAGTGTGTATGTGTCTCTGTGTGTGCGTGTCTCTCTCTGTATCTGTATGTGTTTCAGTGTGAGTCTCTGAGTGTGCATGTCTCTCTTGTCTCTCTCTGTTTGGAGACTCTCTCTCACTGGTGAAATTTTTCTCTGTGAGTGTATTTCTCTGTCGCTGTGCTTGTCCCCCTATCTCTCAGTGTGTGCGTGTGTCTCTCTCTGTATGTTTATGTCCCTAAGTGTGTGTGTTCGTCTCAGTGTGTGTGTGTCTCACAATATCTGTGTTTCTCTCCCACTGTGTATGTCTCCCTCAGTGTGTGTGTCTCTCAGCATGTGTGTGTCTGTCTCTCCCTCTCAGTTTGTGTGGAGAACTCTCATTGTGTGTGTGTCTCTTTGGTGTGTGTTTCTGTGTATGTGTGGCTCTGTGTGACTCCCACAGTGTCTCTGTGTGTGTTTCTCCCATGTGTCTCTCAATGTGTGTGTGTCTGTCTCACTGTGCGTCTGCCTCAGTGTTGCGTGTCTGTTTTTAGGGATTGTGTGAGTGTCTCAGTGTGTCTGTCTCTCAGGGTGATTGTGTCTCTCAGGGTGTGTGAGTCTCTCTCTCAGTATGTCTATGTCTCTAAGCCTGTGTGTGGGTTTCACCGTGTGTGTCTCCCAATGCTTGTGCCTCTCACTCAGTGTGTATGTCTCTCCCAGTGTGTGTGTCTCTCAGTGCCTATTTCTCCTCCTCTGTGTGGATGTCTGTCTCATTGTGTGTGTCTCTCTCTGTGTGTCTCTCTCAGTGAGTGTGTCTCCTTCAGTGTGAATGTTTCTGATATGTAGCGTTTGTGTGTCTCTCTCTCTGAATGTGTATGTGTCTCAGTGTCTGTGTGTCTCAGTGTGTGTCTCTCAGTGGCTGTGTTTCTGTGTGCCTCTCCATGTATGTGTGTCTCAGTCTGTGTTTTAGTCTCTCTTTGTGTGTATGCCTCTGTCTGTTTCTCTCTCTCTGTGTGGATGTCTCTCTCTCACTCCATGTGAGTGTGTATCTCACTCTGCATGTGTTTCTCTAAGTGTGGGTGTGCCTCTGTCCACGTAGGTGACACTCTCAATTTTTGTGTCTCCGTGTGTGTCTCAGAATGTGTGACTCTCCGAGTGTTTTTGTCTCAATTTCAGGTTGTGTGTCTCTCTCAGTGTGTGTGACGCGTTCAGTGTGAGGGTTTCTGGTTCTTAGCGTGTGTGTCTCTCAGTGTGTATGTTTCTCAGTGTGTGTGTCTCCCTGTGAATGTGTGTGTCTCTCTCTTGTGTATGACTCTCAGCATGTTTGCGTCTCTCTCTCAGTGTGTGTGACTCTCAGTGTGTGTGCCTTGCTCTTTGAGTGTGTGTGTCTCTGAGGGTGCCTGTGTGTGTCTCTCTCAGTGTGTGTTTCTGGTTCTTAGTGTGTGTGTTAACCTCTGTATGTGTATGTGTCTCAGTGTGTGTGTCTCTACGTCTCTGCATTGCCTCTATGTGTATGTATCTCTCAGTCAGTGTTTTAGTCTCTGTTTGTGTGTGTGACTCTTTCTGTGTTTCTCTCTCTCTCTGCCGATGGCTCTTTCTGTGTGTGTGTGTGTATCTGTGTGTGTGTGTCTCTGTCAACATGTATGTCACTTGCAATTTGTGTGTCTCCATGTGTGTGTTTCAGAATGTGTGACTCTCCGGCTGTTTGTGTCTCTCTCTCAGGTTGTGTGTCTCTCTCAGTGTGTGTGACTCCTTCAGTGTGAGTGTTTCTGTTTCTTACCCTGTTTGTGTGTGTCTCTGTGTGTGTGTATATCTCTCAGTGTGTGTGTCTCACTGTGAATGTGTACGTCTCTCTGCTGTGTGTGACTCTCAGGGCGTCTGTGTCTCCTTCTCAGAGTGTGTGAGTCTCTCATTCTGTGTGTCTTGCTCTCTGAGTGTGTGTGTCTCTGTGGGCCCCTGTGAGTGTGGCTCTCTCAGTGTGTGTCTGTTTCTCAGTGTGTATGTGTCTCTGTGTGTGCGTGTCTCTCTCTGTATCTGTATGTGTTTCAGTGTGAGTCTCTGAGTGTGCATGTCTCTCTTGTCTCTCTCTGTTTGGAGACTCTCTCTCACTGGTGAAATTTTTCTCTGTGAGTGTATTTCTCTGTCGCTGTGCTTGTCCCCCTATCTCTCAGTGTGTGCGTGTGTCTCTCTCTGTATGTTTATGTCCCTAAGTGTGTGTGTTCGTCTCAGTGTGTGTGTGTCTCACAATATCTGTGTTTCTCTCCCACTGTGTATGTCTCCCTCAGTGTGTGTGTCTCTCAGCATGTGTGTGTCTGTCTCTCCCTCTCAGTTTGTGTGGAGAACTCTCATTGTGTGTGTGTCTCTTTGGTGTGTGTTTCTGTGTATGTGTGGCTCTGTGTGACTCCCAGAGTGTCTCTGTGTGTGTTTCTCCCATGTGTCTCTCAATGTGTGTGTGTCTGTCTCACTGTGCGTCTGCCTCAGTGTTGCGTGTCTGTTTTTAGGGATTGTGTGAGTGTCTCAGTGTGTCTGTCTCTCAGGGTGATTGTGTCTCTCAGGGTGTGTGAGTCTCTCTCTCAGTATGTCTCTGTCTCTAAGCCTGTGTGTGGGTTTCACCGTGTGTGTCTCCCAATGCTTGTGCCTCTCACTCAGTGTGTATGTCTCTCCCAGTGTGTGTGTCTCTCAGTGCCTATTTCTCCTCCTCTGTGTGGATGTCTGTCTCATTGTGTGTGTCTCTCTCTCTGTGTCTCTCTCAGTGAGTGTGTCTCCTTCAGTGTGAATGTTTCTGATATGTAGCGTGTGTGTGTCTCTCTCTCTAAATGTGTATGTGTCTCAGTGTCTGTGTGTCTCAGTGTGTTTCTCTCAGTGGCTGTGTTTCTGTGTGCCTCTCCATGTATGTGTGTCTCAGTCTGTGTTTTAGTCTCTCTTTGTGTGTATGCCTCTGTCTGTTTCTCTCTCTCTGTGTGGATGTCTCTCTCTCACTCCATGTGAGTGTGTATCTCACTCTGCATGTGTTTCTCTAAGTGTGGGTGTGCCTCTGTCCACGTAGGTGACACTCTCAATTTTTGTGTCTCAGAATGTGTGACTCTCCGAGTGTTTTTGTCTCAATTTCAGGTTGTGTGTCTCTCTCAGTGTGTGTGACGCGTTCAGTGTGAGGGTTTCTGGTTCTTAGCGTGTGTGTCTCTCAGTGTGTATGTTTCTCAGTGTGTGTGTGTCTCCCTGTGAATGTGCGTGTCTCTCTCTTGTGTATGACTCTCAGCGTGTTTGCGTCTCTCTCTCAGTGTGTGTGACTCTCAGTGTGTGTGCCTTGCTCTTTGAGTATGTGTGTCTCTGAGGGTGCCTGTGTGTGTCTCTCTCAGTGTGTGTTTCTGGTTCTTAGTGTATGTGTTAACCTCTGTATGTGTATGTGTCTCAGTGTGTGTGTCTCTACGTCTCTGCATTGCCTCTATGTGTATGTATCTCTCAGTCAGTGTTTTGGTCTCTGTTTGTGTGTGTGACTCTTTCTGTGTTTCTCTCTCTCTCTGCCGATGGCTCTTTCTGTGTGTGTGTGTGTGTATCTGTGTGTGTGTCTCTGTCAACATGTATGTCACTTGCAATTTGTGTGTCTCCATGTGTGTGTTTCAGAATGTGTGACTCTCCGGCTGTTTGTGTCTCTCTCTCAGGTTGTGTGTCTCTCTCAGTGTGTGTGACTCCTTCAGTGTGAGTGTTTCTGTTTCTTACCCTGTTTGTGTGTGTCTCTGTGTGTGTGTATATCTCTCAGTGTGTGTGTCTCACTGTGAATGTGTACGTCTCTCTGCTGTGTGTGACTCTCAGGGCGTCTGTGTCTCCTTCTCAGAGTGTGTGAGTCTCTCATTCTGTGTGTCTTGCTCTCTGAGTGTGTGTGTCTCTGTGGGCCCCTGTGAGTGTGGCTCTCTCAGTGTGTGTCTGTTTCTCAGTGTGTATGTGTCTCTGTGTGTGCGTGTCTCTCTCTGTATCTGTATGTGTTTCAGTGTGAGTCTCTGAGTGTGCATGTCTCTCTTGTCTCTCTCTGTTTGGAGACTCTCTCTCACTGGTGAAATTTTTCTCTGTGAGTGTATTTCTCTGTCGCTGTGCTTGTCCCCCTATCTCTCAGTGTGTGCGTGTGTCTCTCTCTGTATGTTTATGTCCCTAAGTGTGTGTGTTCGTCTCAGTGTGTGTGTGTCTCACAATATCTGTGTTTCTCTCCCACTGTGTATGTCTCCCTCAGTGTGTGTGTCTCTCAGCATGTGTGTGTCTGTCTCTCCCTCTCAGTTTGTGTGGAGAACTCTCATTGTGTGTGTGTCTCTTTGGTGTGTGTTTCTGTGTATGTGTGGCTCTGTGTGACTCCCAGAGTGTCTCTGTGTGTGTTTCTCCCATGTGTCTCTCAATGTGTGTGTGTCTGTCTCACTGTGCGTCTGCCTCAGTGTTGCGTGTCTGTTTTTAGGGATTGTGTGAGTGTCTCAGTGTGTCTGTCTCTCAGGGTGATTGTGTCTCTCAGGGTGTGTGAGTCTCTCTCTCAGTATGTCTATGTCTCTAAGCCTGTGTGTGGGTTTCACCGTGTGTGTCTCCCAATGCTTGTGCCTCTCACTCAGTGTGTATGTCTCTCCCAGTGTGTGTGTCTCTCAGTGCCTATTTCTCCTCCTCTGTGTGGATGTCTGTCTCATTGTGTGTGTCTCTCTCTGTGTGTCTCTCTCAGTGAGTGTGTCTCCTTCAGTGTGAATGTTTCTGATATGTAGCGTGTGTGTGTCTCTCTCTCTGAATGTGTATGTGTCTCAGTGTCTGTGTGTCTCAGTGTGTGTCTCTCAGTGGCTGTGTTTCTGTGTGCCTCTCCATGTATGTGTGTCTCAGTCTGTGTTTTAGTCTCTCTTTGTGTGTATGCCTCTGTCTGTTTCTCTCTCTCTGTGTGGATGTCTCTCTCTCACTCCATGTGAGTGTGTATCTCACTCTGCATGTGTTTCTCTAAGTGTGGGTGTGCCTCTGTCCACGTAGGTGACACTCTCAATTTTTGTGTCTCCGTGTGTGTCTCAGAATGTGTGACTCTCCGAGTGTTTTTGTCTCAATTTCAGGTTGTGTGTCTCTCTCAGTGTGTGTGACGCGTTCAGTGTGAGGGTTTCTGGTTCTTAGCGTGTGTGTCTCTCAGTGTTTATGTTTCTCAGTGTGTGTGTCTCCCTGTGAATGTGTGTGTCTCTCTCTTGTGTATGACTCTCAGCATGTTTGCGTCTCTCTCTCAGTGTGTGTGACTCTCAGTGTGTGTGCCTTGCTCTTTGAGTGTGTGTGTCTCTGAGGGTGCCTGTGTGTGTCTCTCTCAGTGTGTGTTTCTGGTTCTTAGTGTGTGTGTTAACCTCTGTATGTGTATGTGTCTCAGTGTGTGTGTCTCTACGTCTCTGCATTGCCTCTATGTGTATGTATCTCTCAGTCAGTGTTTTAGTCTCTGTTTGTGTGTGTGACTCTTTCTGTGTTTCTCTCTCTCTCTGCCGATGGCTCTTTCTGTGTGTGTGTGTGTATCTGTGTGTGTGTGTCTCTGTCAACATGTATGTCACTTGCAATTTGTGTGTCTCCATGTGTGTGTTTCAGAATGTGTGACTCTCCGGCTGTTTGTGTCTCTCTCTCAGGTTGTGTGTCTCTCTCAGTGTGTGTGACTCCTTCAGTGTGAGTGTTTCTGTTTGTTACCCTGTTTGTGTGTGTCTCTGTGTGTGTGTATATCTCTCAGTGTGTGTGTCTCACTGTGAATGTGTACGTCTCTCTGCTGTGTGTGACTCTCAGGGCGTCTGTGTCTCCTTCTCAGAGTGTGTGAGTCTCTCATTCTGTGTGTCTTGCTCTCTGAGTGTGTGTGTCTCTGTGGGCCCCTGTGAGTGTGGCTCTCTCAGTGTGTGTCTGTTTCTCAGTGTGTATGTGTCTCTGTGTGTGCGTGTCTCTCTCTGTATCTGTATGTGTTTCAGTGTGAGTCTCTGAGTGTGCATGTCTCTCTTGTCTCTCTCTGTTTGGAGACTCTCTCTCACTGGTGAAATTTTTCTCTGTGAGTGTATTTCTCTGTCGCTGTGCTTGTCCCCCTATCTCTCAGTGTGTGCGTGTGTCTCTCTCTGTATGTTTATGTCCCTAAGTGTGTGTGTTCGTCTCAGTGTGTGTGTGTCTCACAATATCTGTGTTTCTCTCCCACTGTGTATGTCTCCCTCAGTGTGTGTGTCTCTCAGCATGTGTGTGTCTGTCTCTCCCTCTCAGTTTGTGTGGAGAACTCTCATTGTGTGTGTGTCTCTTTGGTGTGTGTTTCTGTGTATGTGTGGCTCTGTGTGACTCCCAGAGTGTCTCTGTGTGTGTTTCTCCCATGTGTCTCTCAATGTGTGTGTGTCTGTCTCACTGTGCGTCTGCCTCAGTGTTGCGTGTCTGTTTTTAGGGATTGTGTGAGTGTCTCAGTGTGTCTGTCTCTCAGGGTGATTGTGTCTCTCAGGGTGTGTGAGTCTCTCTCTCAGTATGTCTCTGTCTCTAAGCCTGTGTGTGGGTTTCACCGTGTGTGTCTCCCAATGCTTGTGCCTCTCACTCAGTGTGTATGTCTCTCCCAGTGTGTGTGTCTCTCAGTGCCTATTTCTCCTCCTCTGTGTGGATGTCTGTCTCATTGTGTGTGTCTCTCTCTCTGTGTCTCTCTCAGTGAGTGTGTCTCCTTCAGTGTGAATGTTTCTGATATGTAGCGTGTGTGTGTCTCTCTCTCTAAATGTGTATGTGTCTCAGTGTCTGTGTGTCTCAGTGTGTTTCTCTCAGTGGCTGTGTTTCTGTGTGCCTCTCCATGTATGTGTGTCTCAGTCTGTGTTTTAGTCTCTCTTTGTGTGTATGCCTCTGTCTGTTTCTCTCTCTCTGTGTGGATGTCTCTCTCTCACTCCATGTGAGTGTGTATCTCACTCTGCATGTGTTTCTCTAAGTGTGGGTGTGCCTCTGTCCACGTAGGTGACACTCTCAATTTTTGTGTCTCAGAATGTGTGACTCTCCGAGTGTTTTTGTCTCAATTTCAGGTTGTGTGTCTCTCTCAGTGTGTGTGACGCGTTCAGTGTGAGGGTTTCTGGTTCTTAGCGTGTGTGTCTCTCAGTGTGTATGTTTCTCAGTGTGTGTGTGTCTCCCTGTGAATGTGTGTGTCTCTCTCTTGTGTACGACTCTCAGCGTGTTTGCATCTCTCTCTCAGTGTGTGTGACTCTCAGTGTGTGTGCCTTGCTCTTTGAGTGTGTGTGTCTCTGAGGGTGCCTGTGTGTGTCTCTCTCAGTGTGTGTTTCTGGTTCTTAGTGTGTGTGTTAACCTCTGTATGTGTATGTGTCTCAGTGTGTGTGTCTCTACGTCTCTGCATTGCCTCTATGTGTATGTATCTCTCAGTCAGTGTTTTAGTCTCTGTTTGTGTGTGTGACTCTTTCTGTGTTTCTCTCTCTCTCTGCCGATGGCTCTTTCTCTGTGTGTGTGTGTGTGTATCTGTGTGTGTGTGTCTCTGTCAACATGTATGTCACTTGCAATTTGTGTGTCTCCATGTGTGTGTTTCAGAATGTGTGACTCTCCGGCTGTTTGTGTCTCTCTCTCAGGTTGTGTGTCTCTCTCAGTGTGTGTGACTCCTTCAGTGTGAGTGTTTCTGTTTCTTACCCTGTTTGTGTGTGTCTCTGTGTGTGTGTATGTCTCTCAGTGTGTGTGTCTCACTGTGAATGTGTACGTCTCTCTGCTGTGTGTGACTCTCAGGGCGTCTGTGTCTCCTTCTCAGAGTGTGTGATTCTCTCATTCTGTGTGTCTTGCTCTCTGAGTGTGTGTGTCTCTGTGGGCCCCTGTGAGTGTGGCTCTCTCAGTGTGTGTGTGTCTGTTTCTCAGTGTGTATGTGTCTCTGTGTGTGCGTGTCTCTCTCTGTATCTGTATGTGTTTCAGTGTGAGTCTCTGAGTGTGCATGTCTCTCTTGTCTCTCTCTGTTTGGAGATTCTCTCTCAGTGGTGAAGTCTTTCTCTGTGAGTGTTATTTCTCTCTCGCTGTGTTTGTCCCCCTATCTCTCAGCATGTGCCTGTGTCTCTCTCTGTATGTTTATATCCCGAAGTGTGTGTGTGCGCGTCTCAGTGTGCGTGTGTCTCACAATATCTGTGTCTCTCTCCCACTGTGTATGTCTCCCTCAGTGTGTGTGTCTCTCAGCATGTGTGTGTCTGTCTCTCTCTCTCAGTTTGTGTGGAGAACTCTCATTGTGTGTGTGTCGTTATGGTGGGTGTTTCTGTGTGTGTGTGTCTCTGTGTGACTCCCACAGTGTCTCTGTGTGTGTTTCTCCCATGTGTCTCTCAATGCGTGTGTGTCTGTCTCACTGTGCGTCTGCCTCAGTGTTGCGTGTCTGTTTTTAGGGATTGTGTGAGTGTCTCAGTGTGTCTGTCTCTCAGGGTGTTTGTGTCTCTCAGGGTGTGTGAGTCTCTCTCTCAGTATGTCTCTGTCTCTAAGCCTGTGTGTGGGTTTCACCGTGTGTGTCTCCCAATGTTTGTGCCTCTCACTCAGTGTGTATGTCTCTCCCAGTGTGTGTGTCTCTCAGTGCCTATTTCTCCTCCTCTGTGTGGATGTCTGTCTCATTGTGTGTGTCTCTCTCTGTGTGTCTCTCTCAGTGAGTGTGTCTCCTTCAGTGTGAATGTTTCTGATATGTAGCGTGTGTGTGTCTCTCTCTCTGAATGTGTATGTGTCTCAGTGTCTGTGTGTCTCAGTGTGTGTCTCTCAGTGGCTGTGTTTCTGTGTGCCTCTCCATGTATGTGTGTCTCAGTCTGTGTTTTAGTCTCTCTTTGTGTGTATGCCTCTGTCTGTTTCTCTCTCTCTGTGTGGATGTCTCTCTCTCACTCCATGTGAGTGTGTATCTCACTCTGCATGTGTTTCTCTAAGTGTGGGTGTGCCTCTGTCCACGTAGGTGACACTCTCAATTTTTGTGTCTCCGTGTGTGTCTCAGAATGTGTGACTCTCCGAGTGTTTTTGTCTCAATTTCAGGTTGTGTGTCTCTCTCAGTGTGTGTGACGTGTTCAGTGTGAGGGTTTCTGGTTCTTAGCGTGTGTGTCTCTCAGTGTTTATGTTTCTCAGTGTGTGTGTCTCCCTGTGAATGTGTGTGTCTCTCTCTTGTGTATGACTCTCAGCGTGTTTGCGTCTCTCTCTCAGTGTGTGTGACTCTCAGTGTGTGTGCCTTGCTCTTTGAGTGTGTGTGTCTCTGAGGGTGCCTGTGTGTGTCTCTCTCAGTGTGTGTTTCTGGTTCTTAGTGTGTGTGTTAACCTCTGTATGTGTATGTGTCTCAGTGTGTGTGTCTCTATGTGTCTCTGCATTGCCTCTACGTGTATGTATCTCTCAGTCAGTGTTTTGGTCTCTGTTTGTGTGTGTGACTCTTTCTGTGTTTCTCTCTCTCTCTGCGGATGGCTCGTTCTCTGTGTGTGTGTGTGTGTATCTGTGTGTGTGTGTCTCAGTCAACATGTATGTCACTTGCAATTTGTGTGTCTCCATGTGTGTCTTTCAGAATGTGTGACTCTCTGGCTGTTTGTGTCTCTCTCAGGTTGTGTGTCTCTCTCAGTGTGTGTGACTCCTTCAGTGTGAGTGTTTCTGTTTCTTACCCTGTTTGTGTGTGTCTCTGTGTGTGTGTATGTCTCTCAGTGTGTGTGTCTCACTGTGAATGTGTACGTCTCTCTGCTGTGTGTGTCTCTCAGGGCGTTTGTGTCTCCTTCTCAGTGTGTGTGACTCTCTCATTCTGTGTGTCTTGCTCTCTGAGTGTGTGTGTCTCTGTGGGCCCCTGTGAGTGTGGCTCTCTCAGTGTGTGTCTGTTTCTCAGTGTGTATGTGTCTCTGTGTGTGCGTGTCTCTCTCTGTATCTGTATGTGTTTCAGTGTGAGTCTCTGAGTGTGCATGTCTCTCTTGTCTCTCTCTGTTTGCAGACTCTCTCTCACTGGTGAAATTTTTCTCTGTGAGTGTATTTCTCTGTCGCTGTGCTTGTCCCCCTATCTCTCAGTGTGTGCGTGTGTCTCTCTCTGTATGTTTATGTCCCTAAGTGTGTGTGTTCGTCTCAGTGTGTGTGTGTCTCACAATATCTGTGTCTCTCTCCCACTGTGTATGTCTCCCTCAGTGTGTGTGTCTCTCAGCATGTGTGTGTCTGTCTCTCTCTCTCAGTTTGTGTGGAGAACTCTCATTGTGTGTGTGTCTTTATGGTGTGTGTTTCTGTGTATGTGTGGCTCTGTGTGACTCCCAGAGTGTCTCTGTGTGTGTTTCTCCCATGAGTCTCTCAATGTGTGTGTGTCTGTCTCACTGTGCGTCTGCCTCAGTGTTGCGTGTCTGTTTTTAGGGATTGTGTGAGTGTCTCAGTGTGTCTGTCTCTCAGGGTGTTTCTGTCTCTCAGGGTGTGTGAGTCTCTCTCTCAGTATGTCTATGTCTCTAAGCCTGTGTGTGGGTTTCACCGTGTGTGTCTCCCAATATTTGTGCCTCTCACTCAGTGTGTATGTCTCTCCCAGTGTGTGTGTCTCTCAGTGCCTATTTCTCCTCCTCTGTGTGGATGTCTGTCTCATTGTGTGTGTCTCTCTCTGTGTGTCTCTCTCAGTGAGTGTGTCTCCTTCAGTGTGAATGTTTCTGATATGTAGCATGTGTGTGTCTCTCTCTCTGAATGTGTATGTGTCTCAGTGTCTGTGTGTCTCAGTGTGTGTCTCTCAGTGGCTGTGTTTCTGTGTGCCTCTCCATGTATGTGTGTCTCAGTCTGTGTTTTAGTCTCTCTTTGTGTGTATGCCTCTGTCTGTTTCTCTCTCTCTGTGTGGATGTCTCTCTCTCACTCCATGTGAGTGTGTATCTCACTCTGCATGTGTTTCTCTAAGTGTGGGTGTGCCTCTGTCCACGTAGGTGACACTCTCAATTTTTGTGTCTCAGAATGTGTGACTCTCCGAGTGTTTTTGTCTCAATTTCAGGTTGTGTGTCTCTCTCAGTGTGTGTGACGCGTTCAGTGTGAGGGTTTCTGGTTCTTAGCATGTGTGTCTCTCAGTGTGTATGTTTCTCAGTGTGTGTGTGTCTCCCTGTGAATGTGCGTGTCTCTCTCTTGTGTATGACTCTCAGCGTGTTTGCGTCTCTCTCTCAGTGTGTGTGACTCTCAGTGTGTGTGCCTTGCTCTTTGAGTGTGTGTGTCTCTGAGGGTGCCTGTGTGTGTCTCTCTCAGTGTGTGTTTCTGGTTCTTAGTGTGTGTGTTAACCTCTGTATGTGTATGTGTCTCAGTGTGTGTGTCTCTATGTGTCTCTGAGTAGCCTCTACGTGTATGTATCTCTCAGTCAGTGTTTTAGTCTCTGTTTGTGTGTGTGACTCTTTCTGTGTTTCTCCCTCTCTCTGCCGATGGCTCTTTCTCTGTGTGTGTGTGTGTATCTGTGTGTGTGTGTCTCTGTCAACATGTATGTCACTTGCAATTTGTGTGTCTCCATGTGTGTGTTTCAGAATGTGTGACTCTCTGGCTGTTTGTGTCTCTCTCTCAGGTTGTGTGTCTCTCTCAGTGTGTCTGACTCCTTCAGTGTGAGTGTTTCTGTTTCTTACCCTGTTTGTATGTGTCTCTGTGTGTGTGTATGTCTCTCAGTGTGTGTGTCTCACTGTGAATGTGTACGTCTCTCTGCTGTGTGTGACTCTCAGGGCGTCTGTGTCTCCTTCTCAGAGTGTGTGAGTCTCTCATTCTGTGTGTCTTGCTCTCTGAGTGTGTGTGTCTCTGTGGGCCCCTGTGAGTGTGGCTCTCTCAGTGTGTGTGTGTCTGTTTCTCAGTGTGTATGTGTCTCTGTGTGTGCGTGTCTCTCTCTGTATCTGTATGTGTTTCAGTGTGAGTCTCTGAGTGTGCATGTCTCTCTTGTCTCTCTCTGTTTGGAGACTCTCTCTCAGTGGTGAAGTCTTTCTCTGTGAGTGTTATTTCTCTCTCGCTGTGTTTGTCCCCCTATCTCTCAGCGTGTGCCTGTGTCTCTCTCTGTATGTTTATATCCCGAAGTGTGTGTGTGCGTCTCAGTGTGCGTGTGTCTCACAATATCTGTGTCTCTCTCCCACTGTGTATGTCTCCCTCAGTGTGTGTGTCTCTCAGCATGTGTGTGTCTGTCTCTCTCTCTCAGTTTGTGTGGAGAACTCTCATTGTGTGTGTGTCGTTATGGTGGGTGTTTCTGTGTGTGTGTGTCTCTGTGTGACTCCCACAGTGTCTCTGTGTGTGTTTCTCCCATGTGTCTCTCAATGCGTGTGTGTCTGTCTCACTGTGCGTCTGCCTCAGTGTTGCGTGTCTGTTTTTAGGGATTGTGTGAGTGTCTCAGTGTGTCTGTCTCTCAGGGTGTTTGTGTCTCTCAGGGTGTGTGAGTCTCGCTCTCAGTATGTCTATGTCTCTAAGCCTGTGTGTGGGTTTCACCGTGTGTGTCTCCCAATGTTTGTGCCTCTCACTCAGTGTGTATGTCTCTCCCAGTGTGTGTGTCTCTCAGTGCCTTTTTCTCCTCCTCTGTGTGGATGTCTGTCTCATTGTGTGTGTCTCTCTCTGTGTGTCTCTCTCAGTGAGTGTGTCTCCTTCAGTGTGAATGTTTCTGATATGTAGCGTGTGTGTGTCTCTCTCTCTGAATGTGTATGTGTCTCAGTGTGTCTGTGTCTCAGTGTGTGTCTCTCAGTGGCTGTGTTTCTGTGTGCCTCTCCATGTATGTGTGTCTCAGTCTGTGTTTTAGTCTCTCTTTGTGTGTATGCCTCTGTCTGTTTCTCTCTCTCTCTGTGGATGTCTCTCTCTCACTCCATGTGAGTGTGTATCTCACTCTGCATGTGTTTCTCTAAGTGTGGGTGTGCCTCTGTCCACGTAGGTGACACTCTCAATTTTTGTGTCTCAGAATGTGTGACTCTCCGAGTGTTTTTGTCTCAATTTCAGGTTGTGTGTCTCTCTCAGTGTGTGTGACGCGTTCAGTGTGAGGGTTTCTGGTGCTTAACGTGTGTGTCTCTCAGTGTGTATGTTTCTCAGTGTGTGTGTGTCTCCCTGTGAATGTGCGTGTCTCTCTCTTGTGTATGACTCTCAGCGTGTTTGCGTCTCTCTCTCAGTGTGTGTGACTCTCAGTGTGTGTGCCTTGCTCTTTGAGTGTGTGTGTCTCTGAGGGTGCCTGTGTGTGTCTCTCTCAGTGTGTGTTTCTGGTTCTTAGTGTGTGTGTTAACCTCTGTATGTGTATGTGTCTCAGTGTGTGTGTCTCTACGTCTCTGCATTGCCTCTATGTGTATGTATCTCTCAGTCAGTGTTTTAGTCTCTGTTTGTGTGTGTGACTCTTTCTGTGTTTCTCTCTCTCTCTGCCGATGGCTCTTACTGTGTGTGTGTGTGTGTATCTGTGTGTGTGTCTCTGTCAACATGTATGTCACTTGCAATTTGTGTGTCTCCATGTGTGTGTTTCAGAATGTGTGACTCTCCGGCTGTTTGTGTCTCTCTCTCAGGTTGTGTGTCTCTCTCATTGTGTGTGACTCCTTCAGTGTGAGTGTTTCTGTTTCTTACCCTGTTTGTGTGTGTCTCTGTGTGTGTGTATATCTCTCAGTGTGTGTGTCTCACTGTGAATGTGTACGTCTCTCTGCTGTGTGTGACTCTCAGGGCGTCTGTGTCTCCTTCTCAGAGTGTGTGAGTCTCTCATTCTGTGTGTCTTGCTCTCTGAGTGTGTGTGTCTCTGTGGGCCCCTGTGAGTGTGGCTCTCTCAGTGTGTGTCTGTTTCTCAGTGTGTATGTGTCTCTGTGTGTGCGTGTCTCTCTCTGTATCTGTATGTGTTTCAGTGTGAGTCTCTGAGTGTGCATGTCTCTCTTGTCTCTCTCTGTTTGCAGACTCTCTCTCACTGGTGAAATTTTTCTCTGTGAGTGTATTTCTCTGTCGCTGTGCTTGTCCCCCTATCTCTCAGTGTGTGCGTGTGTCTCTCTCTGTATGTTTATGTCCCTAAGTGTGTGTGTTCGTCTCAGTGTGTGTGTGTCTCACAATATCTGTGTCTCTCTCCCACTGTGTATGTCTCCCTCAGTGTGTGTGTCTCTCAGCATGTGTGTGTCTGTCTCTCTCTCTCAGTTTGTGTGGAGAACTCTCATTGTGTGTGTGTCTTTATGGTGTGTGTTTCTGTGTATGTGTGGCTCTGTGTGACTCCCAGAGTGTCTCTGTGTGTGTTTCTCCCATGAGTCTCTCAATGTGTGTGTGTCTGTCTCACTGTGCCTCTGCCTCAGTGTTGCGTGTCTGTTTTTAGGGATTGTGTGAGTGTCTCAGTGTGTCTGTCTCTCAGGGTGTTTCTGTCTCTCAGGGTGTGTGAGTCTCTCTCTCAGTATGTCTCTGTCTCTAAGCCTGTGTGTGGGTTTCACCGTGTGTGTCTCCCAATATTTGTGCCTCTCACTCAGTGTGTATGTCTCTCCCAGTGTGTGTGTCTCTCAGTGCCTATTTCTCCTCCTCTGTGTGGATGTCTGTCTCATTGTGTGTGTCTCTCTCTGTGTGTCTCTCTCAGTGAGTGTGTCTCCTTCAGTGTGAATGTTTCTGATATGTAGCGTGTGTGTGTCTCTCTCTCTGAATGTGTATGTGTCTCAGTGTCTGTGTGTCTCAGTGTGTGTCTCTCAGTGGCTGTGTTTCTGTGTGCCTCTCCATGTATGTGTGTCTCAGTCTGTGTTTTAGTCTCTCTTTGTGTGTATGCCTCTGTCTGTTTCTCTCTCTCTGTGTGGATGTCTCTCTCTCACTCCATGTGAGTGTGTATCTCACTCTGCATGTGTTTCTCTAAGTGTGGGTGTGCCTCTGTCCACGTAGGTGACACTCTCAATTTTTGTGTCTCAGAATGTGTGACTCTCCGAGTGTTTTTGTCTCAATTTCAGGTTGTGTGTCTCTCTCAGTGTGTGTGACGCGTTCAGTGTGAGGGTTTCTGGTTCTTAGCATGTGTGTCTCTCAGTGTGTATGTTTCTCAGTGTGTGTGTGTCTCCCTGTGAATGTGCGTGTCTCTCTCTTGTGTATGACTCTCAGCGTGTTTGCGTCTCTCTCTCAGTGTGTGTGACTCTCAGTGTGTGTGCCTTGCTCTTTGAGTGTGTGTGTCTCTGAGGGTGCCTGTGTGTGTCTCTCTCAGTGTGTGTTTCTGGTTCTTAGTGTGTGTGTTAACCTCTGTATGTGTATGTGTCTCAGTGTGTGTGTCTCTATGTGTCTCTGAGTAGCCTCTACGTGTATGTATCTCTCAGTCAGTGTTTTAGTCTCTGTTTGTGTGTGTGACTCTTTCTGTGTTTCTCCCTCTCTCTGCCGATGGCTCTTTCTCTGTGTGTGTGTGTGTATCTGTGTGTGTGTGTCTCTGTCAACATGTATGTCACTTGCAGTTTGTGTGTCTCCATGTGTGTGTTTCAGAATGTGTGACTCTCTGGCTGTTTGTGTCTCTCTCTCAGGTTGTGTGTCTCTCTCAGTGTGTCTGACTCCTTCAGTGTGAGTGTTTCTGTTTCTTACCCTGTTTGTATGTGTCTCTGTGTGTGTGTATGTCTCTCAGTGTGTGTGTCTCACTGTGAATGTGTACGTCTCTCTGCTGTGTGTGACTCTCAGGGCGTCTGTGTCTCCTTCTCAGAGTGTGTGAGTCTCTCATTCTGTGTGTCTTGCTCTCTGAGTGTGTGTGTCTCTGTGGGCCCCTGTGAGTGTGGCTCTCTCAGTGTGTGTGTGTCTGTTTCTCAGTGTGTATGTGTCTCTGTGTGTGCGTGTCTCTCTCTGTATCTGTATGTGTTTCAGTGTGAGTCTCTGAGTGTGCATGTCTCTCTTGTCTCTCTCTGTTTGGAGACTCTCTCTCAGTGGTGAAGTCTTTCTCTGTGAGTGTTATTTCTCTCTCGCTGTGTTTGTCCCCCTATCTCTCAGCGTGTGCCTGTGTCTCTCTCTGTATGTTTATATCCCGAAGTGTGTGTGTGCGTCTCAGTGTGCGTGTGTCTCAAAATATCTGTGTCTCTCTCCCACTGTGTATGTCTCCCTCAGTGTGTGTGTCTCTCAGCATGTGTGTGTCTGTCTCTCTCTCTCAGTTTGTGTGGAGAACTCTCATTGTGTGTGTGTCGTTATGGTGGGTGTTTCTGTGTGTGTGTGTCTCTGTGTGACTCCCACAGTGTCTCTGTGTGTGTTTCTCCCATGTGTCTCTCAATGCGTGTGTGTCTGTCTCACTGTGCGTCTGCCTCAGTGTTGCGTGTCTGTTTTTAGGGATTGTGTGAGTGTCTCAGTGTGTCTGTCTCTCAGGGTGTTTCTGTCTCTCAGGGTGTGTGAGTCTCTCTCTCAGTATGTCTATGTCTCTAAGCCTGTGTGTGGGTTTCACCGTGTGTGTCTCCCAATGTTTGTGCCTCTCACTCAGTGTGTATGTCTCTCCCAGTGTGTGTGTCTCTCAGTGCCTTTTTCTCCTCCTCTGTGTGGATGTCTGTCTCATTGTGTGTGTCTCTCTCTGTGTGTCTCTCTCAGTGAGTGTGTCTCCTTCAGTGTGAATGTTTCTGATATGTAGCGTGTGTGTGTCTCTCTCTCTGAATGTGTATGTGTCTCAGTGTGTGTGTGTCTCAGTGTGTGTCTCTCAGTGGCTGTGTTTCTGTGTGCCTCTCCATGTATGTGTGTCTCAGTCTGTGTTTTAGTCTCTCTTTGTGTGTATGCCTCTGTCTGTTTCTCTCTCTCTCTGTGGATGTCTCTCTCTCACTCCATGTGAGTGTGTATCTCACTCTGCATGTGTTTCTCTAAGTGTGGGTGTGCCTCTGTCCACGTAGGTGACACTCTCAATTTTTGTGTCTCAGAATGTGTGACTCTCTGAGTGTTTTTGTCTCAATTTCAGGTTGTGTGTCTCTCTCAGTGTGTGTGACGCGTTCAGTGTGAGGGTTTCTGGTTCTTAGCGTGTGTGTCTCTCAGTGTGTATGTTTCTCAGTGTGTGTGTGTCTCCCTGTGAATGTGCGTGTCTCTCTCTTGTGTATGACTCTCAGCGTGTTTGCGTCTCTCTCTCAGTGTGTGTGACTCTCAGTGTGTGTGCCTTGCTCTTTGAGTGTGTGTGTCTCTGAGGGTGCCTGTGTGTGTCTCTCTCAGTGTGTGTTTCTGGTTCTTAGTGTGTGTGTTAACCTCTGTATGTGTATGTGTCTCAGTGTGTGTGTCTCTACGTCTCTGCATTGCCTCTATGTGTATGTATCTCTCAGTCAGTGTTTTAGTCTCTGTTTGTGTGTGTGACTCTTTCTGTGTTTCTCTCTCTCTCTGCCGATGGCTCTTTCTGTGTGTGTGTGTGTGTATCTGTGTGTGTGTCTCTGTCAACATGTATGTCACTTGCAATTTGTGTGTCTCCATGTGTGTGTTTCAGAATGTGTGACTCTCCGGCTGTTTGTGTCTCTCTCTCAGGTTGTGTGTCTCTCTCAGTGTGTGTGACTCCTTCAGTGTGAGTGTTTCTGTTTCTTACCCTGTTTGTGTGTGTCTCTGTGTGTGTGTATATCTCTCAGTGTGTGTGTCTCACTGTGAATGTGTACGTCTCTCTGCTGTGTGTGACTCTCAGGGCGTCTGTGTCTCCTTCTCAGAGTGTGTGAGTCTCTCATTCTGTGTGTCTTGCTCTCTGAGTGTGTGTGTCTCTGTGGGCCCCTGTGAGTGTGGCTCTCTCAGTGTGTGTCTGTTTCTCAGTGTGTATGTGTCTCTGTGTGTGCGTGTCTCTCTCTGTATCTGTATGTGTTTCAGTGTGAGTCTCTGAGTGTGCATGTCTCTCTTGTCTCTCTCTGTTTGGAGACTCTCTCTCACTGGTGAAATTTTTCTCTGTGAGTGTATTTCTCTGTCGCTGTGCTTGTCCCCCTATCTCTCAGTGTGTGCGTGTGTCTCTCTCTGTATGTTTATGTCCCTAAGTGTGTGTGTTCGTCTCAGTGTGTGTGTGTCTCACAATATCTGTGTTTCTCTCCCACTGTGTATGTCTCCCTCAGTGTGTGTGTCTCTCAGCATGTGTGTGTCTGTCTCTCTCTCTCAGTTTGTGTGGAGAACTCTCATTGTGTGTGTGTCTCTTTGGTGTGTGTTTCTGTGTATGTGTGGCTCTGTGTGACTCCCAGAGTGTCTCTGTGTGTGTTTCTCCCATGTGTCTCTCAATGTGTGTGTGTCTGTCTCACTGTGCGTCTGCCTCAGTGTTGCGTGTCTGTTTTTAGGGATTGTGTGAGTGTCTCAGTGTGTCTGTCTCTCAGGGTGATTGTGTCTCTCAGGGTGTGTGAGTCTCTCTCTCAGTATGTCTCTGTCTCTAAGCCTGTGTGTGGGTTTCACCGTGTGTGTCTCCCAATGCTTGTGCCTCTCACTCAGTGTGTATGTCTCTCCCAGTGTGTGTGTCTCTCAGTGCCTATTTCTCCTCCTCTGTGTGGATGTCTGTCTCATTGTGTGTGTCTCTCTCTGTGTGTCTCTCTCAGTGAGTGTGTCTCCTTCAGTGTGAATGTTTCTGATATGTAGCGTGTGTGTGTCTCTCTCTCTGAATGTGTATGTGTCTCAGTGTCTGTGTGTCTCAGTGTGTGTCTCTCAGTGGCTGTGTTTCTGTGTGCCTCTCCATGTATGTGTGTCTCAGTCTGTGTTTTAGTCTCTCTTTGTGTGTATGCCTCTGTCTGTTTCTCTCTCTCTGTGTGGATGTCTCTCTCTCACTCCATGTGAGTGTGTATCTCACTCTGCATGTGTTTCTCTAAGTGTGGGTGTGCCTCTGTCCACGTAGGTGACACTCTCAATTTTTGTGTCTCAGAATGTGTGACTCTCCGAGTGTTTTTGTCTCAATTTCAGGTTGTGTGTCTCTCTCAGTGTGTGTGACGCGTTCAGTGTGAGGGTTTCTGGTTCTTAGCATGTGTGTCTCTCAGTGTGTATGTTTCTCAGTGTGTGTGTGTCTCCCTGTGAATGTGCGTGTCTCTCTCTTGTGTATGACTCTCAGCGTGTTTGCGTCTCTCTCTCAGTGTGTGTGACTCTCAGTGTGTGTGCCTTGCTCTTTGAGTGTGTGTGTCTCTGAGGGTGCCTGTGTGTGTCTCTCTCAGTGTGTGTTTCTGGTTCTTAGTGTGTGTGTTAACCTCTGTATGTGTATGTGTCTCAGTGTGTGTGTCTCTATGTGTCTCTGAGTAGCCTCTACGTGTATGTATCTCTCAGTCAGTGTTTTAGTCTCTGTTTGTGTGTGTGACTCTTTCTGTGTTTCTCCCTCTCTCTGCCGATGGCTCTTTCTCTGTGTGTGTGTGTGTATCTGTGTGTGTGTGTCTCTGTCAACATGTATGTCACTTGCAGTTTGTGTGTCTCCATGTGTGTGTTTCAGAATGTGTGACTCTCTGGCTGTTTGTGTCTCTCTCTCAGGTTGTGTGTCTCTCTCAGTGTGTCTGACTCCTTCAGTGTGAGTGTTTCTGTTTCTTACCCTGTTTGTATGTGTCTCTGTGTGTGTGTATGTCTCTCAGTGTGTGTGTCTCACTGTGAATGTGTACGTCTCTCTGCTGTGTGTGACTCTCAGGGCGTCTGTGTCTCCTTCTCAGAGTGTGTGAGTCTCTCATTCTGTGTGTCTTGCTCTCTGAGTGTGTGTGTCTCTGTGGGCCCCTGTGAGTGTGGCTCTCTCAGTGTGTGTGTGTCTGTTTCTCAGTGTGTATGTGTCTCTGTGTGTGCGTGTCTCTCTCTGTATCTGTATGTGTTTCAGTGTGAGTCTCTGAGTGTGCATGTCTCTCTTGTCTCTCTCTGTTTGGAGACTCTCTCTCAGTGGGGAAGTCTTTCTCTGTGAGTGTTATTTCTCTCTCGCTGTGTTTGTCCCCCTATCTCTCAGCGTGTGCCTGTGTCTCTCTCTGTATGTTTATATCCCGAAGTGTGTGTGTGCGTCTCAGTGTGCGTGTGTCTCACAATATCTGTGTCTCTCTCCCACTGTGTATGTCTCCCTCAGTGTGTGTGTCTCTCAGCATGTGTGTGTCTGTCTCTCTCTCTCAGTTTGTGTGGAGAACTCTCATTGTGTGTGTGTCGTTATGGTGGGTGTTTCTGTGTGTGTGTGTCTCTGTGTGACTCCCACAGTGTCTCTGTGTGTGTTTCTCCCATGTGTCTCTCAATGCGTGTGTGTCTGTCTCACTGTGCGTCTGCCTCAGTGTTGCGTGTCTGTTTTTAGGGATTGTGTGAGTGTCTCAGTGTGTCTGTCTCTCAGGGTGTTTGTGTCTCTCAGGGTGTGTGAGTCTCTCTCTCAGTATGTCTCTGTCTCTAAGCCTGTGTGTGGGTTTCACCGTGTGTGTCTCCCAATGTTTGTGCCTCTCACTCAGTGTGTATGTCTCTCCCAGTGTGTGTGTCTCTCAGTGCCTTTTTCTCCTCCTCTGTGTGGATGTCTGTCTCATTGTGTGTGTCTCTCTCTGTGTGTCTCTCTCAGTGAGTGTGTCTCCTTCAGTGTGAATGTTTCTGATATGTAGCGTGTGTGTGTCTCTCTCTCTGAATGTGTATGTGTCTCAGTGTCTGTGTGTCTCAGTGTGTGTCTCTCAGTGGCTGTGTTTCTGTGTGCCTCTCCATGTATGTGTGTCTCAGTCTGTGTTTTAGTCTCTCTTTGTGTGTATGCCTCTGTCTGTTTCTCTCTCTCTCTGTGGATGTCTCTCTCTCACTCCATGTGAGTGTGTATCTCACTCTGCATGTGTTTCTCTAAGTGTGGGTGTGCCTCTGTCCACGTAGGTGACACTCTCAATTTTTGTGTCTCAGAATGTGTGACTCTCCGAGTGTTTTTGTCTCAATTTCAGGTTGTGTGTCTCTCTCAGTGTGTGTGACGCGTTCAGTGTGAGGGTTTCTGGTTCTTAGCGTGTGTGTCTCTCAGTGTGTATGTTTCTCAGTGTGTGTGTGTCTCCCTGTGAATGTGCGTGTCTCTCTCTTGTGTATGACTCTCAGCGTGTTTGCGTCTCTCTCTCAGTGTGTGTGACTCTCAGTGTGTGTGCCTTGCTCTTTGAGTGTGTGTGTCTCTGAGGGTGCCTGTGTGTGTCTCTCTCAGTGTGTGTTTCTGGTTCTTAGTGTGTGTGTTAACCTCTGTATGTGTATGTGTCTCAGTGTGTGTGTCTCTACGTCTCTGCATTGCCTCTATGTGTATGTATCTCTCAGTCAGTGTTTTAGTCTCTGTTTGTGTGTGTGACTCTTTCTGTGTTTCTCTCTCTCTCTGCCGATGGCTCTTTCTGTGTGTGTGTGTGTGTATCTGTGTGTGTGTCTCTGTCAACATGTATGTCACTTGCAATTTGTGTGTCTCCATGTGTGTGTTTCAGAATGTGTGACTCTCCGGCTGTTTGTGTCTCTCTCTCAGGTTGTGTGTCTCTCTCAGTGTGTGTGACTCCTTCAGTGTGAGTGTTTCTGTTTCTTACCCTGTTTGTGTGTGTCTCTGTGTGTGTGTATATCTCTCAGTGTGTGTGTCTCACTGTGAATGTGTACGTCTCTCTGCTGTGTGTGACTCTCAGGGCGTCTGTGTCTCCTTCTCAGAGTGTGTGAGTCTCTCATTCTGTGTGTCTTGCTCTCTGAGTGTGTGTGTCTCTGTGGGCCCCTGTGAGTGTGGCTCTCTCAGTGTGTGTCTGTTTCTCAGTGTGTATGTGTCTCTGTGTGTGCGTGTCTCTCTCTGTATCTGTATGTGTTTCAGTGTGAGTCTCTGAGTGTGCATGTCTCTCTTGTCTCTCTCTGTTTGGAGACTCTCTCTCACTGGTGAAATTTTTCTCTGTGAGTGTATTTCTCTGTCGCTGTGCTTGTCCCCCTATCTCTCAGTGTGTGCGTGTGTCTCTCTCTGTATGTTTATGTCCCTAAGTGTGTGTGTTCGTCTCAGTGTGTGTGTGTCTCACAATATCTGTGTTTCTCTCCCACTGTGTATGTCTCCCTCAGTGTGTGTGTCTCTCAGCATGTGTGTGTCTGTCTCTCTCTCTCAGTTTGTGTGGAGAACTCTCATTGTGTGTGTGTCTCTTTGGTGTGTGTTTCTGTGTATGTGTGGCTCTGTGTGACTCCCAGAGTGTCTCTGTGTGTGTTTCTCCCATGTGTCTCTCAATGTGTGTGTGTCTGTCTCACTGTGCGTCTGCCTCAGTGTTGCGTGTCTGTTTTTAGGGATTGTGTGAGTGTCTCAGTGTGTCTGTCTCTCAGGGTGATTGTGTCTCTCAGGGTGTGTGAGTCTCTCTCTCAGTATGTCTCTGTCTCTAAGCCTGTGTGTGGGTTTCACCGTGTGTGTCTCCCAATGCTTGTGCCTCTCACTCAGTGTGTATGTCTCTCCCAGTGTGTGTGTCTCTCAGTGCCTATTTCTCCTCCTCTGTGTGGATGTCTGTCTCATTGTGTGTGTCTCTCTCTGTGTGTCTCTCTCAGTGAGTGTGTCTCCTTCAGTGTGAATGTTTCTGATATGTAGCGTGTGTGTGTCTCTCTCTCTGAATGTGTATGTGTCTCAGTGTCTGTGTGTCTCAGTGTGTGTCTCTCAGTGGCTGTGTTTCTGTGTGCCTCTCCATGTATGTGTGTCTCAGTCTGTGTTTTAGTCTCTCTTTGTGTGTATGCCTCTGTCTGTTTCTCTCTCTCTGTGTGGATGTCTCTCTCTCACTCCATGTGAGTGTGTATCTCACTCTGCATGTGTTTCTCTAAGTGTGGGTGTGCCTCTGTCCACGTAGGTGACACTCTCAATTTTTGTGTCTCAGAATGTGTGACTCTCCGAGTGTTTTTGTCTCAATTTCAGGTTGTGTGTCTCTCTCAGTGTGTGTGACGCGTTCAGTGTGAGGGTTTCTGGTTCTTAGCATGTGTGTCTCTCAGTGTGTATGTTTCTCAGTGTGTGTGTGTCTCCCTGTGAATGTGCGTGTCTCTCTCTTGTGTATGACTCTCAGCGTGTTTGCGTCTCTCTCTCAGTGTGTGTGACTCTCAGTGTGTGTGCCTTGCTCTTTGAGTGTGTGTGTCTCTGAGGGTGCCTGTGTGTGTCTCTCTCAGTGTGTGTTTCTGGTTCTTAGTGTGTGTGTTAACCTCTGTATGTGTATGTGTCTCAGTGTGTGTGTCTCTATGTGTCTCTGAGTAGCCTCTACGTGTATGTATCTCTCAGTCAGTGTTTTAGTCTCTGTTTGTGTGTGTGACTCTTTCTGTGTTTCTCCCTCTCTCTGCCGATGGCTCTTTCTCTGTGTGTGTGTGTGTATCTGTGTGTGTGTGTCTCTGTCAACATGTATGTCACTTGCAGTTTGTGTGTCTCCATGTGTGTGTTTCAGAATGTGTGACTCTCTGGCTGTTTGTGTCTCTCTCTCAGGTTGTGTGTCTCTCTCAGTGTGTCTGACTCCTTCAGTGTGAGTGTTTCTGTTTCTTACCCTGTTTGTATGTGTCTCTGTGTGTGTGTATGTCTCTCAGTGTGTGTGTCTCACTGTGAATGTGTACGTCTCTCTGCTGTGTGTGACTCTCAGGGCGTCTGTGTCTCCTTCTCAGAGTGTGTGAGTCTCTCATTCTGTGTGTCTTGCTCTCTGAGTGTGTGTGTCTCTGTGGGCCCCTGTGAGTGTGGCTCTCTCAGTGTGTGTGTGTCTGTTTCTCAGTGTGTATGTGTCTCTGTGTGTGCGTGTCTCTCTCTGTATCTGTATGTGTTTCAGTGTGAGTCTCTGAGTGTGCATGTCTCTCTTGTCTCTCTCTGTTTGGAGACTCTCTCTCAGTGGGGAAGTCTTTCTCTGTGAGTGTTATTTCTCTCTCGCTGTGTTTGTCCCCCTATCTCTCAGCGTGTGCCTGTGTCTCTCTCTGTATGTTTATATCCCGAAGTGTGTGTGTGCGTCTCAGTGTGCGTGTGTCTCACAATATCTGTGTCTCTCTCCCACTGTGTATGTCTCCCTCAGTGTGTGTGTCTCTCAGCATGTGTGTGTCTGTCTCTCTCTCTCAGTTTGTGTGGAGAACTCTCATTGTGTGTGTGTCGTTATGGTGGGTGTTTCTGTGTGTGTGTGTCTCTGTGTGACTCCCACAGTGTCTCTGTGTGTGTTTCTCCCATGTGTCTCTCAATGCGTGTGTGTCTGTCTCACTGTGCGTCTGCCTCAGTGTTGCGTGTCTGTTTTTAGGGATTGTGTGAGTGTCTCAGTGTGTCTGTCTCTCAGGGTGTTTGTGTCTCTCAGGGTGTGTGAGTCTCTCTCTCAGTATGTCTATGTCTCTAAGCCTGTGTGTTGGTTTCACCGTGTGTGTCTCCCAATGTTTGTGCCTCTCACTCAGTGTGTATGTCTCTCCCAGTGTGTGTGTCTCTCAGTGCCTATTTCTCCTCCTCTGTGTGGATGTCTGTCTCATTGTGTGTGTCTCTCTCTGTGTGTCTCTCTCAGTGAGTGTGTCTCCTTCAGTGTGAATGTTTCTGATATGTAGCGTGTGTGTGTCTCTCTCTCTGAATGTGTATGTGTCTCAGTGTGTGTGTGTCTCAGTGTGTGTCTCTCAGTGGCTGTGTTTCTGTGTGCCTCTCCATGTATGTGTGTCTCAGTCTGTGTTTTAGTCTCTCTTTGTGTGTATGCCTCTGTCTGTTTCTCTCTCTCTCTGTGGATGTCTCTCTCTCACTCCATGTGAGTGTGTATCTCACTCTGCATGTGTTTCTCTAAGTGTGGGTGTGCCTCTGTCCACGTAGGTGACACTCTCAATTTTTGTGTCTCAGAATGTGTGACTCTCCGAGTGTTTTTGTCTCAATTTCAGGTTGTGTGTCTCTCTCAGTGTGTGTGACGCGTTCAGTGTGAGGGTTTCTGGTTCTTAGCGTGTGTGTCTCTCAGTGTGTATGTTTCTCAGTGTGTGTGTGTCTCCCTGTGAATGTGCGTGTCTCTCTCTTGTGTATGACTCTCAGCGTGTTTGCGTCTCTCTCTCAGTGTGTGTGACTCTCAGTGTGTGTGCCTTGCTCTTTGAGTGTGTGTGTCTCTGAGGGTGCCTGTGTGTGTCTCTCTCAGTGTGTGTTTCTGGTTCTTAGTGTGTGTGTTAACCTCTGTATGTGTATGTGTCTCAGTGTGTGTGTCTCTACGTCTCTGCATTGCCTCTATGTGTATGTATCTCTCAGTCAGTGTTTTAGTCTCTGTTTGTGTGTGTGACTCTTTCTGTGTTTCTCTCTCTCTCTGCCGATGGCTCTTTCTCTGTGTGTGTGTGTGTATCTGTGTGTGTGTGTCTCTGTCAACATGTATGTCACTTGCAATTTGTGTGTCTCCATGTGTGTGTTTCAGAATGTGTGACTCTCCGGCTGTTTGTGTCTCTCTCTCAGGTTGTGTGTCTCTCTCAGTGTGTGTGACTCCTTCAGTGTGAGTGTTTCTGTTTCTTACCCTGTTTGTGTGTGTCTCTGTGTGTGTGTATGTCTCTCAGTGTGTGTGTCTCACTGTGAATGTGTACGTCTCTCTGCTGTGTGTGACTCTCAGGGCGTCTGTGTCTCCTTCTCAGAGTGTGTGAGTCTCTCATTCTGTGTGTCTTGCTCTCTGAGTGTGTGTGTCTCTGTGGGCCCCTGTGAGTGTGGCTCTCTCAGTGTGTGTGTGTCTGTTTCTCAGTGTGTATGTGTCTCTGTGTGTGCGTGTCTCTCTCTGTATCTGTATGTGTTTCAGTGTGAGTCTCTGAGTGTGCATGTCTCTCTTGTCTCTCTCTGTTTGGAGACTCTCTCTCAGTGGTGAAGTCTTTCTCTGTGAGTGTTATTTCTCTCTCGCTGTGTTTGTCCCCCTATCTCTCAGCGTGTGCCTGTGTCTCTCTCTGTATGTTTATATCCCGAAGTGTGTGTGTGCGTCTCAGTGTGCGTGTGTCTCACAATATCTGTGTCTCTCTCCCACTGTGTATGTCTCCCTCAGTGTGTGTGTCTCTCAGCATGTGTGTGTCTGTCTCTCTCTCTCAGTTTGTGTGGAGAACTCTCATTGTGTGTGTGTCGTTATGGTGGGTGTTTCTGTGTGTGTGTGTCTCTGTGTGACTCCCACAGTGTCTCTGTGTGTGTTTCTCCCATGTGTCTCTCAATGCGTGTGTGTCTGTCTCACTGTGCGTCTGCCTCAGTGTTGCGTGTCTGTTTTTAGGGATTGTGTGAGTGTCTCAGTGTGTCTGTCTCTCAGGGTGTTTGTGTCTCTCAGGGTGTGTGAGTCTCTCTCTCAGTATGTCTATGTCTCTAAGCCTGTGTGTTGGTTTCACCGTGTGTGTCTCCCAATGTTTGTGCCTCTCACTCAGTGTGTATGTCTCTCCCAGTGTGTGTGTCTCTCAGTGCCTATTTCTCCTCCTCTGTGTGGATGTCTGTCTCATTGTGTGTGTCTCTCTCTGTGTGTCTCTCTCAGTGAGTGTGTCTCCTTCAGTGTGAATGTTTCTGATATGTAGCGTGTGTGTGTCTCTCTCTCTGAATGTGTATGTGTCTCAGTGTGTGTGTGTCTCAGTGTGTGTCTCTCAGTGGCTGTGTTTCTGTGTGCCTCTCCATGTATGTGTGTCTCAGTCTGTGTTTTAGTCTCTCTTTGTGTGTATGCCTCTGTCTGTTTCTCTCTCTCTCTGTGGATGTCCCTCTCTCACTCCATGTGAGTGTGTATCTCACTCTGCATGTGTTTCTCTAAGTGTGGGTGTGCCTCTGTCCACGTAGGTGACACTCTCAATTTTTGTGTCTCAGAATGTGTGACTCTCCGAGTGTTTTTGTCTCAATTTCAGGTTGTGTGTCTCTCTCAGTGTGTGTGACGCGTTCAGTGTGAGGGTTTCTGGTTCTTAGCGTGTGTGTCTCTCAGTGTGTATGTTTCTCAGTGTGTGTGTGTCTCCCTGTGAATGTGCGTGTCTCTCTCTTGTGTATGACTCTCAGCGTGTTTGCGTCTCTCTCTCAGTGTGTGTGACTCTCAGTGTGTGTGCCTTGCTCTTTGAGTGTGTGTGTCTCTGAGGGTGCCTGTGTGTGTCTCTCTCAGTGTGTGTTTCTGGTTCTTAGTGTGTGTGTTAACCTCTGTATGTGTATGTGTCTCAGTGTGTGTGTCTCTACGTCTCTGCATTGCCTCTATGTGTATGTATCTCTCAGTCAGTGTTTTAGTCTCTGTTTGTGTGTGTGACTCTTTCTGTGTTTCTCTCTCTCTCTGCCGATGGCTCTTTCTCTGTGTGTGTGTGTGTATCTGTGTGTGTGTGTCTCTGTCAACATGTATGTCACTTGCAATTTGTGTGTCTCCATGTGTGTGTTTCAGAATGTGTGACTCTCCGGCTGTTTGTGTCTCTCTATCAGGTTGTGTGTCTCTCTCAGTGTGTGTGACTCCTTCAGTGTGAGTGTTTCTGTTTCTTACCCTGTTTGTGTGTGTCTCTGTGTGTGTGTATGTCTCTCAGTGTGTGTGTCTCACTGTGAATGTGTACGTCTCTCTGCTGTGTGTGACTCTCAGGGCGTCTGTGTCTCCTTCTCAGAGTGTGTGAGTCTCTCATTCTGTGTGTCTTGCTCTCTGAGTGTGTGTGTCTCTGTGGGCCCCTGTGAGTGTGGCTCTCTCAGTGTGTGTGTGTCTGTTTCTCAGTGTGTATGTGTCTCTGTGTGTGCGTGTCTCTCTCTGTATCTGTATGTGTTTCAGTGTGAGTCTCTGAGTGTGCATGTCTCTCTTGTCTCTCTCTGTTTGGAGATTCTCTCTCAGTGGTGAAGTCTTTCTCTGTGAGTGTTATTTCTCTCTCGCTGTGTTTGTCCCCCTATCTCTCAGCATGTGCCTGTGTCTCTCTCTGTATGTTTATATCCCGAAGTGTGTGTGTGCGCGTCTCAGTGTGCGTGTGTCTCACAATATCTGTGTCTCTCTCCCACTGTGTATGTCTCCCTCAGTGTGTGTGTCTCTCAGCATGTGTGTGTCTGTCTCTCTCTCTCAGTTTGTGTGGAGAACTCTCATTGTGTGTGTGTCGTTATGGTGGGTGTTTCTGTGTGTGTGTGTCTCTGTGTGACTCCCACAGTGTCTCTGTGTGTGTTTCTCCCATGTGTCTCTCAATGCGTGTGTGTCTGTCTCACTGTGCGTCTGCCTCAGTGTTGCGTGTCTGTTTTTAGGGATTGTGTGAGTGTCTCAGTGTGTCTGTCTCTCAGGGTGTTTGTGTCTCTCAGGGTGTGTGAGTCTCTCTCTCAGTATGTCTCTGTCTCTAAGCCTGTGTGTGGGTTTCACCGTGTGTGTCTCCCAATGTTTGTGCCTCTCACTCAGTGTGTATGTCTCTCCCAGTGTGTGTGTCTCTCAGTGCCTATTTCTCCTCCTCTGTGTGGATGTCTGTCTCATTGTGTGTGTCTCTCTCTGTGTGTCTCTCTCAGTGAGTGTGTCTCCTTCAGTGTGAATGTTTCTGATATGTAGCGTGTGTGTGTCTCTCTCTCTGAATGTGTATGTGTCTCAGTGTCTGTGTGTCTCAGTGTGTGTCTCTCAGTGGCTGTGTTTCTGTGTGCCTCTCCATGTATGTGTGTCTCAGTCTGTGTTTTAGTCTCTCTTTGTGTGTATGCCTCTGTCTGTTTCTCTCTCTCTGTGTGGATGTCTCTCTCTCACTCCATGTGAGTGTGTATCTCACTCTGCATGTGTTTCTCTAAGTGTGGGTGTGCCTCTGTCCACGTAGGTGACACTCTCAATTTTTGTGTCTCCGTGTGTGTCTCAGAATGTGTGACTCTCCGAGTGTTTTTGTCTCAATTTCAGGTTGTGTGTCTCTCTCAGTGTGTGTGACGTGTTCAGTGTGAGGGTTTCTGGTTCTTAGCGTGTGTGTCTCTCAGTGTTTATGTTTCTCAGTGTGTGTGTCTCCCTGTGAATGTGTGTGTCTCTCTTGTGTATGACTCTCAGCGTGTTTGCGTCTCTCTCTCAGTGTGTGTGACTCTCAGTGTGTGTGCCTTGCTCTTTGAGTGTGTGTGTCTCTGAGGGTGCCTGTGTGTGTCTCTCTCAGTGTGTGTTTCTGGTTCTTAGTGTGTGTGTTAACCTCTGTATGTGTATGTGTCTCAGTGTGTGTGTCTCTATGTGTCTCTGCATTGCCTCTACATGTATGTATCTCTCAGTCAGTGTTTTGGTCTCTGTTTGTGTGTGTGACTCTTTCTGTGTTTCTCTCTCTCTCTGCGGATGGCTCGTTCTCTGTGTGTGTGTGTGTGTATCTGTGTGTGTGTGTCTCTGTCAACATGTATGTCACTTGCAATTTGTGTGTCTCCATGTGTGTGTTTCAGAATGTGTGACTCTCTGGCTGTTTGTGTCTCTCTCTCAGGTTGTGTGTCTCTCTCAGTGTGTGTGACTCCTTCAGTGTGAGTGTTTCTGTTTCTTACCCTGTTTGTGTGTGTCTCTGTGGGTGTGTATGTCTCTCAGTGTGTGTGTCTCACTGTGAATGTGTACGTCTCTCTGCTGTGTGTGTCTCTCAGGGCGTTTGTGTCTCCTTCTCAGTGTGTGTGACTCTCTCATTCTGTGTGTCTTGCTCTCTGAGTGTGTGTGTCTCTGTGGGCCCCTGTGAGTGTGGCTCTCTCAGTGTGTGTCTGTTTCTCAGTGTGTATGTGTCTCTGTGTGTGCGTGTCTCTCTCTGTATCTGTATGTGTTTCAGTGTGAGTCTCTGAGTGTGCATGTCTCTCTTGTCTCTCTCTGTTTGCAGACTCTCTCTCACTGGTGAAATTTTTCTCTGTGAGTGTATTTCTCTGTCGCTGTGCTTGTCCCCCTATCTCTCAGTGTGTGCGTGTGTCTCTCTCTGTATGTTTATGTCCCTAAGTGTGTGTGTTCGTCTCAGTGTGTGTGTGTCTCACAATATCTGTGTCTCTCTCCCACTGTGTATGTCTCCCTCAGTGTGTGTGTCTCTCAGCATGTGTGTGTCTGTCTCTCTCTCTCAGTTTGTGTGGAGAACTCTCATTGTGTGTGTGTCTTTATGGTGTGTGTTTCTGTGTATGTGTGGCTCTGTGTGACTCCCAGAGTGTCTCTGTGTGTGTTTCTCCCATGAGTCTCTCAATGTGTGTGTGTCTGTCTCACTGTGCCTCTGCCTCAGTGTTGCGTGTCTGTTTTTAGGGATTGTGTGAGTGTCTCAGTGTGTCTGTCTCTCAGGGTGTTTCTGTCTCTCAGGGTGTGTGAGTCTCTCTCTCAGTATGTCTATGTCTCTAAGCCTGTGTGTGGGTTTCACCGTGTGTGTCTCCCAATATTTGTGCCTCTCACTCAGTGTTTATGTCTCTCCCAGTGTGTGTGTCTCTCAGTGCCTATTTCTCCTCCTCTGTGTGGATGTCTGTCTCATTGTGTGTGTCTCTCTCTGTGTGTCTCTCTCAGTGAGTGTGTCTCCTTCAGTGTGAATGTTTCTGATATGTAGCATGTGTGTGTCTCTCTCTCTGAATGTGTATGTGTCTCAGTGTCTGTGTGTCTCAGTGTGTGTCTCTCAGTGGCTGTGTTTCTGTGTGCCTCTCCATGTATGTGTGTCTCAGTCTGTGTTTTAGTCTCTCTTTGTGTGTATGCCTCTGTCTGTTTCTCTCTCTCTGTGTGGATGTCTCTCTCTCACTCCATGTGAGTGTGTATCTCACTCTGCATGTGTTTCTCTAAGTGTGGGTGTGCCTCTGTCCACGTAGGTGACACTCTCAATTTTTGTGTCTCAGAATGTGTGACTCTCCGAGTGTTTTTGTCTCAATTTCAGGTTGTGTGTCTCTCTCAGTGTGTGTGACGCGTTCAGTGTGAGGGTTTCTGGTTCTTAGCATGTGTGTCTCTCAGTGTGTATGTTTCTCAGTGTGTGTGTGTCTCCCTGTGAATGTGCGTGTCTCTCTCTTGTGTATGACTCTCAGCGTGTTTGCGTCTCTCTCTCAGTGTGTGTGACTCTCAGTGTGTGTGCCTTGCTCTTTGAGTGTGTGTGTCTCTGAGGGTGCCTGTGTGTGTCTCTCTCAGTGTGTGTTTCTGGTTCTTAGTGTGTGTGTTAACCTCTGTATGTGTATGTGTCTCAGTGTGTGTGTCTCTATGTGTCTCTGAGTAGCCTCTACGTGTATGTATCTCTCAGTCAGTGTTTTAGTCTCTGTTTGTGTGTGTGACTCTTTCTGTGTTTCTCCCTCTCTCTGCCGATGGCTCTTTCTCTGTGTGTGTGTGTGTATCTGTGTGTGTGTGTCTCTGTCAACATGTATGTCACTTGCAATTTGTGTGTCTCCATGTGTGTGTTTCAGAATGTGTGACTCTCTGGCTGTTTGTGTCTCTCTCTCAGGTTGTGTGTCTCTCTCAGTGTGTCTGACTCCTTCAGTGTGAGTGTTTCTGTTTCTTACCCTGTTTGTATGTGTCTCTGTGTGTGTGTATGTCTCTCAGTGTGTGTGTCTCACTGTGAATGTGTACGTCTCTCTGCTGTGTGTGACTCTCAGGGCGTCTGTGTCTCCTTCTCAGAGTGTGTGAGTCTCTCATTCTGTGTGTCTTGCTCTCTGAGTGTGTGTGTCTCTGTGGGCCCCTGTGAGTGTGGCTCTCTCAGTGTGTGTGTGTCTGTTTCTCAGTGTGTATGTGTCTCTGTGTGTGCGTGTCTCTCTCTGTATCTGTATGTGTTTCAGTGTGAGTCTCTGAGTGTGCATGTCTCTCTTGTCTCTCTCTGTTTGGAGACTCTCTCTCACTGGTGAAATTTTTCTCTGTGAGTGTATTTCTCTGTCGCTGTGCTTGTCCCCCTATCTCTCAGTGTGTGCGTGTGTCTCTCTCTGTATGTTTATGTCCCTAAGTGTGTGTGTTCGTCTCAGTGTGTGTGTGTCTCACAATATCTGTGTTTCTCTCCCACTGTGTATGTCTCCCTCAGTGTGTGTGTCTCTCAGCATGTGTGTGTCTGTCTCTCTCTCTCAGTTTGTGTGGAGAACTCTCATTGTGTGTGTGTCTCTTTGGTGTGTGTTTCTGTGTATGTGTGGCTCTGTGTGACTCCCAGAGTGTCTCTGTGTGTGTTTCTCCCATGTGTCTCTCAATGTGTGTGTGTCTGTCTCACTGTGCGTCTGCCTCAGTGTTGCGTGTCTGTTTTTAGGGATTGTGTGAGTGTCTCAGTGTGTCTGTCTCTCAGGGTGATTGTGTCTCTCAGGGTGTGTGAGTCTCTCTCTCAGTATGTCTCTGTCTCTAAGCCTGTGTGTGGGTTTCACCGTGTGTGTCTCCCAATGCTTGTGCCTCTCACTCAGTGTGTATGTCTCTCCCAGTGTGTGTGTCTCTCAGTGCCTATTTCTCCTCCTCTGTGTGGATGTCTGTCTCATTGTGTGTGTCTCTCTCTGTGTGTCTCTCTCAGTGAGTGTGTCTCCTTCAGTGTGAATGTTTCTGATATGTAGCGTGTGTGTGTCTCTCTCTCTGAATGTGTATGTGTCTCAGTGTCTGTGTGTCTCAGTGTGTGTCTCTCAGTGGCTGTGTTTCTGTGTGCCTCTCCATGTATGTGTGTCTCAGTCTGTGTTTTAGTCTCTCTTTGTGTGTATGCCTCTGTCTGTTTCTCTCTCTCTGTGTGGATGTCTCTCTCTCACTCCATGTGAGTGTGTATCTCACTCTGCATGTGTTTCTCTAAGTGTGGGTGTGCCTCTGTCCACGTAGGTGACACTCTCAATTTTTGTGTCTCAGAATGTGTGACTCTCCGAGTGTTTTTGTCTCAATTTCAGGTTGTGTGTCTCTCTCAGTGTGTGTGACGCGTTCAGTGTGAGGGTTTCTGGTTCTTAGCGTGTGTGTCTCTCAGTGTTTATGTTTCTCAGTGTGTGTGTCTCCCTGTGAATGTGTGTGTCTCTCTCTTGTGTATGACTCTCAGCATGTTTGCGTCTCTCTCTCAGTGTGTGTGACTCTCAGTGTGTGTGCCTTGCTCTTTGAGTGTGTGTGTCTCTGAGGGTGCCTGTGTGTGTCTCTCTCAGTGTGTGTTTCTGGTTCTTAGTGTGTGTGTTAACCTCTGTATGTGTATGTGTCTCAGTGTGTGTGTCTCTACGTCTCTGCATTGCCTCTATGTGTATGTATCTCTCAGTCAGTGTTTTAGTCTCTGTTTGTGTGTGTGACTCTTTCTGTGTTTCTCTCTCTCTCTGCCGATGGCTCTTTCTGTGTGTGTGTGTGTATCTGTGTGTGTGTGTCTCTGTCAACATGTATGTCACTTGCAATTTGTGTGTCTCCATGTGTGTGTTTCAGAATGTGTGACTCTCCGGCTGTTTGTGTCTCTCTCTCAGGTTGTGTGTCTCTCTCAGTGTGTGTGACTCCTTCAGTGTGAGTGTTTCTGTTTCTTACCCTGTTTGTGTGTGTCTCTGTGTGTGTGTATATCTCTCAGTGTGTGTGTCTCACTGTGAATGTGTACGTCTCTCTGCTGTGTGTGACTCTCAGGGCGTCTGTGTCTCCTTCTCAGAGTGTGTGAGTCTCTCATTCTGTGTGTCTTGCTCTCTGAGTGTGTGTGTCTCTGTGGGCCCCTGTGAGTGTGGCTCTCTCAGTGTGTGTCTGTTTCTCAGTGTGTATGTGTCTCTGTGTGTGCGTGTCTCTCTCTGTATCTGTATGTGTTTCAGTGTGAGTCTCTGAGTGTGCATGTCTCTCTTGTCTCTCTCTGTTTGGAGACTCTCTCTCACTGGTGAAATTTTTCTCTGTGAGTGTATTTCTCTGTCGCTGTGCTTGTCCCCCTATCTCTCAGTGTGTGCGTGTGTCTCTCTCTGTATGTTTATGTCCCTAAGTGTGTGTGTTCGTCTCAGTGTGTGTGTGTCTCACAATATCTGTGTTTCTCTCCCACTGTGTATGTCTCCCTCAGTGTGTGTGTCTCTCAGCATGTGTGTGTCTGTCTCTCTCTCTCAGTTTGTGTGGAGAACTCTCATTGTGTGTGTGTCTCTTTGGTGTGTGTTTCTGTGTATGTGTGGCTCTGTGTGACTCCCAGAGTGTCTCTGTGTGTGTTTCTCCCATGTGTCTCTCAATGTGTGTGTGTCTGTCTCACTGTGCGTCTGCCTCAGTGTTGCGTGTCTGTTTTTAGGGATTGTGTGAGTGTCTCAGTGTGTCTGTCTCTCAGGGTGATTGTGTCTCTCAGGGTGTGTGAGTCTCTCTCTCAGTATGTCTCTGTCTCTAAGCCTGTGTGTGGGTTTCACCGTGTGTGTCTCCCAATGCTTGTGCCTCTCACTCAGTGTGTATGTCTCTCCCAGTGTGTGTGTCTCTCAGTGCCAATTTCTCCTCCTCTGTGTGGATGTCTGTATCATTGTGTGTGTCTCTCTCTCTGTGTCTCTCTCAGTGAGTGTGTCTCCTTCAGTGTGAATGTTTCTGATATGTAGCGTGTGTGTGTCTCTCTCTCTAAATGTGTATGTGTCTCAGTGTCTGTGTGTCTCAGTGTGTTTCTCTCAGTGGCTGTGTTTCTGTGTGCCTCTCCATGTATGTGTGTCTCAGTCTGTGTTTTAGTCTCTCTTTGTGTGTATGCCTCTGTCTGTTTCTCTCTCTCTGTGTGGATGTCTCTCTCTCACTCCATGTGAGTGTGTATCTCACTCTGCATGTGTTTCTCTAAGTGTGGGTGTGCCTCTGTCCACGTAGGTGACACTCTCAATTTTTGTGTCTCCGTGTGTGTCTCAGAATGTGTGACTCTCCGAGTGTTTTTGTCTCAATTTCAGGTTGTGTGTCTCTCTCAGTGTGTGTGACGTGTTCAGTGTGAGGGTTTCTGGTTCTTAGCGTGTGTGTCTCTCAGTGTTTATGTTTCTCAGTGTGTGTGTCTCCCTGTGAATGTGTGTGTCTCTCTCTTGTGTATGACGCTCAGCGTGTTTGCGTCTCTCTCTCAGTGTGTGTGACTCTCAGTGTGTGTGCCTTGCTCTTTGAGTGTGTGTGTCTCTGAGGGTGCCTGTGTGTGTCTCTCTCAGTGTGTGTTTCTGGTTCTTAGTGTGTGTGTTAACCTCTGTATGTGTATGTGTCTCAGTGTGTGTGTCTCTATGTGTCTCTGCATTGCCTCTACGTGTATGTATCTCTCAGTCAGTGTTTTGGTCTCTGTTTGTGTGTGTGACTCTTTCTGTGTTTCTCTCTCTCTCTGCGGATGGCTCGTTCTCTGTGTGTGTGTGTGTGTATCTGTGTGTGTGTGTCTCTGTCAACATGTATGTCACTTGCAATTTGTGTGTCTCCATGTGTGTGTTTCAGAATGTGTGACTCTCTGGCTGTTTGTGTCTCTCTCTCAGGTTGTGTGTCTCTCTCAGTGTGTGTGACTCCTTCAGTGTGAGTGTTTCTGTTTCTTACCCTGTTTGTGTGTGTCTCTGTGGGTGTCTATGTCTCTCAGTGTGTGTGTCTCACTGTGAATGTGTACGTCTCTCTGCTGTGTGTGTCTCTCAGGTCGTTTGTGTCTCCTTCTCAGTGTGTGTGACTCTCTCATTCTGTGTGTCTTGCTCTCTGAGTGTGTGTGTCTCTGTGGGCCCCTGTGAGTGTGGCTCTCTCAGTGTGTGTCTGTTTCTCAGTGTGTATGTGTCTCTGTGTGTGCGTGTCTCTCTCTGTATCTGTATGTGTTTCAGTGTGAGTCTCTGAGTGTGCATGTCTCTCTTGTCTCTCTCTGTTTGCAGACTCTCTCTCACTGGTGAAATTTTTCTCTGTGAGTGTATTTCTCTGTCGCTGTGCTTGTCCCCCTATCTCTCAGTGTGTGCGTGTGTCTCTCTCTGTATGTTTATGTCCCTAAGTGTGTGTGTTCGTCTCAGTGTGTGTGTGTCTCACAATATCTGTGTCTCTCTCCCACTGTGTATGTCTCCCTCAGTGTGTGTGTCTCTCAGCATGTGTGTGTCTGTCTCTCTCTCTCAGTTTGTGTGGAGAACTCTCATTGTGTGTGTGTCTTTATGGTGTGTGTTTCTGTGTATGTGTGGCTCTGTGTGACTCCCAGAGTGTCTCTGTGTGTGTTTCTCCCATGAGTCTCTCAATGTGTGTGTGTCTGTCTCACTGTGCCTCTGCCTCAGTGTTGCGTGTCTGTTTTTAGGGATTGTGTGAGTGTCTCAGTGTGTCTGTCTCTCAGGGTGTTTGTGTCTCTCAGGGTGTGTGAGTCTCTCTCTCAGTATGTCTATGTCTCTAAGCCTGTGTGTGGGTTTCACCGTGTGTGTCTCCCAATATTTGTGCCTCTCACTCAGTGTGTATGTCTCTCCCAGTGTGTGTGTCTCTCAGTGCCTATTTCTCCTCCTCTGTGTGGATGTCTGTCTCATTGTGTGTGTCTCTCTCTGTGTGTCTCTCTCAGTGAGTGTGTCTCCTTCAGTGTGAATGTTTCTGAATATGTAGCATGTGTGTGTCTCTCTCTCTGAATGTGTATGTGTCTCAGTGTCTGTGTGTCTCAGTGTGTGTCTCTCAGTGGCTGTGTTTCTGTGTGCCTCTCCATGTATGTGTGTCTCAGTCTGTGTTTTAGTCTCTCTTTGTGTGTATGCCTCTGTCTGTTTCTCTCTCTCTGTGTGGATGTCTCTCTCTCACTCCATGTGAGTGTGTATCTCACTCTGCATGTGTTTCTCTAAGTGTGGGTGTGCCTCTGTCCACGTAGGTGACACTCTCAATTTTTGTGTCTCAGAATGTGTGACTCTCCGAGTGTTTTTGTCTCAATTTCAGGTTGTGTGTCTCTCTCAGTGTGTGTGACGCGTTCAGTGTGAGGGTTTCTGGTTCTTAGCATGTGTGTCTCTCAGTGTGTATGTTTCTCAGTGTGTGTGTGTCTCCCTGTGAATGTGCGTGTCTCTCTCTTGTGTATGACTCTCAGCGTGTTTGCGTCTCTCTCTCAGTGTGTGTGACTCTCAGTGTGTGTGCCTTGCTCTTTGAGTGTGTGTGCCTCTGAGGGTGCCTGTGTGTGTCTCTCTCAGTGTGTGTTTCTGGTTCTTAGTGTGTGTGTTAACCTCTGTATGTGTATGTGTCTCAGTGTGTGTGTCTCTATGTGTCTCTGAGTAGCCTCTACGTGTATGTATCTCTCAGTCAGTGTTTTAGTCTCTGTTTGTGTGTGTGACTCTTTCTGTGTTTCTCCCTCTCTCTGCCGATGGCTCTTTCTCTGTGTGTGTGTGTGTATCTGTGTGTGTGTGTCTCTGTCAACATGTATGTCACTTGCAATTTGTGTGTCTCCATGTGTGTGTTTCAGAATGTGTGACTCTCTGGCTGTTTGTGTCTCTCTCTCAGGTTGTGTGTCTCTCTCAGTGTGTCTGACTCCTTCAGTGTGAGTGTTTCTGTTTCTTACCCTGTTTGTGTGTGTCTCTGTGTGTGTGTATGTCTCTCAGTGTGTGTGTCTCACTGTGAATGTGTACGTCTCTCTGCTGTGTGTGACTCTCAGGGCGTCTGTGTCTCCTTCTCAGAGTGTGTGAGTCTCTCATTCTGTGTGTCTTGCTCTCTGAGTGTGTGTGTCTCTGTGGGCCCCTGTGAGTGTGGCTCTCTCAGTGTGTGTGTGTCTGTTTCTCAGTGTGTATGTGTCTCTGTGTGTGCGTGTCTCTCTCTGTATCTGTATGTGTTTCAGTGTGAGTCTCTGAGTGTGCATGTCTCTCTTGTCTCTCTCTGTTTGGAGACTCTCTCTCAGTGGTGAAGTCTTTCTCTGTGAGTGTTATTTCTCTCTCGCTGTGTTTGTCCCCCTATCTCTCAGCGTGTGCCTGTGTCTCTCTCTGTATGTTTATATCCCGAAGTGTGTGTGTGCGTCTCAGTGTGCGTGTGTCTCACAATATCTGTGTCTCTCTCCCACTGTGTATGTCTCCCTCAGTGTGTGTGTCTCTCAGCATGTGTGTGTCTGTCTCTCTCTCTCAGTTTGTGTGGAGAACTCTCATTGTGTGTGTGTCGTTATGGTGGGTGTTTCTGTGTGTGTGTGTCTCTGTGTGACTCCCACAGTGTCTCTGTGTGTGTTTCTCCCATGAGTCTCTCAATGTGTGTGTGTCTGTCTCACTGTGCCTCTGCCTCAGTGTTGCGTGTCTGTTTTTAGGGATTGTGTGAGTGTCTCAGTGTGTCTGTCTCTCAGGGTGTTTGTGTCTCTCAGGGTGTGAGTCTCTCTCTCAGTATGTCTATGTCTCTAAGCCTGTGTGTGGGTTTCACCGTGTGTGTCTCCCAATGCTTGTGCCTCTCACTCAGTGTGTATGTCTCTCCCAGTGTGTGTGTCTCTCAGTGCCTATTTCTCCTCCTCTGTGTGGATGTCTGTCTCATTGTGTGTGTCTCTCTCTGTGTGTCTCTCTCAGTGAGTGTGTCTCCTTCAGTGTGAATGTTTCTGATATGTAGCGTGTGTGTGTCTCTCTCTCTGAATGTGTCTCAGTGTGTGTGTGTCTCAGTGTGTGTCTCTCAGTGGCTGTGTTTCTGTGTGCCTCTCCATGTATGTGTGTCTCAGTCTGTGTTTTAGTCTCTCTTTGTGTGTATGCCTCTGTCTGTTTCTCTCTCTCTGTGTGGATGTCTCTCTCTCACTCCATGTGAGTGTGTATCTCACTCTGCATGTGTTTCTCTAAGTGTGGGTGTGCCTCTGTCCACGTAGGTGACACTCTCAATTTTTGTGTCTCAGAATGTGTGACTCTCCGAGTGTTTTTGTCTCAATTTCAGGTTGTGTGTCTCTCTCAGTGTGTGTGACGCGTTCAGTGTGAGGGTTTCTGGTTCTTAGCATGTGTGTCTCTCAGTGTGTATGTTTCTCAGTGTGTGTGTGTCTCCCTGTGAATGTGCGTGTCTCTCTCTTGTGTATGACTCTCAGCGTGTTTGCGTCTCTCTCTCAGTGTGTGTGACTCTCAGTGTGTGTGCCTTGCTCTTTGAGTGTGTGTGTCTCTGAGGGTGCCTGTGTGTGTCTCTCTCAGTGTGTGTTTCTGGTTCTTAGTGTGTGTGTTAACCTCTGTATGTGTATGTGTCTCAGTGTGTGTGTCTCTACGTCTCTGCATTGCCTCTATGTGTATGTATCTCTCAGTCAGTGTTTTAGTCTCTGTTTGTGTGTGTGACTCTTTCTGTGTTTCTCTCTCTCTCTGCCGATGGCTCTTTCTCTGTGTGTGTGTGTGTGTATCTGTGTGTGTGTGTCTCTGTCAACATGTATGTCACTTGCAATTTGTGTGTCTCCGTGTGTGTTTCAGAATGTGTGACTCTCCGGCTGTTTGTGTCTCTCTCTCAGGTTGTGTGTCTCTCTCAGTGTGTGTGACTCCTTCAGTGTGAGTGTTTCTGTTTCTTACCCTGTTTGTGTTTGTCTCTGTGTGTGTGTATGTCTCTCAGTGTGTGTGTCTCACTGTGAATGTGTACGTCTCTCTGCTGTGTGTGACTCTCAGGGCGTCTGTGTCTCCTTCTCAGAGTGTGTGAGTCTCTCATTCTGTGTGTCTTGCTCTCTGAGTGTGTGTGTCTCTGTGGGCCCCTGTGAGTGTGGCTCTCTCAGTGTGTGTGTGTCTGTTTCTCAGTGTGTATGTGTCTCTGTGTGTGCGTGTCTCTCTCTGTATCTGTATGTGTTTCAGTGTGAGTCTCTGAGTGTGCATGTCTCTCTTGTCTCTCTCTGTTTGGAGACTCTCTCTCAGTGGTGAAGTCTTTCTCTGTGAGTGTTATTTCTCTCTCGCTGTGTTTGTCCCCCTATCTCTCAGCGTGTGCCTGTGTCTCTCTCTGTATGTTTATATCCCGAAGTGTGTGTGTGCGTCTCAGTGTGCGTGTGTCTCACAATATCTGTGTCTCTCTCCCACTGTGTATGTCTCCCTCAGTGTGTGTGTCTCTCAGCATGTGTGTGTCTGTCTCTCTCTCTCAGTTTGTGTGGAGAACTCTCATTGTGTGTGTGTCGTTATGGTGGGTGTTTCTGTGTGTGTGTGTCTCTGTGTGACTCCCACAGTGTCTCTGTGTGTGTTTCTCCCATGTGTCTCTCAATGCGTGTGTGTCTGTCTCACTGTGCGTCTGCCTCAGTGTTGCGTGTCTGTTTTTAGGGATTGTGTGAGTGTCTCAGTGTGTCTGTCTCTCAGGGTGTTTGTGTCTCTCAGGGTGTGTGAGTCTCTCTCTCAGTATGTCTATGTCTCTAAGCCTGTGTGTGGGTTTCACCGTGTGTGTCTCCCAATGTTTGTGCCTCTCACTCAGTGTGTATGTCTCTCCCAGTGTGTGTGTCTCTCAGTGCCTTTTTCTCCTCCTCTGTGTGGATGTCTGTCTCATTGTGTGTGTCTCTCTCTGTGTGTCTCTCTCAGTGAGTGTGTCTCCTTCAGTGTGAATGTTTCTGATATGTAGCGTGTGTGTGTCTCTCTCTCTGAATGTGTATGTGTCTCAGTGTGTGTGTGTCTCAGTGTGTGTCTCTCAGTGGCTGTGTTTCTGTGTGCCTCTCCATGTATGTGTGTCTCAGTCTGTGTTTTAGTCTCTCTTTGTGTGTATGCCTCTGTCTGTTTCTCTCTCTCTGTGTGGATGTCTCTCTCTCACTCCATGTGAGTGTGTATCTCACTCTGCATGTGTTTCTCTAAGTGTGGGTGTGCCTCTGTCCACGTAGGTGACACTCTCAATTTTTGTGTCTCAGAATGTGTGACTCTCCGAGTGTTTTTGTCTCAATTTCAGGTTGTGTGTCTCTCTCAGTGTGTGTGACGCGTTCAGTGTGAGGGTTTCTGGTTCTTAGCGTGTGTGTCTCTCAGTGTGTATGTTTCTCAGTGTGTGTGCGTCTCCCTGTGAATGTGCGTGTCTCTCTCTTGTGTATGACTCTCAGCGTGTTTGCGTCTCTCTCTCAGTGTGTGTGACTCTCAGTGTGTGTGCCTTGCTCTTTGAGTGTGTGTGTCTCTGAGGGTGCCTGTGTGTGTCTCTCTCAGTGTGTGTTTCTGGTTCTTAGTGTGTGTGTTAAGCTCTGTATGTGTATGTGTCTCAGTGTGTGTGTCTCTACGTCTCTGCATTGCCTCTATGTGTATGTATCTCTCAGTCAGTGTTTTAGTCTCTGTTTGTGTGTGTGACTCTTTCTGTGTTTCTCTCTCTCTCTGCCGATGGCTCTTTCTCTGTGTGTGTGTGTGTGTATCTGTGTGTGTGTGTCTCTGTCAACATGTATGTCACTTGCAATTTGTGTGTCTCCGTGTGTGTTTCAGAATGTGTGACTCTCCGGCTGTTTGTGTCTCTCTCTCAGGTTGTGTGTCTCTCTCAGTGTGTGTGACTCCTTCAGTGTGAGTGTTTCTGTTTCTTACCCTGTTTGTGTTTGTCTCTGTGTGTGTGTATGTCTCTCAGTGTGTGTGTCTCACTGTGAATGTGTACGTCTCTCTGCTGTGTGTGACTCTCAGGGCGTCTGTGTCTCCTTCTCAGAGTGTGTGAGTCTCTCATTCTGTGTGTCTTGCTCTCTGAGTGTGTGTGTCTCTGTGGGCCCCTGTGAGTGTGGCTCTCTCAGTGTGTGTGTGTCTGTTTCTCAGTGTGTATGTGTCTCTGTGTGTGCGTGTCTCTCTCTGTATCTGTATGTGTTTCAGTGTGAGTCTCTGAGTGTGCATGTCTCTCTTGTCTCTCTCTGTTTGGAGACTCTCTCTCAGTGGTGAAGTCTTTCTCTGTGAGTGTTATTTCTCTCTCGCTGTGTTTGTCCCCCTATCTCTCAGCGTGTGAGTGTGTCTCTCTCTGTATGTTTATATCCCGAAGTGTGTGTGTGCGTCTCAGTGTGCGTGTGTCTCACAATATCTGTGTCTCTCTCCCACTGTGTATGTCTCCCTCAGTGTGTGTGTCTCTCAGCATGTGTGTGTCTGTCTCTCTCTCTCAGTTTGTGTGGAGAACTCTCATTGTGTGTGTGTCGTTATGGTGGGTGTTTCTGTGTGTGTGTGTCTCTGTGTGACTCCCACAGTGTCTCTGTGTGTGTTTCTCCCATGTGTCTCTCAATGCGTGTGTGTCTGTCTCACTGTGCGTCTGCCTCAGTGTTGCGTGTCTGTTTTTAGGGATTGTGTGAGTGTCTCAGTGTGTCTGTCTCTCAGGGTGTTTGTGTCTCTCAGGGTGTGTGAGTCTCTCTCTCAGTATGTCTATGTCTCTAAGCCTGTGTGTGGGTTTCACCGTGTGTGTCTCCCAATGTTTGTGCCTCTCACTCAGTGTGTATGTCTCTCCCAGTGTGTGTGTCTCTCAGTGCCTTTTTCTCCTCCTCTGTGTGGATGTCTGTCTCATTGTGTGTGTCTCTCTCTGTGTGTCTCTCTCAGTGAGTGTGTCTCCTTCAGTGTGAATGTTTCTGATATGTAGCGTGTGTGTGTCTCTCTCTCTGAATGTGTATGTGTCTCAGTGTGTGTGTGTCTCAGTGTGTGTCTCTCAGTGGCTGTGTTTCTGTGTGCCTCTCCATGTATGTGTGTCTCAGTCTGTGTTTTAGTCTCTCTTTGTGTGTATGCCTCTGTCTGTTTCTCTCTCTCTGTGTGGATGTCTCTCTCTCACTCCATGTGAGTGTGTATCTCACTCTGCATGTGTTTCTCTAAGTGTGGGTGTGCCTCTGTCCACGTAGGTGACACTCTCAATTTTTGTGTCTCAGAATGTGTGACTCTCCGAGTGTTTTTGTCTCAATTTCAGGTTGTGTGTCTCTCTCAGTGTGTGTGACGCGTTCAGTGTGAGGGTTTCTGGTTCTTAGCGTGTGTGTCTCTCAGTGTGTATGTTTCTCACTGTGTGTGCGTCTCCCTGTGAATGTGCGTGTCTCTCTCTTGTGTATGACTCTCAGCGTGTTTGCGTCTCTCTCTCAGTGTGTGTGACTCTCAGTGTGTGTGCCTTGCTCTTTGAGTGTGTGTGTCTCTGAGGGTGCCTGTGTGTGTCTCTCTCAGTGTGTGTTTCTGGTTCTTAGTGTGTGTGTTAACCTCTGTATGTGTATGTGTCTCAGTGTGTGTGTCTCTACGTCTCTGCATTGCCTCTATGTGTATGTATCTCTCAGTCAGTGTTTTAGTCTCTGTTTGTGTGTGTGACTCTTTCTGTGTTTCTCTCTCTCTCTGCCGATGGCTCTTTCTCTGTGTGTGTGTGTGTGTATCTGTGTGTGTGTGTCTCTGTCAACATGTATGTCACTTGCAATTTGTGTGTCTCCGTGTGTGTTTCAGAATGTGTGACTCTCCGGCTGTTTGTGTCTCTCTCTCAGGTTGTGTGTCTCTCTCAGTGTGTGTGACTCCTTCAGTGTGAGTGTTTCTGTTTCTTACCCTGTTTGTGTTTGTCTCTGTGTGTGTGTATGTCTCTCAGTGTGTGTGTCTCACTGTGAATGTGTACGTCTCTCTGCTGTGTGTGACTCTCAGGGCGTCTGTGTCTCCTTCTCAGAGTGTGTGAGTCTCTCATTCTGTGTGTCTTGCTCTCTGAGTGTGTGTGTCTCTGTGGGCCCCTGTGAGTGTGGCTCTCTCAGTGTGTGTGTGTCTGTTTCTCAGTGTGTATGTGTCTCTGTGTGTGCGTGTCTCTCTCTGTATCTGTATGTGTTTCAGTGTGAGTCTCTGAGTGTGCATGTCTCTCTTGTCTCTCTCTGTTTGGAGACTCTCTCTCAGTGGTGAAGTCTTTCTCTGTGAGTGTTATTTCTCTCTCGCTGTGTTTGTCCCCCTATCTCTCAGCGTGTGAGTGTGTCTCTCTCTGTATGTTTATATCCCGAAGTGTGTGTGTGCGTCTCAGTGTGCGTGTGTCTCACAATATCTGTGTCTCTCTCCCACTGTGTATGTCTCCCTCAGTGTGTGTGTCTCTCAGCATGTGTGTGTCTGTCTCTCTCTCTCAGTTTGTGTGGAGAACTCTCATTGTGTGTGTGTCGTTATGGTGGGTGTTTCTGTGTGTGTGTGTCTCTGTGTGACTCCCACAGTGTCTCTGTGTGTGTTTCTCCCATGTGTCTCTCAATGCGTGTGTGTCTGTCTCACTGTGCGTCTGCCTCAGTGTTGCGTGTCTGTTTTTAGGGATTGTGTGAGTGTCTCAGTGTGTCTGTCTCTCAGGGTGTTTGTGTCTCTCAGGGTGTGTGAGTCTCTCTCTCAGTATGTCTATGTCTCTAAGCCTGTGTGTGGGTTTCACCGTGTGTGTCTCCCAATGTTTGTGCCTCTCACTCAGTGTGTATGTCTCTCCCAGTGTGTGTGTCTCTCAGTGCCTTTTTCTCCTCCTCTGTGTGGATGTCTGTCTCATTGTGTGTGTCTCTCTCTGTGTGTCTCTCTCAGTGAGTGTGTCTCCTTCAGTGTGAATGTTTCTGATATGTAGCGTGTGTGTGTCTCTCTCTCTGAATGTGTATGTGTCTCAGTGTGTGTGTGTCTCAGTGTGTGTCTCTCAGTGGCTGTGTTTCTGTGTGCCTCTCCATGTATGTGTGTCTCAGTCTGTGTTTTAGTCTCTCTTTGTGTGTATGCCTCTGTCTGTTTCTCTCTCTCTGTGTGGATGTCTCTCTCTCACTCCATGTGAGTGTGTATCTCACTCTGCATGTGTTTCTCTAAGTGTGGGTGTGCCTCTGTCCACGTAGGTGACACTCTCAATTTTTGTGTCTCAGAATGTGTGACTCTCCGAGTGTTTTTGTCTCAATTTCAGGTTGTGTGTCTCTCTCAGTGTGTGTGACGCGTTCAGTGTGAGGGTTTCTGGTTCTTAGCGTGTGTGTCTCTCAGTGTGTATGTTTCTCACTGTGTGTGCGTCTCCCTGTGAATGTGCGTGTCTCTCTCTTGTGTATGACTCTCAGCGTGTTTGCGTCTCTCTCTCAGTGTGTGTGACTCTCAGTGTGTGTGCCTTGCTCTTTGAGTGTGTGTGTCTCTGAGGGTGCCTGTGTGTGTCTCTCTCAGTGTGTGTTTCTGGTTCTTAGTGTGTGTGTTAACCTCTGTATGTGTATGTGTCTCAGTGTGTGTGTCTCTACGTCTCTGCATTGCCTCTATGTGTATGTATCTCTCAGTCAGTGTTTTAGTCTCTGTTTGTGTGTGTGACTCTTTCTGTGTTTCTCTCTCTCTCTGCCGATGGCTCTTTCTCTGTGTGTGTGTGTGTGTATCTGTGTGTGTGTGTCTCTGTCAACATGTATGTCACTTGCAATTTGTGTGTCTCCGTGTGTGTTTCAGAATGTGTGACTCTCCGGCTGTTTGTGTCTCTCTCTCAGGTTGTGTGTCTCTCTCAGTGTGTGTGACTCCTTCAGTGTGAGTGTTTCTGTTTCTTACCCTGTTTGTGTTTGTCTCTGTGTGTGTATGTCTCTCAGTGTGTGTGTCTCACTGTGAATGTGTACGTCTCTCTGCTGTGTGTGACTCTCAGGGCGTCTGTGTCTCCTTCTCAGAGTGTGTGAGTCTCTCATTCTGTGTGTCTTGCTCTCTGAGTGTGTGTGTCTCTGTGGGCCCCTGTGAGTGTGGCTCTCTCAGTGTGTGTGTGTCTGTTTCTCAGTGTGTATGTGTCTCTGTGTGTGCGTGTCTCTCTCTGTATCTGTATGTGTTTCAGTGTGAGTCTCTGAGTGTGCATGTCTCTCTTGTCTCTCTCTGTTTGGAGACTCTCTCTCAGTGGTGAAGTCTTTCTCTGTGAGTGTTATTTCTCTCTCGCTGTGTTTGTCCCCCTATCTCTCAGCGTGTGCCTGTGTCTCTCTCTGTATGTTTATATCCCGAAGTGTGTGTGTGCGTCTCAGTGTGCGTGTGTCTCACAATATCTGTGTCTCTCTCCCACTGTGTATGTCTCCCTCAGTGTGTGTGTCTCTCAGCATGTGTGTGTCTGTCTCTCTCTCTCAGTTTGTGTGGAGAACTCTCATTGTGTGTGTGTCGTTATGGTGGGTGTTTCTGTGTGTGTGTGTCTCTGTGAGACTCCCACAGTGTCTCTGTGTGTGTTTCTCCCATGTGTCTCTCAATGTGTGTGTGTCTGTCTCACTGTGCGTCTGCCTCAGTGTTGCGTGTCTGTTTTTAGGGATTGTGTGAGTGTCTCAGTGTGTCTGTCTCTCAGGGTGTTTGTGTCTCTCAGGGTGTGTGAGTCTCTCTCTCAGTATGTCTATGTCTCTAAGCCTGTGTGTGGGTTTCACCGTGTGTGTCTCCCAATGTTTGTGCCTCTCACTCAGTGTGTATGTCTCTCCCAGTGTGTGTGTCTCTCAGTGCCTATTTCTCCTCCTCTGTGTGGATGTCTGTCTCATTGTGTGTGTCTCTCTCTGTGTGTCTCTCTCAGTGAGTGTGTCTCCTTCAGTGTGAATGTTTCTGATATGTAGCGTGTGTGTGTCTCTCTCTCTGGATGTGTATGTGTCTCAGTGTCTGTGTGTCTCAGTGTGTGTCTCTCAGTGGCTGTGTTTCTGTGTGCCTCTCCATGTATGTGTGTCTCAGTCTGTGTTTTAGTCTCTCTTTGTGTGTATGCCTCTGTCTGTTTCTCTCTCTCTTTGTGGATGTCTCTCTCTCACTCCATGTGAGTGTGTATCTCACTCTGCATGTGTTTCTCTAAGTGTGGGTGTGCCTCTGTCCACGTAGGTGACACTCTCAATTTTTGTGTCTCCGTGTGTGTCTCAGAATGTGTGACTCTCCGAGTGTTTTTGTCTCAATTTCAGGTTGTGTGTCTCTCTCAGTGTGTGTGACGCGTTCAGTGTGAGGGTTTCTGGTTCTTAGCGTGTGTGTCTCTCAGTGTTTATGTTTCTCAGTGTGTGTGTCTCCCTGTGAATGTGTGTGTCTCTCTCTTGTGTATGACTCTCAGCGTGTTTGCGTCTCTCTCTCAGTGTGTGTGACTCTCAGTGTGTGTGCCTTGCTCTTTGAGTGTGTGTGTCTCTGAGGGTGCCTGTGTGTGTCTCTCTCAGTGTGTGTTTCTGGTTCTTAGTGTGTGTGTTAACCTCTGTATGTGTATGTGTCTCAGTGTGTGTGTCTCTACGTCTCTGCATTGCCTCTATGTGTATGTATCTCTCAGTCAGTGTTTTAGTCTCTGTTTGTGTGTGTGACTCTTACTGTGTTTCTCTCTCTCTCTGCCGATGGCTCTTTCTCTGTGTGTGTGTGTGTGTATCTGTGTGTGTGTGTCTCTGTCAACATGTATGTCACTTGCAATTTGTGTGTCTCCATGTGTGTGTTTCAGAATGTGTGACTCTCCGGCTGTTTGTGTCTCTCTCTCAGGTTGTGTGTCTCTCTCAGTGTGTGTGACTCCTTCAGTGTGAGTGTTTCTGTTTCTTACCCTGTTTGTGTGTGTCTCTGTGAGTGTGTATGTCTCTCAGTGTGTGTGTCTCACTGTGAATGTGTACGTCTCTCTGCTGTGTGTGACTCTCAGGGCGTCTGTGTCTCCTTCTCAGAGTGTGTGACTCTCTCATTCTATGTGTCTTGCTCTCTGAGTGTGTGTGTCTCTGTGGGCCCCTGTGAGTGTGGCTCTCTCAGTGTGTGTCTGTTTCTCAGTGTGTATGTGTCTCTGTGTGTGCGTGTCTCTCTCTGTATCTGTATGTGTTTCAGTGTGAGTCTCTGAGTGTGCATGTCTCTCTTGTCTCTCTCTGTTTGCAGACTCTCTCTCAGTGGTGAAATTTTTCTCTGTGAGTGTATTTCTCTGTCGCTGTGCTTGTCCCCCTATCTCTCAGTGTGTGCGTGTGTCTCTCTCTGTATGTTTATGTCCCTAAGTGTGTGTGTTCGTCTCAGTGTGTGTGTGTCTCACAATATCTGTGTCTCTCTCCCACTGTGTATGTCTCCCTCAGTGTGTGTGTCTCTCAGCATGTGTGTGTCTGTCTCTCTCTCTCAGTTTGTGTGGAGAACTCTCATTGTGTGTGTGTCGTTATGGTGGGTGTTTCTGTGTGTGTGTGTCTCTGTGTGACTCCCACAGTGTCTCTGTGTGTGTTTCTCCCATGTGTCTCTCAATGTGTGTGTGTCTGTCTCACTGTGCGTCTGCCTCAGTGTTGCGTGTCTGTTTTTAGGGATTGTGTGAGTGTCTCAGTGTGTCTGACTCTCAGGGTGTTTGTGTCTCTCAGGGTGTGTGAGTCTCTCTCTCAGTATGTCTATGTCTCTAAGCCTGTGTGTGGGTTTCACCGTGTGTGTCTCCCAATATTTGTGCCTCTCACTCAGTGTGTATGTCTCTCCCAGTGTGTGTGTCTCTCAGTGCCTATTTCTCCTCCTCTGTGTGGATGTCTGTCTCATTGTGTGTGTCTCTCTCTCTGTGTCTCTCTCAGTGAGTGTGTCCCCTTCAGTGTGAATGTTTCTGATATGTAGCGTGTGTGTGTCTCTCTCTCTGGATGTGTATGTGTCTCAGTGTCTGTGTGTCTCAGTGTGTGTCTCTCAGTGGGTGTGTTTCTGTGTGCCTCTCCATGTATGTGTGTCTCAGTCTGTGTTTTAGTCTCTCTTTGTGTGTATGCCTCTGTCTGTTTCTCTCTCTCTGTGTGGATGTCTCTCTCTCACTCCATGTGAGTGTGTATCTCACTCTGCATGTGTTTCTCTAAGTGTGGGTGTGCCTCTGTCCACGTAGGTGACACTCTCAATTTTTGTGTCTCCGTGTGTGTCTCAGAATGTGTGACTCTCCGAGTGTTTTTGTCTCAATTTCAGGTTGTGTGTCTCTCTCAGTGTGTGTGACGCGTTCAGTGTGAGGGTTTCTGGTTCTTAGCGTGTGTGTCTCTCAGTGTTTATGTTTCTCAGTGTGTGTGTCTCCCTGTGAATGTGTGTGTCTCTCTCTTGTGTATGACTCTCAGCGTGTTTGCGTCTCTCTCTCAGTGTGTGTGACTCTCAGTGTGTGTGCCTTGCTCTTTGAGTGTGTGTGTCTCTGAGGGTGCCTGTGTGTGTCTCTCTCAGTGTGTGTTTCTGGTTCTTAGTGTGTGTGTTAACCTCTGTATGTGTATGTGTCTCAGTGTGTGTGTCTCTACGTCTCTGCATTGCCTCTATGTGTATGTATCTCTCAGTCAGTGTTTTAGTCTCTGTTTGTGTGTGTGACTCTTACTGTGTTTCTCTCTCTCTCTGCCGATGGCTCTTTCTCTGTGTGTGTGTGTGTGTATCTGTGTGTGTGTGTCTCTGTCAACATGTATGTCACTTGCAATTTGTGTGTCTCCATGTGTGTGTTTCAGAATGTGTGACTCTCCGGCTGTTTGTGTCTCTCTCTCAGGTTGTGTGTCTCTCTCAGTGTGTGTGACTCCTTCAGTGTGAGTGTTTCTGTTTCTTACCCTGTTTGTGTGTGTCTCTGTGAGTGTGTATGTCTCTCAGTGTGTGTGTCTCACTGTGAATGTGTACGTCTCCCTGCTGTGTGTGACTCTCAGGGCGTCTGTGTCTCCTTCTCAGAGTGTGTGACTCTCTCATTCTATGTGTCTTGCTCTCTGAGTGTGTGTGTCTCTGTGGGCCCCTGTGAGTGTGGCTCTCTCAGTGTGTGTCTGTTTCTCAGTGTGTATGTGTCTCTGTGTGTGCGTGTCTCTCTCTGTATCTGTATGTGTTTCAGTGTGAGTCTCTGAGTGTGCATGTCTCTCTTGTCTCTCTCTGTTTGCAGACTCTCTCTCAGTGGTGAAATTTTTCTCTGTGAGTGTATTTCTCTGTCGCTGTGCTTGTCCCCCTATCTCTCAGTGTGTGCGTGTGTCTCTCTCTGTATGTTTATGTCCCTAAGTGTGTGTGTTCGTCTCAGTGTGTGTGTGTCTCACAATATCTGTGTCTCTCTCCCACTGTGTATGTCTCCCTCAGTGTGTGTGTCTCTCAGCATGTGTGTGTCTGTCTCTCTCTCTCAGTTTGTGTGGAGAACTCTCATTGTGTGTGTGTCGTTATGGTGGGTGTTTCTGTGTGTGTGTGTCTCTGTGTGACTCCCACAGTGTCTCTGTGTGTGTTTCTCCCATGTGTCTCTCAATGTGTGTGTGTCTGTCTCACTGTGCGTCTGCCTCAGTGTTGCGTGTCTGTTTTTAGGGATTGTGTGAGTGTCTCAGTGTGTCTGTCTCTCAGGGTGTTTGTGTCTCTCAGGGTGTGTGAGTCTCTCTCTCAGTATGTCTATGTCTCTAAGCCTGTGTGTGGGTTTCACCGTGTGTGTCTCCCAATATTTGTGCCTCTCACTCAGTGTGTATGTCTCTCCCAGTGTGTGTGTCTCTCAGTGCCTATTTCTCCTCCTCTGTGTGGATGTCTGTCTCATTGTGTGTGTCTCTCTCTCTGTGTCTCTCTCAGTGAGTGTGTCCCCTTCAGTGTGAATGTTTCTGATATGTAGCGTGTGTGTGTCTCTCTCTCTGGATGTGTATGTGTCTCAGTGTCTGTGTGTCTCAGTGTGTGTCTCTCAGTGGGTGTGTTTCTGTGTGCCTCTCCATGTATGTGTGTCTCAGTCTGTGTTTTAGTCTCTCTTTGTGTGTATGCCTCTGTCTGTTTCTCTCTCTCTGTGTGGATGTCTCTCTCTCACTCCATGTGAGTGTGTATCTCACTCTGCATGTGTTTCTCTAAGTGTGGGTGTGCCTCTGTCCACGTAGGTGACACTCTCAATTTTTGTGTCTCCGTGTGTGTGTCTCAGAATGTGTGACTCTCCGAGTGTTTTTGTCTCAATTTCAGGTTGTGTGTCTCTCTCAGTGTGTGTGACACGTTCAGTGTGAGGGTTTCTGGTTCTTAGCATGTGTGTCTCTCAGTGTGTATGTTTCTCAGTGTGTGTGTGTCTCCCTGTGAATGTGCGTGTCTCTCTCTTGTGTATGACTCTCAGGGTGTTTGCGTCTCTCTCTCAGTGTGTGTGACTCTCAGTGTGTGTGCCTTGCTCTTTGAGTGTGTGTGTCTCTGAGGGTGCCTGTGTGTGTCTCTCTCAGTGTGTGTTTCTAGTTCTTAGTGTGTGTGTTAACCTCTGTATGTGTATGCGTCTCAGTGTGTGTGTCTCTATGTGTCTCTGAGTAGCCTCTACGTGTATGTATCTCTCAGTCAGTGTTTTAGTCTCTGTTTGTGTGTGTGACTCTTTCTGTGTTTCTCTCTCTCTCTGCCGATGGCTCTTTCTCTGTGTGTGTGTGTGTATCTGTGTGTGTGTGTCTCTGTCAACATGTATGTCACTTGCAATTTGTGTGTCTCCATGTGTGTGTTTCAGAATGTGTGACTCTCTGGCTGTTTGTGTCTCTCTCTCAGGTTGTGTGTCTCTCTCAGTGTGTGTGACTCCTTCAGTGTGAGTGTTTCTGTTTCTTACCCTGTTTGTATGTGTCTCTGTGTGTGTGTATGTCTCTCAGTGTGTGTGTCTCACTGTGAATGTGTACGTCTCTCTGCTGTGTGTGACTCTCAGGGCGTCTGTGTCTCCTTCTCAGAGTGTGTGAGTCTCTCATTCTGTGTGTCTTGCTCTCTGAGTGTGTGTGTCTCTGTGGGCCCCTGTGAGTGTGGCTCTCTCAGTGTGTGTGTGTCTGTTTCTCAGTGTGTATGTGTCTCTGTGTGTGCGTGTCTCTCTCTGCATCTGTATGTGTTTCAGTGTGAGTCTCTGAGTGTGCATGTCTCTCTTGTCTCTCTCTGTTTGGAGACTCTCTCTCAGTGGTGAATCTTTCTCTGTGAGTGTTATTTCTCTCTCGCTGTGTTTGTCCCCCTATCTCTCAGCGTGTGCCTGTGTCTCTCTCTGTATGTTTATATCCCGAAGTGTGTGTGTGCGTCTCAGTGTGCGTGTGTCTCACAATATCTGTGTCTCTCTCCCACTGTGTATGTCTCCCTCAGTGTGTGTGTCTCTCAGCATGTGTGTGTCTGTCTCTCTCTCTCAGTTTGTGTGGAGAACTCTCATTGTGTGTGTGTCGTTATGGTGGGTGTTTCTGTGTGTGTGTGTCTCTGTGTGACTCCCACAGTGTCTCTGTGTGTGTTTCTCCCATGTGTCTCTCAATGTGTGTGTGTCTGTCTCACTGTGCGTCTGCCTCAGTGTTGCGTGTCTGTTTTTAGGGATTGTGTGAGTGTCTCAGTGTGTCTGTCTCTCAGGGTGTTTGTGTCTCTCAGGGTGTGTGAGTCTCTCTCTCAGTATGTCTATGTCTCTAAGCCTGTGTGTGGGTTTCACCGTGTGTGTCTCCCAATATTTGTGCCTCTCACTCAGTGTGTATGTCTCTCCCAGTGTGTGTGTCTCTCAGTGCCTATTTCTCCTCCTCTGTGTGGATGTCTGTCTCATTGTGTGTGTCTCTCTCTCTGTGTCTCTCTCAGTGAGTGTGTCCCCTTCAGTGTGAATGTTTCTGATATGTAGCGTGTGTGTGTCTCTCTCTCTGGATGTGTATGTGTCTCAGTGTCTGTGTGTCTCAGTGTGTGTCTCTCAGTGGGTGTGTTTCTGTGTGCCTCTCCATGTATGTGTGTCTCAGTCTGTGTTTTAGTCTCTCTTTGTGTGTATGCCTCTGTCTGTTTCTCTCTCTCTGTGTGGATGTCTCTCTCTCACTCCATGTGAGTGTGTATCTCACTCTGCATGTGTTTCTCTAAGTGTGGGTGTGCCTCTGTCCACGTAGGTGACACTCTCAATTTTTGTGTCTCCGTGTGTGTGTCTCAGAATGTGTGACTCTCCGAGTGTTTTTGTCTCAATTTCAGGTTGTGTGTCTCTCTCAGTGTGTGTGACACGTTCAGTGTGAGGGTTTCTGGTTCTTAGCATGTGTGTCTCTCAGTGTGTATGTTTCTCAGTGTGTGTGTGTCTCCCTGTGAATGTGCGTGTCTCTCTCTTGTGTATGACTCTCAGGGTGTTTGCGTCTCTCTCTCAGTGTGTGTGACTCTCAGTGTGTGTGCCTTGCTCTTTGAGTGTGTGTGTCTCTGAGGGTGCCTGTGTGTGTCTCTCTCAGTGTGTGTTTCTAGTTCTTAGTGTGTGTGTTAACCTCTGTATGTGTATGCGTCTCAGTGTGTGTGTCTCTATGTGTCTCTGAGTAGCCTCTACGTGTATGTATCTCTCAGTCAGTGTTTTAGTCTCTGTTTGTGTGTGTGACTCTTTCTGTGTTTCTCTCTCTCTCTGCCGATGGCTCTTTCTCTGTGTGTGTGTGTGTATCTGTGTGTGTGTGTCTCTGTCAACATGTATGTCACTTGCAATTTGTGTGTCTCCATGTGTGTGTTTCAGAATGTGTGACTCTCTGGCTGTTTGTGTCTCTCTCTCAGGTTGTGTGTCTCTCTCAGTGTGTGTGACTCCTTCAGTGTGAGTGTTTCTGTTTCTTACCCTGTTTGTATGTGTCTCTGTGTGTGTGTATGTCTCTCAGTGTGTGTGTCTCACTGTGAATGTGTACGTCTCTCTGCTGTGTGTGACTCTCAGGGCGTCTGTGTCTCCTTCTCAGAGTGTGTGAGTCTCTCATTCTGTGTGTCTTGCTCTCTGAGTGTGTGTGTCTCTGTGGGCCCCTGTGAGTGTGGCTCTCTCAGTGTGTGTGTGTCTGTTTCTCAGTGTGTATGTGTCTCTGTGTGTGCGTGTCTCTCTCTGCATCTGTATGTGTTTCAGTGTGAGTCTCTGAGTGTGCATGTCTCTCTTGTCTCTCTCTGTTTGGAGACTCTCTCTCAGTGGTGAATCTTTCTCTGTGAGTGTTATTTCTCTCTCGCTGTGTTTGTCCCCCTATCTCTCAGCGTGTGCCTGTGTCTCTCTCTGTATGTTTATATCCCGAAGTGTGTGTGTGCGTCTCAGTGTGCGTGTGTCTCACAATATCTGTGTCTCTCTCCCACTGTGTATGTCTCCCTCAGTGTGTGTGTCTCTCAGCATGTGTGTGTCTGTCTCTCTCTCTCAGTTTGTGTGGAGAACTCTCATTGTGTGTGTGTCGTTATGGTGGGTGTTTCTGTGTGTGTGTGTCTCTGTGTGACTCCCACAGTGTCTCTGTGTGTGTTTCTCCCATGTGTCTCTCAATGTGTGTGTGTCTGTCTCACTGTGCGTCTGCCTCAGTGTTGCGTGTCTGTTTTTAGGGATTGTGTGAGTGTCTCAGTGTGTCTGTCTCTCAGGGTGTTTGTGTCTCTCAGGGTGTGTGAGTCTCTCTCTCAGTATGTCTATGTCTCTAAGCCTGTGTGTGGGTTTCACCGTGTGTGTCTCCCAATATTTGTGCCTCTCACTCAGTGTGTATGTCTCTCCCAGTGTGTGTGTCTCTCAGTGCCTATTTCTCCTCCTCTGTGTGGATGTCTGTCTCATTGTGTGTGTCTCTCTCTCTGTGTCTCTCTCAGTGAGTGTGTCCCCTTCAGTGTGAATGTTTCTGATATGTAGCGTGTGTGTGTCTCTCTCTCTGGATGTGTATGTGTCTCAGTGTCTGTGTGTCTCAGTGTGTGTCTCTCAGTGGGTGTGTTTCTGTGTGCCTCTCCATGTATGTGTGTCTCAGTCTGTGTTTTAGTCTCTCTTTGTGTGTATGCCTCTGTCTGTTTCTCTCTCTCTGTGTGGATGTCTCTCTCTCACTCCATGTGAGTGTGTATCTCACTCTGCATGTGTTTCTCTAAGTGTGGGTGTGCCTCTGTCCACGTAGGTGACACTCTCAATTTTTGTGTCTCCGTGTGTGTGTCTCAGAATGTGTGACTCTCCGAGTGTTTTTGTCTCAATTTCAGGTTGTGTGTCTCTCTCAGTGTGTGTGACACGTTCAGTGTGAGGGTTTCTGGTTCTTAGCATGTGTGTCTCTCAGTGTGTATGTTTCTCAGTGTGTGTGTGTCTCCCTGTGAATGTGCGTGTCTCTCTCTTGTGTATGACTCTCAGGGTGTTTGCGTCTCTCTCTCAGTGTGTGTGACTCTCAGTGTGTGTGCCTTGCTCTTTGAGTGTGTGTGTCTCTGAGGGTGCCTGTGTGTGTCTCTCTCAGTGTGTGTTTCTAGTTCTTAGTGTGTGTGTTAACCTCTGTATGTGTATGCGTCTCAGTGTGTGTGTCTCTATGTGTCTCTGAGTAGCCTCTACGTGTATGTATCTCTCAGTCAGTGTTTTAGTCTCTGTTTGTGTGTGTGACTCTTTCTGTGTTTCTCTCTCTCTCTGCCGATGGCTCTTTCTCTGTGTGTGTGTGTGTATCTGTGTGTGTGTGTCTCTGTCAACATGTATGTCACTTGCAATTTGTGTGTCTCCATGTGTGTGTTTCAGAATGTGTGACTCTCTGGCTGTTTGTGTCTCTCTCTCAGGTTGTGTGTCTCTCTCAGTGTGTGTGACTCCTTCAGTGTGAGTGTTTCTGTTTCTTACCCTGTTTGTATGTGTCTCTGTGTGTGTGTATGTCTCTCAGTGTGTGTGTCTCACTGTGAATGTGTACGTCTCTCTGCTGTGTGTGACTCTCAGGGCGTCTGTGTCTCCTTCTCAGAGTGTGTGAGTCTCTCATTCTGTGTGTCTTGCTCTCTGAGTGTGTGTGTCTCTGTGGGCCCCTGTGAGTGTGGCTCTCTCAGTGTGTGTGTGTCTGTTTCTCAGTGTGTATGTGTCTCTGTGTGTGCGTGTCTCTCTCTGCATCTGTATGTGTTTCAGTGTGAGTCTCTGAGTGTGCATGTCTCTCTTGTCTCTCTCTGTTTGGAGACTCTCTCTCAGTGGTGAATCTTTCTCTGTGAGTGTTATTTCTCTCTCGCTGTGTTTGTCCCCCTATCTCTCAGCGTGTGCCTGTGTCTCTCTCTGTATGTTTATATCCCGAAGTGTGTGTGTGCGTCTCAGTGTGCGTGTGTCTCACAATATCTGTGTCTCTCTCCCACTGTGTATGTCTCCCTCAGTGTGTGTGTCTCTCAGCATGTGTGTGTCTGTCTCTCTCTCTCAGTTTGTGTGGAGAACTCTCATTGTGTGTGTGTCGTTATGGTGGGTGTTTCTGTGTGTGTGTGTCTCTGTGTGACTCCCACAGTGTCTCTGTGTGTGTTTCTCCCATGTGTCTCTCAATGCGTGTGTGTCTGTCTCACTGTGCGTCTGCCTCAGTGTTGCGTGTCTGTTTTTAGGGATTGTGTGAGTGTCTCAGTGTGTCTGTCTCTCAGGGTGTTTGTGTCTCTCAGGGTGTGTGAGTCTCTCTCTCAGTATGTCTATGTCTCTAAGCCTGTATGAGGGTTTCACCGTGTGTGTCTCCCAATGTTTGTGCCTCTCACTCAGTGTGTATGTCTCTCCCAGTGTGTGTGTCTCTCAGTGCCTTTTTCTCCTCCTCTGTGTGGATGTCTGTCTCATTGTGTGTGTCTCTCTCTGTGTGTCTCTCTCAGTGAGTGTGTCTCCTTCAGTGTGAATGTTTCTGATACGTAGCGTGTGTGTGTCTCTCTCTCTGAATGTGTATGTGTCTCAGTGTGTGTGTGTCTCAGTGTGTGTCTCTCAGTGGCTGTGTTTCTGTGTGCCTCTCCATGTATGTGTGTCTCAGTCTGTGTTTTAGTCTCTCTTTGTGTGTATGCCTCTGTCTGTTTCTCTCTCTCTGTGTGGATGTCTCTCTCTCACTCCATGTGAGTGTGTATCTCACTCTGCATGTGTTTCTCTAAGTGTGGGTGTGCCTCTGTCCACGTAGGTGACACTCTCAATTTTTGTGTCTCCGTGTGTGTGTCTCAGAATGTGTGACTCTCCGAGTGTTTTTGTCTCAATTTCAGGTTGTGTGTCTCTCTCAGTGTGTGTGACGCGTTCAGTGTGAGGGTTTCTGGTTCTTAGCGTGTGTGTCTCTCAGTGTTTATGTTTCTCGGTGTGTGTGTCTCCCTGTGAATGTGTGTGTCTCTCTCTTGTGTATGACTCTCAGCGTGTTTGCGTCTCTCTCTCAGTGTGTGTGACTCTCAGTGTGTGTGCCTTGCTCTTTGAGTGTGTGTGTCTCTGAGGGTGCCTGTGTGTGTCTCTCTCAGTGTGTGTTTCTGGTTCTTAGTGTGTGTGTTAACCTCTGTATGTGTATGTGTCTCAGTGTGTGTGTCTCTATGTGTCTCTGCATTGCCTCTACGTGTATGTATCTCTCAGTCAGTGTTTTGGTCTCTGTTTGTGTGTGTGACTCTTTCTGTGTTTCTCTCTCTCTCTGCGGATGGCTCGTTCTCTGTGTGTGTGTGTGTGTATCTGTGTGTGTGTGTCTCTGTCAACATGTATGTCACTTGCAATTTGTGTGTCTCCGTGTGTGTGTTTCAGAATGTGTGACTCTCCGGCTGTTTGTGTCTCTCTCTCAGGTTGTGTGTCTCTCTCAGTGTGTGTGACTCCTTCAGTGTGAGTGTTTCTGTTTCTTACCCTGTTTGTGTGTGTCTCTGTGTGTGTGTATGTCTCTCAGTGTGTGTGTCTCACTGTGAATGTGTACGTCTCTCTGCTGTGTGTGTCTCTCAGGGCGTTTGTGTCTCCTTCTCAGTGTGTGTGACTCTCTCATTCTGTGTGTCTTGCTCTCTGAGTGTGTGTGTCTCTGTGGGCCCCTGTGAGTGTGGCTCTCTCAGTGTGTGTCTGTTTCTCAGTGTGTATGTGTCTCTGTGTGTGCGTGTCTCTCTCTGTATCTGTATGTGTTTCAGTGTGAGTCTCTGAGTGTGCATGTCTCTCTTGTCTCTCTCTGTTTGGAGACTCTCTCTCACTGGTGAAATTTTTCTCTGTGAGTGTATTTCTCTCTCGCTGTGCTTGTCCCCCTATCTCTCAGTGTGTGCGTGTGTCTCTCTCTGTATGTTTATGTCCCTAAGTGTGTGTGTTCATCTCAGTGTGTGTGTGTCTCACAATATCTGTGTCTCTCTCCCACTGTGTATGTCTCCCTCAGTGTGTGTGTCTCTCACCATGTGTGTGTCTGTCTCTCTCTCTCAGTTTGTGTGGAGAGCTCTCATTGTGTGTGTGTCTCTTTGGTGTGTGTTTCTGTGTATGTGTGGCTCTGTGTGACTCCCAGAGTGTCTCTGTGTGTGTTTCTCCCATGTGTCTCTCAATGCGTGTGTGTCTGTCTCACTGTGCGTCTGCCTCAGTGTTGCGTGTCTGTTTTTAGGGATTGTGTGAGTGTCTCAGTGTGTCTGTCTCTCAGGCTGTTTGTGTCTCTCAGGGTGTGAGTCTCTCTCTCAGTATGTCTATGTCTCTAAGCCTGTGTGTGGGTTTCACCGTGTGTGTCTCCCAATGTTTGTGCCTCTCACTCAGTGTGTATGTCTCTCCCAGTGTGTGTGTCTCTCAGTGCCTATTTCTCCTCCTCTGTGTGGATGTCTGTCTCATTGTGTGTGTCTCTCTCTCTGTGTCTCTCTAAGTGAGTGTGTCTTCTTCAGTGTGAATGTTTCTGATATGTAGCGTGTGTGTGTCTCTCTCTCTGGATGTGTATGTGTCTCAGTGTCTGTGTGTCTCAGTGTGTGTCTCTCAGTGGCTGTGTTTCTGTGTGCCTCTCCATGTATGTGTGTCTCAGTCTGTGTTTTAGTCTCTCTTTGTGTGTATGCCTCTGTCTGTTTCTCTCTCTCTGTGTGGATGTCTCTCTCTCACTCCATGTGAGTGTGTATCTCACTCTGCATGTGTTTCTCTAAGTGTGGGTGTGCCTCTGTCCACGTAGGTGACACTCTCAATTTTTGTGTCTCAGAATGTGTGACTCTCCGAGTGTTTTTGTCTCAATTTCAGGTTGTGTGTCTCTCTCAGTGTGTGTGACGCGTTCAGTGTGAGGGTTTCTGGTTCTTAGCGTGTGTGTCTCTCAGTGTGTATGTTTCTCAGTGTGTGTGTGTCTCCCTGTGAATGTGCATGTCTCTCTCTTGTGTATGACTCTCAGGGTGTTTGCGTCTCTCTCTCAGTGTGTGTGACTCTCAGTGTGTGTGCCTTGCTCTTTGAGTGTGTGTGTCTCTGAGGGTGCCTGTGTGTGTCTCTCTCAGTGTGTGTTTCTGGTTCTTAGTGTGTGTGTTAACCTCTGTATGTGTATGTGTCTCAGTGTGTGTGTCTCTACGTCTCTGCATTGCCTCTACGTGTATGTATCTCTCAGTCAGTGTTTTAGTCTCTGTTTGTGTGTGTGACTCTTTCTGTGTTTCTCTCTCTCTCTGCCGATGGCTCTTTCTCTGTGTGTGTGTGTGTATCTGTGTGTGTGTGTCTCTGTCAACATGTATGTCACTTGCAATTTGTGTGTCTCCATGTGTGTGTTTCAGAATGTGTGACTCTCCGGCTGTTTGTGTCTCTCTCTCAGGTTGTGTGTCTCTCTCAGTGTGTGTGACTCCTTCAGTGTGAGTGTTTCTGTTTCTTACCCTGTTTGTGTGTGTCTCTGTGTGTGTGTATGTCTCTCAGTGTGTGTGTCTCACTGTGAATGTGTACGTCTCTCTGCTGTGTGTGTCTCTCAGGGCGTTTGTGTCTCCTTCTCAGTGTGTGTGACTCTCTCATTCTGTGTGTCTTGCTCTCTGAGTGTGTGTGTCTCTGTGGGCCCCTGTGAGTGTGGCTCTCTCAGTGTGTGTCTGTTTCTCAGTGTGTATGTGTCTCTGTGTGTGCGTGTCTCTCTCTGTATCTGTATGTGTTTCAGTGTGAGTCTCTGAGTGTGCATGTCTCTCTTGTCTCTCTCTGTTTGCAGACTCTCTCTCACTGGTGAAATTTTTCTCTGTGAGTGTATTTCTCTGTCGCTGTGCTTGTCCCCCTATCTCTCAGTGTGTGCGTGTGTCTCTCTCTGTATGTTTATGTCCCTAAGTGTGTGTGTTCATCTCAGTGTGTGTGTGTCTCACAATATCTGTGTCTCTCTCCCACTGTGTATGTCTCCCTCAGTGTGTGTGTCTCTCAGCATGTGTGTGTCTGTCTCTCTCTCTCAGTTTGTGTGGAGAACTCTCATTGTGTGTGTGTCTTTATGGTGTGTGCTTCTGTGTATGTGTGGCTCTGTGTGACTCCCAGAGTGTCTCTGTGTGTGTTTCTCCCATGAGTCTCTCAATGTGTGTGTGTCTGTCTCACTGTGCGTCTGCCTCAGTGTTGCGTGTCTGTTTTTAGGGATTGTGTGAGTGTCTCAGTGTCTCTGTCTCTCAGGGTGTTTGTGTCTCTCAGGGTGTGTGATTCTCTCTCTCAGTATGTCTATGTCTCTAAGCCTGTGTGTGGGTTTCACCGTGTGTCTCCCAATATTTGTGCCTCTCACTCAGTGTGTATGTCTCTCCCAATGTGTGTGTCTCTCAGTGCCTATTTCTCCTCCTCTGTGTGGATGTCTGTCTCATTGTGTGTGTCTCTCTCTCTGTGTCTCTCTCAGTGAGTGTGTCCCCTTCAGTGTGAATGTTTCTGATATGTAGCGTGTGTGTGTCTCTCTCTCTGGATGTGTATGTGTCTCAGTGTCTGTGTGTCTCAGTGTGTGTCTCTCAGTGGGTGTGTTTCTGTGTGCCTCTCCATGTATGTGTGTCTCAGTCTGTGCTTTAGTCTCTCTTTGTGTGTATGCCTCTGTCTGTTTCTCTCTCTCTGTGTGGATGTCTCTCTCTCACTCCATGTGAGTGTGTATCTCACTCTGCATGTGTTTCTCTAAGTGTGGGTGTGCCTCTGTCCACATAGGTGACACTCTCAATTTTTGTGTCTCCGTGTGTGTGTCTCAGAATGTGTGACTCTCCGAGTGTTTTTGTCTCATTTTCAGGTTGTGTGTCTCTTTCAGTGTGTGTGATGCGTTCCGTGTGAGGGTTTCTGGTTCTTAGCGTGTGTGTCTCTCAGTGTGTATGTTTCTCAGTGTGTGTGTGTCTCCCTGTGAATGTGCGTGTCTCTCTCTTGTGTATGACTCTCAGCGTGTTTGCGTCTCTCTCTCAGTGTGTGTGACTCTCAGTGTGTGTGCCTTGCTCTTTGAGTGTGTGTGTCTCTGAGGGTGCCTGTGTGTGTCTCTCTCAGTGTGTGTTTCTGGTTCTTAGTGTGTGTGTTAACCTCTGTATGTGTATGTGTCTCAGTGTGTGTGTCTCTACGTCTCTGCATTGCCTCTATGTGTATGTATCTCTCAGTCAGTGTTTTAGTCTCTGTTTGTGTGTGTGACTCTTTCTGTGTTTCTCTCTCTCTCTGCCGATGGCTCTTTCTCTGTGTGTGTGTGTGTGTATCTGTGTGTGTGTGTCTCTGTCAACATGTATGTCACTTGCAATTTGTGTGTCTCCATGTGTGTGTTTCAGAATGTGTGACTCTCCGGCTGTTTGTGTCTCTCTCTCAGGTTGTGTGTCTCTCTCAGTGTGTGTGACTCCTTCAGTGTGAGTGTTTCTGTTTCTTACCCTGTTTGTGTGTGTCTCTGTGTGTGTGTATGTCTCTCAGTGTGTGTGTCTCACTGTGAATGTGTACGTCTCTCTGCTGTGTGTGACTCTCAGGGCGTCTGTGTCTCCTTCTCAGAGTGTGTGAGTCTCTCATTCTGTGTGTCTTGCTCTCTGAGTGTGTGTGTCTCTGTGGGCCCCTGTGAGTGTGGCTCTCTCAGTGTGTGTGTGTCTGTTTCTCAGTGTGTATGTGTCTCTGTGTGTGCGTGTCTCTCTCTGTATGTGTATGTGTTTCAGTGTGAGTCTCTGAGTGTGCATGTCTCTCTTGTCTCTCTCTGTTTGGAGACTCTCTCTCAGTGGTGAAGTCTTTCTCTGTGAGTGTTATTTCTCTCTCGCTGTGTTTGTCCCCCTATCTCTCAGCGTGTGCCTGTGTCTCTCTCTGTATGTTTATATCCCGAAGTGTGTGTGTGCGTCTCAGTGTGCGTGTGTCTCACAATATCTGTGTCTCTCTCCCACTGTGTATGTCTCCCTCAGTGTGTGTGTCTCTCAGCATGTGTGTGTCTGTCTCTCTCTCTCAGTTTGTGTGGAGAACTCTCATTGTGTGTGTGTCGTTATGGTGGGTGTTTCTGTGTGTGTGTGTCTCTGTGTGACTCCCACAGTGTCTCTGTGTGTGTTTCTCCCATGTGTCTCTCAATGTGTGTGTGTCTGTCTCACTGTGCGTCTGCCTCAGTGTTGCGTGTCTGTTTTTAGGGATTGTGTGAGTGTCTCAGTGTGTCTGTCTCTCAGGGTGTTTGTGTCTCTCAGGGTGTGTGAGTCTCTCTCTCAGTATGTCTATGCCTCTAAGCCTGTGTGTGGGTTTCACCGTGTGTGTCTCCCAATGTTTGTGCCTCTCACTCAGTGTGTATGTCTCTCCCAGTGTGTGTGTCTCTCAGTGTCTATTTCTCCTCCTCTGTGTGGATGTCTGTCTCATTGTGTGTGTCTCTCTCTCTGTGTCTCTCTCAGTGAGTGTGTCTCCTTCAGTGTGAATGTTTCTGATATGTAGCGTGTGTGTGTCTCTCTCTCTGAATGTGTATGTGTCTCAGTGTCTGTGTGTCTCAGTGTGTGTCTCTCAGTGGCTGTGTTTCTGTGTGCCTCTCCATGTATGTGTGTCTCAGTCTGTGTTTTAGTCTCTCTTTGTGTGTATGCCTCTGTCTGTTTCTCTCTCTCTGTGTGGATGTCTCTCTCTCACTCCATGTGAGTGTGTATCTCACTCTGCATGTGTTTCTCTAAGTGTGGGTGTGCCTCTGTCCACGTAGGTGACACTCTCAATTTTTGTGTCTCCGTGTGTGTCTCAGAATGTGTGACTCTCCGAGTGTTTTTGTCTCAATTTCAGGTTGTGTGTCTCTCTCAGTGTGTGCGACGCGTTCAGTGTGAGGGTTTCTGGTTCTTAGCGTGTGTGTCTCTCAGTGTTTATATTTCTCAGTGTGTGTGTCTCCCTGTGAATGTGTGTGTCTCTCTCTTGTGTATGACTCTCAACGTGTTTGCGTCTCTCTCTCAGTGTGTGTGACTCTCAGTGTGTGTGCCTTGCTCTTTGAGTGTGTGTGTCTCTGAGGGTGCCTGTGTGTGTCTCTCTCAGTGTGTGTTTCTGGTTCTTAGTGTGTGTGTTAACCTCTGTATGTGTATGTGTCTCAGTGTGTGTGTCTCTACGTCTCTGCATTGCCTCTACGTGTATGTATCTCTCAGTCAGTGTTTTAGTCTCTGTTTGTGTGTGTGACTCTTTCTGTGTTTCTCTCTCTCTCTGCCGATGGCTCTTTCTCTGTGTGTGTGTGTGTATCTGTGTGTGTGTGTCTCTGTCAACATGTATGTCACTTGCAATTTGTGTGTCTCCGTGTGTGTGTTTCAGAATGTGTGACTCTCCGGCTGTTTGTGTCTCTCTCTCAGGTTGTGTGTCTATCTCAGTGTGTGTGACTCCTTCAGTGTGAGTGTTTCTGTTTCTTACCCTGTTTGTGTGTGTCTCTGTGGGTGTGTATGTCTCTCAGTGTGTGTGTCTCACTGTGAATGTGTACGTCTCTCTGCTGTATGTGTCTCTCAGGGCGTTTGTGTCTCCTTCTCAGTGTGTGTGACTCTCTCATTCTGTGTGTCTTGCTCTCTGAGTGTGTGTGTCTCTGTGGGCCCCTGTGAGTGTGGCTCTCTCAGTGTGTGTCTGTTTCTCAGTGTGTATGTGTCTCTGTGTGTGCGTGTCTCTCTCTGTATCTGTATGTGTTTCAGTGTGAGTCTCTGAGTGTGCATGTCTCTCTTGTCTCTCTCTGTTTGGAGACTCTCTCTCAGTGGTGAAGTCTTTCTCTGTGAGTGTTATTTCTCTCTCGCTGTGTTTGTCCCCCTATCTCTCAGCGTGTGCCTGTGTCTCTCTCTGTATGTTTATATCCCGAAGTGTGTGTGTGCGTCTCAGTGTGCGTGTGTCTCACAATATCTGTGTCTCTCTCCCACTGTGTATGTCTCCCTCAGTGTGTGTGTCTCTCACCATGTGTGTGTCTGTCTCTCTCTCTCAGTTTGTGTGGAGAGCTCTCATTGTGTGTGTGTCTCTTTGGTGTGTGTTTCTGTGTATGTGTGGCTCTGTGTGACTCCCAGAGTGTCTCTGTGTGTGTTTCTCCCATGTGTCTCTCAATGCGTGTGTGTCTGTCTCACTGTGCGTCTGCCTCAGTGTTGCGTGTCTGTTTTTAGGGATTGTGTGAGTGTCTCAGTGTGTCTGTCTCTCAGGCTGTTTGTGTCTCTCAGGGTGTGAGTCTCTCTCTCAGTATGTCTATGTCTCTAAGCCTGTGTGTGGGTTTCACCGTGTGTGTCTCCCAATGTTTGTGCCTCTCACTCAGTGTGTATGTCTCTCCCAGTGTGTGTGTCTCTCAGTGCCTATTTCTCCTCCTCTGTGTGGATGTCTGTCTCATTGTGTGTGTCTCTCTCTCTGTGTCTCTCTAAGTGAGTGTGTCTCCTTCAGTGTGAATGTTTCTGATATGTAGCGTGTGTGTGTCTCTCTCTCTGGATGTGTATGTGTCTCAGTGTCTGTGTGTCTCAGTGTGTGTCTCTCAGTGGCTGTGTTTCTGTGTGCCTCTCCATGTATGTGTGTCTCAGTCTGTGTTTTAGTCTCTCTTTGTGTGTATGCCTCTGTCTGTTTCTCTCTCTCTGTGTGGATGTCTCTCTCTCACTCCATGTGAGTGTGTATCTCACTCTGCATGTGTTTCTCTAAGTGTGGGTGTGCCTCTGTCCACGTAGGTGACACTCTCAATTTTTGTGTCTCAGAATGTGTGACTCTCCGAGTGTTTTTGTCTCAATTTCAGGTTGTGTGTCTCTCTCAGTGTGTGTGACGCGTTCAGTGTGAGGGTTTCTGGTTCTTAGCGTGTTTGTCTCTCAGTGTTTATGTTTCTCGGTGTGTGTGTCTCCCTGTGAATGTGTGTGTCTCTCTCTTGTGTATGACTCTCAGCGTGTTTGCGTCTCTCTCTCAGTGTGTGTGACTCTCAGTGTGTGTGCCTTGCTCTTTGAGTGTGTGTGTCTCTGAGGGTGCCTGTGTGTGTCTCTCTCAGTGTGTGTTTCTGGTTCTTAGTGTGTGTGTTAACCTCTGTATGTGTATGTGTCTCAGTGTGTGTGTCTCTATGTGTCTCTGCATTGCCTCTACGTGTATGTATCTCTCAGTCAGTGTTTTGGTCTCTCTTTGTGTGTGTGACTCTTTCTGTGTTTCTCTCTCTCTCTGCGGATGGCTCGTTCTCTGTGTGTGTGTGTGTGTATCTGTGTGTGTGTCTCTGTCAACATGTATGTCACTTGCAATTTGTGTGTCTCCATGTGTGTGTTTCAGAATGTGTGACTCTCTGGCTGTTTGTGTCTCTCTCTCAGGTTGTGTGTCTCTCTCAGTGTGTGTGACTCCTTCAGTGTGAGTGTTTCTGTTTCTTACCCTGTTTGTGTGTGTCTCTGTGTGTGTGTATGTCTCTCAGTGTGTGTGTCTCACTGTGAATGTGTACGTCTCTCTGCTGTGTGTGTCTCTCAGGGCGTGTGTGTCTCCTTCTCAGTGTGTGTGACTCTCTCATTCTGTGTGTCTTGCTCTCTGAGTGTGTGTGTCTCTGTGGGCCCCTGTGAGTGTGGCTCTCTCAGTGTGTGTCTGTTTCTCAGTGTGTCTATGTCTCTGTGTGTGCGTGTCTCTCTCTGTATCTGTATGTGTTTCAGTGTGAGTCTCTGAGTGTGCATGTGTCTCTTGTCTCTCTCTGTTTGGAGACTCTCTCTCACTGGTGAAATTTTTCTCTGTGAGTTATTTCTCTGTCGCTGTGCTTGTCCCCCTATCTCTCAATGTGTGCGTGTGTCTCTCTCTGTATGTTTATGTCCGTAAGTGTGTGTGTTCGTCTCAGTGTCTGTGTGTCTCACAATATCTGTGTCTCTCTCCCACTGTGTATGTCTCCCTCAGTGTGTGTGTCTCTCAGCATGTGTGTGTCTGTCTCTCTCTCTCAGTTTGTGTGGAGAACTCTCATTGTGTGTGTGTCTCTTTGGTGTGTGTTTCTGTGTATGTGTGGCTCTGTGTGACTCCCAGAGTGTCTCTGTGTGTGTTTCTCCCATGTGTCTCTCAATGTGTGTGTGTCTGTCTCACTGTGCGTCTGCCTCAGTGTTGCGTGTCTGTTTTTAGGGATTGTGTGAGTGTCTCAGTGTGTCTGTCTCTCAGGGTGTTTGTGTCTCTCAGGGTGTGTGAGTCTCTCTCTCAGTATGTCTATGTCTCTAAGCCTGTGTGTGGGTTTCACCGTGTGTGTCTCCCAATGTTTGTGCCTCTCACTCAGTGTGTATGTCTCTCCCAGTGTGTGTGTCTCTCAGTGCCTATTTCTCCTTCTCTGTGTGGATGTCTGTCTCATTGTGTGTGTCTCTCTCTGTGTGTCTCTCTCAGTGAGTGTGTCTCCTTCAGTGTGAATGTTTCTGATATGTAGCGTGTGTGTGTCTCTCTCTCTGGATGTGTATGTGTCTCAGTGTCTGTGTGTCTCACTGTGTGTCTCTCTGTGGGTGTGTTTCTGTGTGCCTCTCCATGTATGTGTGTCTCAGTCTGTGTTTTAGTCTCTCTTTGTGTGTATGCCTCTGTCTGTTTCTCTCTCTCTGTGTGGATGTCTCTCTCTCACTCCATATGAGTGTGTATCTCACTCTGCATGTGTTTCTCTAAGTGTGGGTGTGCCTCTGTCCACGTAGGTGACACTCTCAATTTTTGTGTCTCCGTGTGTGTGTCTCAGAATGTGTGACTCTCCGAGTGTTTTTGTCTCAATTTCAGGTTGTGTGTCTCTCTCAGTGTGTGTGACGCGTTCAGTGTGAGGGTTTCTGGTTCTTAGCGTGTGTGTCTCTCAGTGTGTATGTTTCTCAGTGTGTGTGTGTCTCCCTGTGAATGTGCGTGTCTCTCTCTTGTATATGACTCTCAGCGTGTTTGCGTCTCTCTCTCAGTGTGTGTGACTCTCAGTGTGTGTGCCTTGCTCTTTGAGTGTGTGTGTCTCTGAGGGTGCCTGTGTGTGTCTCTCTCAGTGTGTGTTTCTGGTTCTTAGTGTGTGTGTTAACCTCTGTATGTGTATGTGTCTCAGTGTGTGTGTCTCTACGTCTCTGCATTGCCTCTATGTGTATGTATCTCTCAGTCAGTGTTTTAGTCTCTGTTTGTGTGTGTGACTCTTTCTGTGTTTCTCTCTCTCTCTGCCGATGGCTCTTTCTCTGTGTGTGTGTGTGTATCTGTGTGTGTGTGTCTCTGTCAACATGTATGTCACTTGCAGTTTGTGTGTCTCCATGTGTGTGTTTCAGAATGTGTGACTCTCCGGCTGTTTGTGTCTCTCTCTCAGGTTGTGTGTCTCTCTCAGTGTGTGTGACTCCTTCAGTGTGAGTGTTTCTGTTTCTTACCCTGTTTGTGTGTGTCTCTGTGTGTGTGTATGTCTCTCAGTGTGTGTGTCTCACTGTGAATGTGTACGTCTCTCTGCTGTGTGTGACTCTCAGGGCGTCTGTGTCTCCTTCTCAGAGTGTGTGAGTCTCTCATTCTGTGTGTCTTGCTCTCTGAGTGTGTGTGTCTCTGTGGGCCCCTGTGAGTGTGGCTCTCTCAGTGTGTGTGTGTCTGTTTCTCAGTGTGTATGTGTCTCTGTGTGTGCGTGTCTCTCTCTGTATGTGTATGTGTTTCAGTGTGAGTCTCTGAGTGTGCATGTCTCTCTTGTCTCTCTCTGTTTGGAGACTCTCTCTCAGTGGTGAAGTCTTTCTCTGTGAGTGTTATTTCTCTCTCGCTGTGTTTGTCCCCCTATCTCTCAGCGTGTGCCTGTGTCTCTCTCTGTATGTTTATATCCCGAAGTGTGTGTGTGCGTCTCAGTGTGCGTGTGTCTCACAATATCTGTGTCTCTCTCCCACTGTGTATGTCTCCCTCAGTGTGTGTGTCTCTCAGCATGTGTGTGTCTGTCTCTCTCTCTCAGTTTGTGTGGAGAACTCTCATTGTGTGTGTGTCGTTATGGTGGGTGTTTCTGTGTGTGTGTGTCTCTGTGTGACTCCCACAGTGTCTCTGTGTGTGTTTCTCCCATGTGTCTCTCAATGTGTGTGTGTCTGTCTCACTGTGCGTCTGCCTCAGTGTTGCGTGTCTGTTTTTAGGGATTCTGTGAGTGTCTCAGTGTGTCTGTCTCTCAGGATGTTTGTGTCTCTCAGGGTGTGTGAGTCTCTCTCTCAGTATGTCTATGCCTCTAAGCCTGTGTGTGGGTTTCACCGTGTGTGTCTCCCAATGTTTGTGCCTCTCACTCAGTGTGTATGTCTCTCCCAGTGTGTGTGTCTCTCAGTGCCTATTTCTCCTCCTCTGTGTGGATGTCTGTCTCATTGTGTGTGTCTCTCTCTCTGTGTCTCTCTCAGTGAGTGTGTCCCCTTCAGTGTGAATGTTTCTGATATGTAGCGTGTGTGTGTCTCTCTCTCTGGATGTGTATGTGTCTCAGTGTCTGTGTGTCTCAGTGTGTGTCTCTCAGTGGCTGTGTTTCTGTGTGCCTCTCCATGTATGTGTGTCTCAGTCTGTGTTTTAGTCTCTCTTTGTGTGTATGCCTCTGTCTGTTTCTCTCTCTCTGTGTGGATGTCTCTCTCTCACTCCATGTGAGTGTGTATCTCACTCTGCATGTGTTTCTCTAAGTGTGGGTGTGCCTCTGTCCACGTAGGTGACACTCTCAATTTTTGTGTCTCCGTGTGTGTCTCAGAATGTGTGACTCTCCGAGTGTTTTTGTCTCAATTTCAGGTTGTGTGTCTCTCTCAGTGTGTGTGACGCGTTCAGTGTGAGGGTTTCTGGTTCTTAGCGTGTGTGTCTCTCAGTGTTTATGTTTCTCGGTGTGTGTGTCTCCCTGTGAATGTGTGTGTCTCTCTCTTGTGTATGACTCTCAGCGTGTTTGCGTCTCTCTCTCAGTGTGTGTGACTCTCAGTGTGTGTGCCTTGCTCTTTGAGTGTGTGTGTCTCTGAGGGTGCCTGTGTGTGTCTCTCTCAGTGTGTGTTTCTGGTTCTTAGTGTGTGTGTTAACCTCTGTATGTGTATGTGTCTCAGTGTGTGTGTCTCTATGTGTCTCTGCATTGCCCCTACGTGTATGTATCTCTCAGTCAGTGTTTTGGTCTCTGTTTGTGTGTGTGACTCTTTCTGTGTTTCTCTCTCTCTCTGCGGATGGCTCGTTCTCTGTGTGTGTGTGTGTGTATCTGTGTGTGTGTGTCTCTGTCAACATGTATGTCACTTGCAATTTGTGTGTCTCCATGTGTGTGTTTCAGAATGTGTGACTCTCCGGCTGTTTGTGTCTCTCTCCCAGGTTGTGTGTCTCTCTCAGTGTGTGTGACTCCTTCAGTGTGAGTGTTTCTGTTTCTTACCCTGTTTGTGTGTGTCTCTGTGGGTGTGTATGTCTCTCAGTGTGTGTGTCTCACTGTGAATGTGTACGTCTCTCTGCTGTATGTGTCTCTCAGGGCGTTTGTGTCTCCTTCTCAGTGTGTGTGACTCTCTCATTCTGTGTGTCTTGCTCTCTGAGTGTGTGTGTCTCTGTGGGCCCCTGTGAGTGTGGCTCTCTCAGTGTGTGTCTGTTTCTCAGTGTGTATGTGTCTCTGTGTGTGCGTGTCTCTCTCTGTATCTGTATGTGTTTCAGTGTGAGTCTCTGAGTGTGCATGTCTCTCTTGTCTCTCTCTGTTTGGAGACTCTCTCTCACTGGTGAAATTTTTCTCTGTGAGTGTATTTCTCTCTCGCTGTGCTTGTCCCCCTATCTCTCAGTGTGTGCGTGTGTCTCTCTCTGTATGTTTATGTCCCTAAGTGTGTGTGTTCATCTCAGTGTGTGTGTGTCTCACAATATCTGTGTCTCTCTCCCACTGTGTATGTCTCCCTCAGTGTGTGTGTCTCTCACCATGTGTGTGTCTGTCTCTCTCTCTCAGTTTGTGTGGAGAGCTCTCATTGTGTGTGTGTCTCTTTGGTGTGTGTTTCTGTGTATGTGTGGCTCTGTGTGACTCCCAGAGTGTCTCTGTGTGTGTTTCTCCCATGTGTCTCTCAATGCGTGTGTGTCTGTCTCACTGTGCGTCTGCCTCAGTGTTGCGTGTCTGTTTTTAGGGATTGTGTGAGTGTCTCAGTGTGTCTGTCTCTCAGGCTGTTTGTGTCTCTCAGGGTGTGAGTCTCTCTCTCAGTATGTCTATGTCTCTAAGCCTGTGTGTGGGTTTCACCGTGTGTGTCTCCCAATGTTTGTGCCTCTCACTCAGTGTGTATGTCTCTCCCAGTGTGTGTGTCTCTCAGTGCCTATTTCTCCTCCTCTGTGTGGATGTCTGTCTCATTGTGTGTGTCTCTCTCTCTGTGTCTCTCTAAGTGAGTGTGTCTCCTTCAGTGTGAATGTTTCTGATATGTAGCGTGTGTGTGTCTCTCTCTCTGGATGTGTATGTGTCTCAGTGTCTGTGTGTCTCAGTGTGTGTCTCTCAGTGGCTGTGTTTCTGCGTGCCTCTCCATGTATGTGTGTCTCAGTCTGTGTTTTAGTCTCTCTTTGTGTGTATGCCTCTGTCTGTTTCTCTCTCTCTGTGTGGATGTCTCTCTCTCACTCCATGTGAGTGTGTATCTCACTCTGCATGTGTTTCTCTAAGTGTGGGTGTGCCTCTGTCCACGTAGGTGACACTCTCAATTTTTGTGTCTCAGAATGTGTGACTCTCCGAGTGTTTTTGTCTCAATTTCAGGTTGTGTGTCTCTCTCAGTGTGTGTGACGCGTTCAGTGTGAGGGTTTCTGGTTCTTAGCGTGTGTGTCTCTCAGTGTGTATGTTTCTCAGTGTGTGTGTGTCTCCCTGTGAATGTGCGTGTCTCTCTCTTGTGTATGACTCTCAGGGTGTTTGCGTCTCTCTCTCAGTGTGTGTGACTCTCAGTGTGTGTGCCTTGCTCTTTGAGTGTGTGTGTCTCTGAGGGTGCCTGTGTGTGTCTCTCTCAGTGTGTGTTTCTGGTTCTTAGTGTGTGTGTTAACCTCTGTATGTGTATGTGTCTCAGTGTGTGTGTCTCTACGTCTCTGCATTGCCTCTACGTGTATGTATCTCTCAGTCAGTGTTTTAGTCTCTGTTTGTGTGTGTGACTCTTTCTGTGTTTCTCTCTCTCTCTGCCGATGGCTCTTTCTCTGTGTGTGTGTGTGTATCTGTGTGTGTGTGTCTCTGTCAACATGTATGTCACTTGCAATTTGTGTGTCTCCATGTGTGTGTTTCAGAATGTGTGACTCTCCGGCTGTTTGTGTCTCTCTCTCAGGTTGTGTGTCTCTCTCAGTGTGTGTGACTCCTTCAGTGTGAGTGTTTCTGTTTCTTACCCTGTTTGTGTGTGTCTCTGTGGGTGTGTATGTCTCTCAGTGTGTGTGTCTCACTGTGAATGTGTACGTCTCTCTGCTGTGTGTGTCTCTCAGGGCGTTTGTGTCTCCTTCTCAGTGTGTGTGACTCTCTCATTCTGTGTGTCTTGCTCTCTGAGTGTGTGTGTCTCTGTGGGCCCCTGTGAGTGTGGCTCTCTCAGTGTGTGTCTGTTTCTCAGTGTGTATGTGTCTCTGTGTGTGCGTGTCTCTCTCTGTATCTGTATGTGTTTCAGTGTGAGTCTCTGAGTGTGCATGTCTCTCTTGTCTCTCTCTGTTTGCAGACTCTCTCTCACTGGTGAAATTTTTCTCTGTGAGTGTATTTCTCTGTCGCTGTGCTTGTCCCCCTATCTCTCAGTGTGTGCGTGTGTCTCTCTCTGTATGTTTATGTCCCTAAGTGTGTGTGTTCATCTCAGTGTGTGTGTGTCTCACAATATCTGTGTCTCTCTCCCACTGTGTATGTCTCCCTCAGTGTGTGTGTCTCTCAGCATGTGTGTGTCTGTCTCTCTCTCTCAGTTTGTGTGGAGAACTCTCATTGTGTGTGTGTCTCTTTGGTGTGTGTTTCTGTGTATGTGTGGCTCTGTGTGACTCCCAGAGTGTCTCTGTGTGTGTTTCTCCCATGAGTCTCTCAATGTGTGTGTGTCTGTCTCACTGTGCGTCTGCCTCAGTGTTGCGTGTCTGTTTTTAGGGATTGTGTGAGTGTCTCAGTGTGTCTGTCTCTCAGGGTGTTTGTGTCTCTCAGGGTGTGTGAGTCTCTCTCTCAGTATGTCTATGTCTCTAAGCCTGTGTGTGGGTTTCACCGTGTGTGTCTCCCAATATTTGTGCCTCTCACTCAGTGTGTATGTCTCTCCCAATGTGTGTGTCTCTCAGTGCCTATTTCTCCTCCTCTGTGTGGATGTCTGTCTCATTGTGTGTGTCTCTCTCTCTGTGTCTCTCTCAGTGAGTGTGTCCCCTTCAGTGTGAATGTTTCTGATATGTAGCGTGTGTGTGTCTCTCTCTCTGGATGTGTATGTGTCTCAGTGTCTGTGTGTCTCAGTGTGTGTCTCTCAGTGGGTGTGTTTCTGTGTGCCTCTCCATGTATGTGTGTCTCAGTCTGTGTTTTAGTCTCTCTTTGTGTGTATGCCTCTGTCTGTTTCTCTCTCTCTGTGTGGATGTCTCTCTCTCACTCCATGTGAGTGTGTATCTCACTCTGCATGTGTTTCTCTAAGTGTGGGTGTGCCTCTGTCCACATAGGTGACACTCTCAATTTTTGTGTCTCCGTGTGTGTGTCTCAGAATGTGTGACTCTCCGAGTGTTTTTGTCTCAATTTCAGGTTGTGTGTCTCTCTCAGTGTGTGTGACGCGTTCAGTGTGAGGGTTTCTGGTTCTTAGCGTGTTTGTCTCTCAGTGTCTATGTTTCTCGGTGTGTGTGTCTCCCTGTGAATGTGTGTGTCTCTCTCTTGTGTATGACTCTCAGCGTGTTTGCGTCTCTCTCTCAGTGTGTGTGACTCTCAGTGTGTGTGCCTTGCTCTTTGAGTGTGTGTGTCTCTGAGGGTGCCTGTGTGTGTCTCTCTCAGTGTGTGTTTCTGGTTCTTAGTGTGTGTGTTAACCTCTGTATGTGTATGTGTCTCAGTGTGTGTGTCTCTATGTGTCTCTGCATTGCCTCTACGTGTATGTATCTCTCAGTCAGTGTTTTGGTCTCTCTTTGTGTGTGTGACTCTTTCTGTGTTTCTCTCTCTCTCTGCGGATGGCTCGTTCTCTGTGTGTGTGTGTGTGTATCTGTGTGTGTGTCTCTGTCAACATGTATGTCACTTGCAATTTGTGTGTCTCCATGTGTGTGTTTCAGAATGTGTGACTCTCTGGCTGTTTGTGTCTCTCTCTCAGGTTGTGTGTCTCTCTCAGTGTGTGTGACTCCTTCAGTGTGAGTGTTTCTGTTTCTTACCCTGTTTGTGTGTGTCTCTGTGTGTGTGTATGTCTCTCAGTGTGTGTGTCTCACTGTGAATGTGTACGTCTCTCTGCTGTGTGTGTCTCTCAGGGCGTGTGTGTCTCCTTCTCAGTGTGTGTGACTCTCTCATTCTGTGTGTCTTGCTCTCTGAGTGTGTGTGTCTCTGTGGGCCCCTGTGAGTGTGGCTCTCTCAGTGTGTGTCTGTTTCTCAGTGTGTATATGTCTCTGTGTGTGCGTGTCTCTCTCTGTATCTGTATGTGTTTCAGTGTGAGTCTCTGAGTGTGCATGTCTCTCTTGCCTCTCTCTGTTTGGAGACTCTCTCTCACTGGTGAAATTTTTCTCTGTGAGTGTATTTCTCTGTCGCTGTGCTTGTCCCCCTATCTCTCAATGTGTGCGTGTGTCTCTCTCTGTATGTTTATGTCCGTAAGTGTGTGTTTTCGTCTCAGTGTCTGTGTGTCTCACAATATCTGTGTCTCTCTCCCACTGTGTATGTCTCCCTCAGTGTGTGTGTCTCTCAGCATGTGTGTGTCTGTCTCTCTCTCTCAGTTTGTGTGGAGAACTCTCATTGTGTGTGTGTCTCTTTGGTGTGTGTTTCTGTGTATGTGTGGCTCTGTGTGACTCCCAGAGTGTCTCTGTGTGTGTTTCTCCCATGTGTCTCTCAATGTGTGTGTGTCTGTCTCACTGTGCGTCTGCCTCAGTGTTGTGTGTCTGTTTTTAGGGATTGTGTGAGTGTCTCAGTGTGTCTGTCTCTCAGGGTGTTTGTGTCTCTCAGGGTGTGTGAGTCTCTCTCTCAGTATGTCTATGTCTCTAAGCCTGTGTGAGGGTTTCACCGTGTGTGTCTCCCAATGTTTGTGCCTCTCACTCAGTGTGTATGTCTCTCCCAGTGTGTGTGTCTCTCAGTGCCTATTTCTCCTCCTCTGTGTGGATGTCTGTCTCATTGTGTGTGTCTCTCTCTCTGTGTCTCTCTCAGTGAGTGTGTCTCCTTCAGTGTGAATGTTTCTGATATGTAGCGTGTGTGTGTCTCTCTCTCTGAATGTGTATGTGTCTCAGTGTGTGTGTGTCTCAGTGTGTGTCTCTCAGTGGCTGTGTTTCTGTGTGCCTCTCCATGTATGTGTTTCTCAGTCTGTGTTTTAGTCTCTCTTTGTGTGTATCCTCTGTCTGTTTCTCTCTCTCTGTGTGGATGTCTCTCTCTCACTCCATGTGAGTGTGTATCTCACTCTGCATGTGTTTCTCTAAGTGTGGGTGTGCCTCTGTCCACGTAGGTGACACTCTCAATTTTTGTGTCTCCGTGTGTGTGTCTCAGAATGTGTGACTCTCCGAGTGTTTTTGTCTCAATTTCAGGTTGTGTGTCTCTCTCAGTGTGTGTGACGCGTTCAGTGTGAGGGTTTCTGGTTCTTAGCGTGTGTGTCTCTCAGTGTTTATGTTTCTCGGTGTGTGTGTCTCCCTGTGAATGTGTGTGTCTCTCTCTTGTGTATGACTCTCAGCGTGTTTGCGTCTCTCTCTCAGTGTGTGTGACTCTCAGTGTGTGTGCCTTGCTCTTTGAGTGTGTGTGTCTCTGAGGGTGCCTGTGTGTGTCTCTCTCAGTGTGTGTTTCTGGTTCTTAGTGTGTGTGTTAACCTCTGTATGTGTATGTGTCTCAGTGTGTGTGTCTCTATGTGTCTCTGCATTGCCCCTACGTGTATGTATCTCTCAGTCAGTGTTCTGGTCTCTGTTTGTGTGTGTGACTCTTTCTGTGTTTCTCTCTCTCTCTGCGGATGGCTCGTTCTCTGTGTGTGTGTGTGTGTATCTGTGTGTGTGTGTCTCTGTCAACATGTATGTCACTTGCAATTTGTGTGTCTCCATGTGTGTGTTTCAGAATGTGTGACTCTCCGGCTGTTTGTGTCTCTCTCCCAGGTTGTGTGTCTCTCTCAGTGTGTGTGACTCCTTCAGTGTGAGTGTTTCTGTATCTTACCCTGTTTGTGTGTGTCTCTGTGGGTGTCTATGTCTCTCAGTGTGTGTGTCTCACTGTGAATGTGTACGTCTCTCTGCTGTATGTGTCTCTCAGGGCGTTTGTGTCTCCTTCTCAGTGTGTGTGACTCTCTCATTCTGTGTGTCTTGCTCTCTGAGTGTGTGTGTCTCTGTGGGCCCCTGTGAGTGTGGCTCTCTCAGTGTGTGTCTGTTTCTCAGTGTGTATGTGTCTCTGTGTGTGCGTGTCTCTCTCTGTATCTGTATGTGTTTCAGTGTGAGTCTCTGAGTGTGCATGTCTCTCTTGTCTCTCTCTGTTTGGAGACTCTCTCTCACTGGTGAAATTTTTCTCTGTGAGTGTATTTCTCTCTCGGTGTGCTTGTCCCCCTATCTCTCAGTGTGTGCGTGTGTCTCTCTCTGTATGTTTATGTCCCTAAGTGTGTGTGTTCATCTCAGTGTGTGTGTGTCTCACAATATCTGTGTCTCTCTCCCACTGTGTATGTCTCCCTCAGTGTGTGTGTCTCTCACCATGTGTGTGTCTGTCTCTCTCTCTCAGTTTGTGTGGAGAGCTCTCATTGTGTGTGTGTCTCTTTGGTGTGTGTTTCTGTGTATGTGTGGCTCTGTGTGACTCCCAGAGTGTCTCTGTGTGTGTTTCTCCCATGTGTCTCTCAATGCGTGTGTGTCTGTCTCACTGTGCGTCTGCCTCAGTGTTGCGTGTCTGTTTTTAGGGATTGTGTGAGTGTCTCAGTGTGTCTGTCTCTCAGGCTGTTTGTGTCTCTCAGGGTGTGAGTCTCTCTCTCAGTATGTCTATGTCTCTAAGCCTGTGTGTGGGTTTCACCGTGTGTGTCTCCCAATGTTTGTGCCTCTCACTCAGTGTGTATGTCTCTCCCAGTGTGTGTGTCTCTCAGTGCCTATTTCTCCTCCTCTGTGTGGATGTCTGTCTCATTGTGTGTGTCTCTCTCTCTGTGTCTCTCTAAGTGAGTGTGTCTCCTTCAGTGTGAATGTTTCTGATATGTAGCGTGTGTGTGTCTCTCTCTCTGGATGTGTATGTGTCTCAGTGTCTGTGTGTCTCAGTGTGTGTCTCTCAGTGGCGGTGTTTCTGTGTGCCTCTCCATGTATGTGTGTCTCAGTCTGTGTTTTAGTCTCTCTTTGTGTGTATGCCTCTGTCTGTTTCTCTCTCTCTGTGTGGATGTCTCTCTCTCACTCCATGTGAGTGTGTATCTCACTCTGCATGTGTTTCTCTAAGTGTGGGTGTGCCTCTGTCCACGTAGGTGACACTCAATTTTTGTGTCTCAGAATGTGTGACTCTCCGAGTGTTTTTGTCTCAATTTCAGGTTGTGTGTCTCTCTCAGTGTGTGTGACGCGTTCAGTGTGAGGGTTTCTGGTTCTTTGCGTGTGTGTCTCTCAGTGTGTATGTTTCTCAGTGTGTGTGTGTCTCCCTGTGAATGTGCGTGTCTCTCTCTTGTGTATGACTCTCAGGGTGTTTGCGTCTCTCTCTCAGTGTGTGTGACTCTCAGTGTGTGTGCCTTGCTCTTTGAGTGTGTGTGTCTCTGAGGGTGCCTGTGTGTGTCTCTCTCAGTGTGTGTTTCTGGTTCTTAGTGTGTGTGTTAACATCTGTATGTGTATGTGTCTCAGTGTGTGTGTCTCTACGTCTCTGCATTGCCTCTACGTGTATGTATCTCTCAGTCAGTGTTTTAGTCTCTGTTTGTGTGTGTGACTCTTTCTGTGTTTCTCTCTCTCTCTGCCGATGGCTCTTTCTCTGTGTGTGTGTGTGTATCTGTGTGTGTGTGTCTCTGTCAACATGTATGTCACTTGCAATTTGTGTGTCTCCATGTGTGTGTTTCAGAATGTGTGACTCTCCGGCTGTTTGTGTCTCTCTCTCAGGTTGTGTGTCTCTCTCAGTGTGTGTGACTCCTTCAGTGTGAGTGTTTCTGTTTCTTACCCTGTTTGTGTGTGTCTCTGTGTGTGTGTATGTCTCTCAGTGTGTGTGTCTCACTGTGAATGTGTACGTCTCTCTGCTGTGTGTGTCTCTCAGGGCGTTTGTGTCTCCTTCTCAGTGTGTGTGACTCTCTCATTCTGTGTGTCTTGCTCTCTGAGTGTGTGTGTCTCTGTGGGCCCCTGTGAGTGTGGCTCTCTCAGTGTGTGTCTGTTTCTCAGTGTGTATGTGTCTCTGTGTGTGCGTGTCTCTCTCTGTATCTGTATGTGTTTCAGTGTGAGTCTCTGAGTGTGCATGTCTCTCTTGTCTCTCTCTGTTAGGAGACTCTCTCTCACTGGTGAAATTTTTCTCTGTGAGTGTATTTCTCTGTCGCTGTGCTTGTCCCCCTATCTCTCAGTGTGTGCGTGTGTCTCTCTCTGTATGTTTATGTCCCTAAGTGTGTGTGTTCATCTCAGTGTGTGTGTGTCTCACAATATCTGTGTCTCTCTCCCACTGTGTATGTCTCCCTCAGTGTGTGTGTCTCTCAGCATGTGTGTGTCTGTCTCTCTCTCTCAGTTTGTGTGGAGAACTCTCATTGTGTGTGTGTCTTTATGGTGTGTGCTTCTGTGTATGTGTGGCTCTGTGTGACTCCCAGAGTGTCTCTGTGTGTGTTTCTCCCATGAGTCTCTCAATGTGTGTGTGTCTGTCTCACTGTGCGTCTGCCTCAGTGTTGCGTGTCTGTTTTTAGGGATTGTGTGAGTGTCTCAGTGTGTCTGTCTCTCAGGGTGTTTGTGTCTCTCAGGGTGTGTGATTCTCTCTCTCAGTATGTCTATGTCTCTAAGCCTGTGTGTGGGTTTCACCGTGTGTGTCTCCCAATATTTGTGCCTCTCACTCAGTGTGTATGTCTCTCCCAATGTGTGTGTCTCTCAGTGCCTATTTCTCCTCCTCTGTGTGGATGTCTGTCTCATTGTGTGTGTCTCTCTCTCTGTGTCTCTCTCAGTGAGTGTGTCCCCTTCAGTGTGAATGTTTCTGATATGTAGCGTGTGTGTGTCTCTCTCTCTGGATGTGTATGTGTCTCAGTGTCTGTGTGTCTCAGTGTGTGTCTCTCAGTGGGTGTGTTTCTGTGTGCCTCTCCATGTATGTGTGTCTCAGTCTGTGTTTTAGTCTCTCTTTGTGTGTATGCCTCTGTCTGTTTCTCTCTCTCTGTGTGGATGTCTCTCTCTCACTCCATGTGAGTGTGTATCTCACTCTGCATGTGTTTCTCTAAGTGTGGGTGTGCCTCTGTCCACATAGGTGACACTCTCAATTTTTGTGTCTCCGTGTGTGTGTCTCAGAATGTGTGACTCTCCGAGTGTTTTTGTCTCAATTTCAGGTTGTGTGTCTCTCTCAGTGTGTGTGACGCGTTCAGTGTGAGGGTTTCTGGTTCTTAGCGTGTTTGTCTCTCAGTGTTTATGTTTCTCGGTGTGTGTGTCTCCCTGTGAATGTGTGTGTCTCTCTCTTGTGTATGACTCTCAGCGTGTTTGCGTCTCTCTCTCAGTGTGTGTGACTCTCAGTGTGTGTGCCTTGCTCTTTGAGTGTGTGTGTCTCTGAGGGTGCCTGTGTGTGTCTCTCTCAGTGTGTGTTTCTGGTTCTTAGTGTGTGTGTTAACCTCTGTATGTGTATGTGTCTCAGTGTGTGTGTCTCTATGTGTCTCTGCATTGCCTCTACGTGTATGTATCTCTCAGTCAGTGTTTTGGTCTCTCTTTGTGTGTGTGACTCTTTCTGTGTTTCTCTCTCTCTCTGCGGATGGCTCGTTCTCTGTGTGTGTGTGTGTGTATCTGTGTGTGTGTCTCTGTCAACATGTATGTCACTTGCAATTTGTGTGTCTCCATGTGTGTGTTTCAGAATGTGTGACTCTCTGGCTGTTTGTGTCTCTCTCTCAGGTTGTGTGTCTCTCTCAGTGTGTGTGACTCCTTCAGTGTGAGTGTTTCTGTTTCTTACCCTGTTTGTGTGTGTCTCTGTGTGTGTGTATGTCTCTCAGTGTGTGTGTCTCACTGTGAATGTGTACGTCTCTCTGCTGTGTGTGTCTCTCAGGGCGTGTGTGTCTCCTTCTCAGTGTGTGTGACTCTCTCATTCTGTGTGTCTTGCTCTCTGAGTGTGTGTGTCTCTGTGGGCCCCTGTGAGTGTGGCTCTCTCAGTGTGTGTCTGTTTCTCAGTGTGTATATGTCTCTGTGTGTGCGTGTCTCTCTCTGTATCTGTATGTGTTTCAGTGTGAGTCTCTGAGTGTGCATGTGTCTCTTGTCTCTCTCTGTTTGGAGACTCTCTCTCACTGGTGAAATTTTTCTCTGTGAGTGTATTTCTCTGTCGCTGTGCTTGTCCCCCTATCTCTCAATGTGTGCGTGTGTCTCTCTCTGTATGTTTATGTCCGTAAGTGTGTGTGTTCGTCTCAGTGTCTGTGTGTCTCACAATATCTGTGTCTCTCTCCCACTGTGTATGTCTCCCTCAGTGTGTGTGTCTCTCAGCATGTGTGTGTCTGTCTCTCTCTCTCAGTTTGTGTGGAGAACTCTCATTGTGTGTGTGTCTCTTTGGTGTGTGTTTCTGTGTATGTGTGGCTCTGTGTGACTCCCAGAGTGTCTCTGTGTGTGTTTCTCCCATGTGTCTCTCAATGCGTGTGTGTCTGTCTCACTGTGCGTCTGCCTCAGTGTTGCGTGTCTGTTTTTAGGGATTGTGTGAGTGTCTCAGTGTGTCTGTCTCTCAGGGTGTTTGTGTCTCTCAGGGTGTGTGAGTCTCTCTCTCAGTATGTCTATGTCTCTAAGCCTGTGTGTGGGTTTCACCGTGTGTGTCTCCCAATGTTTGTGCCTCTCACTCAGTGTGTATGTCTCTCCGAGTGTGTGTGTCTCTCAGTGCCTATTTCTCCTTCTCTGTGTGGATGTCTGTCTCATTGTGTGTGTCTCTCTCTCTGTGTCTCTCTCAGTGAGTGTGTCTCCTTCAGTGTGAATGTTTCTGATATGTAGCGTGTGTGTGTCTCTCTCTCTGGATGTGTATGTGTCTCAGTGTCTGTGTGTCTCAGTGTGTGTCTCTCTGTGGGTGTGTTTCTGTGTGCCTCTCCATGTATGTGTGTCTCAGTCTGTGTTTTAGTCTCTCTTTGTGTGTATGCCTCTGTCTGTTTCTCTCTCTCTGTGTGGATGTCTCTCTCTCACTCCATATGAGTGTGTATCTCACTCTGCATGTGTTTCTCTAAGTGTGGGTGTGCCTCTGTCCACGTAGGTGACACTCTCAATTTTTGTGTCTCCGTGTGTGTGTCTCAGCATGTGTGACTCTCCGAGTGTTTTTGTCTCAATTTCAGGTTGTGTGTCTCTCTCAGTGTGTGTGACGCGTTCAGTGTGAGGGTTTCTGGTTCTTAGCGTGTGTGTCTCTCAGTGTGTATGTTTCTCAGTGTGTGTGTGTCTCCCTGTGAATGTGCGTGTCTCTCTCTTGTATATGACTCTCAGCGTGTTTGCGTCTCTCTCTCAGTGTGTGTGACTCTCAGTGTGTGTGCCTTGCTCTTTGAGTGTGTGTGTCTCTGAGGGTGCCTGTGTGTCTCTCTCAGTGTGTGTTTCTGGTTCTTAGTGTGTGTGTTAACCTCTGTATGTGTATGTGTCTCAGTGTGTGTGTCTCTACGTCTCTGCATTGCCTCTATGTGTATGTATCTCTCAGTCAGTGTTTTAGTCTCTGTTTGTGTGTGTGACTCTTTCTGTGTTTCTCTCTCTCTCTGCCGATGGCTTTTTCTCTGTGTGTGTGTGTGTATCTGTGTGTGTGTGTCTCTGTCAACATGTATGTCACTTGCAGTTTGTGTGTCTCCATGTGTGTGTTTCAGAATGTGTGACTCTCCGGCTGTTTGTGTCTCTCTCTCAGGTTGTGTGTCTCTCTCAGTGTGTGTGACTCCTTCAGTGTGAGTGTTTCTGTTTCTTACCCTGTTTGTGTGTGTCTCTGTGTGTGTGTATGTCTCTCAGTGTGTGTGTCTCACTGTGAATGTGTACGTCTCTCTGCTGTGTGTGACTCTCAGGGCGTCTGTGTCTCCTTCTCAGAGTGTGTGAGTCTCTCATTCTGTGTGTCTTGCTCTCTGAGTGTGTGTGTCTCTGTGGGCCCCTGTGAGTGTGGCTCTCTCAGTGTGTGTGTTTCTGTTTCTCAGTGTGTATGTGTCTCTGTGTGTGCGTGTCTCTCTCTGTATCTGTATGTGTTTCAGTGTGAGTCTCTGAGTGTGCATGTCTCTCTTGTCTCTCTCTGTTTGGAGACTCTCTCTCACTGGTGAAGTCTTTCTCTGTGAGTGTTATTTCTCTCTCGCTGTGCTTGTCCCCCTATCTCTCAGCGTGTGCGTGTGTCTCTCTCTGTATGTTTATGTCCCTAAGTGTGTGTGTGCATCTCAGTGTGCGTGTGTCTCACAATATCTGTGTCTCTCTCCCACTGTGTATGTCTCCCTCAGTGTGTGTGTCTCTCAGCATGTGTGTGTCTGTCTCTCTCTCTCAGTTTGTGTGGAGAACTCTCATTGTGTGTGTGTCGTTATGGTGGGTGCTTCTGTGTGTGTGTGTCTCTGTGTGACTCCCACAGTGTCTCTGTGTGTGTTTCTCCCATGTGTCTCTCAATGTGTGTGTGTCTGTCTCACTGTGCGTCTGCCTCAGTGTTGCGTGTCTGTTTTTAGGGATTGTGTGAGTGTCTCAGTGTGTCTGTCTCTCAGGGTGTTTGTGTCTCTCAGGGTGTGTGAGTCTCTCTCTCAGTATGTCTATGTCTCTAAGCCTGTGTGTGGGTTTCACCGTGTGTGTCTCCCAATGTTTGTGCCTCTCACTCAGTGTGTATGTCTCTCCCAGTGTGTGTGTCTCTCAGTGCCTATTTCTCCTTCTCTGTGTGGATGTCTGTCTCATTGTGTGTGTCTCTCTCTCTGTGTCTCTCTCAGTGAGTGTGTCTCCTTCAGTGTGAATGTTTCTGATATGTAGCGTGTGTGTGTCTCTCTCTCTGGATGTGTATGTGTCTCAGTGTCTGTGTGTCTCAGTGTGTGTCTCTCTGTGGGTGTGTTTCTGTGTGCCTCTCCATGTATGTGTGTCTCAGTCTGTGTTTTAGCCTCTCTTTGTGTGTATGCCTCTGTCTGTTTCTCTCTCTCTGTGTGGATGTCTCTCTCTCACTCCATATGAGTGTGTATCTCACTCTGCATGTGTTTCTCTAAGTGTGGGTGTGCCTCTGTCCACGTAGGTGACACTCTCAATTTTTGTGTCTCCGTGTGTGTGTCTCAGAATGTGTGACTCTCCGAGTGTTTTTGTCTCAATTTCAGGTTGTGTGTCTCTCTCAGTGTGTGTGACGCGTTCAGTGTGAGGGTTTCTGGTTCTTAGCGTGTGTGTCTCTCAGTGTGTATGTTTCTCAGTGTGTTGTGTCTCCCTGTGAATGTGCGTGTCTCTCTCTTGTATATGACTCTCAGCGTGTTTGCGTCTCTCTCTCAGTGTGTGTGACTCTCAGTGTGTGTGCCTTGCTCTTTGAGTGTGTGTGTCTCTGAGGGTGCCTGTGTGTCTCTCTCAGTGTGTGTTTCTGGTTCTTAGTGTGTGTGTTAACCTCTGTATGTGTATGTGTCTCAGTGTGTGTGTCTCTACGTCTCTGCATTGCCTCTATGTGTATGTATCTCTCAGTCAGTGTTTTAGTCTCTGTTTGTGTGTGTGACTCTTTCTGTGTTTCTCTCTCTCTCTGCCGATGGCTTTTTCTCTGTGTGTGTGTGTGTATCTGTGTGTGTGTGTCTCTGTCAACATGTATGTCACTTGCAGTTTGTGTGTCTCCATGTGTGTGTTTCAGAATGTGTGACTCTCCGGCTGTTTGTGTCTCTCTCTCAGGTTGTGTGTCTCTCTCAGTGTGTGTGACTCCTTCAGTGTGAGTGTTTCTGTTTCTTACCCTGTTTGTGTGTGTCTCTGTGTGTGTGTATGTCTCTCAGTGTGTGTGTCTCACTGTGAATGTGTACGTCTCTCTGCTGTGTGTGACTCTCAGGGCGTCTGTGTCTCCTTCTCAGAGTGTGTGAGTCTCTCATTCTGTGTGTCTTGCTCTCTGAGTGTGTGTGTCTCTGTGGGCCCCTGTGAGTGTGGCTCTCTCAGTGTGTGTGTTTCTGTTTCTCAGTGTGTATGTGTCTCTGTGTGTGCGTGTCTCTCTCTGTATCTGTATGTGTTTCAGTGTGAGTCTCTGAGTGTGCATGTCTTTCTTGTCTCTCTCTGTTTGGAGACTCTCTCTCAGTGGTGAAGTCTTTCTCTGTGAGTGTTATTTCTCTCTCGCTGTGTTTGTCCCCCTATCTCTCAGCATGTGCCTGTGTCTCTCTCTGTATGTTTATATCCCGAAGTGTGTGTGTGCATCTCAGTGTGCGTGTGTCTCACAATATCTGTGTCTCTCTCCCACTGTGTATGTCTCCCTCAGTGTGTGTGTCTCTCAGCATGTGTGTGTCTGTCTCTCTCTCTCAGTTTGTGTGGAGAACTCTCATTGTGTGTGTGTCGTTATGGTGGGTGCTTCTGTGTGTGTGTGTCTCTGTGTGACTCCCACAGTGTCTCTGTGTGTGTTTCTCCCATGTGTCTCTCAATGTGTGTGTGTCTGTCTCACTGTGCGTCTGCCTCAGTGTTGCGTGTCTGTTTTTAGGGATTGTGTGAGTGTCTCAATGTGTCTGTCTCTCAGGGTGTTTGTGTCTCTCAGGGTGTGTGAGTCTCTCTCTCAGTATGTCTCTGTCTCTAAGCCTGTGTGTGGGTTTCACCGTGTGTGTCTCCCAATGTTTGTGCCTCTCACTCAGTGTGTATGTCTCTCCCAGTGTGTGTGTCTCTCAGTGCCTATTTCTCCTCCTCTGTGTGGATGTCTGTCTCATTGTGTGTGTCTCTCTCTGTGTGTCTCTCTCAGTGAGTGTGTCTCCTTCAGTGTGAATGTTTCTGATATGTAGCGTGTGTGTGTCTCTCTCTCTGGATGTGTATGTGTCTCAGTGTCTGTGTGTCTCAGTGTGTGTCTCTCAGTGGCTGTGTTTCTGTGTGCCTCTCCATGTATGTGTGTCTCAGTCTGTGTTTTAGTCTCTCTTTGTGTGTATGCCTCTGTCTGTTTCTCTCTCTCTGTGTGGATGTCTCTCTCTCACTCCATGTGAGTGTGTATCTCACTCTGCATGTGTTTCTCTAAATGTGGGTGTGCCTCTGTCCACGTAGGTGACACTCTCAATTTTTGTGTCTCCGTGTGTGTGTCTCAGAATGTGTGACTCTCCGAGTGTTTTTGTCTCAATTTCAGATTGTGTGTCTCTCTCAGTGTGTGTGACGCGTTCAGTGTGAGGGTTTCTGGTTCTTAGCGTGTGTGTCTCTCAGTGTTTATGTTTCTCGGTGTGTGTGTCTCCCTGTGAATGTGCGTGTCTCTCTCTTGTGTATGACTCTCGGCGTGTTTGCGTCTCTCTCTCAGTGTGTGTGACTCTCAGTGTGTGTGCCTTGCTCTTTGAGTGTGTGTGTCTCTGAGGGTGCCTGTGTGTGTCTCTCTCAGTGTGTGTTTCTGGTTCTTAGTGTGTGTGTTAACCTCTGTATGTGTATGTGTCTCAGTGTGTGTGTCTCTATGTGTCTCTGCATTGCCTCTACGTGTATGTATCTCTCAGTCAGTGTTTTGGTCTCTGTTTGTGTGTGTGACTCTTTCTGTGTTTCTCTCTCTCTCTGCGGATGGCTCGTTCTCTGTGTGTGTGTGTGTGTATCTGTGTGTGTGTGTCTCTGTCAACATGTATGTCACTTGCAATTTGTGTGTCTCCATGTGTGTGTTTCAGAATGTGTGACTTTCTGGCTGTTTGTGTCTCTCTCTCAGGTTGTGTGTCTCTCTCAGTGTGTGTGACTCCTTCAGTGTGAGTGTTTCTGTTTCTTACCCTGTTTGTGTGTGTCTCTGTGGGTGTCTATGTCTCTCAGTGTGTGTGTCTCACTGTGAATGTGTACGTCTCTCTGCTGTGTGTGTCTCTCAGGGCGTTTGTGTCTCCTTCTCAGTGTGTGTGACTCTCTCATTCTGTGTGTCTTGCTCTCTGAGTGTGTGTGTCTCTGTGGGCCCCTGTGAGTGTGGCTCTCTCAGTGTGTGTCTGTTTCTCAGTGTGTATGTGTCTCTGTGTGTGCGTGTCTCTCTCTGTATCTGTATGTGTTTCAGTGTGAGTCTCTGAGTGTGCATGTCTCTCTTGTCTCTCTCTGTTTGCAGACTCTCTCTCACTGGTGAAATTTTTCTCTGTGAGTGTATTTCTCTGTCGCTGTGCTTGTCCCCCTATCTCTCAGTGTGTGCGTGTGTCTCTCTCCGTATGTTTATGTCCCTAAGTGTGTGTGTACATCTCAGTGTGTGTGTGTCTCACAATATCTGTGTCTCTCTCCCACTGTGTATGTCTCCCTCAGTGTGTGTGTCTCTCAGCATGTGTGTGTCTGTCTCTCTCTCTCAGTTTGTGTGGAGAACTCTCATTGTGTGTGTGTCTTTATGGTGTGTGTTTCTGTGTATGTGTGGCTCTGTGTGACTCCCAGAGTGTCTCTGTGTGTGTTTCTCCCATGAGTCTCTCAATGTGTGTGTGTCTGTCTCACTGTGCGTCTGCCTCAGTGTTGCGTGTCTGTTTTTAGGGATTGTGTGAGTGTCTCAGTGTGTCTGTCTCTCAGGGTGTTTGTGTCTCTCAGGGTGTGTGAGTCTCTCTCTCAGTATGTCTATGTCTCTAAGCCTGTGTGTGGGTTTCACCGTGTGTGTCTCCCAATATTTGTGCCTCTCACTCAGTGTGTATGTCTCTCCCAATGTGTGTGTCTCTCAGTGCCTATTTCTCCTCCTCTGTGTGGATGTCTGTCTCATTGTGTGTGTCTCTCTCTCTGTGTCTCTCTCAGTGAGTGTGTCCCCTTCAGTGTGAATGTTTCTGATATGTAGCGTGTGTGTGTCTCTCTCTCTGGATGTGTATGTGTCTCAGTGTCTGTGTGTCTCAGTGTGTGTCTCTCAGTGGGTGTGTTTCTGTGTGCCTCTCCATGTATGTGTGTCTCAGTCTGTGTTTTAGTCTCTCTTTGTGTGTATGCCTCTGTCTGTTTCTCTCTCTCTGTGTGGATGTCTCTCTCTCACTCCATGTGAGTGTGTATCTCACTCTGCATGTGTTTCTCTAAGTGTGGGTGTGCCTCTGTCCACATAGGTGACACTCTCAATTTTTGTGTCTCCGTGTGTGTGTCTCAGAATGTGTGACTCTCCGAGTGTTTTTGTCTCAATTTCAGGTTGTGTGTCTCTCTCAGTGTGTGTGACGCGTTCAGTGTGAGGGTTTCTGGTTCTTAGCGTGTTTGTCTCTCAGTGTTTATGTTTCTCGGTGTGTGTGTCTCCCTGTGAATGTGTGTGTCTCTCTCTTGTGTATGACTCTCAGCGTGTTTGCGTCTCTCTCTCAGTGTGTGTGACTCTCAGTGTGTGTGCCTTGCTCTTTGAGTGTGTGTGTCTCTGAGGGTGCCTGTGTGTGTCTCTCTCAGTGTGTGTTTCTGGTTCTTAGTGTGTGTGTTAACCTCTGTATGTGTATGTGTCTCAGTGTGTGTGTCTCTATGTGTCTCTGCATTGCCTCTACGTGTATGTATCTCTCAGTCAGTGTTTTGGTCTCTCTTTGTGTGTGTGACTCTTTCTGTGTTTCTCTCTCTCTCTGCGGATGGCTCCTTCTCTGTGTGTGTGTGTGTGTATCTGTGTGTGTGTCTCTGTCAACATGTATGTCACTTGCAATTTGTGTGTCTCCATGTGTGTGTTTCAGAATGTGTGACTCTCTGGCTGTTTGTGTCTCTCTCTCAGGTTGTGTGTCTCTCTCAGTGTGTGTGACTCCTTCAGTGTGAGTGTTTCTGTTTCTTACCCTGTTTGTGTGTGTCTCTGTGTGTGTGTATGTCTCTCAGTGTGTGTGTCTCACTGTGAATGTGTACGTCTCTCTGCTGTGTGTGTCTCTCAGGGCGTGTGTGTCTCCTTCTCAGTGTGTGTGACTCTCTCATTCTGTGTGTCTTGCTCTCTGAGTGTGTGTGTCTCTGTGGGCCCCTGTGAGTGTGGCTCTCTCAGTGTGTGTCTGTTTCTCAGTGTGTATATGTCTCTGTGTGTGCGTGTCTCTCTCTGTATCTGTATGTGTTTCAGTGTGAGTCTCTGAGTGTGCATGTGTCTCTTGTCTCTCTCTGTTTGGAGACTCTCTCTCACTGGTGAAATTTTTCTCTGTGAGTGTATTTCTCTGTCGCTGTGCTTGTCCCCCTAACTCTCAATGTGTGCGTGTGTCTCTCTCTGTATGTTTATGTCCGTAAGTGTGTGTGTTCGTCTCAGTGTCTGTGTGTCTCACAATATCTGTGTCTCTCTCCCACTGTGTATGTCTCCCTCAGTGTGTGTGTCTCTCAGCATGTGTGTGTCTGTCTCTCTCTCTCAGTTTGTGTGGAGAACTCTCATTGTGTGTGTGTCTCTTTGGTGTGTGTTTCTGTGTATGTGTGGCTCTGTGTGACTCCCAGAGTGTCTCTGTGTGTGTTTCTCCCATGTGTCTCTCAATGTGTGTGTGTCTGTCTCACTGTGCGTCTGCCTCAGTGTTGCGTGTCTGTTTTTAGGGATTGTGTGAGTGTCTCAGTGTGTCTGTCTCTCAGGGTGTTTGTGTCTCTCAGGGTGTGTGAGTCTCTCTCTCAGTATGTCTATGTCTCTAAGCCTGTGTGTGGGTTTCACCGTGTGTGTCTCCCAATGTTTGTGCCTCTCACTCAGTGTGTATGTCTCTCCCAGTGTGTGTGTCTCTCAGTGCCTATTTCTCCTTCTCTGTGTGGATGTCTGTCTCATTGTGTGTGTCTCTCTCTCTGTGTCTCTCTCAGTGAGTGTGTCCCCTTCAGTGTGAATGTTTCTGATATGTAGCGTGTGTGTGTCTCTCTCTCTGGATGTGTATGTGTCTCAGTGTCTGTGTGTCTCAGTGTGTGTCTCTCAGTGGCTGTGTTTCTGTGTGCCTCTCCATGTATGTGTGTCTCAGTCTGTGTTTTAGTCTCTCTTTGTGTGTATGCCTCTGTCTGTTTCTCTCTCTCTGTGTGGATGTCTCTCTCTCACTCCATGTGAGTGTGTATCTCACTCTGCATGTGTTTCTCTAAGTGTGGGTGTGCCTCTGTCCACGTAGGTGACACTCTCAATTTTTGTGTCTCCGTGTGTGTGTCTCAGAATGTGTGACTCTCCGAGTGTTTTTGTCTCAATTTCAGATTGTGTGTCTCTCTCAGTGTGTGTGACGCGTTCAGTGTGAGGGTTTCTGGTTCTTAGCATGTGTGTCTCTCAGTGTGTATGTTTCTCAGTGTGTGTGTGTCTCCCTGTGAATGTGCGTGTCTCTCTCTTGTGTATGACTCTCAGCGTGTTTGCGTCTCTCTCTCAGTGTGTGTGACTCTCAGTGTGTGTGCCTTGCTCTTTGAGTGTGTGTGTCTCTGAGGGTGCCTGTGTGTGTCTCTCTCAGTGTGTGTTTCTGGTTCTTAGTGTGTGTGTTAACCTCTGTATGTGTATGTGTCTCAGTGTGTGTGTCTCTACGTCTCTGCATTGCCTCTATGTGTATGTATCTCTCAGTCAGTGTTTTAGTCTCTGTTTGTGTGTGTGACTCTTTCTGTGTTTCTCTCTCTCTCTGCCGATGGCTCTTTCTCTGTGTGTGTGTGTGTGTATCTGTGTGTGTGTGTCTCTGTCAACATGTATGTCACTTGCAATTTGTGTGTCTCCATGTGTGTGTTTCAGAATGTGTGACTCTCCGGCTGTTTGTGTCTCTCTCTCAGGTTGTGTGTCTCTCTCAGTGTGTGAGACTCCTTCAGTGTGAGTGTTTCTGTTTCTTACCCTGTTTGTGTGTGTCTCTGTGTGTGTGTATGTCTCTCAGTGTGTGTGTCTCACTGTGAATGTGTACGTCTCTCTGCTGTGTGTGACTCTCAGGGCGTCTGTGTCTCCTTCTCAGAGTGTGTGAGTCTCTCATTCTGTGTGTCTTGCTCTCTGAGTGTGTGTGTCTCTGTGGGCCCCTGTGAGTGTGGCTCTCTCAGTGTGTGTGTGTCTGTTTCTCAGTGTGTATGTGTCTCTGTGTGTGCGTGTCTCTCTCTGTATCTGTATGTGTTTCAGTGTGAGTCTCTGAGTGTGCATGTCTCTCTTGTCTCTCTCTGTTTGGAGACTCTCTCTCACTGGTGAAGTCTTTCTCTGTGAGTGTTATTTCTCTCTCGCTGTGCTTGTCCCCCTATCTCTCAGCGTGTGCGTGTGTCTCTCTCTGTATGTTTATGTCCCTAAGTGTGTGTGTTCATCTCAGTGTGCGTGTGTCTCACAATATCTGTGTCTCTCTCCCACTGTGTATGTCTCCCTCAGTGTGTGTGTCTCTCAGCATGTGTGTGTCTGTCTCTCTCTCTCAGTTTGTGTGGAGAACTCTCATTGTGTGTGTGTCGTTATGGTGGGTGTTTCTGTGTATGTGTGTCTCTGTGTGACTCCCACAGTGTCTCTGTGTGTGTTTCTCCCATGTGTCTCTCAATGCGTGTGTGTCTGTCTCACTGTGCGTCTGCCTCAGTGTTGCGTGTCTGTTTTTAGGGATTGTGTGAGTGTCTCAGTGTGTCTGTCTCTCAGGGTGTTTGTGTCTCTCAGGGTGTGTGAGTCTCTCTCTCAGTATGTCTATGTCTCTAAGCCTGTGTGTGGGTTTCACCGTGTGTGTCTCCCAATATTTGTGCCTCTCAGTCAGTGTGTATGTCTCTCCCAGTGTGTGTGTCTCTCAGTGCCTATTTCTCCTCCTCTGTGTGGATGTCTGTCTCATTGTGTGTGTCTCTCTCTCTGTGTCTCTCTCAGTGAGTGTGTCCCCTTCAGTGTGAATGTTTCTGATATGTAGCGTGTGTGTGTCTCTCTCTCTGGATGTGTATGTGTCTCAGTGTCTGTGTGTCTCAGTGTGTGTCTCTCAGTGGCTGTGTTTCTGTGTGCCTCTCCATGTATGTGTGTCTCAGTCTGTGTTTTAGTCTCTCTTTGTGTGTATGCCTCTGTCTGTTTCTCTCTCTCTGTGTGGATGTCTCTCTCTCACTCGATGTGAGTGTGTATCTCACTCTGCATGTGTTTCTCTAAGTGTGGGTGTGCCTCTGTCCATGTAGGTGACACTCTCAATTTTTGTGTCTCCGTGTGTGTGTCTCAGAATGTGTGACTCTCCGAGTGTTTTTGTCTCAATTTCAGATTGTGTGTCTCTCTCAGTGTGTGTGACGCGTTCAGTGTGAGGGTTTCTGGTTCTTAGCATGTGTGTCTCTCAGTGTGTATGTTTCTCAGTGTGTGTGTGTCTCCCTGTGAATGTGCGTGTCTCTCTCTTGTGTATGACTCTCAGCGTGTTTGCGTCTCTCTCTCAGTGTGTGTGACTCTCAGTGTGTGTGCCTTGCTCTTTGAGTGTGTGTGTCTCTGAGGGTGCCTGTGTGTGTCTCTCTCAGTGTGTGTTTCTGGTTCTTAGTGTGTGTGTTAACCTCTGTATGTGTATGTGTCTCAGTGTGTGTGTCTCTACGTCTCTGCATTGCCTCTATGTGTATGTATCTCTCAGTCAGTGTTTTAGTCTCTGTTTGTGTGTGTGACTCTTTCTGTGTTTCTCTCTCTCTCTGCCGATGGCTCTTTCTCTGTGTGTGTGTGTGTGTATCTGTGTGTGTGTGTCTCTGTCAACATGTATGTCACTTGCAATTTGTGTGTCTCCATGTGTGTGTTTCAGAATGTGTGACTCTCCGGCTGTTTGTGTCTCTCTCTCAGGTTGTGTGTCTCTCTCAGTGTGTGTGACTCCTTCAGTGTGAGTGTTTCTGTTTCTTACCCTGTTTGTGTGTGTCTCTGTGTGTGTGTATGTCTCTCAGTGTGTGTGTCTCACTGTGAATGTGTACGTCTCTCTGCTGTGTGTGACTCTCAGGGCGTCTGTGTCTCCTTCTCAGAGTGTGTGAGTCTCTCATTCTGTGTGTCTTGCTCTCTGAGTGTGTGTGTCTCTGTGGGCCCCTGTGAGTGTGGCTCTCTCAGTGTGTGTGTGTCTGTTTCTCAGTGTGTATGTGTCTCTGTGTGTGCGTGTCTCTCTCTGTATCTGTATGTGTTTCAGTGTGAGTCTCTGAGTGTGCATGTCTCTCTTGTCTCTCTCTGTTTGGAGACTCTCTCTCAGTGGTGAAGTCTTTCTCTGTGAGTGTTATTTCTCTCTCGCTGTGTTTGTCCCCCTATCTCTCAGCGTGTGCCTGTGTCTCTCTCTGTATGTTTATATCCCGAAGTGTGTGTGTGCGTCTCAGTGTGCGTGTGTCTCACAATATCTGTGTCTCTCTACCACTGTGTATGTCTCCCTCAGTGTGTGTGTCTCTCAGCATGTGTGTGTCTGTCTCTCTCTCTCAGTTTGTGTGGAGAACTCTCATTGTGTGTGTGTCGTTATGGTGGGTGTTTCTGTGTGTGTGTGTCTCTGTGTGACTCCCACAGTGTCTCTGTGTGTGTTTCTCCCATGTGTCTCTCAATGCGTGTGTGTCTGTCTCACTGTGCGTCTGCCTCAGTGTTGCGTGTCTGTTTTTAGGGATTGTGTGAGTGTCTCAGTGTGTCTGTCTCTCAGGGTGTTTGTGTCTCTCAGGGTGTGTGAGTCTCTCTCTCAGTATGTCTATGTCTCTAAGCCTGTGTGAGGGTTTCACCGTGTGTGTCTCCCAATGTTTGTGCCTCTCAGTCAGTGTGTATGTCTCTCCCAGTGTGTGTGTCTCTCAGTGCCTTTTTCTCCTCCTCTGTGTGGATGTCTGTCTCATTGTGTGTGTCTCTCTCTGTGTGTCTCTCTCAGTCAGTGTGTCTCCTTCAGTGTGAATGTTTCTGATATGTAGCGTGTGTGTGTCTCTCTCTCTGAATGTGTATGTGTCTCAGTGTGTGTGTGTCTCAGTGTGTGTCTCTCAGTGGCTGTGTTTCTGTGTGCCTCTCCATGTATGTGTGTCTCAGTCTGTGTTTTAGTCTCTCTTTGTGTGTATGCCTCTGTCTGTTTCTCTCTCTCTGTGTGGATGTCTCTCTCTCACTCCATGTGAGTGTGTATCTCACTCTGCATGTGTTTCCCTAAGTGTGGGTGTGCCTCTGTCCACGTAGGTGACACTCTCAATTTTTGTGTCTCCGTGTGTGTGTCTCAGAATATGTGACTCTCCGAGTGTTTTTGTCTCAATTTCAGGTTGTGTGTCTCTCTCAGTGTGTGTGACGCGTTCAGTGTGAGGGTTTCTGGTTCTTAGCATGTGTGTCTCTCAGTGTGTATGTTTCTCGGTGTGTGTGTCTCCCTGTGAATGTGTGTGTCTCTCTCTTGTGTATGACTCTCAGCGTGTTTGCGTCTCTCTCTCAGTGTGTGTGACTCTCAGTGTGTGTGCCTTGCTCTTTGAGTGTGTGTGTCTCTGAGGGTGCCTGTGTGTGTCTCTCTCAGTGTGTGTTTCTGGTTCTTAGTGTGTGTGTTAACCTCTGTATGTGTATGTGTCTCAGTGTGTGTGTCTCTATGTGTCTCTGCATTGCCTCTACGTGTATGTATCTCTCAGTCAGTGTTTTGGTCTCTGTTTGTGTGTGTGACTCTTTCTGTGTTTCTCTCTCTCTCTGCGGATGGCTCGTTCTCTGTGTGTGTGTGTGTGTATCTGTGTGTGTGTGTCTCTGTCAACATGTATGTCACTTGCAATTTGTGTGTCTCCATGTGTGTGTTTCAGAATGTGTGACTCTCTGGCTGTTTGTGTCTCTCTCCCAGGTTGTGTGTCTCTCTCAGTGTGTGTGACTCCTTCAGTGTGAGTGTTTCTGTTTCTTACCCTGTTTGTGTGTGTCTCTGTGGGTGTGTATGTCTCTCAGTGTGTGTGTCTCACTGTGAATGTGTACGTCTCTCTGCTGTGTGTGTCTCTCAGGGCGTTTGTGTCTCCTTCTCAGTGTGTGTGACTCTCTCATTCTGTGTGTCTTGCTCTCTGAGTGTGTGTGTCTCTGTGGGCCCCTGTGAGTGTGGCTCTCTCAGTGTGTGTCTGTTTCTCAGTGTGTATGTGTCTCTGTGTGTGCGTGTCTCTCTCTGTATCTGTATGTGTTTCAGTGTGAGTCTCTGAGTGTGCATGTCTCTCTTGTCTCTCTCTGTTTGGAGACTCTCTCTCACTGGTGAAATTTTTCTCTGTGAGTGTATTTCTCTGTCGCTGTGCTTGTCCCCCTATCTCTCAGTGTGTGCGTGTGTCTCTCTCTGTATGTTTATGTCCCTAAGTGTGTGTGTTCATCTCAGTGTGTGTGTGTCTCACAATATCTGTGTCTCTCTCCCACTGTGTATGTCTCCCTCAGTGTGTGTGTCTCTCACCATGTGTGTGTCTGTCTCTCTCTCTCAGTTTGTGTGGAGAACTCTCATTGTGTGTGTGTCTCTTTGGTGTGTGTTTCTGTGTATGTGTGGCTCTGTGTGACTCCCAGAGTGTCTCTGTGTGTGTTTCTCCCATGTGTCTCTCAATGCGTGTGTGTCTGTCTCACTGTGCGTCTGCCTCAGTGTTGCGTGTCTGTTTTTAGGGATTGTGTGAGTGTCTCAGTGTGTCTGTCTCTCAGGGTGTTTGTGTCTCTCAGGGTGTGAGTCTCTCTCTCAGTATGTCTATGTCTCTAAGCCTGTGTGTGGGTTTCACCGTGTGTGTCTCCCAATATTTGTGCCTCTCACTCAGTGTGTATGTCTCTCCCAGTGTGTGTGTCTCTCAGTGCCTATTTCTCCTCCTCTGTGTGGATGTCTGTCTCATTGTGTGTGTCTCTCTCTCTGTGTCTCTCTCAGTGAGTGTGTCCCCTTCAGTGTGAATGTTTCTGATATGTAGCGTGTGTGTGTCTCTCTCTCTGGATGTGTATGTGTCTCAGTGTCTGTGTGTCTCAGTGTGTGTCTCTCAGTGGCTGTGTTTCTGTGTGCCTCTCCATGTATGTGTGTCTCAGTCTGTGTTTTAGTCTCTCTTTGTGTGTATGCCTCTGTCTGTTTCTCTCTCTCTGTGTGGATGTCTCTCTCTCACTCCATGTGAGTGTGTATCTCACTCTGCATGTGTTTCTCTAAGTGTGGTTGTGCCTCTGTCCACGTAGGTGACACTCTCAATTTTTGTGTCTCCGTGTGTGTGTCTCAGAATGTGTGACTCTCCGAGTGTTTTTGTCTCAATTTCAGATTGTGTGTCTCTCTCAGTGTGTGTGACGCGTTCAGTGTGAGGGTTTCTGGTTCTTAGCATGTGTGTCTCTCAGTGTGTATGTTTCTCAGTGTGTGTGTGTCTCCCTGTGAATGTGCGTGTCTCTCTCTTGTGTATGACTCTCAGCGTGTTTGCGTCTCTCTCTCAGTGTGTGTGACTCTCAGTGTGTGTGCCTTGCTCTTTGAGTGTGTGTGTCTCTGAGGGTGCCTGTGTGTGTCTCTCTCAGTGTGTGTTTCTGGTTCTTAGTGTGTGTGTTAACCTCTGTATGTGTATGTGTCTCAGTGTGTGTGTCTCTACGTCTCTGCATTGCCTCTATGTGTATGTATCTCTCAGTCAGTGTTTTAGTCTCTGTTTGTGTGTGTGACTCTTTCTGTGTTTCTCTCTCTCTCTGCCGATGGCTCTTTCTCTGTGTGTGTGTGTGTGTATCTGTGTGTGTGTGTCTCTGTCAACATGTATGTCACTTGCAATTTGTGTGTCTCCATGTGTGTGTTTCAGAATGTGTGACTCTCCGGCTGTTTGTGTCTCTCTCTCAGGTTGTGTGTCTCTCTCAGTGTGTGTGACTCCTTCAGTGTGAGTGTTTCTGTTTCTTACCCTGTTTGTGTGTGTCTCTGTGTGTGTGTATGTCTCTCAGTGTGTGTGTCTCACTGTGAATGTGTACATCTCTCTGCTGTGTGTGACTCTCAGGGCGTCTGTGTCTCCTTCTCAGAGTGTGTGAGTCTCTCATTCTGTGTGTCTTGCTCTCTGAGTGTGTGTGTCTCTGTGGGCCCCTGTGAGTGTGGCTCTCTCAGTGTGTGTGTGTCTGTTTCTCAGTGTGTATGTGTCTCTGTGTGTGCGTGTCTCTCTCTGTATCTGTATGTGTTTCAGTGTGAGTCTCTGAGTGTGCATGTCTCTCTTGTCTCTCTCTGTTTGGAGACTCTCTCTCACTGGTGAAGTCTTTCTCTGTGAGTGTTATTTCTCTCTCGCTGTGCTTGTCCCCCTATCTCTCAGCGTGTGCGTGTGTCTCTCTCTGTATGTTTATGTCCCTAAGTGTGTGTGTTCATCTCAGTGTGCGTGTGTCTCACAATATCTGTGTCTCTCTCCCACTGTGTATGTCTCCCTCAGTGTGTGTGTCTCTCAGCATGTGTGTGTCTGTCTCTCTCTCTCAGTTTGTGTGGAGAACTCTCATTGTGTGTGTGTCGTTATGGTGGGTGTTTCTGTGTATGTGTGTCTCTGTGTGACTCCCACAGTGTCTCTGTGTGTGTTTCTCCCATGTGTCTCTCAATGCGTGTGTGTCTGTCTCACTGTGCGTCTGCCTCAGTGTTGCGTGTCTGTTTTTAGGGATTGTGTGAGTGTCTCAGTGTGTCTGTCTCTCAGGGTGTTTGTGTCTCTCAGGGTGTGAGTCTCTCTCTCAGTATGTCTATGTCTCTAAGCCTGTGTGTGGGTTTCACCGTGTGTGTCTCCCAATATTTGTGCCTCTCACTCAGTGTGTATGTCTCTCCCAGTGTGTGTGTCTCTCAGTGCCTATTTCTCCTCCTCTGTGTGGATGTCTGTCTCATTGTGTGTGTCTCTCTCTCTGTGTCTCTCTCAGTGAGTGTGTCCCCTTCAGTGTGAATGTTTCTGATATGTAGCGTGTGTGTGTCTCTCTCTCTGGATGTGTATGTGTCTCAGTGTCTGTGTGTCTCAGTGTGTGTCTCTCAGTGGCTGTGTTTCTGTGTGCCTCTCCATGTATGTGTGTCTCAGTCTGTGTTTTAGTCTCTCTTTGTGTGTATGCCTCTGTCTGTTTCTCTCTCTCTGTGTGGATGTCTCTCTCTCACTCCATGTGAGTGTGTATCTCACTCTGCATGTGTTTCTCTAAGTGTGGGTGTGCCTCTGTCCACGTAGGTGACACTCTCAATTTTTGTGTCTCCGTGTGTGTGTCTTAGAATGTGTGACTCTCCGAGTGTTTTTGTCTCAATTTCAGATTGTGTGTCTCTCTCAGTGTGTGTGACGCGTTCAGTGTGAGGGTTTCTGGTTCTTAGCATGTGTGTCTCTCAGTGTGTATGTTTCTCAGTGTGTGTGTGTCTCCCTGTGAATGTGCGTGTCTCTCTCTTGTGTATGACTCTCAGCGTGTTTGCGTCTCTCTCTCAGTGTGTGTGACTCTCAGTGTGTGTGCCTTGCTCTTTGAGTGTGTGTGTCTCTGAGGGTGCCTGTGTGTGTCTCTCTCAGTGTGTGTTTCTGGTTCTTAGTGTGTGTGTTAACCTCTGTATGTGTATGTGTCTCAGTGTGTGTGTCTCTACGTCTCTGCATTGCCTCTATGTGTATGTATCTCTCAGTCAGTGTTTTAGTCTCTGTTTGTGTGTGTGACTCTTTCTGTGTTTCTCTCTCTCTCTGCCGATGGCTCTTTCTCTGTGTGTGTGTGTGTGTATCTGTGTGTGTGTGTCTCTGTCAACATGTATGTCACTTGCAATTTGTGTGTCTCCATGTGTGTGTTTCAGAATGTGTGACTCTCCGGCTGTTTGTGTCTCTCTCTCAGGTTGTGTGTCTCTCTCAGTGTGTGTGACTCCTTCAGTGTGAGTGTTTCTGTTTCTTACCCTGTTTGTGTGTGTCTCTGTGTGTGTGTATGTCTCTCAGTGTGTGTCTCACTGTGAATGTGTACGTCTCTCTGCTGTGTGTGACTCTCAGGGCGTCTGTGTCTCCTTCTCAGAGTGTGTGAGTCTCTCATTCTGTGTGTCTTGCTCTCTGAGTGTGTGTGTCTCTGTGGGCCCCTGTGAGTGTGGCTCTCTCAGTGTGTGTGTGTCTGTTTCTCAGTGTGTATGTGTCTCTGTGTGTGCGTGTCTCTCTCTGTATCTGTATGTGTTTCAGTGTGAGTCTCTGAGTGTGCATGTCTCTCTTGTCTCTCTCTGTTTGGAGACTCTCTCTCACTGGTGAAGTCTTTCTCTGTGAGTGTTATTTCTCTCTCGCTGTGCTTGTCCCCCTATCTCTCAGCGTGTGCGTGTGTCTCTCTCTGTATGTTTATGTCCCTAAGTGTGTGTGTTCATCTCAGTGTGCGTGTGTCTCACAATATCTGTGTCTCTCTCCCACTGTGTATGTCTCCCTCAGTGTGTGTGTCTCTCAGCATGTGTGTGTCTGTCTCTCTCTCTCAGTTTGTGTGGAGAACTCTCATTGTGTGTGTGTCGTTATGGTGGGTGTTTCTGTGTATGTGTGTCTCTGTGTGACTCCCACAGTGTCTCTGTGTGTGTTTCTCCCATGTGTCTCTCAATGCGTGTGTGTCTGTCTCACTGTGCGTCTGCCTCAGTGTTGCGTGTCTGTTTTTAGGGATTGTGTGAGTGTCTCAGTGTGTCTGTCTCTCAGGGTGTTTGTGTCTCTCAGGGTGTGTGAGTCTCTCTCTCAGTATGTCTATGTCTCTAAGCCTGTGTGTGGGTTTCACCGTGTGTGTCTCCCAATATTTGTGCCTCTCACTCAGTGTGTATGTCTCTCCCAGTGTGTGTGTCTCTCAGTGCCTATTTCTCCTCCTCTGTGTGGATGTCTGTCTCATTGTGTGTGTCTCTCTCTCTGTGTCTCTCTCAGTGAGTGTGTCCCCTTCAGTGTGAATGTTTCTGATATGTAGCGTGTGTGTGTCTCTCTCTCTGGATGTGTATGTGTCTCAGTGTCTGTGTGTCTCAGTGTGTGTCTCTCAGTGGCTGTGTTTCTGTGTGCCTCTCCATGTATGTGTGTCTCAGTCTGTGTTTTAGTCTCTCTTTGTGTGTATGCCTCTGTCTGTTTCTCTCTCTCTGTGTGGATGTCTCTCTCTCACTCCATGTGAGTGTGTATCTCACTCTGCATGTGTTTCTCTAAGTGTGGGTGTGCCTCTGTCCACGTAGGTGACACTCTCAATTTTTGTGTCTCCGTGTGTGTGTCTCAGAATGTGTGACTCTCCGAGTGTTTTTGTCTCAATTTCAGATTGTGTGTCTCTCTCAGTGTGTGTGACGCGTTCAGTGTGAGGGTTTCTGGTTCTTAGCATGTGTGTCTCTCAGTGTGTATGTTTCTCGGTGTGTGTGTCTCCCTGTGAATGTGCGTGTCTCTCTCTTGTGTATGACTCTCGGCGTGTTTGCGTCTCTCTCTCAGTGTGTGTGACTCTCAGTGTGTGTGCCTTGCTCTTTGAGTGTGTGTGTCTCTGAGGGTGCCTGTGTGTGTCTCTCTCAGTGTGTGTTTCTGGTTCTTAGTGTGTGTGTTAACCTCTGTATGTGTATGTGTCTCAGTGTGTGTGTCTCTATGTGTCTCTGCATTGCCTCTACGTGTATGTATCTCTCAGTCAGTGTTTTGGTCTCTGTTTGTGTGTGTGACTCTTTCTGTGTTTCTCTCTCTCTCTGCGGATGGCTCGTTCTCTGTGTGTGTGTGTGTGTATCTGTGTGTGTGTGTCTCTGTCAACATGTATGTCACTTGCAATTTGTGTGTCTCCATGTGTGTGTTTCAGAATGTGTGACTCTCTGGCTGTTTGTGTCTCTCTCTCAGGTTGTGTGTCTCTCTCAGTGTGTGTGACTCCTTCAGTGTGAGTGTTTCTGTTTCTTACCCTGTTTGTGTGTGTCTCTGTGGGTGTCTATGTCTCTCAGTGTGTGTGTCTCACTGTGAATGTGTACGTCTCTCTGCTGTGTGTGTCTCTATGGGCGTTTGTGTCTCCTTCTCAGTGTGTGTGACTCTCTCATTCTGTGTGTCTTGCTCTCTGAGTGTGTGTGTCTCTGTGGGCCCCTGTGAGTGTGGCTCTCTCAGTGTGTGTCTGTTTCTCAGTGTGTATGTGTCTCTGTGTGTGCGTGTCTCTCTCTGTATCTGTATGTGTTTCAGTGTGAGTCTCTGAGTGTGCATGTCTCTCTTGTCTCTCTCTGTTTGCAGACTCTCTCTCACTGGTGAAATTTTTCTCTGTGAGTGTATTTCTCTGTCGCTGTGCTTGTCCCCCTATCTCTCAGTGTGTGCGTGTGTCTCTCTCCGTATGTTTATGTCCCTAAGTGTGTGTGTACATCTCAGTGTGTGTGTGTCTCACAATATCTGTGTCTCTCTCCCACTGTGTATGTCTCCCTCAGTGTGTGTGTCTCTCAGCATGTGTGTGTCTGTCTCTCTCTCTCAGTTTGTGTGGAGAACTCTCATTGTGTGTGTGTCTTTATGGTGTGTGTTTCTGTGTATGTGTGGCTCTGTGTGACTCCCAGAGTGTCTCTGTGTGTGTTTCTCCCATGAGTCTCTCAATGTGTGTGTGTCTGTCTCACTGTGCGTCTGCCTCAGTGTTGCGTGTCTGTTTTTAGGGATTGTGTGAGTGTCTCAGTGTGTCTGTCTCTCAGGGTGTTTGTGTCTCTCAGGGTGTGTGAGTCTCTCTCTCAGTATGTCTATGTCTCTAAGCCTGTGTGTGGGTTTCACCGTGTGTGTCTCCCAATATTTGTGCCTCTCACTCAGTGTGTATGTCTCTCCCAATGTGTGTGTCTCTCAGTGCCTATTTCTCCTCCTCTGTGTGGATGTCTGTCTCATTGTGTGTGTCTCTCTCTCTGTGTCTCTCTCAGTGAGTGTGTCCCCTTCAGTGTGAATGTTTCTGATATGTAGCGTGTGTGTGTCTCTCTCTCTGGATGTGTATGTGTCTCAGTGTCTGTGTGTCTCAGTGTGTGTCTCTCAGTGGGTGTGTTTCTGTGTGCCTCTCCATGTATGTGTGTCTCAGTCTGTGTTTTAGTCTCTCTTTGTGTGTATGCCTCTGTCTGTTTCTCTCTCTCTGTGTGGATGTCTCTCTCTCACTCCATGTGAGTGTGTATCTCACTCTGCATGTGTTTCTCTAAGTGCGGGTGTGCCTCTGTCCACATAGGTGACACTCTCAATTTTTGTGTCTCCGTGTGTGTGTCTCAGAATGTGTGACTCTCCGAGTGTTTTTGTCTCAATTTCAGGTTGTGTGTCTCTCTCAGTGTGTGTGACGCGTTCAGTGTGAGGGTTTCTGGTTCTTAGCGTGTTTGTCTCTCAGTGTCTATGTTTCTCGGTGTGTGTGTCTCCCTGTGAATGTGTGTGTCTCTCTCTTGTGTATGACTCTCAGCGTGTTTGCGTCTCTCTCTCAGTGTGTGTGACTCTCAGTGTGTGTGCCTTGCTCTTTGAGTGTGTGTGTCTCTGAGGGTGCCTGTGTGTGTCTCTCTCAGTGTGTGTTTCTGGTTCTTAGTGTGTGTGTTAACCTCTGTATGTGTATGTGTCTCAGTGTGTGTGTCTCTATGTGTCTCTGCATTGCCTCTACGTGTATGTATCTCTCAGTCAGTGTTTTGGTCTCTCTTTGTGTGTGTGACTCTTTCTGTGTTTCTCTCTCTCTCTGCGGATGGCTCGTTCTCTGTGTGTGTGTGTGTGTATCTGTGTGTGTGTCTCTGTCAACATGTATGTCACTTGCAATTTGTGTGTCTCCATGTGTGTGTTTCAGAATGTGTGACTCTCTGGCTGTTTGTGTCTCTCTCTCAGGTTGTGTGTCTCTCTCAGTGTGTGTGACTCCTTCAGTGTGAGTGTTTCTGTTTCTTACCCTGTTTGTGTGTGTCTCTGTGGGTGTCTATGTCTCTCAGTGTGTGTGTCTCACTGTGAATGTGTACGTCTCTCTGCTGTGTGTGTCTCTCAGGGCGTTTGTGTCTCCTTCTCAGTGTGTGTGACTCTCTCATTCTGTGTGTCTTGCTCTCTGAGTGTGTGTGTCTCTGTGGGCCCCTGTGAGTGTGGCTCTCTCAGTGTGTGTCTGTTTCTCAGTGTGTATGTGTCTCTGTGTGTGCGTGTCTCTCTCTGTATCTGTATGTGTTTCAGTGTGAGTCTCTGAGTGTGCATGTCTCTCTTGTCTCTCTCTGTTTGCAGACTCTCTCTCACTGGTGAAATTTTTCTCTGTGAGTGTATTTCTCTGTCGCTGTGCTTGTCCCCCTATCTCTCAGTGTGTGCGTGTGTCTCTCTCCGTATGTTTATGTCCCTAAGTGTGTGTGTACATCTCAGTGTGTGTGTGTCTCACAATATCTGTGTCTCTCTCCCACTGTGTATGTCTCCCTCAGTGTGTGTGTCTCTCAGCATGTGTGTGTCTGTCTCTCTCTCTCAGTTTGTGTGGAGAACTCTCATTGTGTGTGTGTCTTTATGGTGTGTGTTTCTGTGTATGTGTGGCTCTGTGTGACTCCCAGAGTGTCTCTGTGTGTGTTTCTCCCATGAGTCTCTCAATGTGTGTGTGTCTGTCTCACTGTGCGTCTGCCTCAGTGTTGCGTGTCTGTTTTTAGGGATTGTGTGAGTGTCTCAGTGTGTCTGTCTCTCAGGGTGTTTGTGTCTCTCAGGGTGTGTGAGTCTCTCTCTCAGTATGTCTATGTCTCTAAGCCTGTGTGTGGGTTTCACCGTGTGTGTCTCCCAATATTTGTGCCTCTCACTCAGTGTGTATGTCTCTCCCAATGTGTGTGTCTCTCAGTGCCTATTTCTCCTCCTCTGTGTGGATGTCTGTCTCATTGTGTGTGTCTCTCTCTCTGTGTCTCTCTCAGTGAGTGTGTCCCCTTCAGTGTGAATGTTTCTGATATGTAGCGTGTGTGTGTCTCTCTCTCTGGATGTGTATGTGTCTCAGTGTCTGTGTGTCTCAGTGTGTGTCTCTCAGTGGGTGTGTTTCTGTGTGCCTCTCCATGTATGTGTGTCTCAGTCTGTGTTTTAGTCTCTCTTTGTGTGTATGCCTCTGTCTGTTTCTCTCTCTCTGTGTGGATGTCTCTCTCTCACTCCATGTGAGTGTGTATCTCACTCTGCATGTGTTTCTCTAAGTGCGGGTGTGCCTCTGTCCACATAGGTGACACTCTCAATTTTTGTGTCTCCGTGTGTGTGTCTCAGAATGTGTGACTCTCCGAGTGTTTTTGTCTCAATTTCAGGTTGTGTGTCTCTCTCAGTGTGTGTGACGCGTTCAGTGTGAGGGTTTCTGGTTCTTAGCGTGTTTGTCTCTCAGTGTCTATGTTTCTCGGTGTGTGTGTCTCCCTGTGAATGTGTGTGTCTCTCTCTTGTGTATGACTCTCAGCGTGTTTGCGTCTCTCTCTCAGTGTGTGTGACTCTCAGTGTGTGTGCCTTGCTCTTTGAGTGTGTGTGTCTCTGAGGGTGCCTGTGTGTGTCTCTCTCAGTGTGTGTTTCTGGTTCTTAGTGTGTGTGTTAACCTCTGTATGTGTATGTGTCTCAGTGTGTGTGTCTCTACGTCTCTGCATTGCCTCTATGTGTATGTATCTCTCAGTCAGTGTTTTAGTCTCTGTTTGTGTGTGTGACTCTTTCTGTGTTTCTCTCTCTCTCTGCCGATGGCTCTTTCTCTGTGTGTGTGTGTGTGTATCTGTGTGTGTGTGTCTCTGTCAACATGTATGTCACTTGCAATTTGTGTGTCTCCATGTGTGTGTTTCAGAATGTGTGACTCTCCGGCTGTTTGTGTCTCTCTCTCAGGTTGTGTGTCTCTCTCAGTGTGTGTGACTCCTTCAGTGTGAGTGTTTCTGTTTCTTACCCTGTTTGTGTGTGTCTCTGTGTGTGTGTATGTCTCTCAGTGTGTGTGTCTCACTGTGAATGTGTACGTCTCTCTGCTGTGTGTGACTCTCAGGGCGTCTGTGTCTCCTTCTCAGAGTGTGTGAGTCTCTCATTCTGTGTGTCTTGCTCTCTGAGTGTGTGTGTCTCTGTGGGCCCCTGTGAGTGTGGCTCTCTCAGTGTGTGTGTGTCTGTTTCTCAGTGTGTATGTGTCTCTGTGTGTGCGTGTCTCTCTCTGTATCTGTATGTGTTTCAGTGTGAGTCTCTGAGTGTGCATGTCTCTCTTGTCTCTCTCTGTTTGGAGACTCTCTCTCACTGGTGAAGTCTTTCTCTGTGAGTGTTATTTCTCTCTCGCTGTGCTTGTCCCCCTATCTCTCAGCGTGTGCGTGTGTCTCTCTCTGTATGTTTATGTCCCTAAGTGTGTGTGTTCATCTCAGTGTGCGTGTGTCTCACAATATCTGTGTCTCTCTCCCACTGTGTATGTCTCCCTCAGTGTGTGTGTCTCTCAGCATGTGTGTGTCTGTCTCTCTCTCTCAGTTTGTGTGGAGAACTCTCATTGTGTGTGTGTCGTTATGGTGGGTGTTTCTGTGTATGTGTGTCTCTGTGTGACTCCCACAGTGTCTCTGTGTGTGTTTCTCCCATGTGTCTCTCAATGCGTGTGTGTCTGTCTCACTGTGCGTCTGCCTCAGTGTTGCGTGTCTGTTTTTAGGGATTGTGTGAGTGTCTCAGTGTGTCTGTCTCTCAGGGTGTTTGTGTCTCTCAGGGTGTGAGTCTCTCTCTCAGTATGTCTATGTCTCTAAGCCTGTGTGTGGGTTTCACCGTGTGTGTCTCCCAATATTTGTGCCTCTCACTCAGTGTGTATGTCTCTCCCAGTGTGTGTGTCTCTCAGTGCCTATTTCTCCTCCTCTGTGTGGATGTCTGTCTCATTGTGTGTGTCTCTCTCTCTGTGTCTCTCTCAGTGAGTGTGTCCCCTTCAGTGTGAATGTTTCTGATATGTAGCGTGTGTGTGTCTCTCTCTCTGGATGTGTATGTGTCTCAGTGTCTGTGTGTCTCAGTGTGTGTCTCTCAGTGGCTGTGTTTCTGTGTGCCTCTCCATGTATGTGTGTCTCAGTCTGTGTTTTAGTCTCTCTTTGTGTGTATGCCTCTGTCTGTTTCTCTCTCTCTGTGTGGATGTCTCTCTCTCACTCCATGTGAGTGTGTATCTCACTCTGCATGTGTTTCTCTAAGTGTGGGTGTGCCTCTGTCCACGTAGGTGACACTCTCAATTTTTGTGTCTCCGTGTGTGTGTCTTAGAATGTGTGACTCTCCGAGTGTTTTTGTCTCAATTTCAGATTGTGTGTCTCTCTCAGTGTGTGTGACGCGTTCAGTGTGAGGGTTTCTGGTTCTTAGCATGTGTGTCTCTCAGTGTGTATGTTTCTCAGTGTGTGTGTGTCTCCCTGTGAATGTGCGTGTCTCTCTCTTGTGTATGACTCTCAGCGTGTTTGCGTCTCTCTCTCAGTGTGTGTGACTCTCAGTGTGTGTGCCTTGCTCTTTGAGTGTGTGTGTCTCTGAGGGTGCCTGTGTGTGTCTCTCTCAGTGTGTGTTTCTGGTTCTTAGTGTGTGTGTTAACCTCTGTATGTGTATGTGTCTCAGTGTGTGTGTCTCTACGTCTCTGCATTGCCTCTATGTGTATGTATCTCTCAGTCAGTGTTTTAGTCTCTGTTTGTGTGTGTGACTCTTTCTGTGTTTCTCTCTCTCTCTGCCGATGGCTCTTTCTCTGTGTGTGTGTGTGTGTATCTGTGTGTGTGTGTCTCTGTCAACATGTATGTCACTTGCAATTTGTGTGTCTCCATGTGTGTGTTTCAGAATGTGTGACTCTCCGGCTGTTTGTGTCTCTCTCTCAGGTTGTGTGTCTCTCTCAGTGTGTGTGACTCCTTCAGTGTGAGTGTTTCTGTTTCTTACCCTGTTTGTGTGTGTCTCTGTGTGTGTGTATGTCTCTCAGTGTGTGTCTCACTGTGAATGTGTACGTCTCTCTGCTGTGTGTGACTCTCAGGGCGTCTGTGTCTCCTTCTCAGAGTGTGTGAGTCTCTCATTCTGTGTGTCTTGCTCTCTGAGTGTGTGTGTCTCTGTGGGCCCCTGTGAGTGTGGCTCTCTCAGTGTGTGTGTGTCTGTTTCTCAGTGTGTATGTGTCTCTGTGTGTGCGTGTCTCTCTCTGTATCTGTATGTGTTTCAGTGTGAGTCTCTGAGTGTGCATGTCTCTCTTGTCTCTCTCTGTTTGGAGACTCTCTCTCACTGGTGAAGTCTTTCTCTGTGAGTGTTATTTCTCTCTCGCTGTGCTTGTCCCCCTATCTCTCAGCGTGTGCGTGTGTCTCTCTCTGTATGTTTATGTCCCTAAGTGTGTGTGTTCATCTCAGTGTGCGTGTGTCTCACAATATCTGTGTCTCTCTCCCACTGTGTATGTCTCCCTCAGTGTGTGTGTCTCTCAGCATGTGTGTGTCTGTCTCTCTCTCTCAGTTTGTGTGGAGAACTCTCATTGTGTGTGTGTCGTTATGGTGGGTGTTTCTGTGTATGTGTGTCTCTGTGTGACTCCCACAGTGTCTCTGTGTGTGTTTCTCCCATGTGTCTCTCAATGCGTGTGTGTCTGTCTCACTGTGCGTCTGCCTCAGTGTTGCGTGTCTGTTTTTAGGGATTGTGTGAGTGTCTCAGTGTGTCTGTCTCTCAGGGTGTTTGTGTCTCTCAGGGTGTGTGAGTCTCTCTCTCAGTATGTCTATGTCTCTAAGCCTGTGTGTGGGTTTCACCGTGTGTGTCTCCCAATATTTGTGCCTCTCACTCAGTGTGTATGTCTCTCCCAGTGTGTGTGTCTCTCAGTGCCTATTTCTCCTCCTCTGTGTGGATGTCTGTCTCATTGTGTGTGTCTCTCTCTCTGTGTCTCTCTCAGTGAGTGTGTCCCCTTCAGTGTGAATGTTTCTGATATGTAGCGTGTGTGTGTCTCTCTCTCTGGATGTGTATGTGTCTCAGTGTCTGTGTGTCTCAGTGTGTGTCTCTCAGTGGCTGTGTTTCTGTGTGCCTCTCCATGTATGTGTGTCTCAGTCTGTGTTTTAGTCTCTCTTTGTGTGTATGCCTCTGTCTGTTTCTCTCTCTCTGTGTGGATGTCTCTCTCTCACTCCATGTGAGTGTGTATCTCACTCTGCATGTGTTTCTCTAAGTGTGGGTGTGCCTCTGTCCACGTAGGTGACACTCTCAATTTTTGTGTCTCCGTGTGTGTGTCTCAGAATGTGTGACTCTCCGAGTGTTTTTGTCTCAATTTCAGATTGTGTGTCTCTCTCAGTGTGTGTGACGCGTTCAGTGTGAGGGTTTCTGGTTCTTAGCATGTGTGTCTCTCAGTGTGTATGTTTCTCGGTGTGTGTGTCTCCCTGTGAATGTGCGTGTCTCTCTCTTGTGTATGACTCTCGGCGTGTTTGCGTCTCTCTCTCAGTGTGTGTGACTCTCAGTGTGTGTGCCTTGCTCTTTGAGTGTGTGTGTCTCTGAGGGTGCCTGTGTGTGTCTCTCTCAGTGTGTGTTTCTGGTTCTTAGTGTGTGTGTTAACCTCTGTATGTGTATGTGTCTCAGTGTGTGTGTCTCTATGTGTCTCTGCATTGCCTCTACGTGTATGTATCTCTCAGTCAGTGTTTTGGTCTCTGTTTGTGTGTGTGACTCTTTCTGTGTTTCTCTCTCTCTCTGCGGATGGCTCGTTCTCTGTGTGTGTGTGTGTGTATCTGTGTGTGTGTGTCTCTGTCAACATGTATGTCACTTGCAATTTGTGTGTCTCCATGTGTGTGTTTCAGAATGTGTGACTCTCTGGCTGTTTGTGTCTCTCTCTCAGGTTGTGTGTCTCTCTCAGTGTGTGTGACTCCTTCAGTGTGAGTGTTTCTGTTTCTTACCCTGTTTGTGTGTGTCTCTGTGGGTGTCTATGTCTCTCAGTGTGTGTGTCTCACTGTGAATGTGTACGTCTCTCTGCTGTGTGTGTCTCTCAGGGCGTTTGTGTCTCCTTCTCAGTGTGTGTGACTCTCTCATTCTGTGTGTCTTGCTCTCTGAGTGTGTGTGTCTCTGTGGGCCCCTGTGAGTGTGGCTCTCTCAGTGTGTGTCTGTTTCTCAGTGTGTATGTGTCTCTGTGTGTGCGTGTCTCTCTCTGTATCTGTATGTGTTTCAGTGTGAGTCTCTGAGTGTGCATGTCTCTCTTGTCTCTCTCTGTTTGCAGACTCTCTCTCACTGGTGAAATTTTTCTCTGTGAGTGTATTTCTCTGTCGCTGTGCTTGTCCCCCTATCTCTCAGTGTGTGCGTGTGTCTCTCTCCGTATGTTTATGTCCCTAAGTGTGTGTGTACATCTCAGTGTGTGTGTGTCTCACAATATCTGTGTCTCTCTCCCACTGTGTATGTCTCCCTCAGTGTGTGTGTCTCTCAGCATGTGTGTGTCTGTCTCTCTCTCTCAGTTTGTGTGGAGAACTCTCATTGTGTGTGTGTCTTTATGGTGTGTGTTTCTGTGTATGTGTGGCTCTGTGTGACTCCCAGAGTGTCTCTGTGTGTGTTTCTCCCATGAGTCTCTCAATGTGTGTGTGTCTGTCTCACTGTGCGTCTGCCTCAGTGTTGCGTGTCTGTTTTTAGGGATTGTGTGAGTGTCTCAGTGTGTCTGTCTCTCAGGGTGTTTGTGTCTCTCAGGGTGTGTGAGTCTCTCTCTCAGTATGTCTATGTCTCTAAGCCTGTGTGTGGGTTTCACCGTGTGTGTCTCCCAATATTTGTGCCTCTCACTCAGTGTGTATGTCTCTCCCAATGTGTGTGTCTCTCAGTGCCTATTTCTCCTCCTCTGTGTGGATGTCTGTCTCATTGTGTGTGTCTCTCTCTCTGTGTCTCTCTCAGTGAGTGTGTCCCCTTCAGTGTGAATGTTTCTGATATGTAGCGTGTGTGTGTCTCTCTCTCTGGATGTGTATGTGTCTCAGTGTCTGTGTGTCTCAGTGTGTGTCTCTCAGTGGGTGTGTTTCTGTGTGCCTCTCCATGTATGTGTGTCTCAGTCTGTGTTTTAGTCTCTCTTTGTGTGTATGCCTCTGTCTGTTTCTCTCTCTCTGTGTGGATGTCTCTCTCTCACTCCATGTGAGTGTGTATCTCACTCTGCATGTGTTTCTCTAAGTGCGGGTGTGCCTCTGTCCACATAGGTGACACTCTCAATTTTTGTGTCTCCGTGTGTGTGTCTCAGAATGTGTGACTCTCCGAGTGTTTTTGTCTCAATTTCAGGTTGTGTGTCTCTCTCAGTGTGTGTGACGCGTTCAGTGTGAGGGTTTCTGGTTCTTAGCGTGTTTGTCTCTCAGTGTCTATGTTTCTCGGTGTGTGTGTCTCCCTGTGAATGTGTGTGTCTCTCTCTTGTGTATGACTCTCAGCGTGTTTGCGTCTCTCTCTCAGTGTGTGTGACTCTCAGTGTGTGTGCCTTGCTCTTTGAGTGTGTGTGTCTCTGAGGGTGCCTGTGTGTGTCTCTCTCAGTGTGTGTTTCTGGTTCTTAGTGTGTGTGTTAACCTCTGTATGTGTATGTGTCTCAGTGTGTGTGTCTCTATGTGTCTCTGCATTGCCTCTACGTGTATGTATCTCTCAGTCAGTGTTTTGGTCTCTCTTTGTGTGTGTGACTCTTTCTGTGTTTCTCTCTCTCTCTGCGGATGGCTCGTTCTCTGTGTGTGTGTGTGTGTATCTGTGTGTGTGTCTCTGTCAACATGTATGTCACTTGCAATTTGTGTGTCTCCATGTGTGTGTTTCAGAATGTGTGACTCTCTGGCTGTTTGTGTCTCTCTCTCAGGTTGTGTGTCTCTCTCAGTGTGTGTGACTCCTTCAGTGTGAGTGTTTCTGTTTCTTACCCTGTTTGTGTGTGTCTCTGTGGGTGTCTATGTCTCTCAGTGTGTGTGTCTCACTGTGAATGTGTACGTCTCTCTGCTGTGTGTGTCTCTCAGGGCGTTTGTGTCTCCTTCTCAGTGTGTGTGACTCTCTCATTCTGTGTGTCTTGCTCTCTGAGTGTGTGTGTCTCTGTGGGCCCCTGTGAGTGTGGCTCTCTCAGTGTGTGTCTGTTTCTCAGTGTGTATGTGTCTCTGTGTGTGCGTGTCTCTCTCTGTATCTGTATGTGTTTCAGTGTGAGTCTCTGAGTGTGCATGTCTCTCTTGTCTCTCTCTGTTTGCAGACTCTCTCTCACTGGTGAAATTTTTCTCTGTGAGTGTATTTCTCTGTCGCTGTGCTTGTCCCCCTATCTCTCAGTGTGTGCGTGTGTCTCTCTCCGTATGTTTATGTCCCTAAGTGTGTGTGTACATCTCAGTGTGTGTGTGTCTCACAATATCTGTGTCTCTCTCCCACTGTGTATGTCTCCCTCAGTGTGTGTGTCTCTCAGCATGTGTGTGTCTGTCTCTCTCTCTCAGTTTGTGTGGAGAACTCTCATTGTGTGTGTGTCTTTATGGTGTGTGTTTCTGTGTATGTGTGGCTCTGTGTGACTCCCAGAGTGTCTCTGTGTGTGTTTCTCCCATGAGTCTCTCAATGTGTGTGTGTCTGTCTCACTGTGCGTCTGCCTCAGTGTTGCGTGTCTGTTTTTAGGGATTGTGTGAGTGTCTCAGTGTGTCTGTCTCTCAGGGTGTTTGTGTCTCTCAGGGTGTGTGAGTCTCTCTCTCAGTATGTCTATGTCTCTAAGCCTGTGTGTGGGTTTCACCGTGTGTGTCTCCCAATATTTGTGCCTCTCACTCAGTGTGTATGTCTCTCCCAATGTGTGTGTCTCTCAGTGCCTATTTCTCCTCCTCTGTGTGGATGTCTGTCTCATTGTGTGTGTCTCTCTCTCTGTGTCTCTCTCAGTGAGTGTGTCCCCTTCAGTGTGAATGTTTCTGATATGTAGCGTGTGTGTGTCTCTCTCTCTGGATGTGTATGTGTCTCAGTGTCTGTGTGTCTCAGTGTGTGTCTCTCAGTGGGTGTGTTTCTGTGTGCCTCTCCATGTATGTGTGTCTCAGTCTGTGTTTTAGTCTCTCTTTGTGTGTATGCCTCTGTCTGTTTCTCTCTCTCTGTGTGGATGTCTCTCTCTCACTCCATGTGAGTGTGTATCTCACTCTGCATGTGTTTCTCTAAGTGCGGGTGTGCCTCTGTCCACATAGGTGACACTCTCAATTTTTGTGTCTCCGTGTGTGTGTCTCAGAATGTGTGACTCTCCGAGTGTTTTTGTCTCAATTTCAGGTTGTGTGTCTCTCTCAGTGTGTGTGACGCGTTCAGTGTGAGGGTTTCTGGTTCTTAGCGTGTTTGTCTCTCAGTGTCTATGTTTCTCGGTGTGTGTGTCTCCCTGTGAATGTGTGTGTCTCTCTCTTGTGTATGACTCTCAGCGTGTTTGCGTCTCTCTCTCAGTGTGTGTGACTCTCAGTGTGTGTGCCTTGCTCTTTGAGTGTGTGTGTCTCTGAGGGTGCCTGTGTGTGTCTCTCTCAGTGTGTGTTTCTGGTTCTTAGTGTGTGTGTTAACCTCTGTATGTGTATGTGTCTCAGTGTGTGTGTCTCTATGTGTCTCTGCATTGCCTCTACGTGTATGTATCTCTCAGTCAGTGTTTTGGTCTCTCTTTGTGTGTGTGACTCTTTCTGTGTTTCTCTCTCTCTCTGCGGATGGCTCGTTCTCTGTGTGTGTGTGTGTGTATCTGTGTGTGTGTCTCTGTCAACATGTATGTCACTTGCAATTTGTGTGTCTCCATGTGTGTGTTTCAGAATGTGTGACTCTCTGGCTGTTTGTGTCTCTCTCTCAGGTTGTGTGTCTCTCTCAGTGTGTGTGACTCCTTCAGTGTGAGTGTTTCTGTTTCTTACCCTGTTTGTGTGTGTCTCTGTGTGTGTGTATGTCTCTCAGTGTGTGTGTCTCACTGTGAATGTGTACGTCTCTCTGCTGTGTGTGTCTCTCAGGGCGTGTGTGTCTCCTTCTCAGTGTGTGTGACTCTCTCATTCTGTGTGTCTTGCTCTCTGAGTGTGTGTGTCTCTGTGGGCCCCTGTGAGTGTGGCTCTCTCAGTGTGTGTCTGTTTCTCAGTGTGTATGTGTCTCTGTGTGTGCGTGTCTCTCTCTGTATCTGTATGTGTTTCAGTGTGAGTCTCTGAGTGTGCATGTCTCTCTTGTCTCTCTCTGTTTGGAGACTCTCTCTCACTGGTGAAATTTTTCTCTGTGAGTGTATTTCTCTGTCGCTGTGCTTGTCCCCCTATCTCTCAATATGTGCGTGTGTCTCTCTCTGTATGTTTATGTCCGTAAGTGTGTGTGTTCGTCTCAGTGTCTGTGTGTCTCACAATATCTGTGTCTCTCTCCCACTGTGTATGTCTCCCTCAGTGTGTGTGTCTCTCAGCATGTGTGTGTCTGTCTCTCTCTCTCAGTTTGTGTGGAGAACTCTCATTGTGTGTGTGTCTCTTTGGTGTGTGTTTCTGTGTATGTGTGGCTCTGTGTGACTCCCAGAGTGTCTCTGTGGGTGTTTCTCCCTTGTGTCTCTCAATGTGTGTGTGTCTGTCTCACTGTGCGTCTGCCTCAGTGTTGCGTGTCTGTTTTTAGGGATTGTGTGAGTGTCTCAGTGTGTCTGTCTCTCAGGGTGTTTGTGTCTCTCAGGGTGTGTGAGTCTCTCTCTCAGTATGTCTATGTCTCTAAGCCTGTGTGAGGGTTTCACCGTGTGTGTCTCCCAATGTTTGTGCCTCTCACTCAGTGTGTATGTCTCTCCCAGTGTGTGTGTCTCTCAGTGCCTATTTCTCCTCCTCTGTGTGGATGTCTGTCTCATTGTGTGTGTCTCTCTCTCTGTGTCTCTCTCAGTGAGTGTGTCTCCTTCAGTGTGAATGTTTCTGATATGTAGCGTGTGTGTGTCTCTCTCTCTGAATGTGTATGTGTCTCAGTGTGTGTGTGTCTCAGTGTGTGTCTCTCAGTGGCTGTGTTTCTGTGTGCCTCTCCATGTATGTGTGTCTCAGTCTGTGTTTTAGTCTCTCTTTGTGTGTATCCTCTGTCTGTTTCTCTCTCTCTGTGTGGATGTCTCTCTCTCACTCCATGTGAGTGTGTATCTCACTCTGCATGTGTTTCTCTAAGTGTGGGTGTGCCTCTGTCCACGTAGGTGACACTCTCAATTTTTGTGTCTCCGTGTGTGTGTCTCAGAATGTGTGACTCTCCGAGTGTTTTTGTCTCAATTTCAGGTTGTGTGTCTCTCTCAGTGTGTGTGACGCGTTCAGTGTGAGGGTTTCTGGTTCTTAGCGTGTGTGTCTCTCAGTGTTTATGTTTCTCGGTGTGTGTGTCTCCCTGTGAATGTGTGTGTCTCTCTCTTGTGTATGACTCTCAGCGTGTTTGCGTCTCTCTCTCAGTGTGTGTGACTCTCAGTGTGTGTGCCTTGCTCTTTGAGTGTGTGTGTCTCTGAGGGTGCCTGTGTGTGTCTCTCTCAGTGTGTGTTTCTGGTTCTTAGTGTGTGTGTTAACCTCTGTATGTGTATGTGTCTCAGTGTGTGTGTCTCTATGTGTCTCTGCATTGCCCCTACGTGTATGTATCTCTCAGTCAGTGTTTTGGTCTCTGTTTGTGTGTGTGACTCTTTCTGTGTTTCTCTCTCTCTCTGCGGATGGCTCGTTCTCTGTGTGTGTGTGTGTGTATCTGTGTGTGTGTGTCTCTGTCAACATGTATGTCACTTGCAATTTGTGTGTCTCCATGTGTGTGTTTCAGAATGTGTGACTCTCCGGCTGTTTGTGTCTCTCTCCCAGGTTGTGTGTCTCTCTCAGTGTGTGTGACTCCTTCAGTGTGAGTGTTTCTGTTTCTTACCCTGTTTGTGTGTGTCTCTGTGGGTGTGTATGTCTCTCAGTGTGTGTGTCTCACTGTGAATGTGTACGTCTCTCTGCTGTGTGTGACTCTCAGGGCGTCTGTGTCTCCTTCTCAGAGTGTGTGAGTCTCTCATTCTGTGTGTCTTGCTCTCTGAGTGTGTGTGTCTCTGTGGGCCCCTGTGAGTGTGGCTCTCTCAGTGTGTGTCTGTTTCTCAGTGTGTATGTGTCTCTGTGTGTGCGTGTCTCTCTCTGTATCTGTATGTGTTTCAGTGTGAGTCTCTGAGTGTGCATGTCTCTCTTGTCTCTCTCTGTTTGGAGACTCTCTCTCACTGGTGAAATTTTTCTCTGTGAGTGTATTTCTCTCTCGCTGTGCTTGTCCCCCTATCTCTCAGTGTGTGCGTGTGTCTCTCTCTGTATGTTTATGTCCCTAAGTGTGTGTGTTCATCTCAGTGTGTGTGTGTCTCACAATATCTGTGTCTCTCTCCCACTGTGTATGTCTCCCTCAGTGTGTGTGTCTCTCACCATGTGTGTGTCTGTCTCTCTCTCTCAGTTTGTGTGGAGAGCTCTCATTGTGTGTGTGTCTCTTTGGTGTGTGTTTCTGTGTATGTGTGGCTCTGTGTGACTCCCAGAGTGTCTCTGTGTGTGTTTCTCCCATGTGTCTCTCAATGCGTGTGTGTCTGTCTCACTGTGCGTCTGCCTCAGTGTTGCGTGTCTGTTTTTAGGGATTGTGTGAGTGTCTCAGTGTGTCTGTCTCTCAGGCTGTTTGTGTCTCTCAGGGTGTGAGTCTCTCTCTCAGTATGTCTATGTCTCTAAGCCTGTGTGTGGGTTTCACCGTGTGTGTCTCCCAATGTTTGTGCCTCTCACTCAGTGTGTATGTCTCTCCCAGTGTGTGTGTCTCTCAGTGCCTATTTCTCCTCCTCTGTGTGGATGTCTGTCTCATTGTGTGTGTCTCTCTCTCTGTGTCTCTCTAAGTGAGTGTGTCTCCTTCAGTGTGAATGTTTCTGATATGTAGCGTGTGTGTGTCTCTCTCTCTGGATGTGTATGTGTCTCAGTGTCTGTGTGTCTCAGTGTGTGTCTCTCAGTGGCTGTGTTTCTGTGTGCCTCTCCATGTATGTGTGTCTCAGTCTGTGTTTTAGTCTCTCTTTGTGTGTATGCCTCTGTCTGTTTCTCTCTCTCTGTGTGGATGTCTCTCTCTCACTCCATGTGAGTGTGTATCTCACTCTGCATGTGTTTCTCTAAGTGTGGGTGTGCCTCTGTCCACGTAGGTGACACTCTCAATTTTTGTGTCTCAGAATGTGTGACTCTCCGAGTGTTTTTGTCTCAATTTCAGGTTGTGTGTCTCTCTCAGTGTGTGTGACGCGTTCAGTGTGAGGGTTTCTGGTTCTTAGCGTGTGTGTCTCTCAGTGTGTATGTTTCTCAGTGTGTGTGTGTCTCCCTGTGAATGTGCGTGTCTCTCTCTTGTGTATGACTCTCAGGGTGTTTGCGTCTCTCTCTCAGTGTGTGTGACTCTCAGTGTGTGTGCCTTGCTCTTTGAGTGTGTGTGTCTCTGAGGGTGCCTGTGTGTGTCTCTCTCAGTGTGTGTTTCTGGTTCTTAGTGTGTGTGTTAACCTCTGTATGTGTATGTGTCTCAGTGTGTGTGTCTCTACGTCTCTGCATTGCCTCTACGTGTATGTATCTCTCAGTCAGTGTTTTAGTCTCTGTTTGTGTGTGTGACTCTTTCTGTGTTTCTCTCTCTCTCTGCCGATGGCTCTTTCTCTGTGTGTGTGTGTGTATCTGTGTGTGTGTGTCTCTGTCAACATGTATGTCACTTGCAATTTGTGTGTCTCCATGTGTGTGTTTCAGAATGTGTGACTCTCCGGCTGTTTGTGTCTCTCTCTCAGGTTGTGTGTCTCTCTCAGTGTGTGTGACTCCTTCAGTGTGAGTGTTTCTGTTTCTTACCCTGTTTGTGTGTGTCTCTGTGTGTGTGTATGTCTCTCAGTGTGTGTGTCTCACTGTGAATGTGTACGTCTCTCTGCTGTGTGTGTCTCTCAGGGCGTTTGTGTCTCCTTCTCAGTGTGTGTGACTCTCTCATTCTGTGTGTCTTGCTCTCTGAGTGTGTGTGTCTCTGTGGGCCCCTGTGAGTGTGGCTCTCTCAGTGTGTGTCTGTTTCTCAGTGTGTATGTGTCTCTGTGTGTGCGTGTCTCTCTCTGTATCTGTATGTGTTTCAGTGTGAGTCTCTGAGTGTGCATGTCTCTCTTGTCTCTCTCTGTTTGCAGACTCTCTCTCAGTGGTGAAATTTTTCTCTGTGAGTGTATTTCTCTGTCGCTGTGCTTGTCCCCCTATCTCTCAGTGTGTGCGTGTGTCTCTCTCTGTATGTTTATGTCCCTAAGTGTGTGTGTTCATCTCAGTGTGTGTGTGTCTCACAATATCTGTGTCTCTCTCCCACTGTGTATGTCTCCCTCAGTGTGTGTGTCTCTCAGCATGTGTGTGTCTGTCTCTCTCTCTCAGTTTGTGTGGAGAACTCTCATTGTGTGTGTGTCTTTATGGTGTGTGCTTCTGTGTATGTGTGGCTCTGTGTGACTCCCAGAGTGTCTCTGTGTGTGTTTCTCCCATGAGTCTCTCAATGTGTGTGTGTCTGTCTCACTGTGCGTCTGCCTCAGTGTTGCGTGTCTGTTTTTAGGGATTGTGTGAGTGTCTCAGTGTGTCTGTCTCTCAGGGTGTTTGTGTCTCTCAGGGTGTGTGATTCTCTCTCTCAGTATGTCTATGTCTCTAAGCCTGTGTGTGGGTTTCACCGTGTGTGTCTCCCAATATTTGTGCCTCTCACTCTGTGTGTATGTCTCTCCCAATGTGTGTGTCTCTCAGTGCCTATTTCTCCTCCTCTGTGTGGATGTCTGTCTCATTGTGTGTGTCTCTCTCACTGTGTCTCTCTCAGTGAGTGTGTCCCCTTCAGTGTGAATGTTTCTGATATGTAGCGTGTGTGTGTCTCTCTCTCTGGATGTGTATGTGTCTCAGTGTCTGTGTGTCTCAGTGTGTGTCTCTCAGTGGGTGTGTTTCTGTGTGCCTCTCCATGTATGTGTGTCTCAGTCTGTGTTTTAGTCTCTCTTTGTGTGTAGGCCTCTGTCTGTTTCTCTCTCTCTGTGTGGATGTCTCTCTCTCACTCCATCTGAGTGTGTATCTCACTCTGCATGTGTTTCTCTAAGTGTGGGTGTGCCTCTGTCCACATAGGTGACACTCTCAATTTTTGTGTCTCCGTGTGTGTGTCACAGAATGTGTGACTCTCCGAGTGTTTTTGTCTCAATTTCAGGTTGTGTGTCTCTCTCAGTGTGTGTGACGCGTTCAGTGTGAGGGTTTCTGGTTCTTAGCGTGTTTGTCTCTCAGTGTTTATGTTTCTCGGTGTGTGTGTCTCCCTGTGAATGTGTGTGTCTCTCTCTTGTGTTGACTCTCAGCTTGTTTGCGTCTCTCTCTCAGTGTGTGTGACTCTCAGTGTGTGTGCCTTGCTCTTTGAGTGTGTGTGTCTCTGAGGGTGCCTGTGTGTGTCTCTCTCAGTGTGTGTTTCTGGTTCTTAGTGTGTGTGTTAACCTCTGTATGTGTATGTGTCTCAGTGTGTGTGTCTCTATGTGTCTCTGCATTGCCTCTACGTGTATGTATCTCTCAGTCAGTGTTTTGGTCTCTCTTTGTGTGTGTGACTCTTTCTGTGTTTCTCTCTCTCTCTGCGTATGGCTCGTTCTCTGTGTGTGTGTGTGTGTATCTGTGTGTGTGTCTCTGTCAACATGTATGTCACTTGCAATTTGTGTGTCTCCATGTGTGTGTTTCAGAATGTGTGACTCTCTGGCTGTTTGTGTCTCTCTCTCAGGTTGTGTGTCTCTCTCAGTGTGTGTGACTCCTTCAGTGTGAGTGTTTCTGTTTCTTACCCTGTTTGTGTGTGTCTCTGTGTGTGTGTATGTCTCTCAGTGTGTGTGTCTCACTGTGAATGTGTACGTCTCTCTGCTGTGTGTGTCTCTCAGGGCGTGTGTGTCTCCTTCTCAGTGTGTGTGACTCTCTCATTCTGTGTGTCTTGCTCTCTGAGTGTGTGTGTCTCTGTGGGCCCCTGTGAGTGTGGCTCTCTCAGTGTGTGTCTGTTTCTCAGTGTGTATATGTCTCTGTGTGTGCGTGTCTCTCTCTGTATCTGTATGTGTTTCACTGTGAGTCTCTGAGTGTGCATGTGTCTCTTGTCTCTCTCTGTTTGGAGACTCTCTCTCACTGGTGAAATTTTTCTCTGTGAGTGTATTTCTCTGTCGCTGTGCTTGTCCCCCTATCTCTCAATGTGTGCGTGTGTCTCTCTCTGTATGTTTATGTCCGTAAGTGTGTGTGTTCGTCTCAGTGTCTGTGTGTCTCACAATATCTGTGTCTCTCTCCCACTGTGTATGTCTCCCTCAGTGTGTGTGTCTCTCAGCATGTGTGTGTCTGTCTCTCTCTCTCAGTTTGTGTGGAGAACTCTCATTGTGTGTGTGTCTCTTTGGTGTGTGTTTCTGTGTATGTGTGGCTCTGTGTGACTCCCAGAGTGTCTCTGTGTGTGTTTCTCCCATGTGTCTCTCAATGCGTGTGTGTCTGTCTCACTGTGCGTCTGCCTCAGTGTTGCGTGTCTGTTTTTAGGGATTGTGTGAGTGTCTCAGTGTGTCTGTCTCTCAGGGTGTTTGTGTCTCTCAGGGTGTGTGAGTCTCTCTCTCAGTATGTCTATGTCTCTAAGCCTGTGTGTGGGTTTCACCGTGTGTGTCTCCCAATGTTTGTGCCTCTCACTCAGTGTGTATGTCTCTCCCAGTGTGTGTGTCTCTCAGTGCCTATTTCTCCTTCTCTGTGTGGATGTCTGTCTCATTGTGTGTGTCTCTCTCTCTGTGTCTCTCTCAGTGAGTGTGTCTCCTTCAGTGTGAATGTTTCTGATATGTAGCGTGTGTGTGTCTCTCTCTCTGGATGTGTATGTGTCTCAGTGTCTGTGTGTCTCAGTGTGTGTCTCTCTGTGGGTGTGTTTCTGTGTGCCTCTCCATGTATGTGTGTCTCAGTCTGTGTTTTAGTCTCTCTTTGTGTGTATGCCTCTGTCTGTTTCTCTCTCTCTGTGTGGATGTCTCTCTCTCACTCCATATGAGTGTGTATCTCACTCTGCATGTGTTTCTCTAAGTGTGGGTGTGCCTCTGTCCACGTAGGTGACACTCTCAATTTTTGTGTCTCCGTGTGTGTGTCTCAGAATGTGTGACTCTCCGAGTGTTTTTGTCTCAATTTCAGGTTGTGTGTCTCTCTCAGTGTGTGTGACGCGTTCAGTGTGAGGGTTTCTGGTTCTTAGCGTGTGTGTCTCTCAGTGTGTATGTTTCTCAGTGTGTGTGTGTCTCCCTGTGAATGTGCGTGTCTCTCTCTTGTATATGACTCTCAGCGTGTTTGCGTCTCTCTCTCAGTGTGTGTGACTCTCAGTGTGTGTGCCTTGCTCTTTGAGTGTGTGTGTCTCTGAGGGTGCCTGTGTGTGTCTCTCTCAGTGTGTGTTTCTGGTTCTTAGTGTGTGTGTTAACCTCTGTATGTGTATGTGTCTCAGTGTGTGTGTCTCTACGTCTCTGCATTGCCTCTATGTGTATGTATCTCTCAGTCAGTGTTTTAGTCTCTGTTTGTGTGTGTGACTCTTTCTGTGTTTCTCTCTCTCTCTGCCGATGGCTTTTTCTCTGTGTGTGTGTGTGTATCTGTGTGTGTGTGTCTCTGTCAACATGTATGTCACTTGCAGTTTGTGTGTCTCCATGTGTGTGTTTCAGAATGTGTGACTCTCCGGCTGTTTGTGTCTCTCTCTCAGGTTGTGTGTCTCTCTCAGTGTGTGTGACTTCTTCAGTGTGAGTGTTTCTGTTTCTTACCCTGTTTGTGTGTGTCTCTGTGTGTGTGTATGTCTCTCAGTGTGTGTGTCTCACTGTGAATGTGTACGTCTCTCTGCTGTGTGTGACTCTCAGGGCGTCTGTGTCTCCTTCTCAGAGTGTGTGAGTCTCTCATTCTGTGTGTCTTGCTCTCTGAGTGTGTGTGTCTCTGTGGGCCCCTGTGAGTGTGGCTCTCTCAGTGTGTGTGTTTCTGTTTCTCAGTGTGTATGTGTCTCTGTGTGTGTGTGTCTCTCTCTGTATCTGTATGTGTTTCAGTGTGAGTCTCTGAGTGTGCATGTCTTTCTTGTCTCTCTCTGTTTGGAGACTCTCTCTCAGTGGTGAAGTCTTTCTCTGTGAGTGTTATTTCTCTCTCGCTGTGTTTGTCCCCCTATCTCTCAGCGTGTGCCTGTGTCTCTCTCTGTATGTTTATATCCCGAAGTGTGTGTGTGCATCTCAGTGTGCGTGTGTCTCACAATATCTGTGTCTCTCTCCCACTGTGTATGTCTCCCTCAGTGTGTGTGTCTCTCAGCATGTGTGTGTCTGTCTCTCTCTCTCAGTTTGTGTGGAGAACTCTCATTGTGTGTGTGTCGTTATGGTGGGTGCTTCTGTGTGTGTGTGTCTCTGTGTGACTCCCACAGTGTCTCTGTGCGTGTTTCTCCCATGTGTCTCTCAATGTGTGTGTGTCTGTCTCACTGTGCGTCTGCCTCAGTGTTGCGTGTCTGTTTTTAGGGATTGTGTGAGTGTCTCAATGTGTCTGTCTCTCAGGGTGTTTGTGTCTCTCAGGGTGTGTGAGTCTCTCTCTCAGTATGTCTCTGTCTCTAAGCCTGTGTGTGGGTTTCACCGTGTGTGTCTCCCAATGTTTGTGCCTCTCACTCAGTGTGTATGTCTCTCCCAGTGTGTGTGTCTCTCAGTGCCTATTTCTCCTCCTCTGTGTGGATGTCTGTCTCATTGTGTGTCTCTCTCTCTCTGTGTCTCTCTCAGTGAGTGTGTCCCCTTCAGTGTGAATGTTTCTGATATGTAGCGTGTGTGTGTCTCTCTCTCTGGATGTGTATGTGTCTCAGTGTCTGTGTGTCTCAGTGTGTGTCTCTCAGTGGGTGTGTTTCTGTGTGCCTCTCCATGTATGTGTGTCTCAGTCTGTGTTTTAGTCTCTCTTTGTGTGTATGCCTCTGTCTGTTTCTCTCTCTCTGTGTGGATGTCTCTCTCTCACTCCATGTGAGTGTGTATCTCACTCTGCATGTGTTTCTCTAAGTGTGGGTGTGCCTCTGTCCACATAGGTGACACTCTCAATTTTTGTGTCTCCGTGTGTGTGTCTCAGAATGTGTGACTCTCCGAGTGTTTTTGTCTCAATTTCAGGTTGTGTGTCTCTCTCAGTGTGTGTGACGCGTTCAGTGTGAGGGTTTCTGGTTCTTAGCGTGTTTGTCTCTCAGTGTTTATGTTTCTCGGTGTGTGTGTCTCCCTGTGAATGTGTGTGTCTCTCTCTTGTGTATGACTCTCAGCGTGTTTGCGTCTCTCTCTCAGTGTGTGTGACTCTCAGTGTGTGTGCCTTGCTCTTTGAGTGTGTGTGTCTCTGAGGGTGCCTGTGTGTGTCTCTCTCAGTGTGTGTTTCTGGTTCTTAGTGTGTGTGTTAACCTCTGTATGTGTATGTGTCTCAGTGTGTGTGTCTCTATGTGTCTCTGCATTGCCTCTACGTGTATGTATCTCTCAGTCAGTGTTTTGGTCTCTCTTTGTGTGTGTGACTCTTTCTGTGTTTCTCTCTCTCTCTGCGGATGGCTCGTTCTCTGTGTGTGTGTGTGTGTATCTGTGTGTGTGTCTCTGTCAACATGTATGTCACTTGCAATTTGTGTGTCTCCATGTGTGTGTTTCAGAATGTGTGACTCTCTGGCTGTTTGTGTCTCTCTCTCAGGTTGTGTGTCTCTCTCAGTGTGTGTGACTCCTTCAGTGTGAGTGTTTCTGTTTCTTACCCTGTTTGTGTGTGTCTCTGTGTGTGTGTATGTCTCTCAGTGTGTGTGTCTCACTGTGAATGTGTACGTCTCTCTGCTGTGTGTGTCTCTCAGGGCGTGTGTGTCTCCTTCTCAGTGTGTGTGACTCTCTCATTCTGTGTGTCTTGCTCTCTGAGTGTGTGTGTCTCTGTGGGCCCCTGTGAGTGTGGCTCTCTCAGTGTGTGTCTGTTTCTCAGTGTGTATATGTCTCTGTGTGTGCGTGTCTCTCTCTGTATCTGTATGTGTTTCACTGTGAGTCTCTGAGTGTGCATGTGTCTCTTGTCTCTCTCTGTTTGGAGACTCTCTCTCACTGGTGAAATTTTTCTCTGTGAGTGTATTTCTCTGTCGCTGTGCTTGTCCCCCTATCTCTCAATGTGTGCGTGTGTCTCTCTCTGTATGTTTATGTCCGTAAGTGTGTGTGTTCGTCTCAGTGTCTGTGTGTCTCACAATATCTGTGTCTCTCTCCCACTGTGTATGTCTCCCTCAGTGTGTGTGTCTCTCAGCATGTGTGTGTCTGTCTCTCTCTCTCAGTTTGTGTGGAGAACTCTCATTGTGTGTGTGTCTCTTTGGTGTGTGTTTCTGTGTATGTGTGGCTCTGTGTGACTCCCACAGTGTCTCTGTGTGTGTTTCTCCCATGTGTCTCTGAATGCGTGTGTGTCTGTCTCACTGTGCGTCTGCCTCAGTGTTGCGTGTCTGTTTTTAGGGATTGTGTGAGTGTCTCAGTGTGTCTGTCTCTCAGGGTGTTTGTGTCTCTCAGGGTGTGTGAGTCTCTCTCTCAGTATGTCTATGTCTCTAAGCCTGTGTGTGGGTTTCACCGTGTGTGTCTCCCAATGTTTGTGCCTCTCACTCAGTGTGTATGTCTCTCCCAGTGTGTGTGTCTCTCAGTGCCTATTTCTCCTCCTCTGTGTGGATGTCTGTCTCATTGTGTGTGTCTCTCTCTCTGTGTCTCTCTCAGTGAGTGTGTCTCCTTCAATGTGAATGTTTCTGATATGTAGCGTGTGTGTGTCTCTCTCTCTGGATGTGTATGTGTCTCAGTCTCTGTGTGTCTCAGTGTGTGTCTCTCAGTGGCTGTGTTTCTGTGTGCCTCTCCATGTATGTGTGTCTCAGTCTGTGTTTTAGTCTCTCTTTGTGTGTATGCCTCTGTCTGTTTCTCTCTCTCTGTGTGGATGTCTCTCTCTCACTCCATGTGAGTGTGTATCTCACTCTGCATGTGTTTCTCTAAATGTGGGTGTGCCTCTGTCCACGTAGGTGACACTCTCAATTTTTGTGTCTCCGTGTGTGTGTCTCAGAATGTGTGACTCTCCGAGTGTTTTTGTCTCAATTTCAGGTTGTGTGTCTCTCTCAGTGTGTGTGACGCGTTCAGTGTGAGGGTTTCTGGTTCTTAGCGTGTGTGTCTCTCAGTGTTTATGTTTCTCGGTGTGTGTGTCTCCCTGTGAATGTGCGTGTCTCTCTCTTGTGTATGACTCTCGGCGTGTTTGCGTCTCTCTCTCAGTGTGTGTGACTCTCAGTGTGTGTGCCTTGCTCTTTGAGTGTGTGTGTCTCTGAGGGTGCCTGTGTGTGTCTCTCTCAGTGTGTGTTTCTGGTTCTTAGTGTGTGTGTTAACCTCTGTATGTGTATGTGTCTCAGTGTGTGTGTCTCTATGTGTCTCTGCATTGCCTCTACGTGTATGTATCTCTCAGTCAGTGTTTTGGTCTCTGTTTGTGTGTGTGACTCTTTCTGTGTTTCTCTCTCTCTCTGCGGATGGCTCGTTCTCTGTGTGTGTGTGTGTGTATCTGTGTGTGTGTGTCTCTGTCAACATGTATGTCACTTGCAATTTGTGTGTCTCCATGTGTGTGTTTCAGAATGTGTGACTTTCTGGCTGTTTGTGTCTCTCTCTCAGGTTGTGTGTCTCTCTCAGTGTGTGTGACTCCTTCAGTGTGAGTGTTTCTGTTTCTTACCCTGTTTGTGTGTGTCTCTGTGGGTGTCTATGTCTCTCAGTGTGTGTGTCTCACTGTGAATGTGTACGTCTCTCTGCTGTGTGTGTCTCTCAGGGCGTTTGTGTCTCCTTCTCAGTGTGTGTGACTCTCTCATTCTGTGTGTCTTGCTCTCTGAGTGTGTGTGTCTCTGTGGGCCCCTGTGAGTGTGGCTCTCTCAGTGTGTGTCTGTTTCTCAGTGTGTATGTGTCTCTGTGTGTGCGTGTCTCTCTCTGTATCTGTATGTGTTTCAGTGTGAGTCTCTGAGTGTGCATGTCTCTCTTGTCTCTCTCTGTTTGCAGACTCTCTCTCACTGGTGAAATTTTTCTCTGTGAGTGTATTTCTCTGTCGCTGTGCTTGTCCCCCTATCTCTCAATGTGTGCGTGTGTCTCTCTCTGTATGTTTATGTCCGTAAGTGTGTGTGTTCGTCTCAGTGTCTGTGTGTCTCACAATATCTGTGTCTCTCTCCCACTGTGTATGTCTCCCTCAGTGTGTGTGTCTCTCAGCATGTGTGTGTCTGTCTCTCTCTCTCAGTTTGTGTGGAGAACTCTCATTGTGTGTGTGTCTCTTTGGTGTGTGTTTCTGTGTATGTGTGGCTCTGTGTGACTCCCAGAGTGTCTCTGTGTGTGTTTCTCCCATGTGTCTCTGAATGCGTGTGTGTCTGTCTCACTGTGCGTCTGCCTCAGTGTTGCGTGTCTGTTTTTAGGGATTGTGTGAGTGTCTCAGTGTGTCTGTCTCTCAGGGTGTTTGTGTCTCTCAGGGTGTGTGAGTCTCTCTCTCAGTATGTCTATGTCTCTAAGCCTGTGTGTGGGTTTCACCATGTGTGTCTCCCAATGTTTGTGCCTCTCACTCAGTGTGTATGTCTCTCCCAGTGTGTGTGTCTCTCAGTGCCTATTTCTCCTTCTCTGTGTGGATGTCTGTCTCATTGTGTGTGTCTCTCTCTCTGTGTCTCTCTCAGTGAGTGTGTCTCCTTCAGTGTGAATGTTTCTGATATGTAGCGTGTGTGTGTCTCTCTCTCTGGATGTGTATGTGTCTCAGTGTCTGTGTGTCTCAGTGTGTGTCTCTCTGTGGGTGTGTTTCTGTGTGCCTCTCCATGTATGTGTGTCTCAGTCTGTGTTTTAGTCTCTCTTTGTGTGTATGCCTCTGTCTGTTTCTCTCTCTCTGTGTGGATGTCTCTCTCTCACTCCATATGAGTGTGTATCTCACTCTGCATGTGTTTCTCTAAGTGTGGGTGTGCCTCTGTCCACGTAGGTGACACTCTCAATTTTTGTGTCTCCGTGTGTGTGTCTCAGAATGTGTGACTCTCCGAGTGTTTTTGTCTCAATTTCAGGTTGTGTGTCTCTCTCAGTGTGTGTGACGCGTTCAGTGTGAGGGTTTCTGGTTCTTAGCGTGTGTGTCTCTCAGTGTGTATGTTTCTCAGTGTGTGTGTGTCTCCCTGTGAATGTGCGTGTCTCTCTCTTGTATATGACTCTCAGCGTGTTTGCGTCTCTCTCTCAGTGTGTGTGACTCTCAGTGTGTGTGCCTTGCTCTTTGAGTGTGTGTGTCTCTGAGGGTGCCTGTGTGTGTCTCTCTCAGTGTGTGTTTCTGGTTCTTAGTGTGTGTGTTAACCTCTGTATGTGTATGTGTCTCAGTGTGTGTGTCTCTACGTCTCTGCATTGCCTCTATTTGTATGTATCTCTCAGTCAGTGTTTTAGTCTCTGTTTGTGTGTGTGACTCTTTCTGTGTTTCTCTCTCTCTGCCGATGGCTTTTTCTCTGTGTGTGTGTGTGTATCTGTGTGTGTGTGTCTCTGTCAACATGTATGTCACTTGCAGTTTGTGTGTCTCCATGTGTGTGTTTCAGAATGTGTGACTCTCCGGCTGTTTGTGTCTCTCTCTCAGGTTGTGTGTCTCTCTCAGTGTGTGTGACTCCTTCAGTGTGAGTGTTTCTGTTTCTTACCCTGTTTGTGTGTGTCTCTGTGTGTGTGTATGTCTCTCAGTGTGTGTGTCTCACTGTGAATGTGTACGTCTCTCTGCTGTGTGTGACTCTCAGGGCGTCTGTGTCTCCTTCTCAGAGTGTGTGAGTCTCTCATTCTGTGTGTCTTGCTCTCTGAGTGTGTGTGTCTCTGTGGGCCCCTGTGAGTGTGGCTCTCTCAGTGTGTGTGTTTCTGTTTCTCAGTGTGTATGTGTCTCTGTGTGTGCGTGTCTCTCTCTGTATCTGTATGTGTTTCAGTGTGAGTCTCTGAGTGTGCATGTCTTTCTTGTCTCTCTCTGTTTGGAGACTCTCTCTCAGTGGTGAAGTCTTTCTCTGTGAGTGTTATTTCTCTCTCGCTGTGTTTGTCCCCCTATCTCTCAGCGTGTGCCTGTGTCTCTCTCTGTATGTTTATATCCCGAAGTGTGTGTGTGCATCTCAGTGTGCGTGTGTCTCACAATATCTGTGTCTCTCTCCCACTGTGTATGTCTCCCTCAGTGTGTGTGTCTCTCAGCATGTGTGTGTCTGTCTCTCTCTCTCAGTTTGTGTGGAGAACTCTCATTGTGTGTGTGTCGTTATGGTGGGTGCTTCTGTGTGTGTGTGTCTCTGTGTGACTCCCACAGTGTCTCTGTGCGTGTTTCTCCCATGTGTCTCTCAATGTGTGTGTGTCTGTCTCACTGTGCGTCTGCCTCAGTGTTGCGTGTCTGTTTTTAGGGATTGTGTGAGTGTCTCAATGTGTCTGTCTCTCAGGGTGTTTGTGTCTCTCAGGGTGTGTGAGTCTCTCTCTCAGTATGTCTCTGTCTCTAAGCCTGTGTGTGGGTTTCACCGTGTGTGTCTCCCAATGTTTGTGCCTCTCACTCAGTGTGTATGTCTCTCCCAGTGTGTGTGTCTCTCAGTGCCTATTTCTCCTCCTCTGTGTGGATGTCTGTCTCATTGTGTGTGTCTCTCTCTGTGTGTCTCTCTCAGTGAGTGTGTCTCCTTCAGTGTGAATGTTTCTGATATGTAGCGTGTGTGTGTCTCTCTCTCTGGATGTGTATGTGTCTCAGTGTCTGTGTGTCTCAGTGTGTGTCTCTCAGTGGCTGTGTTTCTGTGTGCCTCTCCATGTATGTGTGTCTCAGTCTGTGTTTTAGTCTCTCTTTGTGTGTATGCCTCTGTCTGTTTCTCTCTCTCTGTGTGGATGTCTCTCTCTCACTCCATGTGAGTGTGTATCTCACTCTGCATGTGTTTCTCTAAATGTGGGTGTGCCTCTGTCCACGTAGGTGACACTCTCAATTTTTGTGTCTCCGTGTGTGTGTCTCAGAATGTGTGACTCTCCGAGTGTTTTTGTCTCAATTTCAGGTTGTGTGTCTCTCTCAGTGTGTGTGACGCGTTCAGTGTGAGGGTTTCTGGTTCTTAGCGTGTGTGTCTCTCAGTGTTTATGTTTCTCGGTGTGTGTGTCTCCCTGTGAATGTGCGTGTCTCTCTCTTGTGTATGACTCTCGGCGTGTTTGCGTCTCTCTCTCAGTGTGTGTGACTCTCAGTGTGTGTGCCTTGCTCTTTGAGTGTGTGTGTCTCTGAGGGTGCCTGTGTGTGTCTCTCTCAGTGTGTGTTTCTGGTTCTTAGTGTGTGTGTTAACCTCTGTATGTGTATGTGTCTCAGTGTGTGTGTCTCTATGTGTCTCTGCATTGCCTCTACGTGTATGTATCTCTCAGTCAGTGTTTTGGTCTCTGTTTGTGTGTGTGACTCTTTCTGTGTTTCTCTCTCTCTCTGCGGATGGCTCGTTCTCTGTGTGTGTGTGTGTGTATCTGTGTGTGTGTGTCTCTGTCAACATGTATGTCACTTGCAATTTGTGTGTCTCCATGTGTGTGTTTCAGAATGTGTGACTTTCTGGCTGTTTGTGTCTCTCTCTCAGGTTGTGTGTCTCTCTCAGTGTGTGTGACTCCTTCAGTGTGAGTGTTTCTGTTTCTTACCCTGTTTGTGTGTGTCTCTGTGGGTGTCTATGTCTCTCAGTGTGTGTGTCTCACTGTGAATGTGTACGTCTCTCTGCTGTGTGTGTCTCTCAGGGCGTTTGTGTCTCCTTCTCAGTGTGTGTGACTCTCTCATTCTGTGTGTCTTGCTCTCTGAGTGTGTGTGTCTCTGTGGGCCCCTGTGAGTGTGGCTCTCTCAGTGTGTGTCTGTTTCTCAGTGTGTATGTGTCTCTGTGTGTGCGTGTCTCTCTCTGTATCTGTATGTGTTTCAGTGTGAGTCTCTGAGTGTGCATGTCTCTCTTGTCTCTCTCTGTTTGCAGACTCTCTCTCACTGGTGAAATTTTTCTCTGTGAGTGTATTTCTCTGTCGCTGTGCTTGTCCCCCTATCTCTCAGTGTGTGCGTGTGTCTCTCTCCGTATGTTTATGTCCCTAAGTGTGTGTGTACATCTCAGTGTGTGTGTGTCTCACAATATCTGTGTCTCTCTCCCACTGTGTATGTCTCCCTCAGTGTGTGTGTCTCTCAGCATGTGTGTGTCTGTCTCTCTCTCTCAGTTTGTGTGGAGAACTCTCATTGTGTGTGTGTCTTTATGGTGTGTGTTTCTGTGTATGTGTGGCTCTGTGTGACTCCCAGAGTGTCTCTGTGTGTGTTTCTCCCATGAGTCTCTCAATGTGTGTGTGTCTGTCTCACTGTGCGTCTGCCTCAGTGTTGCGTGTCTGTTTTTAGGGATTGTGTGAGTGTCTCAGTGTGTCTGTCTCTCAGGGTGTTTGTGTCTCTCAGGGTGTGTGAGTCTCTCTCTCAGTATGTCTATGTCTCTAAGCCTGTGTGTGGGTTTCACCGTGTGTGTCTCCCAATATTTGTGCCTCTCACTCAGTGTGTATGTCTCTCCCAATGTGTGTGTCTCTCAGTGCCTATTTCTCCTCCTCTGTGTGGATGTCTGTCTCATTGTGTGTGTCTCTCTCTCTGTGTCTCTCTCAGTGAGTGTGTCCCCTTCAGTGTGAATGTTTCTGATATGTAGCGTGTGTGTGTCTCTCTCTCTGGATGTGTATGTGTCTCAGTGTCTGTGTGTCTCAGTGTGTGTCTCTCAGTGGGTGTGTTTCTGTGTGCCTCTCCATGTATGTGTGTCTCAGTCTGTGTTTTAGTCTCTCTTTGTGTGTATGCCTCTGTCTGTTTCTCTCTCTCTGTGTGGATGTCTCTCTCTCACTCCATGTGAGTGTGTATCTCACTCTGCATGTGTTTCTCTAAGTGTGGGTGTGCCTCTGTCCACATAGGTGACACTCTCAATTTTTGTGTCTCCGTGTGTGTGTCTCAGAATGTGTGACTCTCCGAGTGTTTTTGTCTCAATTTCAGGTTGTGTGTCTCTCTCAGTGTGTGTGACGCATTCAGTGTGAGGGTTTCTGGTTCTTAGCGTGTTTGTCTCTCAGTGTTTATGTTTCTCGGTGTGTGTGTCTCCCTGTGAATGTGTGTGTCTCTCTCTTGTGTATGACTCTCAGCGTGTTTGCGTCTCTCTCTCAGTGTGTGTGACTCTCAGTGTGTGTGCCTTGCTCTTTGAGTGTGTGTGTCTCTGCGGGTGCCTGTGTGTGTCTCTCTCAGTGTGTGTTTCTGGTTCTTAGTGTGTGTGTTAACCTCTGTATGTGTATGTGTCTCAGTGTGTGTGTCTCTATGTGTCTCTGCATTGCCTCTACGTGTATGTATCTCTCAGTCAGTGTTTTGGTCTCTCTTTGTGTGTGTGACTCTTTCTGTGTTTCTCTCTCTCTCTGCGGATGGCTCGTTCTCTGTGTGTGTGTGTGTGTATCTGTGTGTGTGTCTCTGTCAACATGTATGTCACTTGCAATTTGTGTGTCTCCATGTGTGTGTTTCAGAATGTGTGACTCTCTGGCTGTTTGTGTCTCTCTCTCAGGTTGTGTGTCTCTCTCAGTGTGTGTGACTCCTTCAGTGTGAGTGTTTCTGTTTCTTACCCTGTTTGTGTGTGTCTCTGTGTGTGTGTATGTCTCTCAGTGTGTGTGTCTCACTGTGAATGTGTACGTCTCTCTGCTGTGTGTGTCTCTCAGGGCGTGTGTGTCTCCTTCTCAGTGTGTGTGACTCTCTCATTCTGTGTGTCTTGCTCTCTGAGTGTGTGTGTCTCTGTGGGCCCCTGTGAGTGTGGCTCTCTCAGTGTGTGTCTGTTTCTCAGTGTGTATATGTCTCTGTGTGTGCGTGTCTCTCTCTGTATCTGTATGTGTTTCACTGTGAGTCTCTGAGTGTGCATGTGTCTCTTGTCTCTCTCTGTTTGGAGACTCTCTCTCACTGGTGAAATTTTTCTCTGTGAGTGTATTTCTCTGTCGCTGTGCTTGTCCCCCTATCTCTCAATGTGTGCGTGTGTCTCTCTCTGTATGTTTATGTCCGTAAGTGTGTGTGTTCGTCTCAGTGTCTGTGTGTCTCACAATATCTGTGTCTCTCTCCCACTGTGTATGTCTCCCTCAGTGTGTGTGTCTCTCAGCATGTGTGTGTCTGTCTCTCTCTCTCAGTTTGTGTGGAGAACTCTCTTTGTGTGTGTGTCTCTTTGGTGTGTGTTTCTCTGTATGTGTGGCTCTGTGTGACTCCCAGAGTGTCTCTGTGTGTGTTTCTCCCATGTGTCTCTCAATGCGTGTGTGTCTGTCTCACTGTGCGTCTGCCTCAGTGTTGCGTGTCTGTTTTTAGGGATTGTGTGAGTGTCTCAGTGTGTCTGTCTCTCAGGGTGTTTGTGTCTCTCAGGGTGTGTGAGTCTCTCTCTCAGTATGTCTATGTCTCTAAGCCTGTGTGTGGGTTTCACCGTGTGTGTCTCCCAATGTTTGTGCCTCTCACTCAGTGTGTATGTCTCTCCCAGTGTGTGTGTCTCTCAGTGCCTATTTCTCCTTCTCTGTGTGGATGTCTGTCTCATTGTGTGTGTCTCTCTCTCTGTGTCTCTCTCAGTGAGTGTGTCTCCTTCAGTGTGAATGTTTCTGATATGTAGCGTGTGTGTGTCTCTCTCTCTGGATGTGTATGTGTCTCAGTGTCTGTGTGTCTCAGTGTGTGTCTCTCTGTGGGTGTGTTTCTGTGTGCCTCTCCATGTATGTGTGTCTCAGTCTGTGTTTTAGTCTCTCTTTGTGTGTATGCCTCTGTCTGTTTCTCTCTCTCTGTGTGGATGTCTCTCTCTCACTCCATATGAGTGTGTATCTCACTCTGCATGTGTTTCTCTAAGTGTGGGTGTGCCTCTGTCCACGTAGGTGACACTCTCAATTTTTGTGTCTCCGTGTGTGTGTCTCAGAATGTGTGACTCTCCGAGTGTTTTTGTCTCAATTTCAGGTTGTGTGTCTCTCTCAGTGTGTGTGACGCGTTCAGTGTGAGGGTTTCTGGTTCTTAGCGTGTGTGTCTCTCAGTGTGTATGTTTCTCAGTGTGTGTGTGTCTCCCTGTGAATGTGCGTGTCTCTCTCTTGTATATGACTCTCAGCGTGTTTGCGTCTCTCTCTCAGTGTGTGTGACTCTCAGTGTGTGTGCCTTGCTCTTTGAGTGTGTGTGTCTCTGAGGGTGCCTGTGTGTGTCTCTCTCAGTGTGTGTTTCTGGTTCTTAGTGTGTGTGTTAACCTCTGTATGTGTATGTGTCTCAGTGTGTGTGTCTCTACGTCTCTGCATTGCCTCTATGTGTATGTATCTCTCAGTCAGTGTTTTAGTCTCTGTTTGTGTGTGTGACTCTTTCTGTGTTTCTCTCTCTCTCTGCCGATGGCTTTTTCTCTGTGTGTGTGTGTGTATCTGTGTGTGTGTGTCTCTGTCAACATGTATGTCACTTGCAGTTTGTGTGTCTCCATGTGTGTGTTTCAGAATGTGTGACTCTCCGGCTGTTTGTGTCTCTCTCTCAGGTTGTGTGTCTCTCTCAGTGTGTGTGACTCCTTCAGTGTGAGTGTTTCTGTTTCTTACCCTGTTTGTGTGTGTCTCTGTGTGTGTGTATGTCTCTCAGTGTGTGTGTCTCACTGTGAATGTGTACGTCTCTCTGCTGTGTGTGACTCTCAGGGCGTCTGTGTCTCCTTCTCAGAGTGTGTGAGTCTCTCATTCTGTGTGTCTTGCTCTCTGAGTGTGTGTGTCTCTGTGGGCCCCTGTGAGTGTGGCTCTCTCAGTGTGTGTGTTTCTGTTTCTCAGTGTGTATGTGTCTCTGTGTGTGCGTGTCTCTCTCTGTATCTGTATGTGTTTCAGTGTGAGTCTCTGAGTGTGCATGTCTTTCTTGTCTCTCTCTGTTTGGAGACTCTCTCTCAGTGGTGAAGTCTTTCTCTGTGAGTGTTATTTCTCTCTCGCTGTGTTTGTCCCCCTATCTCTCAGCGTGTGCCTGTGTCTCTCTCTGTATGTTTATATCCCGAAGTGTGTGTGTGCATCTCAGTGTGCGTGTGTCTCACAATATCTGTGTCTCTCTCCCACTGTGTATGTCTCCCTCAGTGTGTGTGTCTCTCAGCATGTGTGTGTCTGTCTCTCTCTCTCAGTTTGTGTGGAGAATTCTCATTGTGTGTGTGTCGTTATGGTGGGTGCTTCTGTGTGTGTGTGTCTCTGTGTGACTCCCACAGTGTCTCTGTGCGTGTTTCTCCCATGTGTCTCTCAATGTGTGTGTGTCTGTCTCACTGTGCGTCTGCCTCAGTGTTGCGTGTCTGTTTTTAGGGATTGTGTGAGTGTCTCAATGTGTCTGTCTCTCAGGGTGTTTGTGTCTCTCAGGGTGTGTGAGTCTCTCTCTCAGTATGTCTCTGTCTCTAAGCCTGTGTGTGGGTTTCACCGTGTGTGTCTCCCAATGTTTGTGCCTCTCACTCAGTGTGTATGTCTCTCCCAGTGTGTGTGTCTCTCAGTGCCTATTTCTCCTCCTCTGTGTGGATGTCTGTCTCATTGTGTGTGTCTCTCTCTGTGTGTCTCTCTCAGTGAGTGTGTCTCCTTCAGTGTGAATGTTTCTGATATGTAGCGTGTGTGTGTCTCTCTCTCTGGATGTGTATGTGTCTCAGTGTCTGTGTGTCTCAGTGTGTGTCTCTCAGTGGCTGTGTTTCTGTGTGCCTCTCCATGTATGTGTGTCTCAGTCTGTGTTTTAGTCTCTCTTTGTGTGTATGCCTCTGTCTGTTTCTCTCTCTCTGTGTGGATGTCTCTCTCTCACTCCATGTGAGTGTGTATCTCACTCTGCATGTGTTTCTCTAAATGTGGGTGTGCCTCTGTCCACGTAGGTGACACTCTCAATTTTTGTGTCTCCGTGTGTGTGTCTCAGAATGTGTGACTCTCCGAGTGTTTTTGTCTCAATTTCAGGTTGTGTGTCTCTCTCAGTGTGTGTGACGCGTTCAGTGTGAGGGTTTCTGGTTCTTAGCGTGTGTGTCTCTCAGTGTTTATGTTTCTCGGTGTGTGTGTCTCCCTGTGAATGTGCGTGTCTCTCTCTTGTGTATGACTCTCGGCGTGTTTGCGTCTCTCTCTCAGTGTGTGTGACTCTCAGTGTGTGTGCCTTGCTCTTTGAGTGTGTGTGTCTCTGAGGGTGCCTGTGTGTGTCTCTCTCAGTGTGTGTTTCTGGTTCTTAGTGTGTGTGTTAACCTCTGTATGTGTATGTGTCTCAGTGTGTGTGTCTCTATGTGTCTCTGCATTGCCTCTACGTGTATGTATCTCTCAGTCAGTGTTTTGGTCTCTGTTTGTGTGTGTGACTCTTTCTGTGTTTCTCTCTCTCTCTGCGGATGGCTCGTTCTCTGTGTGTGTGTGTGTGTATCTGTGTGTGTGTGTCTCTGTCAACATGTATGTCACTTGCAATTTGTGTGTCTCCATGTGTGTGTTTCAGAATGTGTGACTTTCTGGCTGTTTGTGTCTCTCTCTCAGGTTGTGTGTCTCTCTCAGTGTGTGTGACTCCTTCAGTGTGAGTGTTTCTGTTTCTTACCCTGTTTGTGTGTGTCTCTGTGGGTGTCTATGTCTCTCAGTGTGTGTGTCTCACTGTGAATGTGTACGTCTCTCTGCTGTGTGTGTCTCTCAGGGCGTTTGTGTCTCCTTCTCAGTGTGTGTGACTCTCTCATTCTGTGTGTCTTGCTCTCTGAGTGTGTGTGTCTCTGTGGGCCCCTGTGAGTGTGGCTCTCTCAGTGTGTGTCTGTTTCTCAGTGTGTATGTGTCTCTGTGTGTGCGTGTCTCTCTCTGTATCTGTATGTGTTTCAGTGTGAGTCTCTGAGTGTGCATGTCTCTCTTGTCTCTCTCTGTTTGCAGACTCTCTCTCACTGGTGAAATTTTTCTCTGTGAGTGTATTTCTCTGTCGCTGTGCTTGTCCCCCTATCTCTCAGTGTGTACGTGTGTCTCTCTCCGTATGTTTATGTCCCTAAGTGTGTGTGTACATCTCAGTGTGTGTGTGTCTCACAATATCTGTGTCTCTCTCCCACTGTGTATGTCTCCCTCAGTGTGTGTGTCTCTCAGCATGTGTGTGTCTGTCTCTCTCTCTCAGTTTGTGTGGAGAACTCTCATTGTGTGTGTGTCTTTATGGTGTGTGTTTCTGTGTATGTGTGGCTCTGTGTGACTCCCAGAGTGTCTCTGTGTGTGTTTCTCCCATGAGTCTCTCAATGTGTGTGTGTCTGTCTCACTGTGCGTCTGCCTCAGTGTTGCGTGTCTGTTTTTAGGGATTGTGTGAGTGTCTCAGTGTGTCTGTCTCTCAGGGTGTTTGTGTCTCTCAGGGTGTGTGAGTCTCTCTCTCAGTATGTCTATGTCTCTAAGCCTGTGTGTGGGTTTCACCGTGTGTGTCTCCCAATATTTGTGCCTCTCACTCAGTGTGTATGTCTCTCCCAATGTGTGTGTCTCTCAGTGCCTATTTCTCCTCCTCTGTGTGGATGTCTGTCTCATTGTGTGTGTCTCTCTCTCTGTGTCTCTCTCAGTGAGTGTGTCCCCTTCAGTGTGAATGTTTCTGATATGTAGCGTGTGTGTGTCTCTCTCTCTGGATGTGTATGTGTCTCAGTGTCTGTGTGTCTCAGTGTGTGTCTCTCAGTGGGTGTGTTTCTGTGTGCCTCTCCATGTATGTGTGTCTCAGTCTGTGTTTTAGTCTCTCTTTGTGTGTATGCCTCTGTCTGTTTCTCTCTCTCTGTGTGGATGTCTCTCTCTCACTCCATGTGAGTGTGTATCTCACTCTGCATGTGTTTCTCTAAGTGTGGGTGTGCCTCTGTCCACATAGGTGACACTCTCAATTTTTGTGTCTCCGTGTGTGTGTCTCAGAATGTGTGACTCTCCGAGTGTTTTTGTCTCAATTTCAGGTTGTGTGTCTCTCTCAGTGTGTGTGACGCGTTCAGTGTGAGGGTTTCTGGTTCTTAGCGTGTTTGTCTCTCAGTGTTTATGTTTCTCGGTGTGTGTGTCTCCCTGTGAATGTGTGTGTCTCTCTCTTGTGTATGACTCTCAGCGTGTTTGCGTCTCTCTCTCAGTGTGTGTGACTCTCAGTGTGTGTGCCTTGCTCTTTGAGTGTGTGTGTCTCTGAGGGTGCCTGTGTGTGTCTCTCTCAGTGTGTGTTTCTGGTTCTTAGTGTGTGTGTTAACCTCTGTATGTGTATGTGTCTCAGTGTGTGTGTCTCTATGTGTCTCTGCATTGCCTCTACGTGTATGTATCTCTCAGTCAGTGTTTTGGTCTCTCTTTGTGTGTGTGACTCTTTCTGTGTTTCTCTCTCTCTCTGCGGATGGCTCGTTCTCTGTGTGTGTGTGTGTGTATCTGTGTGTGTGTCTCTGTCAACATGTATGTCACTTGCAATTTGTGTGTCTCCATGTGTGTGTTTCAGAATGTGTGACTCTCTGGCTGTTTGTGTCTCTCTCTCAGGTTGTGTGTCTCTCTCAGTGTGTGTGACTCCTTCAGTGTGAGTGTTTCTGTTTCTTACCCTGTTTGTGTGTGTCTCTGTGTGTGTGTATGTCTCTCAGTGTGTGTGTCTCACTGTGAATGTGTACGTCTCTCTGCTGTGTGTGTCTGTCAGGGCGTGTGTGTCTCCTTCTCAGTGTGTGTGACTCTCTCATTCTGTGTGTCTTGCTCTCTGAGTGTGTGTGTCTCTGTGGGCCCCTGTGAGTGTGGCTCTCTCAGTGTGTGTCTGTTTCTCAGTGTGTATATGTCTCTGTGTGTGCGTGTCTCTCTCTGTATCTGTATGTGTTTCAGTGTGAGTCTCTGAGTGTGCATGTCTCTCTTGTCTCTCTCTGTTTGGAGACTCTCTCTCACTGGTGAAATTTTTCTCTGTGAGTGTATTTCTCTGTCGCTGTGCTTGTCCCCCTATCTCTCAATGTGTGCGTGTGTCTCTCTCTGTATGTTTATGTCCGTAAGTGTGTGTGTTCGTCTCAGTGTCTGTGTGTCTCACAATATCTGTGTCTCTCTCCCACTGTGTATGTCTCCCTCAGTGTGTGTGTCTCTCAGCATGTGTGTGTCTGTCTCTCTCTCTCAGTTTGTGTGGAGAACTCTCATTGTGTGTGTGTCTCTTTGGTGTGTGTTTCTGTGTATGTGTGGCTCTGTGTGACTCCCAGAGTGTCTCTGTGTGTGTTTCTCCCATGTGTCTCTCAATGTGTGTGTGTCTGTCTCACTGTGCGTCTGCCTCAGTGTTGCGTGTCTGTTTTTAGGGATTGTGTGAGTGTCTCAGTGTGTCTGTCTCTCAGGGTGTTTGTGTCTCTCAGGGTGTGTGAGTCTCTCTCTCAGTATGTCTATGTCTCTAAGCCTGTGTGTGGGTTTCACCGTGTGTGTCTCCCAATGTTTGTGCCTCTCACTCAGTGTGTATGTCTCTCCCAGTGTGTGTGTCTCTCAGTGCCTATTTCTCCTTCTCTGTGTGGATGTCTGTCTCATTGTGTGTCTCTCTCTCTCTGTGTCTCTCTCAGTGAGTGTGTCCCCTTCAGTGTGAATGTTTCTGATATGTAGCGTGTGTGTGTCTCTCTCTCTGGATGTGTATGTGTCTCAGTGTCTGTGTGTCTCAGTGTGTGTCTCTCAGTGGCTGTGTTTCTGTGTGCCTCTCCATGTATGTGTGTCTCAGTCTGTGTTTTAGTCTCTCTTTGTGTGTATGCCTCTGTCTGTTTCTCTCTCTCTGTGTGGATGTCTCTCTCTCACTCCATGTGAGTGTGTATCTCACTCTGCATGTGTTTCTCTAAGTGTGGGTGTGCCTCTGTCCACGTAGGTGACACTCTCAATTTTTGTGTCTCCGTGTGTGTGTCTCAGAATGTGTGACTCTCCGAGTGTTTTTGTCTCAATTTCAGATTGTGTGTCTCTCTCAGTGTGTGTGACGCGTTCAGTGTGAGGGTTTCTGGTTCTTAGCATGTGTGTCTCTCAGTGTGTATGTTTCTCAGTGTGTGTGTGTCTCCCTGTGAATGTGCGTGTCTCTCTCTTGTGTATGACTCTCAGCGTGTTTGCGTCTCTCTCTCAGTGTGTGTGACTCTCAGTGTGTGTGCCTTGCTCTTTGAGTGTGTGTGTCTCTGAGGGTGCCTGTGTGTGTCTCTCTCAGTGTGTGTTTCTGGTTCTTAGTGTGTGTGTTAACCTCTGTATGTGTATGTGTCTCAGTGTGTGTGTCTCTACGTCTCTGCATTGCCTCTATGTGTATGTATCTCTCAGTCAGTGTTTTGGTCTCTGTTTGTGTGTGTGACTCTTTCTGTGTTTCTCTCTCTCTCTGCGGATGGCTCGTTCTCTGTGTGTGTGTGTGTGTATCTGTGTGTGTGTGTCTCTGTCAACATGTATGTCACTTGCAATTTGTGTGTCTCCATGTGTGTGTTTCAGAATGTGTGACTTTCTGGCTGTTTGTGTCTCTCTCTCAGGTTGTGTGTCTCTCTCAGTGTGTGTGACTCCTTCAGTGTGAGTGTTTCTGTTTCTTACCCTGTTTGTGTGTGTCTCTGTGGGTGTCTATGTCTCTCAGTGTGTGTGTCTCACTGTGAATGTGTACGTCTCTCTGCTGTGTGTGTCTCTCAGGGCGTTTGTGTCTCCTTCTCAGTGTGTGTGACTCTCTCATTCTGTGTGTCTTGCTCTCTGAGTGTGTGTGTCTCTGTGGGCCCCTGTGAGTGTGGCTCTCTCAGTGTGTGTCTGTTTCTCAGTGTGTATGTGTCTCTGTGTGTGCGTGTCTCTCTCTGTATCTGTATGTGTTTCAGTGTGAGTCTCTGAGTGTGCATGTCTCTCTTGTCTCTCTCTGTTTGCAGACTCTCTCTCACTGGTGAAATTTTTCTCTGTGAGTGTATTTCTCTGTCGCTGTGCTTGTCCCCCTATCTCTCAGTGTGTACGTGTGTCTCTCTCCGTATGTTTATGTCCCTAAGTGTGTGTGTACATCTCAGTGTGTGTGTGTCTCACAATATCTGTGTCTCTCTCCCACTGTGTATGTCTCCCTCAGTGTGTGTGTCTCTCAGCATGTGTGTGTCTGTCTCTCTCTCTCAGTTTGTGTGGAGAACTCTCATTGTGTGTGTGTCTTTATGGTGTGTGTTTCTGTGTATGTGTGGCTCTGTGTGACTCCCAGAGTGTCTCTGTGTGTGTTTCTCCCATGAGTCTCTCAATGTGTGTGTGTCTGTCTCACTGTGCGTCTGCCTCAGTGTTGCGTGTCTGTTTTTAGGGATTGTGTGAGTGTCTCAGTGTGTCTGTCTCTCAGGGTGTTTGTGTCTCTCAGGGTGTGTGAGTCTCTCTCTCAGTATGTCTATGTCTCTAAGCCTGTGTGTGGGTTTCACCGTGTGTGTCTCCCAATATTTGTGCCTCTCACTCAGTGTGTATGTCTCTCCCAATGTGTGTGTCTCTCAGTGCCTATTTCTCCTCCTCTGTGTGGATGTCTGTCTCATTGTGTGTGTCTCTCTCTCTGTGTCTCTCTCAGTGAGTGTGTCCCCTTCAGTGTGAATGTTTCTGATATGTAGCGTGTGTGTGTCTCTCTCTCTGGATGTGTATGTGTCTCAGTGTCTGTGTGTCTCAGTGTGTGTCTCTCAGTGGGTGTGTTTCTGTGTGCCTCTCCATGTATGTGTGTCTCAGTCTGTGTTTTAGTCTCTCTTTGTGTGTATGCCTCTGTCTGTTTCTCTCTCTCTGTGTGGATGTCTCTCTCTCACTCCATGTGAGTGTGTATCTCACTCTGCATGTGTTTCTCTAAGTGTGGGTGTGCCTCTGTCCACATAGGTGACACTCTCAATTTTTGTGTCTCCGTGTGTGTGTCTCAGAATGTGTGACTCTCCGAGTGTTTTTGTCTCAATTTCAGGTTGTGTGTCTCTCTCAGTGTGTGTGACGCGTTCAGTGTGAGGGTTTCTGGTTCTTAGCGTGTTTGTCTCTCAGTGTTTATGTTTCTCGGTGTGTGTGTCTCCCTGTGAATGTGTGTGTCTCTCTCTTGTGTATGACTCTCAGCGTGTTTGCGTCTCTCTCTCAGTGTGTGTGACTCTCAGTGTGTGTGCCTTGCTCTTTGAGTGTGTGTGTCTCTGAGGGTGCCTGTGTGTGTCTCTCTCAGTGTGTGTTTCTGGTTCTTAGTGTGTGTGTTAACCTCTGTATGTGTATGTGTCTCAGTGTGTGTGTCTCTATGTGTCTCTGCATTGCCTCTACGTGTATGTATCTCTCAGTCAGTGTTTTGGTCTCTCTTTGTGTGTGTGACTCTTTCTGTGTTTCTCTCTCTCTCTGCGGATGGCTCGTTCTCTGTGTGTGTGTGTGTGTATCTGTGTGTGTGTCTCTGTCAACATGTATGTCACTTGCAATTTGTGTGTCTCCATGTGTGTGTTTCAGAATGTGTGACTCTCTGGCTGTTTGTGTCTCTCTCTCAGGTTGTGTGTCTCTCTCAGTGTGTGTGACTCCTTCAGTGTGAGTGTTTCTGTTTCTTACCCTGTTTGTGTGTGTCTCTGTGTGTGTGTATGTCTCTCAGTGTGTGTGTCTCACTGTGAATGTGTACGTCTCTCTGCTGTGTGTGTCTGTCAGGGCGTGTGTGTCTCCTTCTCAGTGTGTGTGACTCTCTCATTCTGTGTGTCTTGCTCTCTGAGTGTGTGTGTCTCTGTGGGCCCCTGTGAGTGTGGCTCTCTCAGTGTGTGTCTGTTTCTCAGTGTGTATATGTCTCTGTGTGTGCGTGTCTCTCTCTGTATCTGTATGGGTTTCAGTGTGAGTCTCTGAGTGTGCATGTCTCTCTTGTCTCTCTCTGTTTGGAGACTCTCTCTCACTGGTGAAATTTTTCTCTGTGAGTGTATTTCTCTGTCGCTGTGCTTGTCCCCCTATCTCTCAATGTGTGCGTGTGTCTCTCTCTGTATGTTTATGTCCGTAAGTGTGTGTGTTCGTCTCAGTGTCTGTGTGTCTCACAATATCTGTGTCTCTCTCCCACTGTGTATGTCTCCCTCAGTGTGTGTGTCTCTCAGCATGTGTGTGTCTGTCTCTCTCTCTCAGTTTGTGTGGAGAACTCTCATTGTGTGTGTGTCTCTTTGGTGTGTGTTTCTGTGTATGTGTGGCTCTGTGTGACTCCCACAGTGTCTCTGTGTGTGTTTCTCCCATGTGTCTCTCAATGTGTGTGTGTCTGTCTCACTGTGCGTCTGCCTCAGTGATGCGTGTCTGTTTTTAGGGATTGTGTGAGTGTCTCAGTGTGTCTGTCTCTCAGGGTGTTTGTGTCTCTCAGGGTGTGTGAGTCTCTCTCTCAGTATGTCTATGTCTCTAAGCCTGTGTGTGGGTTTCACCGTGTGTGTCTCCCAATGTTTGTGCCTCTCACTCAGTGTGTATGTCTCTCCCAGTGTGTGTGTCTCTCAGTGCCTATTTCTCCTTCTCTGTGTGGATGTCTGTCTCATTGTGTGTGTCTCTCTCTCTGTGTCTCTCTCAGTGAGTGTGTCCCCTTCAGTGTGAATGTTTCTGATATGTAGCGTGTGTGTGTCTCTCTCTCTGGATGTGTATGTGTCTCAGTGTCTGTGTGTCTCAGTGTGTGTCTCTCAGTGGCTGTGTTTCTGTGTGCCTCTCCATGTATGTGTGTCTCAGTCTGTGTTTTAGTCTCTCTTTGTGTGTATGCCTCTGTCTGTTTCTCTCTCTCTGTGTGGATGTCTCTCTCTCACTCCATGTGAGTGTGTATCTCACTCTGCATGTGTTTCTCTAAGTGTGGGTGTGCCTCTGTCCACGTAGGTGACACTCTCAATTTTTGTGTCTCCGTGTGTGTGTCTCAGAATGTGTGACTCTCCGAGTGTTTTTGTCTCAATTTCAGATTGTGTGTCTCTCTCAGTGTGTGTGACGCGTTCAGTGTGAGGGTTTCTGGTTCTTAGCATGTGTGTCTCTCAGTGTGTATGTTTCTCAGTGTGTGTGTGTCTCCCTGTGAATGTGCGTGTCTCTCTCTTGTGTATGACTCTCAGCGTGTTTGCGTCTCTCTCTCAGTGTGTGTGACTCTCAGTGTGTGTGCCTTGCTCTTTGAGTGTGTGTGTCTCTGAGGGTGCCTGTGTGTGTCTCTCTCAGTGTGTGTTTCTGGTTCTTAGTGTGTGTGTTAACCTCTGTATGTGTATGTGTCTCAGTGTGTGTGTCTCTACGTCTCTGCATTGCCTCTATGTGTATGTATCTCTCAGTCAGTGTTTTAGTCTCTGTTTGTGTGTGTGACTCTTTCTGTGTTTCTCTCTCTCTCTGCCGATGGCTCTTTCTCTGTGTGTGTGTGTGTGTATCTGTGTGTGTGTGTCTCTGTCAAAATGTATGTCACTTGCAATTTGTGTGTCTCCATGTGTGTGTTTCAGAATGTGTGACTCTCCGGCTGTTTGTGTCTCTCTCTCAGGTTGTGTGTCTCTCTCAGTGTGTGTGACTCCTTCAGTGTGAGTGTTTCTGTTTCTTACCCTGTTTGTGTGTGTCTCTGTGTGTGTGTATGTCTCTCAGTGTGTGTGTCTCACTGTGAATGTGTACGTCTCTCTGCTGTGTGTGACTCTCAGGGCGTCTGTGTCTCCTTCTCAGAGTGTGTGAGTCTCTCATTCTGTGTGTCTTGCTCTCTGAGTGTGTGTGTCTCTGTGGGCCCCTGTGAGTGTGGCTCTCTCAGTGTGTGTGTGTCTGTTTCTCAGTGTGTATGTGTCTCTGTGTGTGCGTGTCTCTCTCTGTATCTGTATGTGTTTCAGTGTGAGTCTCTGAGTGTGCATGTCTCTCTTGTCTCTCTCTGTTTGGAGACTCTCTCTCACTGGAGAAGTCTTTCTCTGTGAGTGTTATTTCTCTCTCGCTGTGCTTGTCCCCCTATCTCTCAGCGTGTGCGTGTGTCTCTCTCTGTATGTTTATGTCCCTAAGTGTGTGTGTTCATCTCAGTGTGCGTGTGTCTCACAATATCTGTGTCTCTCTCCCACTGTGTATGTCTCCCTCAGTGTGTGTGTCTCTCAGCATGTGTGTGTCTGTCTCTCTCTCTCAGTTTGTGTGGAGAACTCTCATTGTGTGTGTGTCGTTATGGTGGGTGTTTCTGTGTATGTGTGTCTCTGTGTGACTCCCACAGTGTCTCTGTGTGTGTTTCTCCCATGTGTCTCTCAATGCGTGTGTGTCTGTCTCACTGTGCGTCTGCCTCAGTGTTGCGTGTCTGTTTTTAGGGATTGTGTGAGTGTCTCAGTGTGTCTGTCTCTCAGGGTGTTTGTGTCTCTCAGGGTGTGTGAGTCTCTCTCTCAGTATGTCTATGTCTCTAAGCCTGTGTGTGGGTTTCACCGTGTGTGTCTCCCAATATTTGTGCCTCTCAGTCAGTGTGTATGTCTCTCCCAGTGTGTGTGTCTCTCAGTGCCTATTTCTCCTCCTCTGTGTGGATGTCTGTCTCATTGTGTGTGTCTCTCTCTCTGTGTCTCTCTCAGTGAGTGTGTCCCCTTCAGTGTGAATGTTTCTGATATGTAGCGTGTGTGTGTCTCTCTCTCTGGATGTGTATGTGTCTCAGTGTCTGTGTGTCTCAGTGTGTGTCTCTCAGTGGCTGTGTTTCTGTGTGCCTCTCCATGTATGTGTGTCTCAGTCTGTGTTTTAGTCTCTCTTTGTGTGTATGCCTCTGTCTGTTTCTCTCTCTCTGTGTGGATGTCTCTCTCTCACTCCATGTGAGTGTGTATCTCACTCTGCATGTGTTTCTCTAAGTGTGGGTGTGCCTCTGTCCCCGTAGGTGACACTCTCAATTTTTGTGTCTCCGTGTGTGTGTCTCAGAATGTGTGACTCTCCGAGTGTTTTTGTCTCAATTTCAGATTGTGTGTCTCTCTCAGTGTGTGTGACGCGTTCAGTGTGAGGGTTTCTGGTTCTTAGCATGTGTGTCTCTCAGTGTGTATGTTTCTCAGTGTGTGTGTGTCTCCCTGTGAATGTGCGTGTCTCTCTCTTGTGTATGACTCTCAGCGTGTTTGCGTCTCTCTCTCAGTGTGTGTGACTCTCAGTGTGTGTGCCTTGCTCTTTGAGTGTGTGTGTCTCTGAGGGTGCCTGTGTGTGTCTCTCTCAGTGTGTGTTTCTGGTTCTTAGTGTGTGTGTTAACCTCTGTATGTGTATGTGTCTCAGTGTGTGTGTCTCTACGTCTCTGCATTGCCTCTATGTGTATGTATCTCTCAGTCAGTGTTTTAGTCTCTGTTTGTGTGTGTGACTCTTTCTGTGTTTCTCTCTCTCTCTGCCGATGGCTCTTTCCCTGTGTGTGTGTGTGTGTATCTGTGTGTGTGTGTCTCTGTCAACATGTATGTCACTTGCAATTTGTGTGTCTCCATGTGTGTGTTTCAGAATGTGTGACTCTCCGGCTGTTTGTGTCTCTCTCTCAGGTTGTGTGTCTCTCTCAGTGTGTGTGACTCCTTCAGTGTGAGTGTTTCTGTTTCTTACCCTGTTTGTGTGTGTCTCTGTGTGTGTGTATGTCTCTCAGTGTGTGTGTCTCACTGTGAATGTGTACGTCTCTCTGCTGTGTGTGACTCTCAGGGCGTCTGTGTCTCCTTCTCAGAGTGTGTGAGTCTCTCATTCTGTGTGTCTTGCTCTCTGAGTGTGTGTGTCTCTGTGGGCCCCTGTGCGTGTGGCTCTCTCAGTGTGTGTGTGTCTGTTTCTCAGTGTGTATGTGTCTCTGTGTGTGCGTGTCTCTCTCTGTATCTGTATGTGTTTCAGTGTGAGTCTCTGAGTGTGCATGTCTCTCTTGTCTCTCTCTGTTTGGAGACTCTCTCTCAGTGGTGAAGTCTTTCTCTGTGAGTGTTATTTCTCTCTCGCTGTGTTTGTCCCCCTATCTCTCAGCGTGTGCCTGTGTCTCTCTCTGTATGTTTATATCCCGAAGTGTGTGTGTGCGTCTCAGTGTGCGTGTGTCTCACAATATCTGTGTCTCTCTCCCACTGTGTATGTCTCCCTCAGTGTGTGTGTCTCTCAGCATGTGTGTGTCTGTCTCTCTCTCTCAGTTTGTGTGGAGAACTCTCATTGTGTGTGTGTCGTTATGGTGGGTGTTTCTGTGTGTGTGTGTCTCTGTGTGACTCCCACAGTGTCTCTGTGTGTGTTTCTCCCATGTGTCTCTCAATGCGTGTGTGTCTGTCTCACTGTGCGTCTGCCTCAGTGTTGCGTGTCTGTTTTTAGGGATTGTGTGAGTGTCTCAGTGTGTCTGTCTCTCAGGGTGTTTGTGTCTCTCAGGGTGTGTGAGTCTCTCTCTCAGTATATCTATGTCTCTAAGCCTGTGTGAGGGTTTCACCGTGTGTGTCTCCCAATGTTTGTGCCTCTCACTCAGTGTGTATATCTCTCCCAGTGTGTGTGTCTCTCAGTGCCTTTTTCTCCTCCTCTGTGTGGATGTCTGTCTCATTGTGTGTGTCTCTCTCTGTGTGTCTCTCTCAGTGAGTGTGTCTCCTTCAGTGTGAATGTTTCTGATATGTAGCGTGTGTGTGTCTCTCTCTCTGAATGTGTATGTGTCTCAGTGTGTGTGTGTCTCAGTGTGTGTCTCTCAGTGGCTGTGTTTCTGTGTGCCTCTCCATGTATGTGTGTCTCAGTCTGTGTTTTAGTCTCTCTTTGTGTGTATGCCTCTGTCTGTTTCTCTCTCTCTGTGTGGATGTCTCTCTCTCACTCCATGTGAGTGTGTATCTCACTCTGCATGTGTTTCTCTAAGTGTGGGTGTGCCTCTGTCCACGTAGGTGACACTCTCAATTTTTGTGTCTCCGTGTGTGTGTCTCAGAATGTGTGACTCTCCGAGTGTTTTTGTCTCAATTTCAGGTTGTGTGTCTCTCTCAGTGTGTGTGACGCGTTCAGTGTGAGGGTTTCTGGTTCTTAGTATGTGTGTCTCTCAGTGTGTATGTTTCTCGGTGTGTGTGTCTCCCTGTGAATGTGTGTGTCTCTCTCTTGTGTATGACTCTCAGCGTGTTTGCGTCCCTCTCTCAGTGTGTGTGACTCTCAGTGTGTGTGCCTTGCTCTTTGAGTGTGTGTGTCTCTGAGGGTGCCTGTGTGTGTCTCTCTCAGTGTGTGTTTCTGGTTCTTAGTGTGTGTGTTAACCTCTGTATGTGTATGTGTCTCAGTGTGTGTGTCTCTATGTGTCTCTGCATTGCCTCTACGTGTATGTATCTCTCAGTCAGTGTTTTGGTCTCTGTTTGTGTGTGTGACTCTTTCTGTGTTTCTCTCTCTCTCTGCGGATGGCTCGTTCTCTGTGTGTGTGTGTGTGTATCTGTGTGTGTGTGTCTCTGTCAACATGTATGTCACTTGCAATTTGTGTGTCTCCATGTGTGTGTTTCAGAATGTGTGACTCTCTGGCTGTTTGTGTCTCTCTCCCAGGTTGTGTGTCTCTCTCAGTGTGTGTGACTCCTTCAGTGTGAGTGTTTCTGTTTCTTACCCTGTTTGTGTGTGTCTCTGTGGGTGTGTATGTCTCTCAGTGTGTGTGTCTCACTGTGAATGTGTACGTCTCTCTGCTGTGTGTGTCTCTCAGGGCGTTTGTGTCTCCTTCTCAGTGTGTGTGACTCTCTCATTCTGTGTGTCTTGCTCTCTGAGTGTGTGTGTCTCTGTGGGCCCCTGTGAGTGTGGCTCTCTCAGTGTGTGTCTGTTTCTCAGTGTGTATGTGTCTCTGTGTGTGCGTGTCTCTCTCTGTATCTGTATGTGTTTCAGTGTGAGTCTCTGAGTGTGCATGTCTCTCTTGTCTCTCTCTGTTTGCAGACTCTCTCTCAGTGGTGAAATTTTTCTCTGTGAGTGTATTTCTCTGTCGCTGTGCTTGTCCCCCTATCTCTCAGTGTGTGCGTGTGTCTCTCTCCGTATGTTTATGTCCCTAAGTGTGTGTGTACATCTCAGTGTGTGTGTGTCTCACAATATCTGTGTCTCTCTCCCACTGTGTATGTCTCCCTCAGTGTGTGTGTCTCTCAGCATGTGTGTGTCTGTCTCTCTCTCTCAGTTTGTGTGGAGAACTCTCATTGTGTGTGTGTCTTTATGGTGTGTGTTTCTGTGTATGTGTGGCTCTGTGTGACTCCCAGAGTGTCTCTGTGTGTGTTTCTCCCATGAGTCTCTCAATGTGTGTGTGTCTGTCTCACTGTGCGTCTGCCTCAGTGTTGCGTGTCTGTTTTTAGGGATTGTGTGAGTGTCTCAGTGTGTCTGTCTCTCAGGGTGTTTGTGTCTCTCAGGGTGTGTGAGTCTCTCTCTCAGTATGTCTATGTCTCTAAGCCTGTGTGTGGGTTTCACCGTGTGTGTCTCCCAATATTTGTGCCTCTCACTCAGTGTGTATGTCTCTCCCAATGTGTGTGTCTCTCAGTGCCTATTTCTCCTCCTCTGTGTGGATGTCTGTCTCATTGTGTGTGTCTCTCTCTCTGTGTCTCTCTCAGTGAGTGTGTCCCCTTCAGTGTGAATGTTTCTGATATGTAGCGTGTGTGTGTCTCTCTCTCTGGATGTGTATGTGTCTCAGTGTCTGTGTGTCTCAGTGTGTGTCTCTCAGTGGGTGTGTTTCTGTGTGCCTCTCCATGTATGTGTGTCTCAGTCTGTGTTTTAGTCTCTCTTTGTGTGTATGCCTCTGTCTGTTTCTCTCTCTCTGTGTGGATGTCTCTCTCTCACTCCATGTGAGTGTGTATCTCACTCTGCATGTGTTTCTCTAAGTGTGGGTGTGCCTCTGTCCACATAGGTGACACTCTCAATTTTTGTGTCTCCGTGTGTGTGTCTCAGAATGTGTGACTCTCCGAGTGTTTTTGTCTCAATTTCAGGTTGTGTGTCTCTCTCAGTGTGTGTGACGCGTTCAGTGTGAGGGTTTCTGGTTCTTAGCGTGTTTGTCTCTCAGTGTTTATGTTTCTCGGTGTGTGTGTCTCCCTGTGAATGTGTGTGTCTCTCTCTTGTGTATGACTCTCAGCGTGTTTGCGTCTCTCTCTCAGTGTGTGTGACTCTCAGTGTGTGTGCCTTGCTCTTTGAGTGTGTGTGTCTCTGAGGGTGCCTGTGTGTGTCTCTCTCAGTGTGTGTTTCTGGTTCTTAGTGTGTGTGTTAACCTCTGTATGTGTATGTGTCTCAGTGTGTGTGTCTCTATGTGTCTCTGCATTGCCTCTACGTGTATGTATCTCTCAGTCAGTGTTTTGGTCTCTCTTTGTGTGTGTGACTCTTTCTGTGTTTCTCTCTCTCTCTGCGGATGGCTCGTTCTCTGTGTGTGTGTGTGTGTATCTGTGTGTGTGTCTCTGTCAACATGTATGTCACTTGCAATTTGTGTGTCTCCATGTGTGTGTTTCAGAATGTGTGACTCTCTGGCTGTTTGTGTCTCTCTCTCAGGTTGTGTGTCTCTCTCAGTGTGTGTGACTCCTTCAGTGTGAGTGTTTCTGTTTCTTACCCTGTTTGTGTGTGTCTCTGTGTGTGTGTATGTCTCTCAGTGTGTGTGTCTCACTGTGAATGTGTACGTCTCTCTGCTGTGTGTGTCTCTCAGGGCGTGTGTGTCTCCTTCTCAGTGTGTGTGACTCTCTCATTCTGTGTGTCTTGCTCTCTGAGTGTGTGTGTCTCTGTGGGCCCCTGTGAGTGTGGCTCTCTCAGTGTGTGTCTGTTTCTCAGTGTGTATATGTCTCTGTGTGTGCGTGTCTCTCTCTGTATCTGTATGTGTTTCAGTGTGAGTCTCTGAGTGTGCATGTCTCTCTTGTCTCTCTCTGTTTGGAGACTCTCTCTCACTGGTGAAATTTTTCTCTGTGAGTGTATTTCTCTGTCGCTGTGCTTGTCCCCCTATCTCTCAAAGTGTGCGTGTGTCTCTCTCTGTATGTTTATGTCCGTAAGTGTGTGTGTTCGTCTCAGTGTCTGTGTGTCTCACAATATCTGTGTCTCTCTCCCACTGTGTATGTCTCCCTCAGTGTGTGTGTCTCTCAGCATGTGTGTGTCTGTCTCTCTCTCTCAGTTTGTGTGGAGAACTCTCATTGTGTGTGTGTCTCTTTGGTGTGTGTTTCTGTGTATGTGTGGCTCTGTGTGACTCCCAGAGTGTCTCTGTGTGTGTTTCTCCCATGTGTCTCTCAATGTGTGTGTGTCTGTCTCACTGTGCGTCTGCCTCAGTGTTGCGTGTCTGTTTTTAGGGATTGTGTGAGTGTCTCAGTGTGTCTGTCTCTCAGGGTGTTTGTGTCTCTCAGGGTGTGTGAGTCTCTCTCTCAGTATGTCTATGTCTCTAAGCCTGTGTGTGGGTTTCACCGTGTGTGTCTCCCAATGTTTGTGCCTCTCACTCAGTGTGTATGTCTCTCCCAGTGTGTGTGTCTCTCAGTGCCTATTTCTCCTTCTCTGTGTGGATGTCTGTCTCATTGTGTGTGTCTCTCTCTCTGTGTCTCTCTCAGTGAGTGTGTCCCCTTCAGTGTGAATGTTTCTGATATGTAGCGTGTGTGTGTCTCTCTCTCTGGATGTGTATGTGTCTCAGTGTCTGTGTGTCTCAGTGTGTGTCTCTCAGTGGGTGTGTTTCTGTGTGCCTCTCCATGTATGTGTGTCTCAGTCTGTGTTTTAGTCTCTCTTTGTGTGTATGCCTCTGTCTGTTTCTCTCTCTCTGTGTGGATGTCTCTCTCTCACTCCATGTGAGTGTGTATCTCACTCTGCATGTGTTTCTCTAAGTGTGGGTTTGCCTCTGTCCACGTAGGTGACACTCTCAATTTTTGTGTCTCCGTGTGTGTGTCTCAGAATGTGTGACTCTCCGAGTGTTTTTGTCTCAATTTCAGATTGTGTGTCTCTCTCAGTGTGTGTGACGCGTTCAGTGTGAGGGTTTCTGCTTCTTAGCATGTGTGTCTCTCAGTGTGTATGTTTCTCAGTGTGTGTGTGTCTCCCTGTGAATGTGCGTGTCTCTCTCTTGTGTATGACTCTCAGCGTGTTTGCGTCTCTCTCTCAGTGTGTGTGACTCTCAGTGTGTGTGCCTTGCTCTTTGAGTGTGTGTGTCTCTGAGGGTGCCTGTGTGTGTCTCTCTCAGTGTGTGTTTCTGGTTCTTAGTGTGTGTGTTAACCTCTGTATGTGTATGTGTCTCAGTGTGTGTGTCTCTACGTCTCTGCATTGCCTCTATGTGTATGTATCTCTCAGTCAGTGTTTTAGTCTCTGTTTGTGTGTGTGACTCTTTCTGTGTTTCTCTCTCTCTCTGCCGATGGCTCTTTCTCTGTGTGTGTGTGTGTGTATCTGTGTGTGTGTGTCTCTGTCAAAATGTATGTCACTTGCAATTTGTGTGTCTCCATGTGTGTGTTTCAGAATGTGTGACTCTCCGGCTGTTTGTGTCTCTCTCTCAGGTTGTGTGTCTCTCTCAGTGTGTGTGACTCCTTCAGTGTGAGTGTTTCTGTTTCTTACCCTGTTTGTGTGTGTCTCTGTGTGTGTGTATGTCTCTCAGTGTGTGTGTCTCACTGTGAATGTGTACGTCTCTCTGCTGTGTGTGACTCTCAGGGCGTCTGTGTCTCCTTCTCAGAGTGTGTGAGTCTCTCATTCTGTGTGTCTTGCTCTCTGAGTGTGTGTGTCTCTGTGGGCCCCTGTGAGTGTGGCTCTCTCAGTGTGTGTGTGTCTGTTTCTCAGTGTGTATGTGTCTCTGTGTGTGCGTGTCTCTCTCTGTATCTGTATGTGTTTCAGTGTGAGTCTCTGAGTGTGCATGTCTCTCTTGTCTCTCTCTGTTTGGAGACTCTCTCTCACTGGTGAAGTCTTTCTCTGTGAGTGTTATTTCTCTCTCGCTGTGCTTGTCCCCCTATCTCTCAGCGTGTGCGTGTGTCTCTCTCTGTATGTTTATGTCCCTAAGTGTGTGTGTTCATCTCAGTGTGCGTGTGTCTCACAATATCTGTGTCTCTCTCCCACTGTGTATGTCTCCCTCAGTGTGTGTGTCTCTCAGCATGTGTGTGTCTGTCTCTCTCTCTCAGTTTGTGTGGAGAACTCTCATTGTGTGTGTGTCGTTATGGTGGGTGTTTCTGTGTATGTGTGTCTCTGTGTGACTCCCACAGTGTCTCTGTGTGTGTTTCTCCCATGTGTCTCTCAATGCGTGTGTGTCTGTCTCACTGTGCGTCTGCCTCAGTGTTGCGTGTCTGTTTTTAGGGATTGTGTGAGTGTCTCAGTGTGTCTGTCTCTCAGGGTGTTTGTGTCTCTCAGGGTGTGTGAGTCTCTCTCTCAGTATGTCTATGTCTCTAAGCCTGTGTGTGGGTTTCACCGTGTGTGTCTCCCAATATTTGTGCCTCTCAGTCAGTGTGTATGTCTCTCCCAGTGTGTGTGTCTCTCAGTGCCTATTTCTCCTCCTCTGTGTGGATGTCTGTCTCATTGTGTGTGTCTCTCTCTCTGTGTCTCTCTCAGTGAGTGTGTCCCCTTCAGTGTGAATGTTTCTGATATGTAGCGTGTGTGTGTCTCTCTCTCTGGATGTGTATGTGTCTCAGTGTCTGTGTGTCTCAGTGTGTGTCTCTCAGTGGCTGTGTTTCTGTGTGCCTCTCCATGTATGTGTGTCTCAGTCTGTGTTTTAGTCTCTCTTTGTGTGTATGCCTCTGTCTGTTTCTCTCTCTCTGTGTGGATGTCTCTCTCTCACTCCATGTGAGTGTGTATCTCACTCTGCATGTGTTTCTCTAAGTGTGGGTGTGCCTCTGTCCACGTAGGTGACACTCTCAATTTTTGTGTCTCCGTGTGTGTGTCTCAGAATGTGTGACTCTCCGAGTGTTTTTGTCTCAATTTCAGATTGTGTGTCTCTCTCAGTGTGTGTGACGCGTTCAGTGTGAGGGTTTCTGGTTCTTAGCATGTGTGTCTCTCAGTGTGTATGTTTCTCAGTGTGTGTGTGTCTCCCTGTGAATGTGCGTGTCTCTCTCTTGTGTATGACTCTCAGCGTGTTTGCGTCTCTCTCTCAGTGTGTGTGACTCTCAGTGTGTGTGCCTTGCTCTTTGAGTGTGTGTGTCTCTGAGGGTGCCTGTGTGTGTCTCTCTCAGTGTGTGTTTCTGGTTCTTAGTGTGTGTGTTAACCTCTGTATGTGTATGTGTCTCAGTGTGTGTGTCTCTACGTCTCTGCATTGCCTCTATGTGTATGTATCTCTCAGTCAGTGTTTTAGTCTCTGTTTGTGTGTGTGACTCTTTCTGTGTTTCTCTCTCTCTCTGCCGATGGCTCTTTCTCTGTGTGTGTGTGTGTGTATCTGTGTGTGTGTGTCTCTGTCAACATGTATGTCACTTGCAATTTGTGTGTCTCCATGTGTGTGTTTCAGAATGTGTGACTCTCCGGCTGTTTGTGTCTCTCTCTCAGGTTGTGTGTCTCTCTCAGTGTGTGTGACTCCTTCAGTGTGAGTGTTTCTGTTTCTTACCCTGTTTGTGTGTGTCTCTGTGTGTGTGTATGTCTCTCAGTGTGTGTGTCTCACTGTGAATGTGTACGTCTCTCTGCTGTGTGTGACTCTCAGGGCGTCTGTGTCTCCTTCTCAGAGTGTGTGAGTCTCTCATTCTGTGTGTCTTGCTCTCTGAGTGTGTGTGTCTCTGTGGGCCCCTGTGAGTGTGGCTCTCTCAGTGTGTGTGTGTCTGTTTCTCAGTGTGTATGTGTCTCTGTGTGTGCGTGTCTCTCTCTGTATCTGTATGTGTTTCAGTGTGAGTCTCTGAGTGTGCATGTCTCTCTTGTCTCTCTCTGTTTGGAGACTCTCTCTCAGTGGTGAAGTCTTTCTCTGTGAGTGTTATTTCTCTCTCGCTGTGTTTGTCCCCCTATCTCTCAGCGTGTGCCTGTGTCTCTCTCTGTATGTTTATATCCCGAAGTGTGTGTGTGCGTCTCAGTGTGCGTGTGTCTCACAATATCTGTGTCTCTCTCCCACTGTGTATGTCTCCCTCAGTGTGTGTGTCTCTCAGCATGTGTGTGTCTGTCTCTCTCTCTCAGTTTGTGTGGAGAACTCTCATTGTGTGTGTGTCGTTATGGTGGGTGTTTCTGTGTGTGTGTGTCTCTGTGTGACTCCCACAGTGTCTCTGTGTGTGTTTCTCCCATGTGTCTCTCAATGCGTGTGTGTCTGTCTCACTGTGCGTCTGCCTCAGTGTTGCGTGTCTGTTTTTAGGGATTGTGTGAGTGTCTCAGTGTGTCTGTCTCTCAGGGTGTTTGTGTCTCTCAGGGTGTGTGAGTCTCTCTCTCAGTATGTCTATGTCTCTAAGCCTGTGTGTGGGTTTCACCGTGTGTGTCTTCCAATGTTTGTGCCTCTCACTCAGTGTGTATATCTCTCCCAGTGTGTGTGTCTCTCAGTGCCTTTTTCTCCTCCTCTGTGTGGATGTCTGTCTCATTGTGTGTGTCTCTCTCTGTGTGTCTCTCTCAGTGAGTGTGTCTCCTTCAGTGTGAATGTTTCTGATATGTAGCGTGTGTGTGTCTCTCTCTCTGAATGTGTATGTGTCTCAGTGTGTGTGTGTCTCAGTGTGTGTCTCTCAGTGGCTGTGTTTCTGTGTGCCTCTCCATGTATGTGTGTCTCAGTCTGTGTTTTAGTCTTTCTTTGTGTGTATGCCTCTGTCTGTTTCTCTCTCTCTGTGTGGATGTCTCTCTCTCACTCCATGTGAGTGTGTATCTCACTCTGCATGTGTTTCTCTAAGTGTGGGTGTGCCTCTGTCCACGTAGGTGACACTCTCAATTTTTGTGTCTCCGTGTGTGTGTCTCAGAATGTGTGACTCTCCGAGTGTTTTTGTCTCAATTTCAGGTTGTGTGTCTCTCTCAGTGTGTGTGACGCGTTCAGTGTGAGGGTTTCTGGTTCTTAGCATGTGTGTCTCTCAGTGTGTATGTTTCTCGGTGTGTGTGTCTCCCTGTGAATGTGTGTGTCTCTCTCTTGTGTATGACTCTCAGCGTGTTTGCGTCTCTCTCTCAGTGTGTGTGACTCTCAGTGTGTGTGCCTTGCTCTTTGAGTGTGTGTGTCTCTGAGGGTGCCTGTGTGTGTCTCTCTCAGTGTGTGTTTCTGGTTCTTAGTGTGTGTGTTAACCTCTGTATGTGTATGTGTCTCAGTGTGTGTGTCTCTATGTGTCTCTGCATTGCCTCTACGTGTATGTATCTCTCAGTCAGTGTTTTGGTCTCTGTTTGTGTGTGTGACTCTTTCTGTGTTTCTCTCTCTCTCTGCGGATGGCTCGTTCTCTGTGTGTGTGTGTGTGTATCTGTGTGTGTGTGTCTCTGTCAACATGTATGTCACTTGCAATTTGTGTGTCTCCATGTGTGTGTTTCAGAATGTGTGACTCTCTGGCTGTTTGTGTCTCTCTCTCAGGTTGTGTGTCTCTCTCAGTGTGTGTGACTCCTTCAGTGTGAGTGTTTCTGTTTCTTACCCTGTTTGTGTGTGTCTCTGTGGGTGTGTATGTCTCTCAGTGTGTGTGTCTCACTGTGAATGTGTACGTCTCTCTGCTGTGTGTGTCTCTCAGGGCGTTTGTGTCTCCTTCTCAGTGTGTGTGACTCTCTCATTCTGTGTGTCTTGATCTCTGAGTCTGTGTGTCTCTGTGGGCCCCTGTGAGTGTGGCTCTCTCAGTGTGTGTCTGTTTCTCAGTGTGTATGTGTCTCTGTGTGTGCGTGTCTCTCTCTGTATCTGTATGTGTTTCAGTGTGAGTCTCTGAGTGTGCATGTCTCTCTTGTCTCTCTCTGTTTGGAGACTCTCTCTCACTGGTGAAATTTTTCTCTGTGAGTGTATTTCTCTGTCGCTGTGCTTGTCCCCCTATCTCTCAGTGTGTGCGTGTGTCTCTCTCTGTATGTTTATGTCCCTAAGTGTGTGTGTTCATCTCAGTGTGTGTGTGTCTCACAATAGCTGTGTCTCTCTCCCACTGTGTATGTCTCCCTCAGTGTGTGTGTCTCTCAGCATGTGTGTGTCTGTCTCTCTCTCTCAGTTTGTGTGGAGAACTCTCATTGTGTGTGTGTCTCTTTGGTGTGTGTTTCTGTGTATGTGTGGCTCTGTGTGACTCCCAGAGTGTCTCTGTGTGTGTTTCTCCCATGTGTCTCTCAATGCGTGTGTGTCTGTCTCACTGTGCGTCTGCCTCAGTGTTGCGTGTCTGTTTTTAAGGATTGTGTGAGTGTCTCAGTGTGTCTGTCTCTCAGGGTGTTTGTGTCTCTCAGGGTGTGAGTCTCTCTCTCAGTATGTCTATGTCTCTAAGCCTGTGTGTGGGTTTCACCGTGTGTGTCTCCCAATATTTGTGCCTCTCACTCAGTGTGTATGTCTCTCCCAGTGTGTGTGTCTCTCAGTGCCTATTTCTCCTCCTCTGTGTGGATGTCTGTCTCATTGTGTGTGTCTCTCTCTCTGTGTCTCTCTCAGTGAGTGTGTCCCCTTCAGTGTGAATGTTTCTGATATGTAGCGTGTGTGTGTCTCTCTCTCTGGATGTGTATGTGTCTCAGTGTCTGTGTGTCTCAGTGTGTGTCTCTCAGTGGCTGTGTTTCTGTGTGCCTCTCCATGTATGTGTGTCTCAGTCTGTGTTTTAGTCTCTCTTTGTGTGTATGCCTCTGTCTGTTTCTCTCTCTCTGTGTGGATGTCTCTCTCTCACTCCATGTGAGTGTGTATCTCACTCTGCATGTGTTTCTCTAAGTGTGGGTGTGCCTCTGTCCACGTAGGTGACACTCTCAATTTTTGTGTCTCCGTGTGTGTGTCTCAGAATGTGTGACTCTCCGAGTGTTTTTGTCTCAATTTCAGATTGTGTGTCTCTCTCAGTGTGTGTGACGCGTTCAGTGTGAGGGTTTCTGGTTCTTAGCATGTGTGTCTCTCAGTGTGTATGTTTCTCAGTGTGTGTGTGTCTCCCTGTGAATGTGCGTGTCTCTCTCTTGTGTATGACTCTCAGCGTGTTTGCGTCTCTCTCTCAGTGTGTGTGACTCTCAGTGTGTGTGCCTTGCTCTTTGAGTGTGTGTGTCTCTGAGGGTGCCTGTGTGTGTCTCTCTCAGTGTGTGTTTCTGGTTCTTAGTGTGTGTGTTAACCTCTGTATGTGTATGTGTCTCAGTGTGTGTGTCTCTACGTCTCTGCATTGCCTCTATGTGTATGTATCTCTCAGTCAGTGTTTTAGTCTCTGTTTGTGTGTGTGACTCTTTCTGTGTTTCTCTCTCTCTCTGCCGATGGCTCTTTCTCTGTGTGTGTGTGTGTGTATCTGTGTGTGTGTGTCTCTGTCAACATGTATGTCACTTGCAATTTGTGTGTCTCCATGTGTGTGTTTCAGAATATGTGACTCTCCGGCTGTTTGTGTCTCTCTCTCAGGTTGTGTGTCTCTCTCAGTGTGTGTGACTCCTTCAGTGTGAGTGTTTCTGTTTCTTACCCTGTTTGTGTGTGTCTCTGTGTGTGTGTATGTCTCTCAGTGTGTGTGTCTCACTGTGAATGTGTACGTCTCTCTGCTGTGTGTGACTCTCAGGGCGTCTGTGTCTCCTTCTCAGAGTGTGTGAGTCTCTCATTCTGTGTGTCTTGCTCTCTGAGTGTGTGTGTCTCTGTGGGCCCCTGTGAGTGTGGCTCTCTCAGTGTGTGTGTGTCTGTTTCTCAGTGTGTATGTGTCTCTGTGTGTGCGTGTCTCTCTCTGTATCTGTATGTGTTTCAGTGTGAGTCTCTGAGTGTGCATGTCTCTCTTGTCTCTCTCTGTTTGGAGACTCTCTCTCACTGGTGAAGTCTTTCTCTGTGAGTGTTATTTCTCTCTCGCTGTGCTTGTCCCCCTATCTCTCAGCGTGTGCGTGTGTCTCTCTCTGTATGTTTATGTCCCTAAGTGTGTGTGTTCATCTCAGTGTGCGTGTGTCTCACAATATCTGTGTCTCTCTCCCACTGTGTATGTCTCCCTCAGTGTGTGTGTCTCTCAGCATGTGTGTGTCTGTCTCTCTCTCTCAGTTTGTGTGCAGAACTCTCATTGTGTGTGTGTCGTTATGGTGGGTGTTTCTGTGTATGTGTGTCTCTGTGTGACTCCCACAGTGTCTCTGTGTGTGTTTCTCCCATGTGTCTCTCAATGCGTGTGTGTCTGTCTCACTGTGCGTCTGCCTCAGTGTTGCGTGTCTGTTTTTAGGGATTGTGTGAGTGTCTCAGTGTGTCTGTCTCTCAGGGTGTTTGTGTCTCTCAGGGTGTGTGAGTCTCTCTCTCAGTATGTCTATGTCTCTAAGCCTGTGTGTGGGTTTCACCGTGTGTGTCTCCCAATATTTGTGCCTCTCACTCAGTGTGTATGTCTCTCCCAGTGTGTGTGTCTCTCAGTGCCTATTTCTCCTCCTCTGTGTGGATGTCTGTCTCATTGTGTGTGTCTCTCTCTCTGTGTCTCTCTCAGTGAGTGTCTCCCCTTCAGTGTGAATGTTTCTGATATGTAGCGTGTGTGTGTCTCTCTCTCTGGATGTGTATGTGTCTCAGTGTCTGTGTGTCTCAGTGTGTGTCTCTCAGTGGCTGTGTTTCTGTGTGCCTCTCCATGTATGTGTGTCTCAGTCTGTGTTTTAGTCTCTCTTTGTGTGTATGCCTCTGTCTGTTTCTCTCTCTCTGTGTGGATGTCTCTCTCTCACTCCATGTGAGTGTGTATCTCACTCTGCATGTGTTTCTCTAAGTGTGGGTGTGCCTCTGTCCACGTAGGTGACACTCTCAATTTTTGTGTCTCCGTGTGTGTGTCTCAGAATGTGTGACTCTCCGAGTGTTTTTGTCTCAATTTCAGATTGTGTGTCTCTCTCAGTGTGTGTGACGCGTTCAGTGTGAGGGTTTCTGGTTCTTAGCATGTGTGTCTCTCAGTGTGTATGTTTCTCAGTGTGTGTGTGTCTCCCTGTGAATGTGCGTGTCTCTCTCTTGTGTATGACTCTCAGCGTGTTTGCGTCTCTCTCTCAGTGTGTGTGACTCTCAGTGTGTGTGCCTTGCTCTTTGAGTGTGTGTGTCTCTGAGGGTGCCTGTGTGTGTCTCTCTCAGTGTGTGTTTCTGGTTCTTAGTGTGTGTGTTAACCTCTGTATGTGTATGTGTCTCAGTGTGTGTGTCTCTACGTCTCTGCATTGCCTCTATGTGTATGTATCTCTCAGTCAGTGTTTTAGTCTCTGTTTGTGTGTGTGACTCTTTCTGTGTTTCTCTCTCTCTCTGCCGATGGCTCTTTCTCTGTGTGTGTGTGTGTGTATCTGTGTGTGTGTGTCTCTGTCAACATGTATGTCACTTGCAATTTGTGTGTCTCCATGTGTGTGTTTCAGAATGTGTGACTCTCCGGCTGTTTGTGTCTCTCTCTCAGGTTGTGTGTCTCTCTCAGTGTGTGTGACTCCTTCAGTGTGAGTGTTTCTGTTTCTTACCCTGTTTGTGTGTGTCTCTGTGTGTGTGTATGTCTCTCAGTGTGTGTGTCTCACTGTGAATGTGTACGTCTCTCTGCTGTGTGTGACTCTCAGGGCGTCTGTGTCTCCTTCTCAGAGTGTGTGAGTCTCTCATTCTGTGTGTCTTGCTCTCTGAGTGTGTGTGTCTCTGTGGGCCCCTGTGAGTGTGGCTCTCTCAGTGTGTGTGTTTCTGTTTCTCAGTGTGTATGTGTCTCTGTGTGTGCGTGTCTCTCTCTGTATCTGTATGTGTTTCAGTGTGAGTCTCTGAGTGTGCATGTCTCTCTTGTCTCTCTCTGTTTGGAGACTCTCTCTCAGTGGTGAAGTCTTTCTCTGTGAGTGTTATTTCTCTCTCGCTGTGTTTGTCCCCCTATCTCTCAGCGTGTGCCTGTGTCTCTCTCTGTATGTTTATATCCCGAAGTGTGTGTGTGCGTCTCAGTGTGCGTGTGTCTCACAATATCTGTGTCTCTCTCCCACTGTGTATGTCTCCCTCAGTGTGTGTGTCTCTCAGCATGTGTGTGTCTGTCTCTCTCTCTCAGTTTGTGTGGAGAACTCTCATTGTGTGTGTGTCGTTATGGTGGGTGTTTCTGTGTGTGTGTGTCTCTGTGTGACTCCCACAGTGTCTCTGTGTGTGTTTCTCCCATGTGTCTCTCAATGCGTGTGTGTCTGTCTCACTGTGCGTCTGCCTCAGTGTTGCGTGTCTGTTTTTAGGGATTGTGTGAGTGTCTCAGTGTGTCTGTCTCTCAGGGTGTTTGTGTCTCTCAGGGTGTGTGAGTCTCTCTCTCAGTATGTCTATGTCTCTAAGCCTGTGTGAGGGTTTCACCGTGTGTGTCTCCCAATGTTTGTGCCTCTCACTCAGTGTATATGTCTCTCCCAGTGTGTGTGTCTCTCAGTGCCTATTTCTCCTCCTCTGTGTGGATGTCTGTCTCATTGTGTGTGTCTCTCTCTGTGTGTCTCTCTCAGTGAGTGTGTCTCCTTCAGTGTGAATGTTTCTGATATGTAGCGTGTGTGTGTCTCTCTCTCTGAATGTGTATGTGTCTCAGTGTGTGTGTGTCTCAGTGTGTGTCTCTCAGTGGCTGTGTTTCTGTGTGCCTCTCCATGTATGTGTGTCTCAGTCTGTGTTTTAGTCTCTCTTTGTGTGTATGCCTCTGTCTGTTTCTCTCTCTCTGTGTGGATGTCTCTCTCTCACTCCATGTGAGTGTGTATCTCACTCTGCATGTGTTTCTCTAAGTGTGGGTGTGCCTCTGTCCACGTAGGTGACACTCTCAATTTTTGTGTCTCCGTGTGTGTGTCTCAGAATGTGTGACTCTCCGAGTGTTTTTGTCTCAATTTCAGGTTGTGTGTCTCTCTCAGTGTGTGTGACGCGTTCAGTGTGAGGGTTTCTGGTTCTTAGCGTGTGTGTCTCTCAGTGTTTATGTTTCTCGGTGTGTGTGTCTCCCTGTGAATGTGTGTGTCTCTCTCTTGTGTATGACTCTCAGCGTGTTTGCGTCTCTCTCTCAGTGTGTGTGACTCTCAGTGTGTGTGCCTTGCTCTTTGAGTGTGTGTGTCTCTGAGGGTGCCTGTGTGTGTCTCTCTCAGTGTGTGTTTCTGGTTCTTAGTGTGTGTGTTAACCTCTGTATGTGTATGTGTCTCAGTGTGTGTGTCTCTATGTGTCTCTGCATTGCCTCTACGTGTATGTATCTCTCAGTCAGTGTTTTGGTCTCTGTTTGTGTGTGTGACTCTTTCTGTGTTTCTCTCTCTCTCTGCGGATGGCTCGTTCTCTGTGTGTGTGTGTGTGTATCTGTGTGTGTGTGTCTCTGTCAACATGTATGTCACTTGCAATTTGTGTGTCTCCATGTGTGTGTTTCAGAATGTGTGACTCTCTGGCTGTTTGTGTCTCTCTCCCAGGTTGTGTGTCTCTCTCAGTGTGTGTGACTCCTTCAGTGTGAGTGTTTCTGTTTCTTACCCTGTTTGTGTGTGTCTCTGTGGGTGTGTATGTCTCTCAGTGTGTGTGTCTCACTGTGAATGTGTACGTCTCTCTGCTGTGTGTGTCTCTCAGGGCGTTTGTGTCTCCTTCTCAGTGTGTGTGACTCTCTCATTCTGTGTGTCTTGCTCTCTGAGTGTGTGTGTCTCTGTGGGCCCCTGTGAGTGTGGCTCTCTCAGTGTGTGTCTGTTACTCAGTGTGTATGTGTCTCTGTGTGTGCGTGTCTCTCTCTGTATCTGTATGTGTTTCAGTGTGAGTCTCTGAGTGTGCATGTCTCTCTTGTCTCTCTCTGTTTGGAGACTCTCTCTCACTGGTGAAATTTTTCTCTGTGAGTGTATTTCTCTCTCGCTGTGCTTGTCCCCCTATCTCTCAGTGTGTGCGTGTGTCTCTCTCTGTATGTTTATGTCCCTAAGTGTGTGTGTTCATCTCAGTGTGTGTGTGTCTCACAATATCTGTGTCTCTCTCCCACTGTGTATGTCTCCCTCAGTGTGTGTGTCTCTCAGCATGTGTGTGTCTGTCTCTCTCTCTCAGTTTGTGTGGAGAACTCTCATTGTGTGTGTGTCTCTTTGGTGTGTGTTTCTGTGTATGTGTGGCTCTGTGTGACTCCCAGAGTGTCTCTGTGTGTGTTTCTCCCATGTGTCTCTCAATGTGTGTGTGTCTGTCTCACTGTGCGTCTGCCTCAGTGTTGCGTGTCTGTTTTTAGGGATTGTGTGAGTGTCTCAGTGTGTCTGTCTCTCAGGGTGTTTGTGTCTCTCAGGGTGTGAGTCTCTCTCTCAGTATGTCTATGTCTCTAAGCCTGTGTGTGGGTTTCACCGTGTGTGTCTCCCAATGTTTGTGCCTCTCACTCAGTGTGTATGTCTCTCCCAGTGTGTGTGTCTCTCAGTGCCTATTTCTCCTCCTCTGTGTGGATGTCTGTCTCATTGTGTGTGTCTCTCTCTCTGTGTCTCTCTCAGTGAGTGTGTCCCCTTCAGTGTGAATGTTTCTGATATGTAGCGTGTGTGTGTCTCTCTCTCTGGATGTGTATGTGTCTCAGTGTCTGTGTGTCTCAGTGTGTGTCTCTCAGTGGCTGTGTTTCTGTGTGCCTCTCCATGTATGTGTGTCTCAGTCTGTGTTTTAGTCTCTCTTTGTGTGTATGCCTCTGTCTGTTTCTCTCTCTCTGTGTGGATGTCTCTCTCTCACTCCATGTGAGTGTGTATCTCACTCTGCATGTGTTTCTCTAAGTGTGGGTGTGCCTCTGTCCACGTAGGTGACACTCTCAATTTTTGTGTCTCCGTGTGTGTGTCTCAGAATGTGTGACTCTCCGAGTGTTTTTGTCTCAATTTCAGATTGTGTGTCTCTCTCAGTGTGTGTGACGCGTTCAGTGTGAGGGTTTCTGGTTCTTAGCATGTGTGTCTTTCAGTGTGTATGTTTCTCAGTGTGTGTGTGTCTCCCTGTGAATGTGCGTGTCTCTCTCTTGTGTATGACTCTCAGTGTGTTTGCGTCTCTCTCTCAGTGTGTGTGACTCTCAGTGTGTGTGCCTTGCTCTTTGAGTGTGTGTGTCTCTGAGGGTGCCTGTGTGTGTCTCTCTCAGTGTGTGTTTCTGGTTCTTAGTGTGTGTGTTAACCTCTGTATGTGTATGTGTCTCAGTGTGTGTGTCTCTACGTCTCTGCATTGCCTCTATGTGTATGTATCTCTCAGTCAGTGTTTTAGTCTCTGTTTGTGTGTGTGACTCTTTCTGTGTTTCTCTCTCTCTCTGCCGATGGCTCTTTCTCTGTGTGTGTGTGTGTGTATCTGTGTGTGTGTGTCTCTGTCAACATGTATGTCACTTGCAATTTGTGTGTCTCCATGTGTGTGTTTCAGAATGTGTGACTCTCCGGCTGTTTGTGTCTCTCTCTCAGGTTGTGTGTCTCTCTCAGTGTGTGTGACTCCTTCAGTGTGAGTGTTTCTGTTTCTTACCCTGTTTGTGTGTGTCTCTGTGTGTGTGTATGTCTCTCAGTGTGTGTGTCTCACTGTGAATGTGTACGTCTCTCTGCTGTGTGTGACTCTCAGGGCGTCTGTGTCTCCTTCTCAGAGTGTGTGAGTCTCTCATTCTGTGTGTCTTGCTCTCTGAGTGTGTGTGTCTCTGTGGGCCCCTGTGAGTGTGGCTCTCTCAGTGTGTGTGTGTCTGTTTCTCAGTGTGTATGTGTCTCTGTGTGTGCGTGTCTCTCTCTGTATCTGTATGTGTTTCAGTGTGAGTCTCTGAGTGTGCATGTCTCTCTTGTCTCTCTCTGTTTGGAGACTCTCTCTCACTGGTGAAGTCTTTCTCTGTGAGTGTTATTTCTCTCTCGCTGTGCTTGTCCCCCTATCTCTCAGCGTGTGCGTGTGTCTCTCTCTGTATGTTTATGTCCCTAAGTGTGTGTGTTCATCTCAGTGTGCGTGTGTCTCACAATATCTGTGTCTCTCTCCCACTGTGTATGTCTCCCTCAGTGTGTGTGTCTCTCAGCATGTGTGTGTCTGTCTCTCTCTCTCAGTTTGTGTGGAGAACTCTCATTGTGTGTGTGTCGTTATGGTGGGTGTTTCTGTGTATGTGTGTCTCTGTGTGACTCCCACAGTGTCTCTGTGTGTGTTTCTCCCATGTGTCTCTCAATGCGTGTGTGTCTGTCTCACTGTGCGTCTGCCTCAGTGTTGCGTGTCTGTTTTTAGGGATTGTGTGAGTGTCTCAGTGTGTCTGTCTCTCAGGGTGTTTGTGTCTCTCAGGGTGTGTGAGTCTCTCTCTCAGTATGTCTATGTCTCTAAGCCTGTGTGTTGGTTTCACCGTGTGTGTCTCCCAATATTTGTGCCTCTCACTCAGTGTGTATGTCTCTCCCAGTGTGTGTGTCTCTCAGTGCCTTTTTCTCCTCCTCTGTGTGGATGTCTGTCTCATTGTGTGTGTCTCTCTCTCTGTGTCTCTCTCAGTGAGTGTGTCCCCTTCAGTGTGAATGTTTCTGATATGTAGCGTGTGTGTGTCTCTCTCTCTGGATGTGTATGTGTCTCAGTGTCTGTGTGTCTCAGTGTGTGTCTCTCAGTGGCTGTGTTTCTGTGTGCCTCTCCATGTATGTGTGTCTCAGTCTGTGTTTTAGTCTCTCTTTGTGTGTATGCCTCTGTCTGTTTCTCTCTCTCTGTGTGGATGTCTCTCTCTCACTCCATGTGAGTGTGTATCTCACTCTGCATGTGTTTCTCTAAGTGTGGGTGTGCCTCTGTCCACGTAGGTGACACTCTCAATTTTTGTGTCTCCGTGTGTGTGTCTCAGAATGTGTGACTCTCCGAGTGTTTTTGTCTCAATTTCAGATTGTGTGTCTCTCTCAGTGTGTGTGACGCGTTCAGTGTGAGGGTTTCTGGTTCTTAGCATGTGTGTCTCTCAGTGTGTATGTTTCTCAGTGTGTGTGTGTCTCCCTGTGAATGTGCGTGTCTCTCTCTTGTGTATGACTCTCAGCGTGTTTGCGTCTCTCTCTCAGTGTGTGTGACTCTCAGTGTGTGTGCCTTGCTCTTTGAGTGTGTGTGTCTCTGAGGGTGCCTGTGTGTGTCTCTCTCAGTGTGTGTTTCTGGTTCTTAGTGTGTGTGTTAACCTCTGTATGTGTATGTGTCTCAGTGTGTGTGTCTCTACGTCTCTGCATTGCCTCTATGTGTATGTATCTCTCAGTCAGTGTTTTAGTCTCTGTTTGTGTGTGTGACTCTTTCTGTGTTTCTCTCTCTCTCTGCCGATGGCTCTTTCTCTGTGTGTGTGTGTGTGTATCTGTGTGTGTGTGTCTCTGTCAACATGTATGTCACTTGCAATTTGTGTGTCTCCATGTGTGTGTTTCAGAATGTGTGACTCTCCGGCTGTTTGTGTCTCTCTCTCAGGTTGTGTGTCTCTCTCAGTGTGTGTGACTCCTTCAGTGTGAGTGTTTCTGTTTCTTACCCTGTTTGTGTGTGTCTCTGTGTGTGTGTATGTCTCTCAGTGTGTGTGTCTCACTGTGAATGTGTACGTCTCTCTGCTGTGTGTGACTCTCAGGGCGTCTGTGTCTCCTTCTCAGAGTGTGTGAGTCTCTCATTCTGTGTGTCTTGCTCTCTGAGTGTGTGTGTCTCTGTGGGCCCCTGTGAGTGTGGCTCTCTCAGTGTGTGTGTGTCTGTTTCTCAGTGTGTATGTGTCTCTGTGTGTGCGTGTCTCTCTCTGTATCTGTATGTGTTTCAGTGTGAGTCTCTGAGTGTGCATGTCTCTCTTGTCTCTCTCTGTTTGGAGACTCTCTCTCAGTGGTGAAGTCTTTCTCTGTGAGTGTTATTTCTCTCTCGCTGTGTTTGTCCCCCTATCTCTCAGCGTGTGCCTGTGTCTCTCTCGGTATGTTTATATCCCGAAGTGTGTGTGTGCGTCTCAGTGTGCGTGTGTCTCACAATATCTGTGTCTCTCTCCCACTGTGTATGTCTCCCTCAGTGTGTGTGTCTCTCAGCATGTGTGTGTCTGTCTCTCTCTCTCAGTTTGTGTGGAGAACTCTCATTGTGTGTGTGTCGTTATGGTGGGTGTTTCTGTGTGTGTGTGTCTCTGTGTGACTCCCACAGTGTCTCTGAGTGTGTTTCTCCCATGTGTCTCTCAATGTGTGTGTGTCTGTCTCACTGTGCGTCTGCCTCAGTGTTGCGTGTCTGTTTTTAGGGATTGTGTGAGTGTCTCAGTGTGTCTGTCTCTCAGGGTGTTTGTGTCTCTCAGGGTGTGTGAGTCTCTCTCTCAGTATGTCTATGTCTCTAAGCCTGTGTGAGGGTTTCACCGTGTGTGTCTCCCAATGTTTGTGCCTCTCACTCAGTGTATATGTCTCTCCCAGTGTGTGTGTCTCTTAGTGCCTATTTCTCCTCCTCTGTGTGGATGTCTGTCTCATTGTGTGTGTCTCTCTCTGTGTGTCTCTCTCAGTGAGTGTGTCTCCTTCAGTGTGAATGTTTCTGATATGTAGCGTGTGTGTGTCTCTCTCTCTGAATGTGTATGTGTCTCAGTGTGTGTGTGTCTCAGTGTGTGTCTCTCAGTGGCTGTGTTTCTGTGTGCCTCTCCATGTATGTGTGTCTCAGTCTGTGTTTTAGTCTCTCTTTGTGTGTATGCCTCTGTCTGTTTCTCTCTCTCTGTGTGGATGTCTCTCTCTCACTCCATGTGAGTGTGTATCTCACTCTGCATGTGTTTCTCTAAGTGTGGGTGTGCCTCTGTCCACGTAGGTGACACTCTCAATTTTTGTGTCTCCGTGTGTGTGTCTCAGAATGTGTGACTCTCCGAGTGTTTTTGTCTCAATTTCAGGTTGTGTGTCTCTCTCAGTGTGTGTGACGCGTTCAGTGTGAGGGTTTCTGGTTCTTAGCGTGTGTGTCTCTCAGTGTTTATGTTTCTCGGTGTGTGTGTGTCTCCCTGTGAATGTGCGTGTCTCTCTCTTGTGTATGACTCTCAGGGTGTTTGCGTCTCTCTCTCAGTGTGTGTGACTCTCAGTGTGTGTGCCTTGCTCTTTGAGTGTGTGTGTCTCTGAGGGTGCCTGTGTGTGTCTCTCTCAGTGTGTGTTTCTGGTTCTTAGTGTGTGTGTTAACCTCTGTATGTGTATGTGTCTCAGTGTGTGTGTCTCTACGTCTCTGCATTGCCTCTACGTGTATGTATCTCTCAGTCAGTGTTTTAGTCTCTGTTTGTGTGTGTGACTCTTTCTGTGTTTCTCTCTCTCTCTGCCGATGGCTCTTTCTCTGTGTGTGTGTGTATCTCTGTGTGTGTGTCTCTGTCAACATGTATGTCACTTGCAATTTGTGTGTCTCCATGTGTGTGTTTCAGAATGTGTGACTCTCCGGCTGTTTGTGTCTCTCTCTCAGGTTGTGTGTCTCTCTCAGTGTGTGTGACTCCTTCAGTGTCAGTGTTTCTGTTTCTTACCCTGTTTGTGTGTGTCTCTGTGTGTGTGTATGTCTCTCAGTGTGTGTGTCTCACTGTGAATGTGTACGTCTCTCTGCTGTGTGTGACTCTCAGGGCGTCTGTGTCTCCTTCTCAGAGTGTGTGAGTCTCTCATTCTGTGTGTCTTGCTCTCTGAGTGTGTGTGTCTCTGTGGGCCCCTGTGAGTGTGGCTCTCTCAGTGTGTGTGTGTCTGTTTCTCAGTGTGTATGTGTCTCTGTGTGTGCGTGTCTCTCTCTGTATCTGTATGTGTTTCAGTGTGAGTCTCTGAGTGTGCATGTCTCTCTTGTCTCTCTCTGTTTGGAGACTCTCTCTCAGTGGTGAAGTCTTTCTCTGTGAGTGTTATTTCTCTCTCGCTGTGTTTGTCCCCCTATCTCTCAGCGTGTGCCTGTGTCTCTCTCTGTATGTTTATATCCCGAAGTGTGTGTGTGCGTCTCAGTGTGCGTGTGTCTCACAATATCTGTGTCTCTCTCCCACTGTGTATGTCTCCCTCAGTGTCTGTGTCTCTCAGCATGTGTGTGTCTGTCTCTCTCTCTCAGTTTGTGTGGAGAACTCTCATTGTGTGTGTGTCGTTATGGTGGGTGTTTCTGTGTGTGTGTGTCTCTGTGTGACTCCCACAGTGTCTCTGTGTGTGTTTCTCCCATGTGTCTCTAATGTGTGTGTGTCTGTCTCACTGTGCGTCTGCCTCAGTGTTGCGTGTCTGTTTTTAGGGATTGTGTGAGTGTCTCAGTGTGTCTGTCTCTCAGGGTGTTTGTGTCTCTCAGGGTGTGTGAGTCTCTCTCTCTGTATGTCTATGTCTCTAAGCCTGTTTGTGGGTTTCACCGTGTGTGTCTCCCAATGTTTGTGCCTCTCACTCAGTGTGTATGTCTCTCCCAGTGTGTGTGTCTCTCAGTGCCTATTTCTCCTCCTCTGTGTGGATGTCTGTCTCATTGTGTGTGTCTCTCTCTCTGTGTCTCTCTCAGTGAGTGTGTCTCCTTCAGTGTGAATGTTTCTGATATGTAGCGTGTGTGTGTCTCTCTCTCTGAATGTGTATGTGTCTCAGTGTGTGTGTGTCTCAGTGTGTGTCTCTCAGTGGCTGTGTTTCTGTGTGCCTCTCCATGTATGTGTGTCTCAGTCTGTGTTTTAGTCTCTCTTTGTGTGTATGCCTCTGTCTGTTTCTCTCTCTCTGTGTGGATGTCTCTCTCTCACTCCATGTGAGTGTGTATCTCACTCTGTATGTGTTTCTCTAAGTGTGGGTGTGCCTCTGTCCACGTAGGTGACACTCTCAATTTTTGTGTCTCCGTGTGTGTGTCTCAGAATGTGTGACTCTCCGAGTGTTTTTGTCTCAATTTCAGGTTGTGTGTCTCTCTCAGTGTGTGTGACGCGTTCAGTGTGAGGGTTTCTGGTTCTTAGCGTGTGTGTCTCTCAGTGTTTATTTTTCTCGGTGTGTGTGTCTCCCTGTGAATGTGCGTGTCTCTCTCTTGTGTATGACTCTCAGCGTGTTTGCATCTCTCTCTCAGTGTGTGTGACTCTCAGTGTGTGTGCCTTGCTCTTTGAGTGTGTGTGTCTCTGAGGGTGCCTGTGTGTGTCTCTCTCAGTGTGTGTTTCTGGTTCTTAGTGTGTGTGTTAACCTCTGTATGTGTATGTGTCTCAGTGTGTGTGTCTCTATGTGTCTCTGCATTGCCTCTACGTGTATGTATCTCTCAGTCAGTGTTTTGGTCTCTGTTTGTGTGTGTGACTCTTTCTGTGTTTCTCTCTCTCTCTGCGGATGGCTCGTTCTCTGTGTGTGTGTGTGTGTATCTGTGTGTGTGTGTCTCTGTCAACATGTATGTCACTTGCAATTTGTGTGTCTCCATGTGTGTGTTTCAGAATGTGTGACTCTCTGGCTGTTTGTGTCTCTCTCTCAGGTTGTGTGTCTCTCTCAGTGTGTGTGACTCCTTCAGTGTGAGTGTTTCTGTTGCTTACCCTGTTTGTGTGTGTCTCTGTGGGTGTGTATGTCTCTCAGTGTGTGTTTCTCACTGTGAATGTGTACGTCTCTCTGCTGTGTGTGTCTCTCAGGGCGTTTGTGTCTCCTTCTCAGTGTGTGTGACTCTCTCATTCTGTGTGTCTTGCTCTCTGAGTGTGTGTGTCTCTGTGGGCCCCTGTGAGTGTGGCTCTCTCAGTGTGTGTCTGTTTCTCAGTGTGTATGTGTCTCTGTGTGTGCGTGTCTCTCTCTGTATCTGTATGTGTTTCAGTGTGAGTCTCTGAGTGTGCATGTCTCTCTTGTCTCTCTCTGTTTGGAGACTCTCTCTCACTGGTGAAATTTTTCTCTGTGAGTGTATTTCTCTGTCGCTGTGCTTGTCCCCCTATCTCTCAGTGTGTGCGTGTGTCTCTCTCTGTATGTTTATGTCCCTAAGTGTGTGTGTTCGTCTCAGTGTGTGTGTGTCTCACAATATCTGTGTCTCTCTCCCACTGTGTATGTCTCCCTCAGTGTGTGTGTCTCTCAGCATGTGTGTGTCTGTCTCTCTCTCTCAGTTTGTGTGGAGAACTCTCATTGTGTGTGTGTCTTTATGGTGTGTGTTTCTGTGTATGTGTGGCTCTGTGTGACTCCCAGAGTGTCTCTGTGTGTGTTTCTCCCATGAGTCTCTCAATGTGTGTGTGTCTGTCTCACTGTGCGTCTGCCTCAGTGTTGCGTGTCTGTTTTTAGGGATTGTGTGAGTGTCTCAGTGTGTCTGTCTCTCAGGGTGTTTGTGTCTCTCAGGGTGTGTGAGTCTCTCTCTCAGTATGTCTATGTCTCTAAGCCTGTGTGTGGGTTTCACCGTGTGTGTCTCCCAATATTTGTGCCTCTCACTCAGTGTGTATGTCTCTCCCAGTGTGTGTGTCTCTCAGTGCCTATTTCTCCTCCTCTGTGTGGATGTCTGTCTCATTGTGTGTGTCTCTCTCTCTCTGTCTCTCTCAGTGAGTGTGTCCCCTTCAGTGTGAATGTTTCTGATATGTAGCGTGTGTGTGTCTCTCTCTCTGGATGTGTATGTGTCTCAGTGTCTGTGTGTCTCAGTGTGTGTCTCTCAGTGGCTGTGTTTCTGTGTGCCTCTCCATGTATGTGTGTCTCAGTCTGTGTTTTAGTCTCTCTTTGTGTGTATGCCTCTGTCTGTTTCTCTCTCTCTGTGTGGATGTCTCTCTCTCACTCCATGTGAGTGTGTATCTCACTCTGCATGTGTTTCTCTAAGTGTGGGTGTGCCTCTGTCCACGTAGGTGACACTCTCAATTTTTGTGTCTCAGAATGTGTGACTCTCCGAGTGTTTTTGTCTCAATTTCAGGTTGTGTGTCTCTCTCAGTGTGTGTGACGCGTTCAGTGTGAGGGTTTCTGGTTCTTAGCATGTGTGTCTCTCAGTGTGTATGTTTCTCAGTGTGTGTGTGTCTCCCTGTGAATGTGCGTGTCTCTCTCTTGTGTATGACTCTCAGCGTGTTTGCGTCTCTCTCTCAGTGTGTGTGACTCTCAGTGTGTGTGCCTTGCTCTTTGAGTGTGTGTGTCTCTGAGGGTGCCTGTGTGTGTCTCTCTCAGTGTGTGTTTCTGGTTCTTAGTGTGTGTGTTAACCTCTGTATGTGTATGTGTCTCAGTGTGTGTGTCTCTACGTCTCTGCATTGCCTCTATGTGTATGTATCTCTCAGTCAGTGTTTTAGTCTCTGTTTGTGTGTGTGACTCTTTCTGTGTTTCTCTCTCTCTCTGCCGATGGCTCTTTCTCTGTGTGTGTGTGTGTGTATCTGTGTGTGTGTGTCTCTGTCAACATGTATGTCACTTGCAATTTGTGTGTCTCCATGTGTGTGTTTCAGAATGTGTGACTCTCCGGCTGTTTGTGTCTCTCTCTCAGGTTGTGTGTCTCTCTCAGTGTGTGTGACTCCTTCAGTGTGAGTGTTTCTGTTTCTTACCCTGTTTGTGTGTGTCTCTGTGTGTGTGTATGTCTCTCAGTGTGTGTGTCTCACTGTGAATGTGTACGTCTCTCTGCTGTGTGTGACTCTCAGGGCGTCTGTGTCTCCTTCTCAGAGTGTGTGAGTCTCTCATTCTGTGTGTCTTGCTCTCTGAGTGTGTGTGTCTCTGTGGGCCCCTGTGAGTGTGGCTCTCTCAGTGTGTGTGTGTCTGTTTCTCAGTGTGTATGTGTCTCTGTGTGTGCGTGTCTCTCTCTGTATCTGTATGTGTTTCAGTGTGAGTCTCTGAGTGTGCATGTCTCTCTTGTCTCTCTCTGTTTGGAGACTCTCTCTCAGTGGTGAAGTCTTTCTCTGTGAGTGTTATTTCTCTCTCGCTGTGTTTGTCCCCCTATCTCTCAGCGTGTGCCTGTGTCTCTCTCGGTATGTTTATATCCCGAAGTGTGTGTGTGCGTCTCAGTGTGCGTGTGTCTCACAATATCTGTGTCTCTCTCCCACTGTGTATGTCTCCCTCAGTGTGTGTGTCTCTCAGCATGTGTGTGTCTGTCTCTCTCTCTCAGTTTGTGTGGAGAACTCTCATTGTGTGTGTGTCGTTATGGTGGGTGTTTCTGTGTGTGTGTGTCTCTGTGTGACTCCCACAGTGTCTCTGTGTGTGTTTCTCCCATGTGTCTCTCAATGTGTGTGTGTCTGTCTCACTGTGCGTCTGCCTCAGTGTTGCGTGTCTGTTTTTAGGGATTGTGTGAGTGTCTCAGTGTGTCTGTCTCTCAGGGTGTTTGTGTCTCTCAGGGTGTGTGAGTCTCTCTCTCAGTATGTCTATGTCTCTAAGCCTGTGTGTGGGTTTCACCGTGTGTGTCTCCCAATGTTTGTGCCTCTCACTCAGTGTGTATGTCTCTCCCAGTGTGTGTGTCTCTCAGTGCCTATTTCTCCTCCTCTGTGTGGATGTCTGTCTCATTGTGTCTGTCTCTCTCTGTGTGTCTCTCTCAGTGAGTGTGTCTCCTTCAGTGTGAATGTTTCTGATATGTAGCGTGTGTGTGTCTCTCTCTCTGAATGTGTATGTGTCTCAGTGTCTGTGTGTCTCAGTGTGTGTCTCTCAGTGGCTGTGTTTCTGTGTGCCTCTCCATGTATGTGTGTCTCAGTCTGTGTTTTAGTCTCTCTTTGTGTGTATGCCTCTGTCTGTTTCTCTCTCTCTGTGTGGATGTCTCTCTCTCACTCCATGTGAGTGTGTATCTCACTCTGCATGTGTTTCTCTAAGTGTGGGTGTGCCTCTGTCCACGTAGGTGACACTCTCAATTTTTGTGTCTCCGTGTGTGTCTCAGAATGTGTGACTCTCCGAGTGTTTTTGTCTCAATTTCAGGTTGTGTGTCTCTCTCAGTGTGTGTGACGCGTTCAGTGTGAGGGTTTCTGGTTCTTAGCGTGTGTGTCTCTCAGTGTTTATGTTTCTCAGTGTGTGTGTCTCCCTGTGAATGTGTGTGTCTCTCTCTTGTGTATGACTCTCAGCGTGTTTGCGTCTCTCTCTCAGTGTGTGTGACTCTCAGTGTGTGTGCCTTGCTCTTTGAGTGTGTGTGTCTCTGAGGGTGCCTGTGTGTGTCTCTCTCAGTGTGTGTTTCTGGTTCTTAGTGTGTGTGTTAACCTCTGTATGTGTATGTGTCTCAGTGTGTGTGTCTCTATGTGTCTCTGCATTGCCTCTACGTGTATGTATCTCTCAGTCAGTGTTTTGGTCTCTGTTTGTGTGTGTGACTCTTTCTGTGTTTCTCTCTCTCTCTGCGGATGGCTCGTTCTCTGTGTGTGTGTGTGTGTATCTGTGTGTGTGTGTCTCTGTCAACATGTATGTCACTTGCAATTTGTGTGTCTCCATGTGTGTGTTTCAGAATGTGTGACTCTCTGGCTGTTTGTGTCTCTCTCTCAGGTTGTGTGTCTCTCTCAGTGTGTGTGACTCCTTCAGTGTGAGTGTTTCTGTTTCTTACCCTGTTTGTGTGTGTCTCTGTGGGTGTGTATGTCTCTCAGTGTGTGTTTCTCACTGTGAATGTGTACGTCTCTCTGCTGTGTGTGTCTCTCAGGGCGTTTGTGTCTCCTTCTCAGTGTGTGTGACTCTCTCATTCTGTGTGTCTTGCTCTCTGAGTGTGTGTGTCTCTGTGGGCCCCTGTGAGTGTGGCTCTCTCAGTGTGTGTCTGTTTCTCAGAGTGTATGTGTCTCTGTGTGTGCGTGTCTCTCTCTGTATCTGTATGTGTTTCAGTGTGAGTCTCTGAGTGTGCATGTCTCTCTTGTCTCTCTCTGTTTGCAGACTCTCTCTCAGTGGTGAAATTTTTCTCTGTGAGTGTATTTCTCTGTCGCTGTGCTTGTCCCCCTATCTCTCAGTGTGTGCGTGTGTCTCTCTCTGTATGTTTATGTCCCTAAGTGTGTGTGTTCGTCTCAGTGTGTGTGTGTCTCACAATATCTGTGTCTCTCTCCCACTGTGTATGTCTCCCTCAGTGTGTGTGTCTCTCAGCATGTGTGTGTCTGTCTCTCTCTCTCAGTTTGTGTGGAGAACTCTCATTGTGTGTGTGTCTTTATGGTGTGTGTTTCTGTGTATGTGTGGCTCTGTGTGACTCCCAGAGTGTCTCTGTGTGTGTTTCTCCCATGAGTCTCTCAATGTGTGTGTGTCTGTCTCACTGTGCGTCTGCCTCAGTGTTGCGTGTCTGTTTTTAGGGATTGTGTGAGTGTCTCAGTGTGTCTGTCTCTCAGGGTGTTTGTGTCTCTCAGGGTGTGTGAGTCTCTCTCTCAGTATGTCTATGTCTCTAAGCCTGTGTGTGGGTTTCACCGTGTGTGTCTCCCAATATTTGTGCCTCTCACTCAGTGTGTATGTCTCTCCCAGTGTGTGTGTCTCTCAGTGCCTATTTCTCCTCCTCTGTGTGGATGTCTGTCTCATTGTGTGTGTGTCTCTCTCTGTGTCTCTCTCAGTGAGTGTCTCCCCTTCAGTGTGAATGTTTCTGATATGTAGCGTGTGTGTGTCTCTCTCTCTGGATGTGTATGTGTCTCAGTGTCTGTGTGTCTCAGTGTGTGTCTCTCAGTGGCTGTGTTTCTGTGTGCCTCTCCATGTATGTGTGTCTCAGTCTGTGTTTTAGTCTCTCTTTGTGTGTATGCCTCTGTCTGTTTCTCTCTCTCTGTGTGGATGTCTCTCTCTCACTCCATGTGAGTGTGTATCTCACTCTGCATGTGTTTCTCTAAGTGTGGGTGTGCCTCTGTCCACGTAGGTGACACTCTCAATTTTTGTGTCTCCGTGTGTGTGTCTCAGAATGTGTGACTCTCCGAGTGTTTTTGTCTCAATTTCAGGTTGTGTGTCTCTCTCAGTGTGTGTGACGCGTTCAGTGTGAGGGTTTCTGGTTCTTAGCGTGTGTGTCTCTCAGTGTGTATGTTTCTCAGTGTGTGTGTGTCTCCCTGTGAATGTGCGTGTCTCTCTCTTGTGTATGACTCTCAGGGTGTTTGCGTCTCTCTCTCAGTGTGTGTGACTCTCAGTGTGTGTGCCTTGCTCTTTGAGTGTGTGTGTCTCTGAGGGTGCCTGTGTGTGTCTCTCTCAGTGTGTGTTTCTGGTTCTTAGTGTGTGTGTTAACCTCTGTATGTGTATGTGTCTCAGTGTGTGTGTCTCTACGTCTCTGCATTGCCTCTACGTGTATGTATCTCTCAGTCAGTGTTTTAGTCTCTGTTTGTGTGTGTGACTCTTTCTGTGTTTCTCTCTCTCTCTGCCGATGGCTCTTTCTCTGTGTGTGTGTGTGTGTATCTGTGTGTGTGTGTCTCTGTCAACATGTATGTCACTTGCAATTTGTGTGTCTCCATGTGTGTGTTTCAGAATGTGTGACTCTCCGGCTGTTTGTGTCTCTCTCTCAGGTTGTGTGTCTCTCTCAGTGTGTGTGACTCCTTCAGTGTGAGTGTTTCTGTTTCTTACCCTGTTTGTGTGTGTCTCTGTGTGTGTGTATGTCTCTCAGTGTGTGTGTCTCACTGTGAATGTGTACGTCTCTCTGCTGTGTGTGACTCTCAGGGCGTCTGTGTCTCCTTCTCAGAGTGTGTGAGTCTCTCATTCTGTGTGTCTTGCTCTCTGAGTGTGTGTGTCTCTGTGGGCCCCTGTGAGTGTGGCTCTCTCAGTGTGTGTGTGTCTGTTTCTCAGTGTGTATGTGTCTCTGTGTGTGCGTGTCTCTCTCTGTATCTGTATGTGTTTCAGTGTGAGTCTCTGAGTGTGCATGTCTCTCTTGTCTCTCTCTGTTTGGAGACTCTCTCTCAGTGGTGAAGTCTTTCTCTGTGAGTGTTATTTCTCTCTCGCTGTGTTTGTCCCCCTATCTCTCAGCGTGTGCCTGTGTCTCTCTCGGTATGTTTATATCCCGAAGAGTGTGTGTGCGTCTCAGTGTGCGTGTGTCTCACAATATCTGTGTCTCTCTCCCACTGTGTATGTCTCCCTCAGTGTGTGTGTCTCTCAGCATGTGTGTGTCTGTCTCTCTCTCTCAGTTTGTGTGGAGAACTCTCATTGTGTGTGTGTCGTTATGGTGGGTGTTTCTGTGTGTGTGTGTCTCTGTGTGACTCCCACAGTGTCTCTGTGTGTGTTTCTCCCATGTGTCTCTCAATGTGTGTGTGTCTGTCTCACTGTGCGTCTGCCTCAGTGTTGCATGTCTGTTTTTAGGGATTGTGTGAGTGTCTCAGTGTGTCTGTCTCTCAGGGTGTTTGTGTCTCTCAGGGTGTGTGAGTCTCTCTCTCTGTATGTCTATGTCTCTAAGCCTGTGTGTGGGTTTCACCGTGTGTGTCTCCCAATGTTTGTGCCTCTCACTCAGTGTGTATGTCTCTCCCAGTGTGTGTGTCTCTCAGTGCCTATTTCTCCTCCTCTGTGTGGATGTCTGTCTCATTGTGTGTGTCTCTCTCTCTGTGTCTCTCTCAGTGAGTGTGTCTCCTTCTGTGTGAATGTTTCTGATATGTAGCGTGTGTGTGTCTCTCTCTCTGAATGTGTATGTGTCTCAGTGTCTGTGTGTCTCAGTGTGTGTCTCTCAGTGGCTGTGTTTCTGTGTGCCTCTCCATGTATGTGTGTCTCAGTCTGTGTTTTAGTCTCTCTTTGTGTGTATGCCTCTGTCTGTTTCTCTCTCTCTGTGTGGATGTCTCTCTCTCACTCCATGTGAGTGTGTATCTCACTCTGTATGTGTTTCTCTAAGTGTGGGTGTGCCTCTGTCCACGTAGGTGACACTCTCAATTTTTGTGTCTCCGTGTGTGTGTCTCAGAATGTGTGACTCTCCGAGTGTTTTTGTCTCAATTTCAGGTTGTGTGTCTCTCTCAGAGTGTGTGACGCGTTCAGTGTGAGGGTTTCTGGTTCTTAGCGTGTGTGTCTCTCAGTGTTTATGTTTCTCGGTGTGTGTGTCTCCCTGTGAATGTGCGTGTCTCTCTCTTGTGTATGACTCTCAGCGTGTTTGCATCTCTCTCTCAGTGTGTGTGACTCTCAGTGTGTGTGCCTTGCTCTTTGAGTGTGTGTGTCTCTGAGGGTGCCTGTGTGTGTCTCTCTCAGTGTGTGTTTCTGGTTCTTAGTGTGTGTGTTAACCTCTGTATGTGTATGTTTCTCAGTGTGTGTGTCTCTATGTGTCTCTGCATTGCCTCTACGTGTATGTATCTCTCAGTCAGTGTTTTGGTCTCTGTTTGTGTGTGTGACTCTTTCTGTGTTTCTCTCTCTCTCTGCCGATGGCTCTTTCTCTGTGTGTGTGTGTGTGTATCTGTGTGTGTGTGTCTCTGTCAACATGTATGTCACTTGCAATTTGTGTGTCTCCATGTGTGTGTTTCAGAATGTGTGACTCTCCGGCTGTTTGTGTCTCTCTCTCAGGTTGTGTGTCTCTCTCAGTGTGTGTGACTCCTTCAGTGTGAGTGTTTCTGTTTCTTACCCTGTTTGTGTGTGTCTCTGTGTGTGTGTATGTCTCTCAGTGTGTGTGTCTCACTGTGAATGTGTACGTCTCTCTGCTGTGTGTGACTCTCAGGGCGTCTGTGTCTCCTTCTCAGAGTGTGTGAGTCTCTCATTCTGTGTGTCTTGCTCTCTGAGTGTGTGTGTCTCTGTGGGCCCCTGTGAGTGTGGCTCTCTCAGTGTGTGTGTGTCTGTTTCTCAGTGTGTATGTGTCTCTGTGTGTGCGTGTCTCTCTCTGTATCTGTATGTGTTTCAGTGTGAGTCTCTGAGTGTGCATGTCTCTCTTGTCTCTCTCTGTTTGGAGACTCTCTCTCAGTGGTGAAGTCTTTCTCTGTGAGTGTTATTTCTCTCTCGCTGTGTTTGTCCCCCTATCTCTCAGCGTGTGCCTGTGTCTCTCTCGGTATGTTTATATCCCGAAGTGTGTGTGTGCGTCTCAGTGTGCGTGTGTCTCACAATATCTGTGTCTCTCTCCCACTGTGTATGTCTCCCTCAGTGTGTGTGTCTCTCAGCATGTGTGTGTCTGTCTCTCTCTCTCAGTTTGTGTGGAGAACTCTCATTGTGTGTGTGTCGTTATGGTGGGTGTTTCTGTGTGTGTGTGTCTCTGTGTGACTCCCACAGTGTCTCTGTGTGTGTTTCTCCCATGTGTCTCTCAATGTGTGTGTGTCTGTCTCACTGTGCGTCTGCCTCAGTGTTGCGTGTCTGTTTTTAGGGATTGTGTGAGTGTCTCAGTGTGTCTGTCTCTCAGGGTGTTTGTGTCTCTCAGGGTGTGTGAGTCTCTCTCTCAGTATGTCTATGTCTCTAAGCCTGTGTGTGGGTTTCACCGTGTGTGTCTCCCAATGTTTGTGCCTCTCACTCAGTGTGTATGTCTCTCCCAGTGTGTGTGTCTCTCAGTGCCTATTTCTCCTCCTCTGTGTGGATGTCTGTCTCATTGTGTCTGTCTCTCTCTGTGTGTCTCTCTCAGTGAGTGTGTCTCCTTCAGTGTGAATGTTTCTGATATGTAGCGTGTGTGTGTCTCTCTCTCTGAATGTGTATGTGTCTCAGTGTCTGTGTGTCTCAGTGTGTGTCTCTCAGTGGCTGTGTTTCTGTGTGCCTCTCCATGTATGTGTGTCTCAGTCTGTGTTTTAGTCTCTCTTTGTGTGTATGCCTCTGTCTGTTTCTCTCTCTCTGTGTGGATGTCTCTCTCTCACTCCATGTGAGTGTGTATCTCACTCTGCATGTGTTTCTCTAAGTGTGGGTGTGCCTCTGTCCACGTAGGTGACACTCTCAATTTTTGTGTCTCCGTGTGTGTCTCAGAATGTGTGACTCTCCGAGTGTTTTTGTCTCAATTTCAGGTTGTGTGTCTCTCTCAGTGTGTGTGACGCGTTCAGTGTGAGGGTTTCTGGTTCTTAGCGTGTGTGTCTCTCAGTGTTTATGTTTCTCAGTGTGTGTGTCTCCCTGTGAATGTGTGTGTCTCTCTCTTGTGTATGACTCTCAGCGTGTTTGCGTCTCTCTCTCAGTGTGTGTGACTCTCAGTGTGTGTGCCTTGCTCTTTGAGTGTGTGTGTCTCTGAGGGTGCCTGTGTGTGTCTCTCTCAGTGTGTGTTTCTGGTTCTTAGTGTGTGTGTTAACCTCTGTATGTGTATGTGTCTCAGTGTGTGTGTCTCTATGTGTCTCTGCATTGCCTCTACGTGTATGTATCTCTCAGTCAGTGTTTTGGTCTCTGTTTGTGTGTGTGACTCTTTCTGTGTTTCTCTCTCTCTCTGCGGATGGCTCGTTCTCTGTGTGTGTGTGTGTGTATCTGTGTGTGTGTGTCTCTGTCAACATGTATGTCACTTGCAATTTGTGTGTCTCCATGTGTGTGTTTCAGAATGTGTGACTCTCTGGCTGTTTGTGTCTCTCTCTCAGGTTGTGTGTCTCTCTCAGTGTGTGTGACTCCTTCAGTGTGAGTGTTTCTGTTTCTTACCCTGTTTGTGTGTGTCTCTGTGGGTGTGTATGTCTCTCAGTGTGTGTTTCTCACTGTGAATGTGTACGTCTCTCTGCTGTGTGTGTCTCTCAGGGCGTTTGTGTCTCCTTCTCAGTGTGTGTGACTCTCTCATTCTGTGTGTCTTGCTCTCTGAGTGTGTGTGTCTCTGTGGGCCCCTGTGAGTGTGGCTCTCTCAGTGTGTGTCTGTTTCTCAGAGTGTATGTGTCTCTGTGTGTGCGTGTCTCTCTCTGTATCTGTATGTGTTTCAGTGTGAGTCTCTGAGTGTGCATGTCTCTCTTGTCTCTCTCTGTTTGCAGACTCTCTCTCAGTGGTGAAATTTTTCTCTGTGAGTGTATTTCTCTGTCGCTGTGCTTGTCCCCCTATCTCTCAGTGTGTGCGTGTGTCTCTCTCTGTATGTTTATGTCCCTAAGTGTGTGTGTTCGTCTCAGTGTGTGTGTGTCTCACAATATCTGTGTCTCTCTCCCACTGTGTATGTCTCCCTCAGTGTGTGTGTCTCTCAGCATGTGTGTGTCTGTCTCTCTCTCTCAGTTTGTGTGGAGAATTCTCATTGTGTGTGTGTCTTTATGGTGTGTGTTTCTGTGTATGTGTGGCTCTGTGTGACTCCCAGAGTGTCTCTGTGTGTGTTTCTCCCATGAGTCTCTCAATGTGTGTGTGTCTGTCTCACTGTGCGTCTGCCTCAGTGTTGCGTGTCTGTTTTTAGGGATTGTGTGAGTGTCTCAGTGTGTCTGTCTCTCAGGGTGTTTGTGTCTCTCAGGGTGTGTGAGTCTCTCTCTCAGTATGTCTATGTCTCTAAGCCTGTGTGTGGGTTTCACCGTGTGTGTCTCCCAATATTTGTGCCTCTCACTCAGTGTGTATGTCTCTCCCAGTGTGTGTGTCTCTCAGTGCCTATTTCTCCTCCTCTGTGTGGATGTCTGTCTCATTGTGTGTGTCTCTCTCTCTGTGTCTCTCTCAGTGAGTGTCTCCCCTTCAGTGTGAATGTTTCTGATATGTAGCGTGTGTGTGTCTCTCTCTCTGGATGTGTATGTGTCTCAGTGTCTGTGTGTCTCAGTGTGTGTCTCTCAGTGGCTGTGTTTCTGTGTGCCTCTCCATGTATGTGTGTCTCAGTCTGTGTTTTAGTCTCTCTTTGTGTGTATGCCTCTGTCTGTTTCTCTCTCTCTGTGTGGATGTCTCTCTCTCACTCCATGTGAGTGTGTATCTCACTCTGCATGTGTTTCTCTAAGTGTGGGTGTGCCTCTGTCCACGTAGGTGACACTCTCAATTTTTGTGTCTCCGTGTGTGTGTCTCAGAATGTGTGACTCTCCGAGTGTTTTTGTCTCAATTTCAGGTTGTGTGTCTCTCTCAGTGTGTGTGACGCGTTCAGTGTGAGGGTTTCTGGTTCTTAGCGTGTGTGTCTCTCAGTGTGTATGTTTCTCAGTGTGTGTGTGTCTCCCTGTGAATGTGCGTGTCTCTCTCTTGTGTATGACTCTCAGGGTGTTTGCGTCTCTCTCTCAGTGTGTGTGACTCTCAGTGTGTGTGCCTTGCTCTTTGAGTGTGTGTGTCTCTGAGGGTGCCTGTGTGTGTCTCTCTCAGTGTGTGTTTCTGGTTCTTAGTGTGTGTGTTAACCTCTGTATGTGTATGTGTCTCAGTGTGTGTGTCTCTACGTCTCTGCATTGCCTCTACGTGTATGTATCTCTCAGTCAGTGTTTTAGTCTCTGTTTGTGTGTGTGACTCTTTCTGTGTTTCTCTCTCTCTCTGCCGATGGCTCTTTCTCTGTGTGTGTGTGTGTGTATCTGTGTGTGTGTGTCTCTGTCAACATGTATGTCACTTGCAATTTGTGTGTCTCCATGTGTGTGTTTCAGAATGTGTGACTCTCCGGCTGTTTGTGTCTCTCTCTCAGGTTGTGTGTCTCTCTCAGTGTGTGTGACTCCTTCAGTGTGAGTGTTTCTGTTTCTTACCCTGTTTGTGTGTGTCTCTGTGTGTGTGTATGTCTCTCAGTGTGTGTGTCTCACTGTGAATGTGTACGTCTCTCTGCTGTGTGTGACTCTCAGGGCGTCTGTGTCTCCTTCTCAGAGTGTGTGAGTCTCTCATTCTGTGTGTCTTGCTCTCTGAGTGTGTGTGTCTCTGTGGGCCCCTGTGAGTGTGGCTCTCTCAGTGTGTGTGTGTCTGTTTCTCAGTGTGTATGTGTCTCTGTGTGTGCGTGTCTCTCTCTGTATCTGTATGTGTTTCAGTGTGAGTCTCTGAGTGTGCATGTCTCTCTTGTCTCTCTCTGTTTGGAGACTCTCTCTCAGTGGTGAAGTCTTTCTCTGTGAGTGTTATTTCTCTCTCGCTGTGTTTGTCCCCCTATCTCTCAGCGTGTGCCTGTGTCTCTCTCGGTATGTTTATATCCCGAAGAGTGTGTGTGCGTCTCAGTGTGCGTGTGTCTCACAATATCTGTGTCTCTCTCCCACTGTGTATGTCTCCCTCAGTGTGTGTGTCTCTCAGCATGTGTGTGTCTGTCTCTCTCTCTCAGTTTGTGTGGAGAACTCTCATTGTGTGTGTGTCGTTATGGTGGGTGTTTCTGTGTGTGTGTGTCTCTGTGTGACTCCCACAGTGTCTCTGTGTGTGTTTCTCCCATGTGTCTCTCAATGTGTGTGTGTCTGTCTCACTGTGCGTCTGCCTCAGTGTTGCATGTCTGTTTTTAGGGATTGTGTGAGTGTCTCAGTGTGTCTGTCTCTCAGGGTGTTTGTGTCTCTCAGGGTGTGTGAGTCTCTCTCTCTGTATGTCTATGTCTCTAAGCCTGTGTGTGGGTTTCACCGTGTGTGTCTCCCAATGTTTGTGCCTCTCACTCAGTGTGTATGTCTCTCCCAGTGTGTGTGTCTCTCAGTGCCTATTTCTCCTCCTCTGTGTGGATGTCTGTCTCATTGTGTGTGTCTCTCTCTCTGTGTCTCTCTCAGTGAGTGTGTCTCCTTCTGTGTGAATGTTTCTGATATGTAGCGTGTGTGTGTCTCTCTCTCTGAATGTGTATGTGTCTCAGTGTCTGTGTGTCTCAGTGTGTGTCTCTCAGTGGCTGTGTTTCTGTGTGCCTCTCCATGTATGTGTGTCTCAGTCTGTGTTTTAGTCTCTCTTTGTGTGTATGCCTCTGTCTGTTTCTCTCTCTCTGTGTGGATGTCTCTCTCTCACTCCATGTGAGTGTGTATCTCACTCTGTATGTGTTTCTCTAAGTGTGGGTGTGCCTCTGTCCACGTAGGTGACACTCTCAATTTTTGTGTCTCCGTGTGTGTGTCTCAGAATGTGTGACTCTCCGAGTGTTTTTGTCTCAATTTCAGGTTGTGTGTCTCTCTCAGAGTGTGTGACGCGTTCAGTGTGAGGGTTTCTGGTTCTTAGCGTGTGTGTCTCTCAGTGTTTATGTTTCTCGGTGTGTGTGTCTCCCTGTGAATGTGCGTGTCTCTCTCTTGTGTATGACTCTCAGCGTGTTTGCATCTCTCTCTCAGTGTGTGTGACTCTCAGTGTGTGTGCCTTGCTCTTTGAGTGTGTGTGTCTCTGAGGGTGCCTGTGTGTGTCTCTCTCAGTGTGTGTTTCTGGTTCTTAGTGTGTGTGTTAACCTCTGTATGTGTATGTTTCTCAGTGTGTGTGTCTCTATGTGTCTCTGCATTGCCTCTACGTGTATGTATCTCTCAGTCAGTGTTTTGGTCTCTCTTTGTGTGTGTGACTCTTTCTGTGTTTCTCTCTCTCTCTGCGGATGGCTCGTTCTCTGTGTGTGTGTGTGTGTATCTGTGTGTGTGTGTCTCTGTCAACATGTATGTCACTTGCAATTTGTGTGTCTCCATGTGTGTGTTTCAGAATGTGTGACTCTCTGGCTGTTTGTGTCTCTCTCTCAGGTTGTGTGTCTCTCTCAGTGTGTGTGACTCCTTCAGTGTGAGTGTTTCTGTTGCTTACCCTGTTTGTGTGTGTCTCTGTGGGTGTGTATGTCTCTCAGTGTGTGTTTCTCACTGTGAATGTGTACGTCTCTCTGCTGTGTGTGTCTCTCAGGGCGTTTGTGTCTCCTTCTCAGTGTGTGTGACTCTCTCATTCTGTGTGTCTTGCTCTCTGAGTATGTGTGTCTCTGTGGGCCCCTGTGAGTGTGGCTCTCTCAGTGTGTGTCTGTTTCTCAGTGTGTATGTGTCTCTGTGTGTGCGTGTCTCTCTCTGTATCTGTATGTGTTTCAGTGTGAGTCTCTGAGTGTGCATGTCTCTCTTGTCTCTCTCTGTTTGGAGACTCTCTCTCACTGGTGAAATTTTTCTCTGTGAGTGTATTTCTCTGTCGCTGTGCTTGTCCCCCTATCTCTCAGTGTGTGCGTGTGTCTCTCTCTGTATGTTTATGTCCGTAAGTGTGTGTGTTCGTCTCAGTGTGTGTGTGTCTCACAATATCTGTGTCTCTCTCCCACTGTGTATGTCTCCCTCAGTGTGTGTGTCTCTCTGCATGTGTGTGTCTGTCTCTCTCTCTCAGTTTGTGTGGAGAACTCTCATTGTGTGTGTGTCTCTTTGGTGTGTGTTTCTGTGTATGTGTGGCTCTGTGTGACTCCCAGAGTGTCTCTGTGTGTGTTTCTCCCATGTGTCTCTCAATGTGTGTGTGTCTGTCTCACTGTGCGTCTGCCTCAGTGTTGCGTGTCTGTTTTTAGGGATTGTGTGAGTGTCTCAGTGTGTCTGTCTCTCAGGGTGTTTGTGTCTCTCAGGGTGTGTGAGTCTCTCTCTCAGTATGTCTATGTCTCTAAGCCTGTGTGTGGGTTTCACCGTGTGTGTCTCCCAATATTTGTGCCTCTCACTCAGTGTGTATGTCTCTCCCAGTGTGTGTGTCTCTCAGTGCCTATTTCTCCTCCTCTGTGTGGATGTCTGTCTCATTGTGTGTGTCTCTCTCTCTGTGTCTCTCTCAGTGAGTGTCTCCCCTTCAGTGTGAATGTTTCTGATATGTAGCGTGTGTGTGTCTCTCTCTCTGGATGTGTATGTGTCTCAGTGTCTGTGTGTCTCAGTGTGTGTCTCTCAGTGGCTGTGTTTCTGTGTGCCTCTCCATGTATGTGTGTCTCAGTCTGTGTTTTAGTCTCTCTTTGTGTGTATGCCTCTGTCTGTTTCTCTCTCTCTGTGTGGATGTCTCTCTCTCACTCCATGTGAGTGTGTATCTCACTCTGCATGTGTTTCTCTAAGTGTGGGTGTGCCTCTGTCCACGTAGGTGACACTCTCAATTTTTGTGTCTCCGTGTGTGTGTCTCAGAATGTGTGACTCTCCGAGTGTTTTTGTCTCAATTTCAGGTTGTGTGTCTCTCTCAGTGTGTGTGACGCGTTCAGTGTGAGGGTTTCTGGTTCTTAGCGTGTGTGTCTCTCAGTGTGTATGTTTCTCAGTGTGTGTGTGTCTCCCTGTGAATGTGCGTGTCTCTCTCTTGTGTATGACTCTCAGGGTGTTTGCGTCTCTCTCTCAGTGTGTGTGACTCTCAGTGTGTGTGCCTTGCTCTTTGAGTGTGTGTGTCTCTGAGGGTGCCTGTGTGTGTCTCTCTCAGTGTGTGTTTCTGGTTCTTAGTGTGTGTGTTAACCTCTGTATGTGTATGTGTCTCAGTGTGTGTGTCTCTACGTCTCTGCATTGCCTCTACGTGTATGTATCTCTCAGTCAGTGTTTTAGTCTCTGTTTGTGTGTGTGACTCTTTCTGTGTTTCTCTCTCTCTCTGCCGATGGCTCTTTCTCTGTGTGTGTGTGTGTGTATCTGTGTGTGTGTGTCTCTGTCAACATGTATGTCACTTGCAATTTGTGTGTCTCCATGTGTGTGTTTCAGAATGTGTGACTCTCCGGCTGTTTGTGTCTCTCTCTCAGGTTGTGTGTCTCTCTCAGTGTGTGTGACTCCTTCAGTGTGAGTGTTTCTGTTTCTTACCCTGTTTGTGTGTGTCTCTGTGTGTGTGTATGTCTCTCAGTGTGTGTGTCTCACTGTGAATGTGTACGTCTCTCTGCTGTGTGTGACTCTCAGGGCGTCTGTGTCTCCTTCTCAGAGTGTGTGAGTCTCTCATTCTGTGTGTCTTGCTCTCTGAGTGTGTGTGTCTCTGTGGGCCCCTGTGAGTGTGGCTCTCTCAGTGTGTGTGTGTCTGTTTCTCAGTGTGTATGTGTCTCTGTGTGTGCGTGTCTCTCTCTGTATCTGTATGTGTTTCAGTGTGAGTCTCTGAGTGTGCATGTCTCTCTTGTCTCTCTCTGTTTGGAGACTCTCTCTCAGTGGTGAAGTCTTTCTCTGTGAGTGTTATTTCTCTCTCGCTGTGTTTGTCCCCCTATCTCTCAGCGTGTGCCTGTGTCTCTCTCGGTATGTTTATATCCCGAAGAGTGTGTGTGCGTCTCAGTGTGCGTGTGTCTCACAATATCTGTGTCTCTCTCCCACTGTGTATGTCTCCCTCAGTGTGTGTGTCTCTCAGCATGTGTGTGTCTGTCTCTCTCTCTCAGTTTGTGTGGAGAACTCTCATTGTGTGTGTGTCGTTATGGTGGGTGTTTCTGTGTGTGTGTGTCTCTGTGTGACTCCCACAGTGTCTCTGTGTGTGTTTCTCCCATGTGTCTCTCAATGTGTGTGTGTCTGTCTCACTGTGCGTCTGCCTCAGTGTTGCATGTCTGTTTTTAGGGATTGTGTGAGTGTCTCAGTGTGTCTGTCTCTCAGGGTGTTTGTGTCTCTCAGGGTGTGTGAGTCTCTCTCTCTGTATGTCTATGTCTCTAAGCCTGTGTGTGGGTTTCACCGTGTGTGTCTCCCAATGTTTGTGCCTCTCACTCAGTGTGTATGTCTCTCCCAGTGTGTGTGTCTCTCAGTGCCTATTTCTCCTCCTCTGTGTGGATGTCTGTCTCATTGTGTGTGTCTCTCTCTCTGTGTCTCTCTCAGTGAGTGTGTCTCCTTCTGTGTGAATGTTTCTGATATGTAGCGTGTGTGTGTCTCTCTCTCTGAATGTGTATGTGTCTCAGTGTCTGTGTGTCTCAGTGTGTGTCTCTCAGTGGCTGTGTTTCTGTGTGCCTCTCCATGTATGTGTGTCTCAGTCTGTGTTTTAGTCTCTCTTTGTGTGTATGCCTCTGTCTGTTTCTCTCTCTCTGTGTGGATGTCTCTCTCTCACTCCATGTGAGTGTGTATCTCACTCTGTATGTGTTTCTCTAAGTGTGGGTGTGCCTCTGTCCACGTAGGTGACACTCTCAATTTTTGTGTCTCCGTGTGTGTGTCTCAGAATGTGTGACTCTCCGAGTGTTTTTGTCTCAATTTCAGGTTGTGTGTCTCTCTCAGAGTGTGTGACGCGTTCAGTGTGAGGGTTTCTGGTTCTTAGCGTGTGTGTCTCTCAGTGTTTATGTTTCTCGGTGTGTGTGTCTCCCTGTGAATGTGCGTGTCTCTCTCTTGTGTATGACTCTCAGCGTGTTTGCATCTCTCTCTCAGTGTGTGTGACTCTCAGTGTGTGTGCCTTGCTCTTTGAGTGTGTGTGTCTCTGAGGGTGCCTGTGTGTGTCTCTCTCAGTGTGTGTTTCTGGTTCTTAGTGTGTGTGTTAACCTCTGTATGTGTATGTTTCTCAGTGTGTGTGTCTCTATGTGTCTCTGCATTGCCTCTACGTGTATGTATCTCTCAGTCAGTGTTTTGGTCTCTGTTTGTGTGTGTGACTCTTTCTGTGTTTCTCTCTCTCTCTGCGGATGGCTCTTTCTCTGTGTGTGTGTGTGTGTATCTGTGTGTGTGTGTCTCTGTCAACATGTATGTCACTTGCAATTTGTGTGTCTCCATGTGTGTGTTTCAGAATGTGTGACTCTCTGGCTGTTTGTGTCTCTCTCTCAGGTTGTGTGTCTCTCTCAGTGTGTGTGACTCCTTCAGTGTGAGTGTTTCTGTTGCTTACCCTGTTTGTGTGTGTCTCTGTGGGTGTGTATGTCTCTCAGTGTGTGTTTCTCACTGTGAATGTGTACGTCTCTCTGCTGTGTGTGTCTCTCAGGGCGTTTGTGTCTCCTTCTCAGTGTGTGTGACTCTCTCATTCTGTGTGTCTTGCTCTCTGAGTATGTGTGTCTCTGTGGGCCCCTGTGAGTGTGGCTCTCTCAGTGTGTGTCTGTTTCTCAGTGTGTATGTGTCTCTGTGTGTGCGTGTCTCTCTCTGTATCTGTATGTGTTTCAGTGTGAGTCTCTGAGTGTGCATGTCTCTCTTGTCTCTCTCTGTTTGGAGACTCTCTCTCACTGGTGAAATTTTTCTCTGTGAGTGTATTTCTCTGTCGCTGTGCTTGTCCCCCTATCTCTCAGTGTGTGCGTGTGTCTCTCTCTGTATGTTTATGTCCGTAAGTGTGTGTGTTCGTCTCAGTGTGTGTGTGTCTCACAATATCTGTGTCTCTCTCCCACTGTGTATGTCTCCCTCAGTGTGTGTGTCTCTCTGCATGTGTGTGTCTGTCTCTCTCTCTCAGTTTGTGTGGAGAACTCTCATTGTGTGTGTGTCTCTTTGGTGTGTGTTTCTGTGTATGTGTGGCTCTGTGTGACTCCCAGAGTGTCTCTGTGTGTGTTTCTCCCATGTGTCTCTCAATGTGTGTGTGTCTGTCTCACTGTGCGTCTGCCTCAGTGTTGCGTGTCTGTTTTTAGGGATTGTGTGAGTGTCTCAGTGTGTCTGTCTCTCAGGGTGTTTGTGTCTCTCAGGGTGTGTGAGTCTCTCTCTCAGTATGTCTATGTCTCTAAGCCTGTGTGTGGGTTTCACCGTGTGTGTCTCCCAATGTTTGTGCCTCTCACTCAGTGTGTATGTCTCTCCCAGTGTGTGTGTCTCTCAGTGCCTATTTCTCCTCCTCTGTGTGGATGTCTGTCTCATTGTGTGTGTCTCTCTCTGTGTGTCTCTCTCAGTGAGTGTGTCTCCTTCAGTGTGAATGTTTCTGATATGTAGCGTGTGTGTGTCTCTCTCTCTGGATGTGTATGTGTCTCAGTGTCTGTGTGTCTCAGTGTGTGTCTCTCAGTGGGTGTGTTTCTGTGTGCCTCTCCATGTATGTGTGTCTCAGTCTGTGTTTTAGTCTCTCTTTGTGTGTATGCCTCTGTCTGTTTCTCTCTCTCTGTGTGGATGTCTCTCTCTCACTCCATGTGAGTGTGTATCTCACTCTGCATGTGTTTCTCTAAGTGTGGGTGTGCCTCTGTCCACGTAGGTGACACTCTCAATTTTTGTGTCTCAGAATGTGTGACTCTCCGAGTGTTTTTGTCTCAATTTCAGGTTGTGTGTCTCTCTCAGTGTGTGTGACGCGTTCAGTGTGAGGGTTTCTGGTTCTTAGCGTGTGTGTCTCTCAGTGTGTATGTTTCTCAGTGTGTGTGTGTCTCCCTGTGAATGTGCGTGTCTCTCTCTTGTGTATGACTCTCAGCGTGTTTGCGTCTCTCTCTCAGTGTGTGTGACTCTCAGTGTGTGTGCCTTGCTCTTTGAGTGTGTGTGTCTCTGAGGGTGCCTGTGTGTGTCTCTCTCAGTGTGTGTTTCTGGTTCTTAGTGTGTGTGTTAACCTCTGTATGTGTATGTGTCTCAGTGTGTGTGTCTCTACGTCTCTGCATTGCCTCTATGTGTATGTATCTCTCAGTCAGTGTTTTAGTCTCTGTTTGTGTGTGTGACTCTTTCTGTGTTTCTCTCTCTCTCTGCCGATGGCTCTTTCTCTGTGTGTGTGTGTGTGTATCTGTGTGTGTGTGTCTCTGTCAACATGTATGTCACTTGCAATTTGTGTGTCTCCATGTGTGTGTTTCAGAATGTGTGACTCTCCGGCTGTTTGTGTCTCTCTCTCAGGTTGTGTGTCTCTCTCAGTGTGTGTGACTCCTTCAGTGTGAGTGTTTCTGTTTCTTACCCTGTTTGTGTGTGTCTCTGTGTGTGTGTATGTCTCTCAGTGTGTGTGTCTCACTGTGAATGTGTACGTCTCTCTGCTGTGTGTGACTCTCAGGGCGTCTGTGTCTCCTTCTCAGAGTGTGTGAGTCTCTCATTCTGTGTGTCTTGCTCTCTGAGTGTGTGTGTCTCTGTGGGCCCCTGTGAGTGTGGCTCTCTCAGTGTGTGTGTGTCTGTTTCTCAGTGTGTATGTGTCTCTGTGTGTGCGTGTCTCTCTCTGTATCTGTATGTGTTTCAGTGTGAGTCTCTGAGTGTGCATGTCTCTCTTGTCTCTCTCTGTTTGGAGACTCTCTCTCAGTGGTGAAGTCTTTCTCTGTGAGTGTTATTTCTCTCTCGCTGTGTTTGTCCCCCTATCTCTCAGCGTGTGCCTGTGTCTCTCTCTGTATGTTTATATCCCGAAGTGTGTGTGTGCGTCTCAGTGTGCGTGTGTCTCACAATATCTGTGTCTCTCTCCCACTGTGTATGTCTCCCTCAGTGTGTGTGTCTCTCAGCATGTGTGTGTCTGTCTCTCTCTCTCAGTTTGTGTGGAGAACTCTCATTGTGTGTGTGTCGTTATGGTGGGTGTTTCTGTGTGTGTGTGTCTCTGTGTGACTCCCAGAGTGTCTCTGGGTGTGTTTCTCCCATGTGTCTCTCAATGCATGTGTGTCTGTCTCACTGTGCGTCTGCCTCAGTGTTGCGTGTCTGTTTTTAGGGATTGTGTGAGTGTCTCAGTGTTTCTGTCTCTCAGGGTGTTTGTGTCTCTCAGGGTGTGAGTCTCTCTCTCAGTATGTCTATGTCTCTAAGCCTGTGTGTGGGTTTCACCGTGTGTGTCTCCCAATATTTGTGCCTCTCACTCAGTGTGTATGTCTCTCCCAGTGTGTGTGTCTCTCAGTGCCTATTTCTCGTCCTCTGTGTGCATGTCTGTCTCATTGTGTGTGTCTCTCTCTCTGTGTCTCTCTCAGTGAGTGTGTCCCCTTCAGTGTGAATGTTTCTGATATGTAGCGTGTGTGTGTCTCTCTCTCTGGATGTGTATGTGTCTCAGTGTCTGTGTGTCTCAGTGTGTGTCTCTCAGTGGGTGTGTTTCTGTGTGCCTCTCCATGTATGTGTGTCTCAGTCTGTGTTTTAGTCTCTCTTTGTGTGTATGCCTCTGTCTGTTTCTCTCTCTCTGTGTGGATGTCTCTCTCTCACTCCATGTGAGTGTGTATCTCACTCTGCATGTGTTTCTCTAAGTGTGGGTGTGCCTCTGTCCACGTAGGTGACACTCTCAATTTTTGTGTCTCCGTGTGTGTGTCTCAGAATGTGTGACTCTCCGAGTGTTTTTGTCTCAATTTCAGGTTGTGTGTCTCTCTCAGTGTGTGTGACGCGTTCAGTGTGAGGGTTTCTGGTTCTTAGCATGTGTGTCTCTCAGTGTGTATGTTTCTCAGTGTGTGTGTGTCTCCCTGTGAATGTGCGTGTCTCTCTCTTGTGTATGACTCTCAGGGTGTTTGCGTCTCTCTCTCAGTGTGTGTGACTCTCAGTGTGTGTGCCTTGCTCTTTGAGTGTGTGTGTCTCTGAGGGTGCCTGTGTGTGTCTCTCTCAGTGTGTGTTTCTGGTTCTTAGTGTGTGTGTTAACCTCTGTATGTGTATGTGTCTCAGTGTGTGTGTCTCTATGTCTCTGCATTGCCTCTACGTGTATGTATCTCTCAGTCAGTGTTTTAGTCTCTGTTTGTGTGTGTGACTCTTTCTGTGTTTCTCTCTCTCTCTGCCGATGGCTCTTTCTCTGTGTGTGTGTGTGTGTATCTGTGTGTGTGTGTCTCTGTCAACATGTATGTCACTTGCAATTTGTGTGTTTCAGAATGTGTCAGTGTGTGTGACTCCTTCAGTGTGAGTGTTTCTGTTTCTTACCCTGTTTGTGTGTGTCTCTGTGTGTGTGTATGTCTCCCAGTGTGTGTGTCTCACTGTGAATGTGTACGTCTCTCTGCTGTGTGTGACTCTCAGGGCGTCTGTGTCTCCTTCTCAGAGTGTGTGAGTCTCTCATTCTGTGTGTCTTGCTCTCTGTGTGTGTGTGAGTGTGTCTTGCTGTATGCCTCTGTCTGTTTCTCTCTCTCTGTGTGGATGTCTCTCTCTCACTCCATGTGAGTGTGTATCTCACTCTGCATGTGTTTCTCTAAGTGTGGGTGTGCCTCTGTCCACGTAGGTGACACTCTCAATTTTTGTGTCTCCGTGTGTGTGTCTCAGAATGTGTGACTCTCCGAGTGTTTTTGTCTCAATTTCAGGTTGTGTGTCTCTCTCAGTGTGTGTGACGCGTTCAGTGTGAGGGTTTCTGGTTCTTAGCGTGTGTGTCTCTCAGTGTGTATGTTTCTCAGTGTGTGTGTGTCTCCCTGTGAATGTGCGTGTCTCTCTCTTGTGTATGACTCTCAGGGTGTTTGCGTCTCTCTCTCAGTGTGTGTGACTCTCAGTGTGTGTGCCTTGCTCTTTGAGTGTGTGTGTCTCTGATGGTGCCTGTGTGTGTCTCTCTCAGTGTGTGTTTCTGGTTCTTAGTGTGTGTGTTAACCTCTGTATGTGTATGTGTCTCAGTGTGTGTGTCTCTATGTCTCTGCATTGCCTCTACGTGTATGTATCTCTCAGTCAGTGTTTTGGTCTCTGTTTGTGTGTGTGACTCTTTCTGTGTTTCTCTCTCTCTCTGCCGATGGCTCTTTCTCTGTGTGTGTGTGTGTGTATCTGTGTGTGTGTGTCTCTGTCAACATGTATGTCACTTGCAATTTGTGTGTTTCAGAATGTGTCAGTGTGTGTGACTCCTTCAGTGTGAGTGTTTCTGTTTCTTACCCTGTTTGTGTGTGTCTCTGTGTGTGTGTATGTCTCTCAGTGTGTGTGTCTCACTGTGAATGTGTACGTCTCTCTGCTGTGTGTGACTCTCAGGGCGTCTGTGTCTCCTTCTCAGAGTGTGTGAGTCTCTCATTCTGTGTGTCTTGCTCTCTGAGTGTGTGTGTCTCTGTGGGCCCCTGTGAGTGTGGCTCTCTCAGTGTGTGTGTGTCTGTTTCTCAGTGTGTATGTGTCTCTGTGTGTGCGTGTCTCTCTCTGTATCTGTATGTGTTTCAGTGTGAGTCTCTGAGTGTGCATGTCTCTCTTGTCTCTCTCTGTTTGGAGACTCTCTCTCAGTAGTGAAGTCTTTCTCTGTGAGTGTTATTTCTCTCTCGCTGTGTTTGTCCCCCTATCTCTCAGCGTGTGCCTGTGTCTCTCTCTGTATGTTTATATCCCGAAGTGTGTGTGTGCGTCTCAGTGTGCGTGTGTCTCACAATATCTGTGTCTCTCTCCCACTGTGTATGTCTCCCTCAGTGTGTGTGTCTCTCAGCATGTGTGTGTCTGTCTCTCTCTCTCAGTTTGTGTGGAGAACTCTCATTGTGTGTGTGTCGTTATGGTGGGTGTTTCTGTGTGTGTGTGTCTCTGTGTGACTCCCACAGTGTCTCTGGGTGTGTTTCTCCCATGTGTCTCTCAATGCATGTGTGTCTGTCTCACTGTGCGTCTGCCTCAGTGTTGCATGTCTGTTTTTAGGGATTGTGTGAGTGTCTCAGTGTGTCTGTCTCTCAGGGTGTTTGTGTCTCTCAGGGTGTGAGTCTCTCTCTCAGTATGTCTATGTCTCTAAGCCTGTGTGTGGGTTTCACCGTGTGTGTCTCCCAATATTTGTGCCTCTCACTCAGTGTGTATGTCTCTCCCAGTGTGTGTGTCTCTCAGTGCCTATTTCTCGTCCTCTGTGTGCATGTCTGTCTCATTGTGTGTGTCTTTCTCTCTGTGTCTCTCTCAGTGAGTGTGTCCCCTTCAGTGTGAATGTTTCTGATATGTAGCGTGTGTGTGTCTCTCTCTCTGGATGTGTATGTGTCTCAGTGTGTGTGTGTCTCAGTGTGTGTCTCTCAGTGGCTGTGTTTCTGTGTGCCTCTCCATGTATGTGTGTCTCAGTCTGTGTTTTAGTCTCTCTTTGTGTGTATGCCTCTGTCTGTTTCTCTCTCTCTGTGTGGATGTCTCTCTCTCACTCCATGTGAGTGTGTATCTCACTCTGCATGTGTTTCTCTAAGTGTGGGTGTGCCTCTGTCCACGTAGGTGACACTCTCAATTTTTGTGTCTCCGTGTGTGTGTCTCAGAATGTGTGACTCTCCGAGTGTTTTTGTCTCAATTTCAGGTTGTGTGTCTCTCTCAGTGTGTGTGACGCGTTCAGTGTGAGGGTTTCTGGTTCTTAGCGTGTGTGTCTCTCAGTGTGTATGTTTCTCAGTGTGTGTGTGTCTCCCTGTGAATGTGCGTGTCTCTCTCTTGTGTATGACTCTCAGCGTGTTTGCGTCTCTCTCTCAGTGTGTGTGACTCTCAGTGTGTGTGCCTTGCTCTTTGAGTGTGTGTGTCTCTGAGGGTGCCTGTGTGTGTCTCTCTCAGTGTGTGTTTCTGGTTCTTAGTGTGTGTGTTAACCTCTGTATGTGTATGTGTCTCAGTGTGTGTGTCTCTACGTCTCTGCATTGCCTCTACGTGTATGTATCTCTCAGTCAGTGTTTTAGTCTCTGTTTGTGTGTGTGACTCTTTCTGTGTTTCTCTCTCTCTCTGACGATGGCTCTTTCTCTGTGTGTGTGTGTGTATCTGTGTGTGTGTGTCTCTGTCAACATGTATGTCACTTGCAATTTGTGTGTCTCCATGTGTGTGTTTCAGAATGTGTGACTCTCCGGCTGTTTGTGTCTCTCTCTCAGGTTGTGTGTCTCTCTCAGTGTGTGTGACTCCTTCAGTGTGAGTGTTTCTGTTTCTTACCCTGTTTGTGTGTGTCTCTGTGTGTGTGTATGTCTCTCAGTGTGTGTGTCTCACTGTGAATGTGTATGTCTCTCTGCTGTGTGTGACTCTCAGGGCGTCTGTGTCTCCTTCTCAGAGTGTGTGAGTCTCTCATTCTGTGTGTCTTGCTCTCTGAGTGTGTGTGTCTCTGTGGGCCCCTGTGAGTGTGGCTCTCTCAGTGTGTGTGTGTCTGTTTCTCAGTGTGTATGTGTCTCTGTGTGTGCGTGTCTCTCTCTGTATCTGTATGTGTTTCAGTGTGAGTCTCTGAGTGTGCATGTCTCTCTTGTCTCTCTCTGTTTGGAGACTCTCTCTCAGTGGTGAAGTCTTTCTCTGTGAGTGTTATTTCTCTCTCGCTGTGTTTGTCCCCCTATCTCTCAGCGTGTGCCTGTGTCTCTCTCTGTATGTTTATATCCCGAAGTGTGTGTGTGCGTCTCAGTGTGCGTGTGTCTCACAATATCTGTGTCTCTCTCCCACTGTGTATGTCTCCCTCAGTGTGTGTGTCTCTCAGCATGTGTGTGTCTGTCTCTCTCTCTCAGTTTGTGTGGAGAACTCTCATTGTGTGTGTGTCGTTATGGTGGGTGTTTCTGTGTGTGTGTGTCTCTGTGTGACTCCCACAGTTTCTCTGTGTGTGTTTCTCCCATGTGTCTCTCAATGTGTGTGTGTCTGTCTCACTGTGCGTCTGCCTCAGTGTTGCGTGTCTGTTTTTAGGGATTGTGTGAGTGTCTCAGTGTGTCTGTCTCTCAGGGTGTTTGTGTCTCTCAGGGTGTGTGAGTCTCTCTCTCTGTATGTCTATGTCTCTAAGCCTGTGTTTGGGTTTCACCGTGTGTGTCTCCCAATGTTTGTGCCTCTCACTCAGTGTGTATGTCTCTCCCAGTGTGTGTGTCTCTCAGTGCCTATTTCTCCTCCTCTGTGTGGATGTCTGTCTCATTGTGTGTGTCTCTCTCTCTGTGTCTCTCTCAGTGAGTGTGTCTCCTTCAGTGTGAATGTTTCTGATATGTAGCGTGTGTGTGTCTCTCTCTCTGAATGTGTATGTGTCTCAGTGTCTGTGTGTCTCAGTGTGTGTCTCTCAGTGGCTGTGTTTCTGTGTGCCTCTCCATGTATGTGTGTCTCAGTCTGTGTTTTAGTCTCTCTTTGTGTGTATGCCTCTGTCTGTTTCTCTCTCTCTGTGTGGATGTCTCTCTCTCACTCCATGTGAGTGTGTATCTCACTCTGTATGTGTTTCTCTAAGTGTGGGTGTGCCTCTGTCCACGTAGGTGACACTCTCAATTTTTGTGTCTCCGTGTGTGTGTCTCAGAATATGTGACTCTCCGAGTGTTTTTGTCTCAATTTCAGGTTGTGTGTCTCTCTCAGTGTGTGTGACGCGTTCAGTGTGAGGGTTTCTGGTTCTTAGCGTGTGTGTCTCTCAGTGTTTATGTTTCTCAGTGTGTGTGTCTCCCTGTGAATGTGCGGGTCTCTCTCTTGTGTATGACTCTCAGCGTGTTTGCATACTCTCTCTCAGTGTGTGTGACTCTCAGTGTGTGTGCCTTGCTCTTTGAGTGTGTGTGTCTCTGAGGGTGCCTGTGTGTGTCTCTCTCAATGTGTGTTTCTGGTTCTTAGTGTGTGTGTTAACCTCTGTATGTGTATGTGTCTCAGTGTGTGTGTCTCTATGTGTCTCTGCATTGCCTCTACGTGTATGTATCTCTCAGTCAGTGTTTTGGTCTCTGTTTGTGTGTGTGACTCTTTCTGTGTTTCTCTCTCTCTCTGCGGATGGCTCGTTCTCTGTGTGTGTGTGTGTGTATCTGTGTGTGTGTCTCTGTCAACATGTATGTCACTTGCAATTTGTGTGTCTCCATGTGTGTGTTTCAGAATGTGTGACTCTCTGGCTGTTTGTGTCTCTCTCTCAGGTTGTGTGTCTCTCTCAGTGTGTGTGACTCCTTCAGTGTGAGTGTTTCTGTTTCTTACCCTGTTTGTGTGTGTCTCTGTGGGTGTGTATGTCTCTCAGTGTGTGTGTCTCACTGTGAATGTGTACGTCTCTCTGCTGTGTGTGTCTCTCAGGGCGTTTGTGTCTCCTTCTCAGTGTGTGTGACTCTCTCATTCTGTGTGTCTTGCTCTCTGAGTGTGTGTGTCTCTGTGGGCCCCTGTGAGTGTGGCTCTCTCAGTGTGTGTCTGTTTCTCAGTGTGTATGTGTCTCTGTGTGTGCGTGTCTCTCTCTGTATCTGTATGTGTTTCAGTGTGAGTCTCTGAGTGTGCATGTCTCTCTTGTCTCTCTCTGTTTGCAGACTCTCTCTCAGTGGTGAAATTTTTCTCTGTGAGTGTATTTCTCTGTCGCTGTGCTTGTCCCCTTATCTCTCAGTGTGTGCGTGTGTCTCTCTCTGTATGTTTATGTCCCTAAGTGTGTGTGTTCGTCTCAGTGTGTGTGTCTCTCAGCATGTGTGTGTCTGTCTCTCTCTCTCAGTTTGTGTGGAGAACTCTCATTGTGTGTGTGTCTTTATGGTGTGTGTTTCTGTGTATGTGTGGCTCTGTGTGACTCCCAGAGTGTCTCTGTGTGTGTTTCTCCCATGAGTCTCTCAATGTGTGTGTGTCTGTCTCACTGTGCGTCTGCCTCAGTGTTGCGTGTCTGTTTTTAGGGATTGTGTGAGTGTCTCAGTGTGTCTGTCTCTCAGGGTGTTTGTGTCTCTCAGGGTGTGTGAGTCTCTCTCTCAGTATGTCTATGTCTCTAAGCCTGTGTGTGGGTTTCACCGTGTGTGTCTCCCAATATTTGTGCCTCTCACTCAGTGTGTATGTCTCTCCCAGTGTGTGTGTCTCTCAGTGCCTATTTCTCCTCCTCTGTGTGGATGTCTGTCTCATTGTGTGTGTCTCTCTCTCTGTGTCTCTCTCAGTGAGTGTGTCCCCTTCAGTGTGAATGTTTCTGATATGTAGCGTGTGTGTGTCTCTCTCTCTGGATGTGTATGTGTCTCAGTGTCTGTGTGTCTCAGTGTGTGTCTCTCAGTGGGTGTGTTTCTGTGTGCCTCTCCATGTATGTGTGTCTCAGTCTGTGTTTTAGTCTCTCTTTGTGTGTATGCCTCTGTCTGTTTCTCTCTCTCTGTGTGGATGTCTCTCTCTCACTCCATGTGAGTGTGTATCTCACTCTGCATGTGTTTCTCTAAGTGTGGGTGTGCCTCTGTCCACGTAAGTGACACTCTCAATTTTTGTGTCTCCGTGTGTGTGTCTCAGAATGTGTGACTCTCCGAGTGTTTTTGTCTCAATTTCAGGTTGTGTGTCTCTCTCAGTGTGTGTGACACGTTCAGTGTGAGGGTTTCTGGTTCTTAGCATGTGTGTCTCTCAGTGTGTATGTTTCTCAGTGTGTGTGTGTCTCCCTGTGAATGTGCGTGTCTCTCTCTTGTGTATGACTCTCAGCGTGTTTGCGTCTCTCTCTCAGTGTGTGTGACTCTCAGTGTGTGTGCCTTGCTCTTTGAGTGTGTGTGTCTCTGAGGGTGCCTGTGTGTGTCTCTCTCAGTGTGTGTTTCTGGTTCTTAGTGTGTGTGTTAACCTCTGTATGTGTATGTGTCTCAGTGTGTGTGTCTCTACGTCTCTGCATTGCCTCTACGTGTATGTATCTCTCAGTCAGTGTTTTAGTCTCTGTTTGTGTGTGTGACTCTTTCTGTGTTTCTCTCTCTCTCTGCCGATGGCTCTTTCTCTGTGTGTGTGTGTGTATCTGTGTGTGTGTGTCTCTGTCAACATGTATGTCACTTGCAATTTGTGTGTCTCCATGTGTGTGTTTCAGAATGTGTGACTCTCCGGCTGTTTGTGTCTCTCTCTCAGGTTGTGTGTCTCTCTCAGTGTGTGTGACTCCTTCAGTGTGAGTGTTTCTGTTTCTTACCCTGTTTGTGTGTGTCTCTGTGTGTGTGTATGTCTCTCAGTGTGTGTGTCTCACTGTGAATGTGTACGTCTCTCTGCTGTGTGTGACTCTCAGGGCGTCTGTGTCTCCTTCTCAGAGTGTGTGAGTCTCTCATTCTGTGTGTCTTGCTCTCTGAGTGTGTGTGTCTCTGTGGGCCCCTGTGAGTGTGGCTCTCTCAGTGTGTGTGTGTCTGTTTCTCAGTGTGTATGTGTCTCTGTGTGTGCGTGTCTCTCTCTGTATCTGTATGTGTTTCAGTGTGAGTCTCTGAGTGTGCATGTCTCTCTTGTCTCTCTCTGTTTGGAGACTCTCTCTCAGTGGTGAAGTCTTTCTCTGTGAGTGTTATTTCTCTCTCGCTGTGTTTGTCCCCCTATCTCTCAGCGTGTGCCTGTGTCTCTCTCTGTATGTTTATATCCCGAAGTGTGTGTGTGCGTCTCAGTGTGCGTGTGTCTCACAATATCTGTGTCTCTCTCCCACTGTGTATGTCTCCCTCAGTGTGTGTGTCTCTCAGCATGTGTGTGTCTGACTCTCTCTCTCAGTTTGTGTGGAGAACTCTCATTGTGTGTGTGTCGTTATGGTGGGTGTTTCTGTGTGTGTGTGTCTCTGTGTGACTCCCACAGTGTCTCTGTGTGTGTTTCTCCCATGTGTCTCTCAATGTGTGTGTGTCTGTCTCACTGTGCGTCTGCCTCAGTGTTGCGTGTCTGTTTTTAGGGATTGTGTGAGTGTCTCAGTGTGTCTGTCTCTCAGGGTGTTTGTGTCTCTCAGGGTGTGTGAGTCTCTCTCTCTGTATGTCTATGTCTCTAAGCCTGTGTGTGGGTTTCACCGTGTGTGTCTCCCAATGTTTGTGCCTCTCACTCAGTGTGTATGTCTCTCCCAGTGTGTGTGTCTCTCAGTGCCTATTTCTCCTCCTCTGTGTGGATGTCTGTCTCATTGTGTGTGTCTCTCTCTCTGTGTCTCTCTCAGTGAGTGTATCTCCTTCAGTGTGAATGTTTCTGATATGTAGCGTGTGTGTGTCTCTCTCTCTGAATGTGTATGTGTCTCAGTGTCTGTGTGTCTCAATGTGTGTCTCTCAGTGGCTGTGTTTCTGTGTGCCTCTCCATGTATGTGTGTCTCAGTCTGTGTTTTAGTCTCTCTTTGTGTGTATGCCTCTGTCTGTTTCTCTCTCTCTGTGTGGATGTCTCTCTCTCACTCCATGTGAGTGTGTATCTCACTCTGTATGTGTTTCTCTAAGTGTGGGTGTGCCTCTGTCCACGTAGGTGACACTCTCAATTTTTGTGTCTCCGTGTGTGTGTCTCAGAATGTGTGACTCTCCGAGTGTTTTTGTCTCAATTTCAGGTTGTGTGTCTCTCTCAGTGTGTGTGACGCGTTCAGTGTGAGGGTTTCTGGTTCTTAGCGTGTGTGTCTCTCAGTGTTTATGTTTCTCGGTGTGTGTGTCTCCCTGTGAATGTGCGTGTCTCTCTCTTGTGTATGACTCTCAGCGTGTTTGCATCTCTCTCTCAGTGTGTGTGACTCTCAGTGTGTGTGCCTTGCTCTTTGAGTGTGTGTGTCTCTGAGGGTGCCTGTGTGTGTCTCTCTCAGTGTGTGTTTCTGGTTCTTAGTGTGTGTGTTAACCTCTGTATGTGTATGTGTCTCAGTGTGTGTGTCTCTATGTGTCTCTGCATTGCCTCTACGTGTATGTATCTCTCAGTCAGTGTTTTGGTCTCTGTTTGTGTGTGTGACTCTTTCTGTGTTTCTCTCTCTCTCTGCGGATGGCTCGTTCTCTGTGTGTGTGTGTGTGTATCTGTGTGTGTGTGTCTCTGTCAACATGTATGTCACTTGCAATTTGTGTGTCTCCATGTGTGTGTTTCAGAATGTGTGACTCTCTGGCTGTTTGTGTCTCTCTCTCAGGTTGTGTGTCTCTCTCAGTGTGTGTGACTCCTTCAGTGTGAGTGTTTCTGTTGCTTACCCTGTTTGTGTGTGTCTCTGTGGGTGTGTATGTCTCTCAGTGTGTGTTTCTCACTGTGAATGTGTACGTCTCTCTGCTGTGTGTGTCTCTCAGGGCGTTTGTGTCTCCTTCTCAGTGTGTGTGACTCTCTCATTCTGTGTGTCTTGCTCTCTGAGTGTGTGTGTCTCTGTGGGCCCCTGTGAGTGTGGCTCTCTCAGTGTGTGTCTGTTTCTCAGTGTGTATGTGTCTCTGTGTGTGCGTGTCTCTCTCTGTATCTGTATGTGTTTCAGTGTGAGTCTCTGAGTGTGCATGTCTCTCTTGTCTCTCTCTGTTTGGAGACTCTCTCTCACTGGTGAAATTTTTCTCTGTGAGTGTATTTCTCTGTCGCTGTGCTTGTCCCCCTATCTCTCAGGGTGTGCGTGTGTCTCTCTCTGTATGTTTATGTCCGTAAGTGTGTGTGTTCGTCTCAGTGTGTGTGTGTCTCACAATATCTGTGTCTCTCTCCCACTGTGTATGTCTCCCTCAGTGTGTGTGTCTCTCTGCATGTGTGTGTCTGTCTCTCTCTCTCAGTTTGTGTGGAGAACTCTCATTGTGTGTGTGTCTCTTTGGTGTGTGTTTCTGTGTATGTGTGGCTCTGTGTGACTCCCAGAGTGTCTCTGTGTGTGTTTCTCCCATGTGTCTCTCAATGTGTGTGTGTCTGTCTCACTGTGCGTCTGCCTCAGTGTTGCGTGTCTGTTTTTAGGGATTGTGTGAGTGTCTCAGTGTGTCTGTCTCTCAGGGTGTTTGTGTCTCTCAGGGTGTGTGAGTCTCTCTCTCAGTATGTCTATGTCTCTAAGCCTGTGTGTGGGTTTCACCGTGTGTGTCTCCCAATGTTTGTGCCTCTCACTCAGTGTGTATGTCTCTCCCAGTGTGTGTGTCTCTCAGTGCCTATTTCTCCTCCTCTGTGTGGATGTCTGTCTCATTGTGTGTGTCTCTCTCTCTGTGTCTCTCTCAGTGAGTGTGTCTCCTTCAGTGTGAATGTTTCTGATATGTAGCGTGTGTGTGTCTCTCTCTCTGGATGTGTATGTGTCTCAGTGTCTGTGTGTCTCAGTGTGTGTCTCTCAGTGGCTGTGTTTCTGTGTGCCTCTCCATGTATGTGTGTCTCAGTCTGTGTTTTAGTCTCTCTTTGTGTGTATGCCTCTGTCTGTTTCTCTCTCTCTGTGTGGATGTCTCTCTCTCACTCCATCTGAGTGTGTATCTCACTCTGCATGTGTTTCTCTAAGTGTGGGTGTGCCTCTGTCCACGTAGGTGACACTCTCAATTTTTGTGTCTCAGAATGTGTGACTCTCCGAGTGTTTTTGTCTCAATTTCAGGTTGTGTGTCTCTCTCAGTGTGTGTGACGCGTTCAGTGTGAGGGTTTCTGGTTCTTAGCATGTGTGTCTCTCAGTGTGTATGTTTCTCAGTGTGTGTGTGTCTCCCTGTGAATGTGCGTGTCTCTCTCTTGTGTATGACTCTCAGCGTGTTTGCGTCTCTCTCTCAGTGTGTGTGACTCTCAGTGTGTGTGCCTTGCTCTTTGAGTGTGTGTGTCTCTGAGGGTGCCTGTGTGTGTCTCTCTCAGTGTGTGTTTCTGGTTCTTAGTGTGTGTGTTAACCTCTGTATGTGTATGTGTCTCAGTGTGTGTGTCTCTACGTCTCTGCATTGCCTCTACGTGTATGTATCTCTCAGTCAGTGTTTTAGTCTCTGTTTGTGTGTGTGACTCTTTCTGTGTTTCTCTCTCTCTCTGCCGATGGCTCTTTCTCTGTGTGTGTGTGTGTATCTGTGTGTGTGTGTCTCTGTCAACATGTATGTCACTTGCAATTTGTGTGTCTCCATGTGTGTGTTTCAGAATGTGTGACTCTCCGGCTGTTTGTGTCTCTCTCTCAGGTTGTGTGTCTCTCTCAGTGTGTGTGACTCCTTCAGTGTGAGTGTTTCTGTTTCTTACCCTGTTTGTGTGTGTCTCTGTGTGTGTGTATGTCTCTCAGTGTGTGTGTCTCACTGTGAATGTGTACGTCTCTCTGCTGTGTGTGACTCTCAGGGCGTCTGTGTCTCCTTCTCAGAGTGTGTGAGTCTCTCATTCTGTGTGTCTTGCTCTCTGAGTGTGTGTGTCTCTGTGGGCCCCTGTGAGTGTGGCTCTCTCAGTGTGTGTGTGTCTGTTTCTCAGTGTGTATGTGTCTCTGTGTGTGCGTGTCTCTCTCTGTATCTGTATGTGTTTCAGTGTGAGTCTCTGAGTGTGCATGTCTCTCTTGTCTCTCTCTGTTTGGAGACTCTCTCTCAGTGGTGAAGTCTTTCTCTGTGAGTGTTATTTCTCTCTCGCTGTGTTTGTCCCCCTATCTCTCAGCGTGTGCCTGTGTCTCTCTCTGTATGTTTATATCCCGAAGTGTGTGTGTGCGTCTCAGTGTGCGTGTGTCTCACAATATCTGTGTCTCTCTCCCACTGTGTATGTCTCCCTCAGTGTGTGTGTCTCTCAGCATGTGTGTGTCTGTCTCTCTCTCTCAGTTTGTGTGGAGAACTCTCATTGTGTGTGTGTCGTTATGGTGGGTGTTTCTGTGTGTGTGTGTCTCTGTGTGACTCCCACAGTGTCTCTGTGTGTGTTTCTCCCATGTGTCTCTCAATGTGTGTGTGTCTGTCTCACTGTGCGTCTGCCTCAGTGTTGCGTGTCTGTTTTTAGGGATTGTGTGAGTGTCTCAGTGTGTCTGTCTCTCAGGGTGTTTGTGTCTCTCAGGGTGTGTGAGTCTCTCTCTCTGTATGTCTATGTCTCTAAGCCTGTGTGTGGGTTTCACCGTGTGTGTCTCCCAATGTTTGTGCCTCTCACTCAGTGTGTATGTCTCTCCCAGTGTGTGTGTCTCTCAGTGCCTATTTCTCCTCCTCTGTGTGGATGTCTGTCTCATTGTGTGTGTCTCTCTCTCTGTGTCTCTCTCAGTGAGTGTGTCTCCTTCAGTGTGAATGTTTCTGATATGTAGCGTGTGTGTGTCTCTCTCTCTGAATGTGTATGTGTCTCAGTGTCTGTGTGTCTCAGTGTGTGTCTCTCAGTGGCTGTGTTTCTGTGTGCCTCTCCATGTATGTGTGTCTCAGTCTGTGTTTTAGTCTCTCTTTGTGTGTATGCCTCTGTCTGTTTCTCTCTCTCTGTGTGGATGTCTCTCTCTCACTCCATGTGAGTGTGTATCTCACTCTGTATGTGTTTCTCTAAGTGTGGGTGTGCCTCTGTCCACGTAGGTGACACTCTCAATTTTTGTGTCTCCGTGTGTGTGTCTCAGAATGTGTGACTCTCCGAGTGTTTTTGTCTCAATTTCAGGTTGTGTGTCTCTCTCAGTGTGTGTGACGCGTTCAGTGTGAGGGTTTCTGGTTCTTAGCGTGTGTGTCTCTCAGTGTTTATGTTTCTCGGTGTGTGTGTCTCCCTGTGAATATGCGTGTCTCTCTCTTGTGTATGACTCTCAGCGTGTTTGCATCTCTCTCTCAGTGTGTGTGACTCTCAGTGTGTGTGCCTTGCTCTTTGAGTGTGTGTGTCTCTGAGGGTGCCTGTGTGTGTCTCTCTCAGTGTGTGTTTCTGGTTCTTAGTGTGTGTGTTAACCTCTGTATGTGTATGTGTCTCAGTGTGTGTGTCTCTATGTGTCTCTGCATTGCCTCTACGTGTATGTATCTCTCAGTCAGTGTTTTGGTCTCTGTTTGTGTGTGTGACTCTTTCTGTGTTTCTCTCTCTCTCTGCGGATGGCTCGTTCTCTGTGTGTGTGTGTGTGTATCTGTGTGTGTGTGTCTCTGTCAACATGTATGTCACTTGCAATTTGTGTGTCTCCATGTGTGTGTTTCAGAATGTGTGACTCTCTGGCTGTTTGTGTCTCTCTCTCAGGTTGTGTGTCTCTCTCAGTGTGTGTGACTCCTTCAGTGTGAGTGTTTCTGTTGCTTACCCTGTTTGTGTGTGTCTCTGTGGGTGTGTATGTCTCTCAGTGTGTGTTTCTCACTGTGAATGTGTACGTCTCTCTGCTGTGTGTGTCTCTCAGGGCGTTTGTGTCTCCTTCTCAGTGTGTGTGACTCTCTCATTCTGTGTGTCTTGCTCTCTGAGTGTGTGTGTCTCTGTGGGCCCCTGTGAGTGTGGCTCTCTCAGTGTGTGTCTGTTTCTCAGTGTGTATGTGTCTCTGTGTGTGCGTGTCTCTCTCTGTATCTGTATGTGTTTCAGTGTGAGTCTCTGAGTGTGCATGTCTCTCTTGTCTCTCTCTGTTTGGAGACTCTCTCTCGCTGGTGAAATTTTTCTCTGTGAGTGTATTTCTCTGTCGCTGTGCTTGTCCCCCTATCTCTCAGTGTGTGCGTGTGTCTCTCTCTGTATGTTTATGTCCGTAAGTGTGTGTGTTCGTCTCACTGTGTGTGTGTCTCACAATATCTGTGTCTCTCTCCCACTGTGTATGTCTCCCTCAGTGTGTGTGTCTCTCTGCATGTGTGTGTCTGTCTCTCTCTCTCAGTTTGTGTGGAGAACTCTCATTGTGTGTGTGTCTCTTTGGTGTGTGTTTCTGTGTATGTGTGGCTCTGTGTGACTCCCAGAGTGTCTCTGTGTGTGTTTCTCCCATGTGTCTCTCAATGTGTGTGTGTCTGTCTCACTGTGCGTCTGCCTCAGTGTTGCGTGTCTGTTTTTAGGGATTGTGTGAGTGTCTCAGTGTGTCTGTCTCTCAGGGTGTTTGTGTCTCTCAGGGTGTGTGAGTCTCTCTCTCAGTATGTCTATGTCTCTAAGCCTGTGTGTGGGTTTCACCGTGTGTGTCTCCCAATGTTTGTGCCTCTCACTCAGTGTGTATGTCTCTCCCAGTGTGTGTGTCTCTCAGTGCCTATTTCTCCTCCTCTGTGTGGATGTCTGTCTCATTGTGTGTGTCTCTCTCTGTGTGTCTCTCTCAGTGTGTGTGTCTCCTTCAGTGTGAATGTTTCTGATATGTAGCGTGTGTGTGTCTCTCTCTCTGGATGTGTATGTGTCTCAGTGTCTGTGTGTCTCAGTGTGTGTCTCTCAGTGGCTGTGTTTCTGTGTGCCTCTCCATGTATGTGTGTCTCAGTCTGTGTTTTAGTCTCTCTTTGTGTGTATGCCTCTGTCTGTTTCTCTCTCTCTGTGTGGATGTCTCTCTCTCACTCCATGTGAGTGTGTATCTCACTCTGCATGTGTTTCTCTAAGTGTGGGTGTGCCTCTGTCCACGTAGGTGACACTCTCAATTTTTGTGTCTCCGTGTGTGTGTCTCAGAATGTGTGACTCTCCGAGTGTTTTTGTCTCAATTTCAGGTTGTGTGTCTCTCTCAGTGTGTGTGACGCGTTCAGTGTGAGGGTTTCTGGTTCTTAGCGTGTGTGTCTCTCAGTGTTTATGTTTCTCGGTGTGTGTGTCTCCCTGTGAATGTGCGTGTCTCTCTCTTGTGTATGACTCTCAGCGTGTTTGCGTCTCTCTCTCAGTGTGTGTGACTCTCAGTGTGTGTGCCTTGCTCTTTGAGTGTGTGTGTCTCTGAGGGTGCCTGTGTGTGTCTCTCTCAGTGTGTGTTTCTGGTTCTTAGTGTGTGTGTTAACCTCTGTATGTGTATGTGTCTCAGTGTGTGTGTCTCTATGTGTCTCTGCATTGCCTCTACGTGTATGTATCTCTCAGTCAGTGTTTTGGTCTCTGTTTGTGTGTGTGACTCTTTCTGTGTTTCTCTCTCTCTCTGCGGATGGCTCGTTCTCTGTGTGTGTGTGTGTGTATCTGTGTGTGTGTGTCTCTGTCAACATGTATGTCACTTGCAATTTGTGTGTCTCCATGTGTGTGTTTCAGAATGTGTGACTCTCTGGCTGTTTGTGTCTCTCTCTCAGGTTGTGTGTCTCTCTCAGTGTGTGTGACTCCTTCAGTGTGAGTGTTTCTGTTTCTTACCCTGTTTGTGTGTGTCTCTGTGGGTGTCTATGTCTCTCAGTGTGTGTGTCTCACTGTGAATGTGTACGTCTCTCTGCTGTGTGTGTCTCTCAGGGCGTTTGTGTCTCCTTCTCAGTGTGTGTGACTCTCTCATTCTGTGTGTCTTGCTCTCTGAGTGTGTGTGTCTCTGTGGGCCCCTGTGAGTGTGGCTCTCTCAGTGTGTGTCTGTTTCTCAGAGTGTATGTGTCTCTGTGTGTGCGTGTCTCTCTCTGTATCTGTATGTGTTTCAGTGTGAGTCTCTGAGTGTGCATGTCTCTCTTGTCTCTCTCTGTTTGCAGACTCTCTCTCAGTGGTGAAATTTTTCTCTGTGAGTGTATTTCTCTGTCGCTGTGCTTGTCCCCCTATCTCTCAGTGTGTGCGTGTGTCTCTCTCTGTATGTTTATGTCCCTAAGTGTGTGTGTTCGTCTCAGTGTGTGTGTGTCTCACAATATCTGTGTCTCTCTCCCACTGTGTATGTCTCCCTCAGTGTGTGTGTCTCTCAGCATGTGTGTGTCTGTCTCTCTCTCTCAGTTTGTGTGGAGAACTCTCATTGTGTGTGTGTCTTTATGGTGTGTGTTTCTGTGTATGTGTGGCTCTGTGTGACTCCCAGAGTGTCTCTGTGTGTGTTTCTCCAATGAGTCTCTCAATGTGTGTGTGTCTGTCTCACTGTGCGTCTGCCTCAGTGTTGCGTGTCTGTTTTTAGGGATTGTGTGAGTGTCTCAGTGTGTCTGTCTCTCAGGGTGTTTGTGTCTCTCAGGGTGTGTGAGTCTCTCTCTCAGTATGTCTATGTCTCTAAGCCTGTGTGTGGGTTTCACCGTGTGTGTCTCCCAATATTTGTGCCTCTCACTCAGTGTGTATGTCTCTCCCAGTGTGTGTGTCTCTCAGTGCCTATTTCTCCTCCTCTGTGTGGATGTCTGTCTCATTGTGTGTGTCTCTCTCTCTGTGTCTCTCTCAGTGAGTGTGTCCCCTTCAGTGTGAATGTTTCTGATATGTAGCGTGTGTGTGTCTCTCTCTCTGGATGTGTATGTGTCTCAGTGTCTGTGTGTCTCAGTGTGTGTCTCTCAGTGGGTGTGTTTCTGTGTGCCTCTCCATGTATGTGTGTCTCAGTCTGTGTTTTAGTCTCTCTTTGTGTGTATGCCTCTGTCTGTTTCTCTCTCTCTGTGTGGATGTCTCTCTCTCACTCCATGTGAGTGTGTATCTCACTCTGCATGTGTTTCTCTAAGTGTGGGTGTGCCTCTGTCCACGTAGGTGACACTCTCAATTTTTGTGTCTCAGAATGTGTGACTCTCCGAGTGTTTTTGTCTCAATTTCAGGTTGTGTGTCTCTCTCAGTGTGTGTGACGCGTTCAGTGTGAGGGTTTCTGGTTCTTAGCATGTGTGTCTCTCAGTGTGTATGTTTCTCAGTGTGTGTGTGTCTCCCTGTGAATGTGCGTGTCTCTCTCTTGTGTATGACTCTCAGCGTGTTTGCGTCTCTCTCTCAGTGTGTGTGACTCTCAGTGTGTGTGCCTTGCTCTTTGAGTGTGTGTGTCTCTGAGGGTGCCTGTGTGTGTCTCTCTCAGTGTGTGTTTCTGGTTCTTAGTGTGTGTGTTAACCTCTGTATGTGTATGTGTCTCAGTGTGTGTGTCTCTATGTGTCTCTGCATTGCCTCTACGTGTATGTATCTCTCAGTCAGTGTTTTGGTCTCTGTTTGTGTGTGTGACTCTTTCTGTGTTTCTCTCTCTCTCTGCGGATGGCTCGTTCTCTGTGTGTGTGTGTGTGTATCTGTGTGTGTGTGTCTCTGTCAACATGTATGTCACTTGCAATTTGTGTGTCTCCATGTGTGTGTTTCAGAATGTGTGACTCTCTGGCTGTTTGTGTCTCTCTCTCAGGTTGTGTGTCTCTCTCAGTGTGTGTGACTCCTTCAGTGTGAGTGTTTCTGTTTCTTACCCTGTTTGTGTGTGTCTCTGTGGGTGTGTATGTCTCTCAGTGTGTGTGTCTCACTGTGAATGTGTACGTCTCTCTGCTGTGTGTGTCTCTCAGGGCGTTTGTGTCTCCTTCTCAGTGTGTGTGACTCTCTCATTCTGTGTGTCTTGCTCTCTGAGTGTGTGTGTCTCTGTGGGCCCCTGTGAGTGTGGCTCTCTCAGTGTGTGTCTGTTTCTCAGTGTGTATGTGTCTCTGTGTGTGCGTGTCTCTCTCTGTATCTGTATGTGTTTCAGTGTGAGTCTCTGAGTGTGCATGTCTCTCTTGTCTCTCTCTGTTTGCAGACTCTCTCTCAGTGGTGAAATTTTTCTCTGTGAGTGTATTTCTCTGTCGCTGTGCTCGTCCCCCTATCTCTCAGTGTGTGCGTGTGTCTCTCTCTGTATGTTTATGTACCTAAGTGTGTGTGTTCGTCTCAGTGTGTGTGTGTCTCACAATATCTGTGTCTCTCTCCCACTGTGTATGTCTCCCTCAGTGTGTGTGTCTCTCAGCATGTGTGTGTCTGTCTCTCTCTCTCAGTTTGTGTGGAGAACTCTCATTGTGTGTGTGTCTTTATGGTGTGTGTTTCTGTGTATGTGTGGCTCTGTGTGACTCCCAGAGTGTCTCTGTGTGTATTTCTCCCATGAGTCTCTCAATGTGTGTGTGTCTGTCTCACTGTGCGTCTGCCTCAGTGTTGCGTGTCTGTTTTTAGGGATTGTGTGAGTGTCTCAGTGTGTCTGTCTCTCAGGCTGTTTGTGTCTCTCAGGGTGTGAGTCTCTCTCTCAGTATGTCTATGTCTCTAAGCCTGTGTGTGGGTTTCACCGTGTGTGTCTCCCAATGTTTGTGCCTCTCACTCAGTGTGTATGTCTCTCCCAGTGTGTGTGTCTCTCAGTGCCTATTTCTCCTCCTCTGTGTGGATGTCTGTCTCATTGTGTGTGTCTCTCTCTCTGTGTCTCTCTCAGTGAGTGTGTCCCCTTCAGTGTGAATGTTTCTGATATGTAGCGTGTGTGTGTCTCTCTCTCTGGATGTGTATGTGTCTCAGTGTCTGTGTGTCTCAGTGTGTGTCTCTCAGTGGCTGTGTTTCTGTGTGCCTCTCCATGTATGTGTGTCTCAGTCTGTGTTTTAGTCTCTCTTTGTGTGTATGCCTCTGTCTGTTTCTCTCTCTCTGTGTGGATGTCTCTCTCTCACTCCATGTGAGTGTGTATCTCACTCTGCATGTGTTTCTCTAAGTGTGGGTGTGCCTCTGTCCACGTAGGTGACACTCTCAATTTTTGTGTCTCAGAATGTGTGACTCTCCGAGTGTTTTTGTCTCAATTTCAGGTTGTGTGTCTCTCTCAGTGTGTGTGACGCGTTCAGTGTGAGGGTTTCTGGTTCTTAGCATGTGTGTCTCTCAGTGTGTATGTTTCTCAGTGTGTGTGTGTCTCCCTGTGAATGTGCGTGTCTCTCTCTTGTGTATGACTCTCAGCGTGTTTGCGTCTCTCTCTCAGTGTGTGTGACTCTCAGTGTGTGTGCCTTGCTCTTTGAGTGTGTGTGTCTCTGCGGGTGCCTGTGTGTGTCTCTCTCAGTGTGTGTTTCTGGTTCTTAGTGTGTGTGTTAACCTCTGTATGTGTATGTGTCTCAGTGTGTGTGTCTCTATGTGTCTCTGCATTGCCTCTACGTGTATGTATCTCTCAGTCAGTGTTTTGGTCTCTGTTTGTGTGTGTGACTCTTTCTGTGTTTCTCTCTCTCTCTGCGGATGGCTCGTTCTCTGTGTGTGTGTGTGTATCTGTGTGTGTGTGTCTCTGTCAACATGTATGTCACTTGCAATTTGTGTGTCTCCATGTGTGTGTTTCAGAATGTGTGACTCTCTGGCTGTTTGTGTCTCTCTCTCAGGTTGTGTGTCTCTCTCAGTGTGTGTGACTCCTTCAGTGTGAGTGTTTCTGTTTCTTACCCTGTTTGTGTGTGTCTCTGTGGGTGTGTATGTCTCTCAGTGTGTGTGTCTCACTGTGAATGTGTACGTCTCTCTGCTGTGTGTGTCTCTCAGGGCGTTTGTGTCTCCTTCTCAGTGTGTGTGACTCTCTCATTCTGTGTGTCTTGCTCTCTGAGTGTGTGTGTCTCTGTGGGCCCCTGTGAGTGTGGCTCTCTCAGTGTGTGTCTGTTTCTCAGTGTGTATGTGTCTCTGTGTGTGCGTGTCTCTCTCTGTATCTGTATGTGTTTCAGTGTGAGTCTCTGAGTGTGCATGTCTCTCTTGTCTCTCTCTGTTTGCAGACTCTCTCTCAGTGGTGAAATTTTTCTCTGTGAGTGTATTTCTCTGTCGCTGTGCTTGTCCCCCTATCTCTCAGTGTGTGCGTGTGTCTCTCTCTGTATGTTTATGTCCCTAAGTGTGTGTGTTCATCTCAGTGTGTGTGTGTCTCACAATATCTGTGTCTCTCTCCCACTGTGTATGTCTCCCTCAGTGTGTGTGTCTCTCAGCATGTGTGTGTCTGTCTCTCTCTCTCAGTTTGTGTGGAGAACTCTCATTGTGTGTGTGTCTTTATGGTGTGTGTTTCTGTGTATGTGTGGCTCTGTGTGACTCCCAGAGTGTCTCTGTGTGTATTTCTCCCATGAGTCTCTCAATGTGTGTGTGTCTGTCTCACTGTGCGTCTGCCTCAGTGTTGCGTGTCTGTTTTTAGGGATTGTGTGAGTGTCTCAGTGTGTCTGTCTCTCAGGCTGTTTGTGTCTCTCAGGGTGTGAGTCTCTCTCTCAGTATGTCTATGTCTCTAAGCCTGTGTGTGGGTTTCACCGTGTGTGTCTCCCAATGTTTGTGCCTCTCACTCAGTGTGTATGTCTCTCCCAGTGTGTGTGTCTCTCAGTGCCTATTTCTCCTCCTCTGTGTGGATGTCTGTCTCATTGTGTGTGTCTCTCTCTCTGTGTCTCTCTCAGTGAGTGTGTCCCCTACAGTGTGAATGTTTCTGATATGTAGCGTGTGTGTGTCTCTCTCTCTGGATGTGTATGTGTCTCAGTGTCTGTGTGTCTCAGTGTGTGTCTCTCAGTGGCTGTGTTTCTGTGTGCCTCTCCATGTATGTGTGTCTCAGTCTGTGTTTTAGTCTCTCTTTGTGTGTATGCCTCTGTCTGTTTCTCTCTCTCTGTGTGGATGTCTCTCTCTCACTCCATCTGAGTGTGTATCTCACTCTGCATGTGTTTCTCTAAGTGTGGGTGTGCCTCTGTCCACGTAGGTGACACTCTCAATTTTTGTGTCTCAGAATGTGTGACTCTCCGAGTGTTTTTGTCTCAATTTCAGGTTGTGTGTCTCTCTCAGTGTGTGTGACGCGTTCAGTGTGAGGGTTTCTGGTTCTTAGCATGTGTGTCTCTCAGTGTGTATGTTTCTCAGTGTGTGTGTGTCTCCCTGTGAATGTGCGTGTCTCTCTCTTGTGTATGACTCTCAGCGTGTTTGCGTCTCTCTCTCAGTGTGTGTGACTCTCAGTGTGTGTGCCTTGCTCTTTGAGTGTGTGTGTCTCTGAGGGTGCCTGTGTGTGTCTCTCTCAGTGTGTGTTTCTGGTTCTTAGTGTGTGTGTTAACCTCTGTATGTGTATGTGTCTCAGTGTGTGTGTCTCTACGTCTCTGCATTGCCTCTACGTGTATGTATCTCTCAGTCAGTGTTTTAGTCTCTGTTTGTGTGTGTGACTCTTTCTGTGTTTCTCTCTCTCTCTGCCGATGGCTCTTTCTCTGTGTGTGTGTGTGTATCTGTGTGTGTGTGTCTCTGTCAACATGTATGTCACTTGCAATTTGTGTGTCTCCATGTGTGTGTTTCAGAATGTGTGACTCTCCGGCTGTTTGTGTCTCTCTCTCAGGTTGTGTGTCTCTCTCAGTGTGTGTGACTCCTTCAGTGTGAGTGTTTCTGTTTCTTACCCTGTTTGTGTGTGTCTCTGTGTGTGTGTATGTCTCTCAGTGTGTGTGTCTCACTGTGAATGTGTACGTCTCTCTGCTGTGTGTGACTCTCAGGGCGTCTGTGTCTCCTTCTCAGAGTGTGTGAGTCTCTCATTCTGTGTGTCTTGCTCTCTGAGTGTGTGTGTCTCTGTGGGCCCCTGTGAGTGTGGCTCTCTCAGTGTGTGTGTGTCTGTTTCTCAGTGTGTATGTGTCTCTGTGTGTGCGTGTCTCTCTCTGTATCTGTATGTGTTTCAGTGTGAGTCTCTGAGTGTGCATGTCTCTCTTGTCTCTCTCTGTTTGGAGACTCTCTCTCAGTGGTGAAGTCTTTCTCTGTGAGTGTTATTTCTCTCTCGCTGTGTTTGTCCCCCTATCTCTCAGCGTGTGCCTGTGTCTCTCTCTGTATGTTTATATCCCGAAGTGTGTGTGTGCGTCTCAGTGTGCGTGTGTCTCACAATATCTGTGTCTCTCTCCCACTGTGTATGTCTCCCTCAGTGTGTGTGTCTCTCAGCATGTGTGTGTCTGTCTCTCTCTCTCAGTTTGTGTGGAGAACTCTCATTGTGTGTGTGTCGTTATGGTGGGTGTTTCTGTGTGTGTGTGTCTCTGTGTGACTCCCACAGTGTCTCTGTGTGTGTTTCTCCCATGTGTCTCTCAATGTGTGTGTGTCTGTCTCACTGTGCGTCTGCCTCAGTGTTGCGTGTCTGTTTTTAGGGATTGTGTGAGTGTCTCAGTGTGTCTGTCTCTCAGGGTGTTTGTGTCTCTCAGGGTGTGTGAGTCTCTCTCTCTGTATGTCTATGTCTCTAAGCCTGTGTGTGGGTTTCACCGTGTGTGTCTCCCAATGTTTGTGCCTCTCACTCAGTGTGTATGTCTCTCCCAGTGTGTGTGTCTCTCAGTGCCTATTTCTCCTCCTGTGTGTGGATGTCTGTCTCATTGTGTGTGTCTCTCTCTCTGTGTCTCTCTCAGTGAGTGTGTCTCCTTCAGTGTGAATGTTTCTGATATGTAGCGTGTGTGTGTCTCTCTCTCTGAATGTGTATGTGTCTCAGTGTCTGTGTGTCTCAGTGTGTGTCTCTCAGTGGCTGTGTTTCTGTGTGCCTCTCCATGTATGTGTGTCTCAGTCTGTGTTTTAGTCTCTCTTTGTGTGTATGCCTCTGTCTGTTTCTCTCTCTCTGTGTGGATGTCTCTCTCTCACTCCATGTGAGTGTGTATCTCACTCTGTATGTGTTTCTCTAAGTGTGGGTGTGCCTCTGTCCACGTAGGTGACACTCTCAATTTTTGTGTCTCCGTGTGTGTGTCTCAGAATGTGTGACTCTCCGAGTGTTTTTGTCTCAATTTCAGGTTGTGTGTCTCTCTCAGTGTGTGTGACGCGTTCAGTGTGAGGGTTTCTGGTTCTTAGCGTGTGTGTCTCTCAGTGTTTATGTTTCTCGGTGTGTGTGTCTCCCTGTGAATGTGCGTGTCTCTCTCTTGTGTATGACTCTCAGCGTGTTTGCATCTCTCTCTCAGTGTGTGTGACTCTCAGTGTGTGTGCCTTGCTCTTTGAGTGTGTGTGTCTCTGAGGGTGCCTGTGTGTGTCTCTCTCAGTGTGTGTTTCTGGTTCTTAGTGTGTGTGTTAACCTCTGTATGTGTATGTGTCTCAGTGTGTGTGTCTCTATGTGTCTCTGCATTGCCTCTACGTGTATGTATCTCTCAGTCAGTGTTTTGGTCTCTGTTTGTGTGTGTGACTCTTTCTGTGTTTCTCTCTCTCTCTGCGGATGGCTCGTTCTCTGTGTGTGTGTGTGTGTATCTGTGTGTGTGTGTCTCTGTCAACATGTATGTCACTTGCAATTTGTGTGTCTCCATGTGTGTGTTTCAGAATGTGTGACTCTCTGGCTGTTTGTGTCTCTCTCTCAGGTTGTGTGTCTCTCTCAGTGTGTGTGACTCCTTCAGTGTGAGTGTTTCTGTTGCTTACCCTGTTTGTGTGTGTCTCTGTGGGTGTGTATGTCTCTCAGTGTGTGTTTCTCACTGTGAATGTGTACGTCTCTCTGCTGTGTGTGTCTCTCAGGGCGTTTGTGTCTCCTTCTCAGTGTGTGTGACTCTCTCATTCTGTGTGTCTTGCTCTCTGAGTGTGTGTGTCTCTGTGGGCCCCTGTGAGTGTGGCTCTCTCAGTGTGTGTCTGTTTCTCAGTGTGTATGTGTCTCTGTGTGTGCGTGTCTCTCTCCGTATCTGTATGTGTTTCAGTGTGAGTCTCTGAGTGTGCATGTCTCTCTTGTCTCTCTCTGTTTGGAGACTCTCTCTCGCTGGTGAAATTTTTCTCTGTGAGTGTATTTCTCTGTCGCTGTGCTTGTCCCCCTATCTCTCAGTGTGTGCGTGTGTCTCTCTCTGTATGTTTATGTCCGTAAGTGTGTGTGTTCGTCTCAGTGTGTGTGTGTCTCACAATATCTGTGTCTCTCTCCCACTGTGTATGTCTCCCTCAGTGTGTGTGTCTCTCTGCATGTGTGTGTCTGTCTCTCTCTCTCAGTTTGTGTGGAGAACTCTCATTGTGTGTGTGTCTCTTTGGTGTGTGTTTCTGTGTATGTGTGGCTCTGTGTGACTCCCAGAGTGTCTCTGTGTGTGTTTCTCCCATGTGTCTCTCAATGTGTGTGTGTCTGTCTCACTGTGCGTCTGCCTCAGTGTTGCGTGTCTGTTTTTAGGGATTGTGTGAGTGTCTCAGTGTGTCTGTCTCTCAGGGTGTTTGTGTCTCTCAGGGTGTGTGAGTCTCTCTCTCAGTATGTCTATGTCTCTAAGCCTGTGTGTGGGTTTCACCGTGTGTGTCTCCCAATGTTTGTGCCTCTCACTCAGTGTGTATGTCTCTCCCAGTGTGTGTGTCTCTCAGTGCCTATTTCTCCTCCTCTGTGTGGATGTCTGTCTCATTGTGTGTGTCTCTCTCTGTGTGTCTCTCTCAGTGAGTGTGTCTCCTTCAGTGTGAATGTTTCTGATATGTAGCGTGTGTGTGTCTCTCTCTCTGGATGTGTATGTGTCTCAGTGTCTGTGTGTCTCAGTGTGTGTCTCTCAGTGGCTGTGTTTCTGTGTGCCTCTCCATGTATGTGTGTCTCAGTCTGTGTTTTAGTCTCTCTTTGTGTGTATGCCTCTGTCTGTTTCTCTCTCTCTGTGTGGATGTCTCTCTCTCACTCCATGTGAGTGTGTATCTCACTCTGCATGTGTTTCTCTAAGTGTGGGTGTGCCTCTGTCCACGTAGGTGACACTCTCAATTTTTGTGTCTCCGTGTGTGTGTCTCAGAATGTGTGACTCTCCGAGTGTTTTTGTCTCAATTTCAGGTTGTGTGTCTCTCTCAGTGTGTGTGACGCGTTCAGTGTGAGGGTTTCTGGTTCTTAGCGTGTGTGTCTCTCAGTGTTTATGTTTCTCGGTGTGTGTGTCTCCCTGTGAATGTGCGTGTCTCTCTCTTGTGTATGACTCTCAGCGTGTTTGCGTCTCTCTCTCAGTGTGTGTGACTCTCAGTGTGTGTGCCTTGCTCTTTGAGTGTGTGTGTCTCTGAGGGTGCCTGTGTGTGTCTCTCTCAGTGTGTGTTTCTGGTTCTTAGTGTGTGTGTTAACCTCTGTATGTGTATGTGTCTCAGTGTGTGTGTCTCTATGTGTCTCTGCATTGCCTCTACGTGTATGTATCTCTCAGTCAGTGTTTTGGTCTCTGTTTGTGTGTGTGACTCTTTCTGTGTTTCTCTCTCTCTCTGCGGATGGCTCGTTCTCTGTGTGTGTGTGTGTGTATCTGTGTGTGTGTGTCTCTGTCAACATGTATGTCACTTGCAATTTGTGTGTCTCCATGTGTGTGTTTCAGAATGTGTGACTCTCTGGCTGTTTGTGTCTCTCTCTCAGGTTGTGTGTCTCTCTCAGTGTGTGTGACTCCTTCAGTGTGAGTGTTTCTGTTTCTTACCCTGTTTGTGTGTGTCTCTGTGGGTGTGTATGTCTCTCAGTGTGTGTGTCTCACTGTGAATGTGTACGTCTCTCTGCTGTGTGTGTCTCTCAGGGCGTTTGTGTCTCCTTCTCAGTGTGTGTGACTCTCTCATTCTGTGTGTCTTGCTCTCTGAGTGTGTGTGTCTCTGTGGGCCCCTGTGAGTGTGGCTCTCTCAGTGTGTGTCTGTTTCTCAGAGTGTATGTGTCTCTGTGTGTGCGTGTCTCTCTCTGTATCTGTATGTGTTTCAGTGTGAGTCTCTGAGTGTGCATGTCTCTCTTGTCTCTCTCTGTTTGCAGACTCTCTCTCAGTGGTGAAATTTTTCTCTGTGAGTGTATTTCTCTGTCGCTGTGCTTGTCCCCCTATCTCTCAGTGTGTGCGTGTGTCTCTCTCTGTATGTTTATGTCCCTAAGTGTGTGTGTTCGTCTCAGTGTGTGTGTGTCTCACAATATCTGTGTCTCTCTCCCACTGTGTATGTCTCCCTCAGTGTGTGTGTCTCTCAGCATGTGTGTGTCTGTCTCTCTCTCTCAGTTTGTGTGGAGAACTCTCATTGTGTGTGTGTCTTTATGGTGTGTGTTTCTGTGTATGTGTGGCTCTGTGTGACTCCCAGAGTGTCTCTGTGTGTGTTTCTCCAATGAGTCTCTCAATGTGTGTGTGTCTGTCTCACTGTGCGTCTGCCTCAGTGTTGCGTGTCTGTTTTTAGGGATTGTGTGAGTGTCTCAGTGTGTCTGTCTCTCAGGGTGTTTGTGTCTCTCAGGGTGTGTGAGTCTCTCTCTCAGTATGTCTATGTCTCTAAGCCTGTGTGTGGGTTTCACCGTGTGTGTCTCCCAATATTTGTGCCTCTCACTCAGTGTGTATGTCTCTCCCAGTGTGTGTGTCTCTCAGTGCCTATTTCTCCTCCTCTGTGTGGATGTCTGTCTCATTGTGTGTGTCTCTCTCTCTGTGTCTCTCTCAGTGAGTGTGTCCCCTTCAGTGTGAATGTTTCTGATATGTAGCGTGTGTGTGTCTCTCTCTCTGGATGTGTATGTGTCTCAGTGTCTGTGTGTCTCAGTGTGTGTCTCTCAGTGGGTGTGTTTCTGTGTGCCTCTCCATGTATGTGTGTCTCAGTCTGTGTTTTAGTCTCTCTTTGTGTGTATGCCTCTGTCTGTTTCTCTCTCTCTGTGTGGATGTCTCTCTCTCACTCCATGTGAGTGTGTATCTCACTCTGCATGTGTTTCTCTAAGTGTGGGTGTGCCTCTGTCCACGTAGGTGACACTCTCAATTTTTGTGTCTCAGAATGTGTGACTCTCCGAGTGTTTTTGTCTCAATTTCAGGTTGTGTGTCTCTCTCAGTGTGTGTGACGCGTTCAGTGTGAGGGTTTCTGGTTCTTAGCATGTGTGTCTCTCAGTGTGTATGTTTCTCAGTGTGTGTGTGTCTCCCTGTGAATGTGCGTGTCTCTCTCTTGTGTATGACTCTCAGCGTGTTTGCGTCTCTCTCTCAGTGTGTGTGACTCTCAGTGTGTGTGCCTTGCTCTTTGAGTGTGTGTGTCTCTGAGGGTGCCTGTGTGTGTCTCTCTCAGTGTGTGTTTCTGGTTCTTAGTGTGTGTGTTAACCTCTGTATGTGTATGTGTCTCAGTGTGTGTGTCTCTATGTGTCTCTGCATTGCCTCTACGTGTATGTATCTCTCAGTCAGTGTTTTGGTCTCTGTTTGTGTGTGTGACTCTTTCTGTGTTTCTCTCTCTCTCTGCGGATGGCTCGTTCTCTGTGTGTGTGTGTGTGTATCTGTGTGTGTGTGTCTCTGTCAACATGTATGTCACTTGCAATTTGTGTGTCTCCATGTGTGTGTTTCAGAATGTGTGACTCTCTGGCTGTTTGTGTCTCTCTCTCAGGTTGTGTGTCTCTCTCAGTGTGTGTGACTCCTTCAGTGTGAGTGTTTCTGTTTCTTACCCTGTTTGTGTGTGTCTCTGTGGGTGTGTATGTCTCTCAGTGTGTGTGTCTCACTGTGAATGTGTACGTCTCTCTGCTGTGTGTGTCTCTCAGGGCGTTTGTGTCTCCTTCTCAGTGTGTGTGACTCTCTCATTCTGTGTGTCTTGCTCTCTGAGTGTGTGTGTCTCTGTGGGCCCCTGTGAGTGTGGCTCTCTCAGTGTGTGTCTGTTTCTCAGTGTGTATGTGTCTCTGTGTGTGCGTGTCTCTCTCTGTATCTGTATGTGTTTCAGTGTGAGTCTCTGAGTGTGCATGTCTCTCTTGTCTCTCTCTGTTTGCAGACTCTCTCTCAGTGGTGAAATTTTTCTCTGTGAGTGTATTTCTCTGTCGCTGTGCTTGTCCCCCTATCTCTCAGTGTGTGCGTGTGTCTCTCTCTGTATGTTTATGTCCCTAAGTGTGTGTGTTCGTCTCAGTGTGTGTGTGTCTCACAATATCTGTGTCTCTCTCCCACTGTGTATGTCTCCCTCAGTGTGTGTGTCTCTCAGCATGTGTGTGTCTGTCTCTCTCTCTCAGTTTGTGTGGAGAACTCTCATTGTGTGTGTGTCTTTATGGTGTGTGTTTCTGTGTATGTGTGGCTCTGTGTGACTCCCAGAGTGTCTCTGTGTGTATTTCTCCCATGAGTCTCTCATTGTGTGTGTGTCTGTCTCACTGTGCGTCTGCCTCAGTGTTGCGTGTCTGTTTTTAGGGATTGTGTGAGTGTCTCAGTGTGTCTGTCTCTCAGGCTGTTTGTGTCTCTCAGGGTGTGAGTCTCTCTCTCAGTATGTCTATGTCTCTAAGCCTGTGTGTGGGTTTCACCGTGTGTGTCTCCCAATGTTTGTGCCTCTCACTCAGTGTGTATGTCTCTCCCAGTGTGTGTGTCTCTCAGTGCCTATTTCTCCTCCTCTGTGTGGATGTCTGTCTCATTGTGTGTGTCTCTCTCTCTGTGTCTCTCTCAGTGAGTGTGTCCCCTTCAGTGTGAATGTTTCTGATATGTAGCGTGTGTGTGTCTCTCTCTCTGGATGTGTATGTGTCTCAGTGTCTGTGTGTCTCAGTGTGTGTCTCTCAGTGGCTGTGTTTCTGTGTGCCTCTCCATGTATGTGTGTCTCAGTCTGTGTTTTAGTCTCTCTTTGTGTGTATGCCTCTGTCTGTTTCTCTCTCTCTGTGTGGATGTCTCTCTCTCACTCCATGTGAGTGTGTATCTCACTCTGCATGTGTTTCTCTAAGTGTGGGTGTGCCTCTGTCCACGTAGGTGACACTCTCAATTTTTGTGTCTCAGAATGTGTGACTCTCCGAGTGTTTTTGTCTCAATTTCAGGTTGTGTGTCTCTCTCAGTGTGTGTGACGCGTTCAGTGTGAGGGTTTCTGGTTCTTAGCATGTGTGTCTCTCAGTGTGTATGTTTCTCAGTGTGTGTGTGTCTCCCTGTGAATGTGCGTGTCTCTCTCTTGTGTATGACTCTCAGCGTGTTTGCGTCTCTCTCTCAGTGTGTGTGACTCTCAGTGTGTGTGCCTTGCTCTTTGAGTGTGTGTGTCTCTGCGGGTGCCTGTGTGTGTCTCTCTCAGTGTGTGTTTCTGGTTCTTAGTGTGTGTGTTAACCTCTGTATGTGTATGTGTCTCAGTGTGTGTGTCTCTATGTGTCTCTGCATTGCCTCTACGTGTATGTATCTCTCAGTCAGTGTTTTGGTCTCTGTTTGTGTGGTGTGACTCTTTCTGTGTTTCTCTCTCTCTCTGCGGATGGCTCGTTCTCTGTGTGTGTGTGTGTATCTGTGTGTGTGTGTCTCTGTCAACATGTATGTCACTTGCAATTTGTGTGTCTCCATGTGTGTGTTTCAGAATGTGTGACTCTCTGGCTGTTTGTGTCTCTCTCTCAGGTTGTGTGTCTCTCTCAGTGTGTGTGACTCCTTCAGTGTGAGTGTTTCTGTTTCTTACCCTGTTTGTGTGTGTCTCTGTGGGTGTGTATGTCTCTCAGTGTGTGTGTCTCACTGTGAATGTGTACGTCTCTCTGCTGTGTGTGTCTCTCAGGGCGTTTGTGTCTCCTTCTCAGTGTGTGTGGCTCTCTCATTCTGTGTGTCTTGCTCTCTGAGTGTGTGTGTCTCTGTGGGCCCCTGTGAGTGTGGCTCTCTCAGTGTGTGTCTGTTTCTCAGTGTGTATGTGTCTCTGTGTGTGCGTGTCTCTCTCTGTATCTGTATGTGTTTCAGTGTGAGTCTCTGAGTGTGCATGTCTCTCTTGTCTCTCTCTGTTTGCAGACTCTCTCACAGTGGTGAAATTTTTCTCTGTGAGTGTATTTCTCTGTCGCTGTGCTTGTCCCCCTATCTCTCAGTGTGTGCGTGTGTCTCTCTCTGTATGTTTATGTCCCTAAGTGTGTGTGTTCGTCTCAGTGTGTGTGTGTCTCACAATATCTGTGTCTCTCTCCCACTGTGTATGTCTCCCTCAGTGTGTGTGTCTCTCAGCATGTGTGTGTCTGTCTCTCTCTCTCAGTTTGTGTGGAGAACTCTCATTGTGTGTGTGTCTTTATGGTGTGTGTTTCTGTGTATGTGTGGCTCTGTGTGACTCCCAGAGTGTCTCTGTGTGTATTTCTCCCATGAGTCTCTCAATGTGTGTGTGTCTGTCTCACTGTGCGTCTGCCTCAGTGTTGCGTGTCTGTTTTTAGGGATTGTGTGAGTGTCTCAGTGTGTCTGTCTCTCAGGCTGTTTGTGTCTCTCAGGGTGTGAGTCTCTCTCTCAGTATGTCTATGTCTCTAAGCCTGTGTGTGGGTTTCACCGTGTGTGTCTCCCAATGTTTGTGCCTCTCACTCAGTGTGTATGTCTCTCCCAGTGTGTGTGTCTCTCAGTGCCTATTTCTCCTCCTCTGTGTGGATGTCTGTCTCATTGTGTGTGTCTCTCTCTCTGTGTCTCTCTCAGTGAGTGTGTCCCCTTCAGTGTGAATGTTTCTGATATGTAGCGTGTGTGTGTCTCTCTCTCTGGATGTGTATGTGTCTCAGTGTCTGTGTGTCTCAGTGTGTGTCTCTCAGTGGGTGTGTTTCTGTGTGCCTCTCCATGTATGTGTGTCTCAGTCTGTGTTTTAGTCTCTCTTTGTGTGTATGCCTCTGTCTGTTTCTCTCTCTCTGTGTGGATGTCTCTCTCTCACTCCATGTGAGTGTGTATCTCACTCTGCATGTGTTTCTCTAAGTGTGGGTGTGCCTCTGTCCACGTAGGTGACACTCTCAATTTTTGTGTCTCAGAATGTGTGACTCTCCGAGTGTTTTTGTCTCAATTTCAGGTTGTGTGTCTCTCTCAGTGTGTGTGACGCGTTCAGTGTGAGGGTTTCTGGTTCTTAGCATGTGTGTCTCTCAGTGTGTATGTTTCTCAGTGTGTGTGTGTCTCCCTGTGAATGTGCGTGTCTCTCTCTTGTGTATGACTCTCAGCGTGTTTGCGTCTCTCTCTCAGTGTGTGTGACTCTCAGTGTGTGTGCCTTGCTCTTTGAGTGTGTGTGTCTCTGAGGGTGCCTGTGTGTGTCTCTCTCAGTGTGTGTTTCTGGTTCTTAGTGTGTGTGTTAACCTCTGTATGTGTATGTGTCTCAGTGTGTGTGTCTCTACGTCTCTGCATTGCCTCTACGTGTATGTATCTCTCAGTCAGTGTTTTAGTCTCTGTTTGTGTGTGTGACTCTTTCTGTGTTTCTCTCTCTCTCTGCCGATGGCTCTTTCTCTGTGTGTGTGTGTGTGTGTATCTGTGTGTGTGTGTCTCTGTCAACATGTATGTCTCTTGCAATTTGTGTGTCTCCATGTGTGTGTTTCAGAATGTGTGACTCTCCGGCTGTTTGTGTCTCTCTCTCAGGTTGTGTGTCTCTCTCAGTGTGTGTCTCCTTCAGTGTGAGTGTTTCTGTTTCTTACCCTGTTTGTGTGTGTCTCTGTGTGTGTGTATGTCTCTCAGTGTGTGTGTCTCACTGTGAATGTGTACGTCTCTCTGCTGTGTGTGACTCTCAGGGCGTCTGTGTCTCCTTCTCAGTGTGTGTGACTCTCTCATTCTGTGTGTCTTGCTCTCTGAGTGTGTGTGTCTCTGTGGGCCCCTGTGAGTGTGGCTCTCTCAGTGTGTGTGTGTCTGTTTCTCAGTGTGTATGTGTCTCTGTGTGTGCGTGTCTCTCTCTGTATCTGTATGTGTTTCAGTGTGAGTCTCTGAGTGTGCATGTCTCTCTTGTCTCTCTCTGTTTGGAGACTCTCTCTCAGTAGTGAAGTCTTTCTCTGTGAGTGTTATTTCTCTCTCGCTGTGTTTGTCCCCCTATCTCTCAGCGTGTGCCTGTGTCTCTCTCGGTATGTTTATATCCCGAAGTGTGTGTGTGCGTCTCAGTGTGCGTGTGTCTCACAATATCTGTGTCTCTCTCCCACTGTGTATGTCTCCCTCAGTGTGTGTGTCTCTCAGCATGTGTGTGTCTGTCTCTCTCTCTCAGTTTGTGTGGAGAACTCTCATTGTGTGTGTGTCGTTATGGTGGGTGTTTCTGTGTGTGTGTGTCTCTGTGTGACTCCCAGAGTGTCTCTGTGTGTGTTTCTCCCATGTGTCTCTCAATGTGTGTGTGTCTGTCTCACTGTGCGTCTGCCTCAGTGTTGCGTGTCTGTTTTTAGGGATTGTGTGTGTGTCTCAATGTGTCTGTCTCTCAGGGTGTTTGTGTCTCTCAGGGTGTGTGAGTCTCTCTCTCAGTATGTCTATGTCTCTAAGCCTGTGTGTGGGTTTCACCGTGTGTGTCTCCCAATATTTGTGCCTCTCACTCAGTGTGTATGTCTCTCCCAGTGTGTGTGTCTCTCAGTGCCTATTTCTCCTCCTCTGTGTGGATGTCTGTCTCATTGTGTGTGTCTCTCTCTCTGTGTCTCTCTCAGTGAGTGTGTCCCCTTCAGTGTGAATGTTTCTGATATGTAGCGTGTGTGTGTCTCTCTCTCTGGATGTGTATGTGTCTCAGTGTCTGTGTGTCTCAGTGTGTGTCTCTCAGTGGGTGTGTTTCTGTGTGCCTCTCCATGTATGTGTGTCTCAGTCTGTGTTTTAGTCTCTCTTTGTGTGTATGCCTCTGTCTGTTTCTCTCTCTCTGTGTGGATGTCTCTCTCTCACTCCATGTGAGTGTGTATCTCACTCTGCATGTGTTTCTCTAAGTGTGGGTGTGCCTCTGTCCACGTAGGTGACACTCTCAATTTTTGTGTCTCAGAATGTGTGACTCTCCGAGTGTTTTTGTCTCAATTTCAGGTTGTGTGTCTCTCTCAGTGTGTGTGACGCGTTCAGTGTGAGGGTTTCTGGTTCTTAGCATGTGTGTCTCTCAGTGTGTATGTTTCTCAGTGTGTGTGTGTCTCCCTGTGAATGTGCGTGTCTCTCTCTTGTGTATGACTCTCAGCGTGTTTGCGTCTCTCTCTCAGTGTGTGTGACTCTCAGTGTGTGTGCCTTGCTCTTTGAGTGTGTGTGTCTCTGAGGGTGCCTGTGTGTGTCTCTCTCAGTGTGTGTTTCTGGTTCTTAGTGTGTGTGTTAACCTCTGTATGTGTATGTGTCTCAGTGTGTGTGTCTCTATGTGTCTCTGCATTGCCTCTACGTGTATGTATCTCTCAGTCAGTGTTTTGGTCTCTGTTTGTGTGTGTGACTCTTTCTGTGTTTCTCTCTCTCTCTGCGGATGGCTCGTTCTCTGTGTGTGTGTGTGTGTATCTGTGTGTGTGTGTCTCTGTCAACATGTATGTCACTTGCAATTTGTGTGTCTCCATGTGTGTGTTTCAGAATGTGTGACTCTCTGGCTGTTTGTGTCTCTCTCTCAGGTTGTGTGTCTCTCTCAGTGTGTGTGACTCCTTCAGTGTGAGTGTTTCTGTTTCTTACCCTGTTTGTGTGTGTCTCTGTGGGTGTGTATGTCTCTCAGTGTGTGTGTCTCACTGTGAATGTGTACGTCTCTCTGCTGTGTGTGTCTCTCAGGGCGTTTGTGTCTCCTTCTCAGTGTGTGTGACTCTCTCATTCTGTGTGTCTTGCTCTCTGAGTGTGTGTGTCTCTGTGGGCCCCTGTGAGTGTGGCTCTCTCAGTGTGTGTCTGTTTCTCAGTGTGTATGTGTCTCTGTGTGTGCGTGTCTCTCTCTGTATCTGTATGTGTTTCAGTGTGAGTCTCTGAGTGTGCATGTCTCTCTTGTCTCTCTCTGTTTGCAGACTCTCTCTCAGTGGTGAAATTTTTCTCTGTGAGTGTATTTCTCTGTCGCTGTGCTTGTCCCCCTATCTCTCAGTGTGTGCGTGTGTCTCTCTCTGTATGTTTATGTCCCTAAGTGTGTGTGTTCGTCTCAGTGTGTGTGTGTCTCACAATATCTGTGTCTCTCTCCCACTGTGTATGTCTCCCTCAGTGTGTGTGTCTCTCAGCATGTGTGTGTCTGTCTCTCTCTCTCAGTTTGTGTGGAGAACTCTCATTGTGTGTGTGTCTTTATGGTGTGTGTTTCTGTGTATGTGTGGCTCTGTGTGACTCCCAGAGTGTCTCTGTGTGTATTTCTCCCATGAGTCTCTCAATGTGTGTGTGTCTGTCTCACTGTGCGTCTGCCTCAGTGTTGCGTGTCTGTTTTTAGGGATTGTGTGAGTGTCTCAGTGTGTCTGTCTCTCAGGCTGTTTGTGTCTCTCAGGGTGTGAGTCTCTCTCTCAGTATGTCTATGTCTCTAAGCCTGTGTGTGGGTTTCACCGTGTGTGTCTCCCAATGTTTGTGCCTCTCACTCAGTGTGTATGTCTCTCCCAGTGTGTGTGTCTCTCAGTGCCTATTTCTCCTCCTCTGTGTGGATGTCTGTCTCATTGTGTGTGTCTCTCTCTCTGGGTCTCTCTCAGTGAGTGTGTCCCCTTCAGTGTGAATGTTTCTGATATGTAGCGTGTGTGTGTCTCTCTCTCTGGATGTGTATGTGTCTCAGTGTCTGTGTGTCTCAGTGTGTGTCTCTCAGTGGCTGTGTTTCTGTGTGCCTCTCCATGTATGTGTGTCTCAGTCTGTGTTTTAGTCTCTCTTTGTGTGTATGCCTCTGTCTGTTTCTCTCTCTCTGTGTGGATGTCTCTCTCTCACTCCATGTGAGTGTGTATCTCACTCTGCATGTGTTTCTCTAAGTGTGGGTGTGCCTCTGTCCACGTAGGTGACACTCTCAATTTTTGTGTCTCAGAATGTGTGACTCTCCGAGTGTTTTTGTCTCAATTTCAGGTTGTGTGTCTCTCTCAGTGTGTGTGACGCGTTCAGTGTGAGGGTTTCTGGTTCTTAGCATGTGTGTCTCTCAGTGTGTATGTTTCTCAGTGTGTGTGTGTCTCCCTGTGAATGTGCGTGTCTCTCTCTTGTGTATGACTCTCAGCGTGTTTGCGTCTCTCTCTCAGTGTGTGTGACTCTCAGTGTGTGTGCCTTGCTCTTTGAGTGTGTGTGTCTCTGAGGGTGCCTGTGTGTGTCTCTCTCAGTGTGTGTTTCTGGTTCTTAGTGTGTGTGTTAACCTCTGTATGTGTATGTGTCTCAGTGTGTGTGTCTCTACGTCTCTGCATTGCCTCTACGTGTATGTATCTCTCAGTCAGTGTTTTAGTCTCTGTTTGTGTGTGTGACTCTTTCTGTGTTTCTCTCTCTCTCTGCCGATGGCTCTTTCTCTGTGTGTGTGTGTGTGTGTATCTGTGTGTGTGTGTCTCTGTCAACATGTATGTCTCTTGCAATTTGTGTGTCTCCATGTGTGTGTTTCAGAATGTGTGACTCTCCGGCTGTTTGTGTCTCTCTCTCAGGTTGTGTGTCTCTCTCAGTGTGTGTCTCCTTCAGTGTGAGTGTTTCTGTTTCTTACCCTGTTTGTGTGTGTCTCTGTGTGTGTGTATGTCTCTCAGTGTGTGTGTCTCACTGTGAATGTGTACGTCTCTCTGCTGTGTGTGACTCTCAGGGCGTCTGTGTCTCCTTCTCAGTGTGTGTGACTCTCTCATTCTGTGTGTCTTGCTCTCTGAGTGTGTGTGTCTCTGTGGGCCCCTGTGAGTGTGGCTCTCTCAGTGTGTGTGTGTCTGTTTCTCAGTGTGTATGTGTCTCTGTGTGTGCGTGTCTCTCTCTGTATCTGTATGTGTTTCAGTGTGAGTCTCTGAGTGTGCATGTCTCTCTTGTCTCTCTCTGTTTGGAGACTCTCTCTCAGTAGTGAAGTCTTTCTCTGTGAGTGTTATTTCTCTCTCGCTGTGTTTGTCCCCCTATCTCTCAGCGTGTGCCTGTGTCTCTCTCGGTATGTTTATATCCCGAAGTGTGTGTGTGCGTCTCAGTGTGCGTGTGTCTCACAATATCTGTGTCTCTCTCCCACTGTGTATGTCTCCCTCAGTGTGTGTGTCTCTCAGCATGTGTGTGTCTGTCTCTCTCTCTCAGTTTGTGTGGAGAACTCTCATTGTGTGTGTGTCGTTATGGTGGGTGTTTCTGTGTGTGTGTGTCTCTGTGTGACTCCCAGAGTGTCTCTGTGTGTGTTTCTCCCATGTGTCTCTCAATGTGTGTGTGTCTGTCTCACTGTGCGTCTGCCTCAGTGTTGCGTGTCTGTTTTTAGGGATTGTGTGTGTGTCTCAATGTGTCTGTCTCTCAGGGTGTTTGTGTCTCTCAGGGTGTGTGAGTCTCTCTCTCAGTATGTCTATGTCTCTAAGCCTGTGTGTGGGTTTCACCGTGTGTGTCTCCCAATATTTGTGCCTCTCACTCAGTGTGTATGTCTCTCCCAGTGTGTGTGTCTCTCAGTGCCTATTTCTCCTCCTCTGTGTGGATGTCTGTCTCATTGTGTGTGTCTCTCTCTCTGTGTCTCTCTCAGTGAGTGTGTCCCCTTCAGTGTGAATGTTTCTGATATGTAGCGTGTGTGTGTCTCTCTCTCTGGATGTGTATGTGTCTCAGTGTCTGTGTGTCTCAGTGTGTGTCTCTCAGTGGGTGTGTTTCTGTGTGCCTCTCCATGTATGTGTGTCTCAGTCTGTGTTTTAGTCTCTCTTTGTGTGTATGCCTCTGTCTGTTTCTCTCTCTCTGTGTGGATGTCTCTCTCTCACTCCATGTGAGTGTGTATCTCACTCTGCATGTGTTTCTCTAAGTGTGGGTGTGCCTCTGTACACGTAGGTGACACTCTCAATTTTTGTGTCTCAGAATGTGTGACTCTCCGAGTGTTTTTGTCTCAATTTCAGGTTGTGTGTCTCTCTCAGTGTGTGTGACGCGTTCAGTGTGAGGGTTTCTGGTTCTTAGCATGTGTGTCTCTCAGTGTGTATGTTTCTCAGTGTGTGTGTGTCTCCCTGTGAATGTGCGTGTCTCTCTCTTGTGTATGACTCTCAGCGTGTTTGCGTCTCTCTCTCAGTGTGTGTGACTCTCAGTGTGTGTGCCTTGCTCTTTGAGTGTGTGTGTCTCTGAGGGTGCCTGTGTGTGTCTCTCTCAGTGTGTGTTTCTGGTTCTTAGTGTGTGTGTTAACCTCTGTATGTGTATGTGTCTCAGTGTGTGTGTCTCTATGTGTCTCTGCATTGCCTCTACGTGTATGTATCTCTCAGTCAGTGTTTTGGTCTCTGTTTGTGTGTGTGACTCTTTCTGTGTTTCTCTCTCTCTCTGCGGATGGCTCGTTCTCTGTGTGTGTGTGTGTGTATCTGTGTGTGTGTGTCTCTGTCAACATGTATGTCACTTGCAATTTGTGTGTCTCCATGTGTGTGTTTCAGAATGTGTGACTCTCTGGCTGTTTGTGTCTCTCTCTCAGGTTGTGTGTCTCTCTCAGTGTGTGTGACTCCTTCAGTGTGAGTGTTTCTGTTTCTTACCCTGTTTGTGTGTGTCTCTGTGGGTGTGTATGTCTCTCAGTGTGTGTGTCTCACTGTGAATGTGTACGTCTCTCTGCTGTGTGTGTCTCTCAGGGCGTTTGTGTCTCCTTCTCAGTGTGTGTGACTCTCTCATTCTGTGTGTCTTGCTCTCTGAGTGTGTGTGTCTCTGTGGGCCCCTGTGAGTGTGGCTCTCTCAGTGTGTGTCTGTTTCTCAGTGTGTATGTGTCTCTGTGTGTGCGTGTCTCTCTCTGTATCTGTATGTGTTTCAGTGTGAGTCTCTGAGTGTGCATGTCTCTCTTGTCTCTCTCTGTTTGCAGACTCTCTCTCAGTGGTGAAATTTTTCTCTGTGAGTGTATTTCTCTGTCGCTGTGCTTGTCCCCCTATCTCTCAGTGTGTGCGTGTGTCTCTCTCTGTATGTTTATGTCCCTAAGTGTGTGTGTTCGTCTCAGTGTGTGTGTGTCTCACAATATCTGTGTCTCTCTCCCACTGTGTATGTCTCCCTCAGTGTGTGTGTCTCTCAGCATGTGTGTGTCTGTCTCTCTCTCTCAGTTTGTGTGGAGAACTCTCATTGTGTGTGTGTCTTTATGGTGTGTGTTTCTGTGTATGTGTGGCTCTGTGTGACTCCCAGAGTGTCTCTGTGTGTATTTCTCCCATGAGTCTCTCAATGTGTGTGTGTCTGTCTCACTGTGCGTCTGCCTCAGTGTTGCGTGTCTGTTTTTAGGGATTGTGTGAGTGTCTCAGTGTGTCTGTCTCTCAGGCTGTTTGTGTCTCTCAGGGTGTGAGTCTCTCTCTCAGTATGTCTATGTCTCTAAGCCTGTGTGTGGGTTTCACCGTGTGTGTCTCCCAATGTTTGTGCCTCTCACTCAGTGTGTATGTCTCTCCCAGTGTGTGTGTCTCTCAGTGCCTATTTCTCCTCCTGTGTGTGGATGTCTGTCTCATTGTGTGTGTCTCTCTCTCTGGGTCTCTCTCAGTGAGTGTGTCCCCTTCAGTGTGAATGTTTCTGATATGTAGCGTGTGTGTGTCTCTCTCTCTGGATGTGTATGTGTCTCAGTGTCTGTGTGTCTCAGTGTGTGTCTCTCAGTGGCTGTGTTTCTGTGTGCCTCTCCATGTATGTGTGTCTCAGTCTGTGTTTTAGTCTCTCTTTGTGTGTATGCCTCTGTCTGTTTCTCTCTCTCTGTGTGGATGTCTCTCTCTCACTCCATGTGAGTGTGTATCTCACTCTGCATGTGTTTCTCTAAGTGTGGGTGTGCCTCTGTCCACGTAGGTGACACTCTCAATTTTTGTGTCTCAGAATGTGTGACTCTCCGAGTGTTTTTGTCTCAATTTCAGGTTGTGTGTCTCTCTCAGTGTGTGTGACGCGTTCAGTGTGAGGGTTTCTGGTTCTTAGCATGTGTGTCTCTCAGTGTGTATGTTTCTCAGTGTGTGTGTGTCTCCCTGTGAATGTGCGTGTCTCTCTCTTGTGTATGACTCTCAGCGTGTTTGCGTCTCTCTCTCAGTGTGTGTGACTCTCAGTGTGTGTGCCTTGCTCTTTGAGTGTGTGTGTCTCTGAGGGTGCCTGTGTGTGTCTCTCTCAGTGTGTGTTTCTGGTTCTTAGTGTGTGTGTTAACCTCTGTATGTGTATGTGTCTCAGTGTGTGTGTCTCTACGTCTCTGCATTGCCTCTACGTGTATGTATCTCTCAGTCAGTGTTTTAGTCTCTGTTTGTGTGTGTGACTCTTTCTGTGTTTCTCTCTCTCTCTGCCGATGGCTCTTTCTCTGTGTGTGTGTGTGTGTGTATCTGTGTGTGTGTGTCTCTGTCAACATGTATGTCTCTTGCAATTTGTGTGTCTCCATGTGTGTGTTTCAGAATGTGTGACTCTCCGGCTGTTTGTGTCTCTCTCTCAGGTTGTGTGTCTCTCTCAGTGTGTGTCTCCTTCAGTGTGAGTGTTTCTGTTTCTTACCCTGTTTGTGTGTGTCTCTGTGTGTGTGTATGTCTCTCAGTGTGTGTGTCTCACTGTGAATGTGTACGTCTCTCTGCTGTGTGTGACTCTCAGGGCGTCTGTGTCTCCTTCTCAGTGTGTGTGACTCTCTCATTCTGTGTGTCTTGCTCTCTGAGTGTGTGTGTCTCTGTGGGCCCCTGTGAGTGTGGCTCTCTCAGTGTGTGTGTGTCTGTTTCTCAGTGTGTATGTGTCTCTGTGTGTGCGTGTCTCTCTCTGTATCTGTATGTGTTTCAGTGTGAGTCTCTGAGTGTGCATGTCTCTCTTGTCTCTCTCTGTTTGGAGACTCTCTCTCAGTAGTGAAGTCTTTCTCTGTGAGTGTTATTTCTCTCTCGCTGTGTTTGTCCCCCTATCTCTCAGCGTGTGCCTGTGTCTCTCTCGGTATGTTTATATCCCGAAGTGTGTGTGTGCGTCTCAGTGTGCGTGTGTCTCACAATATCTGTGTCTCTCTCCCACTGTGTATGTCTCCCTCAGTGTGTGTGTCTCTCAGCATGTGTGTGTCTGTCTCTCTCTCTCAGTTTGTGTGGAGAACTCTCATTGTGTGTGTGTCGTTATGGTGGGTGTTTCTGTGTGTGTGTGTCTCTGTGTGACTCCCAGAGTGTCTCTGTGTGTGTTTCTCCCATGTGTCTCTCAATGTGTGTGTGTCTGTCTCACTGTGCGTCTGCCTCAGTGTTGCGTGTCTGTTTTTAGGGATTGTGTGTGTGTCTCAATGTGTCTGTCTCTCAGGGTGTTTGTGTCTCTCAGGGTGTGTGAGTCTCTCTCTCAGTATGTCTATGTCTCTAAGCCTGTGTGTGGGTTTCACCGTGTGTGTCTCCCAATATTTGTGCCTCTCACTCAGTGTGTATGTCTCTCCCAGTGTGTGTGTCTCTCAGTGCCTATTTCTCCTCCTCTGTGTGGATGTCTGTCTCATTGTGTGTGTCTCTCTCTCTGTGTCTCTCTCAGTGAGTGTGTCCCCTTCAGTGTGAATGTTTCTGATATGTAGCGTGTGTGTGTCTCTCTCTCTGGATGTGTATGTGTCTCAGTGTCTGTGTGTCTCAGTGTGTGTCTCTCAGTGGGTGTGTTTCTGTGTGCCTCTCCATGTATGTGTGTCTCAGTCTGTGTTTTAGTCTCTCTTTGTGTGTATGCCTCTGTCTGTTTCTCTCTCTCTGTGTGGATGTCTCTCTCTCACTCCATGTGAGTGTGTATCTCACTCTGCATGTGTTTCTCTAAGTGTGGGTGTGCCTCTGTACACGTAGGTGACACTCTCAATTTTTGTGTCTCAGAATGTGTGACTCTCCGAGTGTTTTTGTCTCAATTTCAGGTTGTGTGTCTCTCTCAGTGTGTGTGACGCGTTCAGTGTGAGGGTTTCTGGTTCTTAGCATGTGTGTCTCTCAGTGTGTATGTTTCTCAGTGTGTGTGTGTCTCCCTGTGAATGTGCGTGTCTCTCTCTTGTGTATGACTCTCAGCGTGTTTGCGTCTCTCTCTCAGTGTGTGTGACTCTCAGTGTGTGTGCCTTGCTCTTTGAGTGTGTGTGTCTCTGAGGGTGCCTGTGTGTGTCTCTCTCAGTGTGTGTTTCTGGTTCTTAGTGTGTGTGTTAACCTCTGTATGTGTATGTGTCTCAGTGTGTGTGTCTCTATGTGTCTCTGCATTGCCTCTACGTGTATGTATCTCTCAGTCAGTGTTTTGGTCTCTGTTTGTGTGTGTGACTCTTTCTGTGTTTCTCTCTCTCTCTGCGGATGGCTCGTTCTCTGTGTGTGTGTGTGTGTATCTGTGTGTGTGTGTCTCTGTCAACATGTATGTCACTTGCAATTTGTGTGTCTCCATGTGTGTGTTTCAGAATGTGTGACTCTCTGGCTGTTTGTGTCTCTCTCTCAGGTTGTGTGTCTCTCTCAGTGTGTGTGACTCCTTCAGTGTGAGTGTTTCTGTTTCTTACCCTGTTTGTGTGTGTCTCTGTGGGTGTGTATGTCTCTCAGTGTGTGTGTCTCACTGTGAATGTGTACGTCTCTCTGCTGTGTGTGTCTCTCAGGGCGTTTGTGTCTCCTTCTCAGTGTGTGTGACTCTCTCATTCTGTGTGTCTTGCTCTCTGAGTGTGTGTGTCTCTGTGGGCCCCTGTGAGTGTGGCTCTCTCAGTGTGTGTCTGTTTCTCAGTGTGTATGTGTCTCTGTGTGTGCGTGTCTCTCTCTGTATCTGTATGTGTTTCAGTGTGAGTCTCTGAGTGTGCATGTCTCTCTTGTCTCTCTCTGTTTGCAGACTCTCTCTCAGTGGTGAAATTTTTCTCTGTGAGTGTATTTCTCTGTCGCTGTGCTTGTCCCCCTATCTCTCAGTGTGTGCGTGTGTCTCTCTCTGTATGTTTATGTCCCTAAGTGTGTGTGTTCGTCTCAGTGTGTGTGTGTCTCACAATATCTGTGTCTCTCTCCCACTGTGTATGTCTCCCTCAGTGTGTGTGTCTCTCAGCATGTGTGTGTCTGTCTCTCTCTCTCAGTTTGTGTGGAGAACTCTCATTGTGTGTGTGTCTTTATGGTGTGTGTTTCTGTGTATGTGTGGCTCTGTGTGACTCCCAGAGTGTCTCTGTGTGTATTTCTCCCATGAGTCTCTCAATGTGTGTGTGTCTGTCTCACTGTGCGTCTGCCTCAGTGTTGCGTGTCTGTTTTTAGGGATTGTGTGAGTGTCTCAGTGTGTCTGTCTCTCAGGCTGTTTGTGTCTCTCAGGGTGTGAGTCTCTCTCTCAGTATGTCTATGTCTCTAAGCCTGTGTGTGGGTTTCACCGTGTGTGTCTCCCAATGTTTGTGCCTCTCACTCAGTGTGTATGTCTCTCCCAGTGTGTGTGTCTCTCAGTGCCTATTTCTCCTCCTGTGTGTGGATGTCTGTCTCATTGTGTGTGTCTCTCTCTCTGTGTCTCTCTCAGTGAGTGTGTCTCCTTCAGTGTGAATGTTTCTGATATGTAGCGTGTGTGTGTCTCTCTCTCTGGATGTGTATGTGTCTCAGTGTCTGTGTGTCTCAGTGTGTGTCTCTCAGTGGCTGTGTTTCTGTGTGCCTCTCCATGTATGTGTGTCTCAGTCTGTGTTTTAGTCTCTCTTTGTGTGTATGCCTCTGTCTGTTTCTCTCTCTCTGTGTGGATGTCTCTCTCTCACTCCATGTGAGTGTGTATCTCACTCTGCATGTGTTTCTCTAAGTGTGGGTGTGCCTCTGTCCACGTAGGTGACACTCTCAATTTTTGTGTCTCAGAATGTGTGACTCTCCGAGTGTTTTTGTCTCAATTTCAGGTTGTGTGTCTCTCTCAGTGTGTGTGACGCGTTCAGTGTGAGGGTTTCTGGTTCTTAGCATGTGTGTCTCTCAGTGTGTATGTTTCTCAGTGTGTGTGTGTCTCCCTGTGAATGTGCGTGTCTCTCTCTTGTGTATGACTCTCAGCGTGTTTGCGTCTCTCTCTCAGTGTGTGTGACTCTCAGTGTGTGTGCCTTGCTCTTTGAGTGTGTGTGTCTCTGCGGGTGCCTGTGTGTGTCTCTCTCAGTGTGTGTTTCTGGTTCTTAGTGTGTGTGTTAACCTCTGTATGTGTATGTGTCTCAGTGTGTGTGTCTCTATGTGTCTCTGCATTGCCTCTACGTGTATGTATCTCTCAGTCAGTGTTTTGGTCTCTGTTTGTGTGTGTGACTCTTTCTGTGTTTCTCTCTCTCTCTGCGGATGGCTCGTTCTCTGTGTGTGTGTGTGTATCTGTGTGTGTGTGTCTCTGTCAACATGTATGTCACTTGCAATTTGTGTGTCTCCATGTGTGTGTTTCAGAATGTGTGACTCTCTGGCTGTTTGTGTCTCTCTCTCAGGTTGTGTGTCTCTCTCAGTGTGTGTGACTCCTTCAGTGTGAGTGTTTCTGTTTCTTACCCTGTTTGTGTGTGTCTCTGTGGGTGTGTATGTCTCTCAGTGTGTGTGTCTCACTGTGAATGTGTACGTCTCTCTGCTGTGTGTGTCTCTCAGGGCGTTTGTGTCTCCTTCTCAGTGTGTGTGGCTCTCTCATTCTGTGTGTCTTGCTCTCTGAGTGTGTGTGTCTCTGTGGGCCCCTGTGAGTGTGGCTCTCTCAGTGTGTGTCTGTTTCTCAGTGTGTATGTGTCTCTGTGTGTGCGTGTCTCTCTCTGTATCTGTATGTGTTTCAGTGTGAGTCTCTGAGTGTGCATGTCTCTCTTGTCTCTCTCTGTTTGCAGACTCTCTCTCAGTGGTGAAATTTTTCTCTGTGAGTGTATTTCTCTGTCGCTGTGCTTGTCCCCCTATCTCTCAGTGTGTGCGTGTGTCTCTCTCTGTATGTTTATGTCCCTAAGTGTGTGTGTTCATCTCAGTGTGTGTGTGTCTCACAATATCTGTGTCTCTCTCCCACTGTGTATGTCTCCCTCAGTGTGTGTGTCTCTCAGCATGTGTGTGTCTGTCTCTCTCTCTCAGTTTGTGTGGAGAACTCTCATTGTGTGTGTGTCTTTATGGTGTGTGTTTCTGTGTATGTGTGGCTCTGTGTGACTCCCAGAGTGTCTATGTGTGTATTTCTCCCATGAGTCTCTCAATGTGTGTGTGTCTGTCTCACTGTGCGTCTGCCTCAGTGTTGCGTGTCTGTTTTTAGGGATTGTGTGAGTGTCTCAGTGTGTCTGTCTCTCAGGCTGTTTGTGTCTCTCAGGGTGTGAGTCTCTCTCTCAGTATGTCTATGTCTCTAAGCCTGTGTGTGGGTTTCACCGTGTGTGTCTCCCAATGTTTGTGCCTCTCACTCAGTGTGTATGTCTCTCCCAGTGTGTGTGTCTCTCAGTGCCTATTTCTCCTCCTCTGTGTGGATGTCTGTCTCATTGTGTGTGTCTCTCTCTCTGTGTCTCTCTCAGTGAGTGTGTCCCCTTCAGTGTGAATGTTTCTGATATGTAGCGTGTGTGTGTCTCTCTCTCTGGATGTGTATGTGTCTCAGTGTCTGTGTGTCTCAGTGTGTGTCTCTCAGTGGCTGTGTTTCTGTGTGCCTCTCCATGTATGTGTGTCTCAGTCTGTGTTTTAGTCTCTCTTTGTGTGTATGCCTCTGTCTGTTTCTCTCTCTCTGTGTGGATGTCTCTCTCTCACTCCATGTGAGTGTGTATCTCACTCTGCATGTGTTTCTCTAAGTGTGGGTGTGCCTCTGTCCACGTAGGTGACACTCTCAATTTTTGTGTCTCAGAATGTGTGACTCTCCGAGTGTTTTTGTCTCAATTTCAGGTTGTGTGTCTCTCTCAGTGTGTGTGACGCGTTCAGTGTGAGGGTTTCTGGTTCTTAGCATGTGTGTCTCTCAGTGTGTATGTTTCTCAGTGTGTGTGTGTCTCCCTGTGAATGTGCGTGTCTCTCTCTTGTGTATGACTCTCAGCGTGTTTGCGTCTCTCTCTCAGTGTGTGTGACTCTCAGTGTGTGTGCCTTGCTCTTTGAGTGTGTGTGTCTCTGAGGGTGCCTGTGTGTGTCTCTCTCAGTGTGTGTTTCTGGTTCTTAGTGTGTGTGTTAACCTCTGTATGTGTATGTGTCTCAGTGTGTGTGTCTCTACGTCTCTGCATTGCCTCTACGTGTATGTATCTCTCAGTCAGTGTTTTAGTCTCTGTTTGTGTGTGTGACTCTTTCTGTGTTTCTCTCTCTCTCTGCCGATGGCTCTTTCTCTGTGTGTGTGTGTGTGTGTATCTGTGTGTGTGTGTCTCTGTCAACATGTATGTCTCTTGCAATTTGTGTGTCTCCATGTGTGTGTTTCAGAATGTGTGACTCTCCGGCTGTTTGTGTCTCTCTCTCAGGTTGTGTGTCTCTCTCAGTGTGTGTCTCCTTCAGTGTGAGTGTTTCTGTTTCTTACCCTGTTTGTGTGTGTCTCTGTGTGTGTGTATGTCTCTCAGTGTGTGTGTCTCACTGTGAATGTGTACGTCTCTCTGCTGTGTGTGACTCTCAGGGCGTCTGTGTCTCCTTCTCAGTGTGTGTGACTCTCTCATTCTGTGTGTCTTGCTCTCTGAGTGTGTGTGTCTCTGTGGGCCCCTGTGAGTGTGGCTCTCTCAGTGTGTGTGTGTCTGTTTCTCAGTGTGTATGTGTCTCTGTGTGTGCGTGTCTCTCTCTGTATCTGTATGTGTTTCAGTGTGAGTCTCTGAGTGTGCATGTCTCTCTTGTCTCTCTCTGTTTGGAGACTCTCTCTCAGTAGTGAAGTCTTTCTCTGTGAGTGTTATTTCTCTCTCGCTGTGTTTGTCCCCCTATCTCTCAGCGTGTGCCTGTGTCTCTCTCGGTATGTTTATATCCCGAAGTGTGTGTGTGCGTCTCAGTGTGCGTGTGTCTCACAATATCTGTGTCTCTCTCCCACTGTGTATGTCTCCCTCAGTGTGTGTGTCTCTCAGCATGTGTGTGTCTGTCTCTCTCTCTCAGTTTGTGTGGAGAACTCTCATTGTGTGTGTGTCGTTATGGTGGGTGTTTCTGTGTGTGTGTGTCTCTGTGTGACTCCCAGAGTGTCTCTGTGTGTGTTTCTCCCATGTGTCTCTCAATGTGTGTGTGTCTGTCTCACTGTGCGTCTGCCTCAGTGTTGCGTGTCTGTTTTTAGGGATTGTGTGTGTGTCTCAATGTGTCTGTCTCTCAGGGTGTTTGTGTCTCTCAGGGTGTGTGAGTCTCTCTCTCAGTATGTCTCTGTCTCTAAGCCTGTGTGTGGGTTTCACCATGTGTGTCTCCCAATGTTTGTGCCTCTCACTCAGTGGGTATGTCTCTCCCAGTGTGTGTGTCTCTCAGTGCCTATTTCTCCTCCTCTGTGTGGATGTCTGTCTCATTGTGTGTGTCTCTCTCTGTGTGTCTCTCTCAGTGAGTGTGTCTCCTTCAGTGTGAATGTTTCTGATATGTAGCGTGTGTGTGTCTCTCTCTCTGGATGTGTATGTGTCTCAGTGTCTGTGTGTCTCAGTGTGTGTCTCTCAGTGGCTGTGTTTCTGTGTGCCTCTCCATGTATGTGTGTCTCAGTCTGTGTTTTAGTCTCTCTTTGTGTGTATGCCTCTGTCTGTTTCTCTCTCTCTGTGTGGATGTCTCTCTCTCACTCCATGTGAGTGTGTATCTCACTCTGCATGTGTTTCTCTAAGTGTGGGTGTGCCTCTGTCCACGTAGGTGACACTCTCAATTTTTGTGTCTCCGTGTGTGTGTCTCAGAATGTGTGACTCTCCGAGTGTTTTTGTCTCAATTTCAGGTTGTGTGTCTCTCTCAGTGTGTGTGACGCGTTCAGTGTGAGGGTTTCTGGTTCTTAGCGTGTGTGTCTCTCAGTGTTTATGTTTCTCGGTGTGTGTGTCTCCCTGTGAATGTGCGTGTCTCTCTCTTGTGTATGACTCTCAGCGTGTTTGCGTCTCTCTCTCAGTGTGTGTGACTCTCAGTGTGTGTGCCTTGCTCTTTGAGTGTGTGTGTCTCTGAGGGTGCCTGTGTGTGTCTCTCTCAGTGTGTGTTTCTGGTTCTTAGTGTGTGTGTTAACCTCTGTATGTGTATGTGTCTCAGTGTGTGTGTCTCTATGTGTCTCTGCATTGCCTCTACGTGTATGTATCTCTCAGTCAGTGTTTTGGTCTCTGTTTGTGTGTGTGACTCTTTCTGTGTTTCTCTCTCTCTCTGCGGATGGCTCGTTCTCTGTGTGTGTGTGTGTGTATCTGTGTGTGTGTGTCTCTGTCAACATGTATGTCACTTGCAATTTGTGTGTCTCCATGTGTGTGTTTCAGAATGTGTGACTCTCTGGCTGTTTGTGTCTCTCTCTCAGGTTGTGTGTCTCTCTCAGTGTGTGTGACTCCTTCAGTGTGAGTGTTTCTGTTTCTTACCCTGTTTGTGTGTGTCTCTGTGGGTGTGTATGTCTCTCAGTGTGTGTGTCTCACTGTGAATGTGTACGTCTCTCTGCTGTGTGTGTCTCTCAGGGCGTTTGTGTCTCCTTCTCAGTGTGTGTGACTCTCTCATTCTGTGTGTCTTGCTCTCTGAGTGTGTGTGTCTCTGTGGGCCCCTGTGAGTGTGGCTCTCTCAGTGTGTGTCTGTTTCTCAGTGTGTATGTGTCTCTGTGTGTGCGTGTCTCTCTCTGTATCTGTATGTGTTTCAGTGTGAGTCTCTGAGTGTGCATGTCTCTCTTGTCTCTCTCTGTTTGCAGACTCTCTCTCAGTGGTGAAATTTTTCTCTGTGAGTGTGTTTCTCTGTCGCTGTGCTTGTCCCCCTATCTCTCAGTGTGTGCGTGTGTCTCTCTCTGTATGTTTATGTCCCTAAGTGTGTGTGTTCGTCTCAGTGTGTGTGTGTCTCACAATATCTGTGTCTCTCTCCCACTGTGTATGTCTCCCTCAGTGTGTGTGTCTCTCAGCATGTGTGTGTCTGTCTCTCTCTCTCAGTTTGTGTGGAGAACTCTCATTGTGTGTGTGTCGTTATGGTGGGTGCTTCTGTGTGTGTGTGTCTCTGTGTGACTCCCACAGTGTCTCTGTGTGTGTTTCTCCCATGTGTCTCTCAATGTGTGTGTGTCTGTCTCACTGTGCGTCTGCCTCAGTGTTGCGTGTCTGTTTTTAGGGATTGTGTGAGTGTCTCAGTGTGTCTGTCTCTCAGGGTGTTTGTGTCTCTCAGGGTGTGTGAGTCTCTCTCTCAGTATGTCTATGTCTCTAAGCCTGTGTGTGGGTTTCACCGTGTGTGTCTCCCAATATTTGTGCCTCTCACTCAGTGTGTATGTCTCTCCCAGTGTGTGTGTCTCTCAGTGCCTATTTCTCCTCCTCTGTGTGGATGTCTGTCTCATTGTGTGTGTCTCTCTCTCTGTGTCTCTCTCAGTGAGTGTGTCCCCTTCAGTGTGAATGTTTCTGATATGTAGCGTGTGTGTGTCTCTCTCTCTGGATGTGTATGTGTCTCAGTGTCTGTGTGTCTCAGTGTGTGTCTCTCAGTGGGTGTGTTTCTGTGTGCCTCTCCATGTATGTGTGTCTCAGTCTGTGTTTTAGTCTCTCTTTGTGTGTATGCCTCTGTCTGTTTCTCTCTCTCTGTGTGGATGTCTCTCTCTCACTCCATGTGAGTGTGTATCTCACTCTGCATGTGTTTCTCTAAGTGTGGGTGTGCCTCTGTCCACGTAGGTGACACTCTCAATTTTTGTGTCTCAGAATGTGTGACTCTCCGAGTGTTTTTGTCTCAATTTCAGGTTGTGTGTCTCTCTCAGTGTGTGTGACGCGTTCAGTGTGAGGGTTTCTGGTTCTTAGCATGTGTGTCTCTCAGTGTGTATGTTTCTCAGTGTGTGTGTGTCTCCCTGTGAATGTGCGTGTCTCTCTCTTGTGTATGACTCTCAGCGTGTTTGCGTCTCTCTCTCAGTGTGTGTGACTCTCAGTGTGTGTGCCTTGCTCTTTGAGTGTGTGTGTCTCTGCGGGTGCCTGTGTGTGTCTCTCTCAGTGTGTGTTTCTGGTTCTTAGTGTGTGTGTTAACCTCTGTATGTGTATGTGTCTCAATGTGTGTGTCTCTATGTGTCTCTGCATTGCCTCTACGTGTATGTATCTCTCAGTCAGTGTTTTGGTCTCTGTTTGTGTGTGTGACTCTTTCTGTGTTTCTCTCTCTCTCTGCGGATGGCTCGTTCTCTGTGTGTGTGTGTGTATCTGTGTGTGTGTGTCTCTGTCAACATGTATGTCACTTGCAATTTGTGTGTCTCCATGTGTGTGTTTCAGAATGTGTGACTCTCTGGCTGTTTGTGTCTCTCTCTCAGGTTGTGTGTCTCTCTCAGTGTGTGTGACTCCTTCAGTGTGAGTGTTTCTGTTTCTTACCCTGTTTGTGTGTGTCTCTGTGGGTGTGTATGTCTCTCAGTGTGTGTGTCTCACTGTGAATGTGTACGTCTCTCTGCTGTGTGTGTCTCTCAGGGCGTTTGTGTCTCCTTCTCAGTGTGTGTGACTCTCTCATTCTGTGTGTCTTGCTCTCTGAGTGTGTGTGTCTCTGTGGGCCCCTGTGAGTGTGGCTCTCTCAGTGTGTGTCTGTTTCTCAGTGTGTATGTGTCTCTGTGTGTGCGTGTCTCTCTCTGTATCTGTATGTGTTTCAGTGTGAGTCTCTGAGTGTGCATGTCTCTCTTGTCTCTCTCTGTTTGCAGACTCTCTCTCAGTGGTGAAATTTTTCTCTGTGAGTGTATTTCTCTGTCGCTGTGCTTGTCCCCCTATCTCTCAGTGTGTGCGTGTGTCTCTCTCTGTATGTTTATGTCCCTAAGTGTGTGTGTTCATCTCAGTGTGTGTGTGTCTCACAATATCTGTGTCTCTCTCCCACTGTGTATGTCTCCCTCAGTGTGTGTGTCTCTCAGCATGTGTGTGTCTGTCTCTCTCTCTCAGTTTGTGTGGAGAACTCTCATTGTGTGTGTGTCTTTATGGTGTGTGTTTCTGTGTATGTGTGGCTCTGTGTGACTCCCAGAGTGTCTCTGTGTGTATTTCTCCCATGAGTCTCTCAATGTGTGTGTGTCTGTCTCACTGTGCGTCTGCCTCAGTGTTGCGTGTCTGTTTTTAGGGATTGTGTGAGTGTCTCAGTGTGTCTGTCTCTCAGGCTGTTTGTGTCTCTCAGGGTGTGAGTCTCTCTCTCAGTATGTCTATGTCTCTAAGCCTGTGTGTGGGTTTCACCGTGTGTGTCTCCCAATGTTTGTGCCTCTCACTCAGTGTGTATGTCTCTCCCAGTGTGTGTGTCTCTCAGTGCCTATTTCTCCTCCTCTGTGTGGATGTCTGTCTCATTGTGTGTGTCTCTCTCTCTGTGTCTCTCTCAGTGAGTGTGTCCCCTTCAGTGTGAATGTTTCTGATATGTAGCGTGTGTGTGTCTCTCTCTCTCTCTCTGAATGTGTCTCAGTGTGTGTGTGTCTCAGTGTGTGTCTCTCAGTGGCTGTGTTTCTGTGTGCCTCTCCATGTATGTGTGTCTCAGTCTGTGTTTTAGTCTCTCTTTGTGTGTATGCCTCTGTCTGTTTCTCTCTCTCTGTGTGGATGTCTCTCTCTCACTCCATGTGAGTGTGTATCTCACTCTGCATGTGTTTCTCTAAGTGTGGGTGTGCCTCTGTCCACGTAGGTGACACTCTCAATTTTTGTGTCTCAGAATGTGTGACTCTCCGAGTGTTTTTGTCTCAATTTCAGGTTGTGTGTCTCTCTCAGTGTGTGTGACGCGTTCAGTGTGAGGGTTTCTGGTTCTTAGCATGTGTGTCTCTCAGTGTGTATGTTTCTCAGTGTGTGTGTGTCTCCCTGTGAATGTGCGTGTCTCTCTCTTGTGTATGACTCTCAGCGTGTTTGCGTCTCTCTCTCAGTGTGTGTGACTCTCAGTGTGTGTGCCTTGCTCTTTGAGTGTGTGTGTCTCTGAGGGTGCCTGTGTGCGTCTCTCTCAGTGTGTGTTTCTGGTTCTTAGTGTGTGTGTTAACCTCTGTATGTGTATGTGTCTCAGTGTGTGTGTCTCTATGTGTCTCTGCATTGCCTCTACGTGTATGTATCTCTCAGTCAGTGTTTTGGTCTCTGTTTGTGTGTGTGACTCTTTCTGTGTTTCTCTCTCTCTCTGCGGATGGCTCGTTCTCTGTGTGTGTGTGTGTGTATCTGTGTGTGTGTGTCTCTGTCAACATGTATGTCACTTGCAATTTGTGTGTCTCCATGTGTGTGTTTCAGAATGTGTGACTCTCTGGCTGTTTGTGTCTCTCTCTCAGGTTGTGTGTCTCTCTCAGTGTGTGTGACTCCTTCAGTGTGAGTGTTTCTGTTTCTTACCCTGTTTGTGTGTGTCTCTGTGGGTGTGTATGTCTCTCAGTGTGTGTGTCTCACTGTGAATGTGTACGTCTCTCTGCTGTGTGTGTCTCTCAGGGCGTTTGTGTCTCCTTCTCAGTGTGTGTGACTCTCTCATTCTGTGTGTCTTGCTCTCTGAGTGTGTGTGTCTCTGTGGGCCCCTGTGAGTGTGGCTCTCTCAGTGTGTGTCTGTTTCTCAGTGTGTATGTGTCTCTGTGTGTGCGTGTCTCTCTCTGTATCTGTATGTGTTTCAGTGTGAGTCTCTGAGTGTGCATGTCTCTCTTGTCTCTCTCTGTTTGCAGACTCTCTCTCAGTGGTGAAATTTTTCTCTGTGAGTGTGTTTCTCTGTCGCTGTGCTTGTCCCCCTATCTCTCAGTGTGTGCGTGTGTCTCTCTCTGTATGTTTATGTCCCTAAGTGTGTGTGTTCGTCTCAGTGTGTGTGTGTCTCACAATATCTGTGTCTCTCTCCCACTGTGTATGTCTTCCTCAGTGTGTGTGTCTCTCAGCATGTGTGTGTCTGTCTCTCTCTCTCAGTTTGTGTGGAGAACTCTCATTGTGTGTGTGTCGTTATGGTGGGTGCTTCTGTGTGTGTGTGTCTCTGTGTGACTCCCACAGTGTCTCTGTGTGTGTTTCTCCCATGTGTCTCTCAATGTGTGTGTGTCTGTCTCACTGTGCGTCTGCCTCAGTGTTGCGTGTCTGTTTTTAGGGATTGTGTGAGTGTCTCAATGTGTCTGTCTCTCAGGGTGTTTGTGTCTCTCAGGGTGTGTGAGTGTCTCTCTCAGTATGTCTCTGTCTCTAAGCCTGTGTGTGGGTTTCACCGTGTGTGTCTCCCAATGTTTGTGCCTCTCACTCAGTGTGTATGTCTCTCCCAGTGTGTGTGTCTCTCAGTGCCTATTTCTCCTCCTCTGTGTGGATGTCTGTCTCATTGTGTGTGTCTCTCTCTGTGTGTCTCTCTCAGTGAGTGTGTCTCCTTCAGTGTGAATGTTTCTGATATGTAGCGTGTGTGTGTCTCTCTCTCTGGATGTGTATGTGTCTCAGTGTCTGTGTGTCTCAGTGTGTGTCTCTCAGTGGGTGTGTTTCTGTGTGCCTCTCCATGTATGTGTGTCTCAGTCTGTGTTTTAGTCTCTCTTTGTGTGTATGCCTCTGTCTGTTTCTCTCTCTCTGTGTGGATGTCTCTCTCTCACTCCATCTGAGTGTGTATCTCACTCTGCATGTGTTTCTCTAAGTGTGGGTGTGCCTCTGTCCACGTAGGTGACACTCTCAATTTTTGTGTCTCAGAATGTGTGACTCTCCGAGTGTTTTTGTCTCAATTTCAGGTTGTGTGTCTCTCTCAGTGTGTGTGACGCGTTCAGTGTGAGGGTTTCTGGTTCTTAGCATGTGTGTCTCTCAGTGTGTATGTTTCTCAGTGTGTGTGTGTCTCCCTGTGAATGTGCGTGTCTCTCTCTTGTGTATGACTCTCAGCGTGTTTGCGTCTCTCTCTCAGTGTGTGTGACTCTCAGTGTGTGTGCCTTGCTCTTTGAGTGTGTGTGTCTCTGAGGGTGCCTGTGTGTGTCTCTCTCAGTGTGTGTTTCTGGTTCTTAGTGTGTGTGTTAACCTCTGTATGTGTATGTGTCTCAGTGTGTGTGTCTCTACGTCTCTGCATTGCTTCTATGTGTATGTATCTCTCAGTCAGTGTTTTAGTCTCTGTTTGTGTGTGTGACTCTTTCTGTGTTTCTCTCTCTCTCTGCCGATGGCTCTTTCTCTGTGTGTGTGTGTGTGTATCTGTGTGTGTGTGTCTCTGTCAACATGTATGTCACTTGCAATTTGTGTGTCTCCATGTGTGTGTTTCAGAATGTGTGACTCTCCGGCTGTTTGTGTCTCTCTCTCAGGTTGTGTGTCTCTCTCAGTGTGTGTGACTCCTTCAGTGTGAGTGTTTCTGTTTCTTACCCTGTTTGTGTGTGTCTCTGTGTGTGTGTATGTCTCTCAGTGTGTGTGTCTCACTGTGAATGTGTACGTCTCTCTGCTGTGTGTGACTCTCAGGGCGTCTGTGTCTCCTTCTCAGAGTGTGTGAGTCTCTCATTCTGTGTGTCTTGCTCTCTGAGTGTGTGTGTCTCTGTGGGCCCCTGTGAGTGTGGCTCTCTCAGTGTGTGTGTGTCTGTTTCTCAGTGTGTATGTGTCTCTGTGTGTGCGTGTCTCTCTCTGTATCTGTATGTGTTTCAGTGTGAGTCTCTGAGTGTGCATGTCTCTCTTGTCTCTCTCTGTTTGCAGACTCTCTCTCAGTGGTGAAGTCTTTCTCTGTGACTGTTATTTCTCTCTCGCTGTGTTTGTCCCCCTATCTCTCAGCGTGTGCCTGTGTCTCTCTCTGTATGTTTATATCCCGAAGTGTGTGTGTGCGTCTCAGTGTGCGTGTGTCTCACAATATCTGTGTCTCTCTCCCACTGTGTATGTCTCCCTCAGTGTGTGTGTCTCTCAGCATGTGTGTGTCTGTCTCTCTCTCTCAGTTTGTGTGGAGAACTCTCATTGTGTGTGTGTCGTTATGGTGGGTGTTTCTGTGTGTGTGTGTCTCTGTGTGACTCCCACAGTGTCTCTGTGTGTGTTTCTCCCATGTGTCTCTCAATGTGTGTGTGTCTGTCTCACTGTGCGTCTGCCTCAGTGTTGCGTGTCTGTTTTTAGGGATTGTGTGGGTGTCTCAGTGTGTCTGTCTCTCAGGGTGTTTGTGTCTCTCAGGGTGTGTGAGTCTCTCTCTCAGTATGTCTATGTCTCTAAGCCTGTGTGTGGGTTTCACCGTGTGTGTCTCCCAATGTTTGTGCCTCTCACTCAGTGTGAATGTCTCTCCCAGTGTGTGTGTCTCTCAGTGCCTATTTCTCCTCCTCTGTGTGGATGTCTGTCTCATTGTGTGTGTCTCTCTCTGTGTGTCTCTCTCAGTGAGTGTGTCTCCTTCAGTGTGAATGTTTCTGATATGTAGCGTGTGTGTGTCTCTCTCTCTGGATGTGTATGTGTCTCAGTGTCTGTGTGTCTCAGTGTGTGTCTCTCAGTGGCTGTGTTTCTGTGTGCCTCTCCATGTATGTGTGTCTCAGTCTGTGTTTTAGTCTCTCTTTGTGTGTATGCCTCGGTCTGTTTCTCTCTCTCTGTGTGGATGTCTCTCTCTCACTCCATGTGAGTGTGTATCTCACTCTGCATGTGTTTTTCTAAGTGTGGGTGTGCCTCTGTCCACGTAGGTGACACTCTCAATTTTTGTGTCTCCGTGTGTGTCTCAGAATGTGTGACTCTCCGAGTGTTTTTGTCTCAATTTCAGGTTGTGTGTCTCTCTCAGTGTGTGTGACGCGTTCAGTGTGAGGGTTTCTGGTTCTTAGCGTGTGTGTCTCTCAGTGTTTATGTTTCTCAGTGTGTGTGTCTCCCTGTGAATGTGTGTGTCTCTCTCTTGTGTATGACTCTCAGCGTGTTTGCGTCTCTCTCTCAGTGTGTGTGACTCTCAGTGTGTGTGCCTTGCTCTTTGAGTGTGTGTGTCTCTGAGGGTGCCTGTGTGTGTCTCTCTCAGTGTGTGTTTCTGGTTCTTAGTGTGTGTGTTAACCTCTGTATGTGTATGTGTCTCAGTGTGTGTGTCTCTATGTGTCTCTGCATTGCCTCTACGTGTATGTATCTCTCAGTCAGTGCTTTGGTCTCTGTTTGTGTGTGTGACTCTTTCTGTGTTTCTCTCTCTCTCTGCGGATGGCTCGTTCTCTGTGTGTGTGTGTGTGTATCTGTGTGTGTGTGTCTCTGTCAACATGTATGTCACTTGCAATTTGTGTGTCTCCATGTGTGTGTTTCAGAATGTGTGACTCTCTGGCTGTTTGTGTCTCTCTCTCAGGTTGTGTGTCTCTCTCAGTGTGTGTGACTCCTTCAGTGTGAGTGTTTCTGTTTCTTACCCTGTTTGTGTGTGTCTCTGTGTGTGTGTATGTCTCTCAGTGTGTGTGTCTCACTGTGAATGTGTACGCTTCTCTGCTGTGTGTGACTCTCAGGGCGTCTGTGTCTCCTTCTCAGAGTGTGTGACTCTCTCATTCTGTGTGTCTTGCTCTCTGAGTGTGTGTGTCTCTGTGGGCCCCTGTGAGTGTGGCTCTCTCAGTGTGTGTCTGTTTCTCAGTGTGTATGTGTCTCTGTGTGTGCGTGTCTCTCTCTGTATCTGTATGTGTTTCAGTGTGAGTCTCTGAGTGTGCATGTCTCTCTTGTCTCTCTCTGTTTGCAGACTCTCTCTCAGTGGTGAAATTTTTCTCTGTGAGTGTATTTCTCTGTCGCTGTGCTTGTCCCCCTATCTCTCAGTGTGTGCGTGTGTCTCTCTCTGTATGTTTATGTCCCTAAGTGTGTGTGTTCGTCTCAGTGTGTGTGTGTCTCACAATATCTGTGTCTCTCTCCCACTGTGTATGTCTCCCTCAGTGTGTGTGTCTCTCAGCATGTGTGTGTCTGTCTCTCTCTCTCAGTTTGTGTGGAGAACTCTCATTGTGTGTGTGTCTTTATGGTGTGTGTTTCTGTGTATGTGTGGCTCTGTGTGACTCCCAGAGTGTCTCTGTGTGTGTTTCTCCCATGTGTCTCTCAATGTGTGTGTGTCTGTCTCACTGTGCGTCTGCCTCAGTGTTGCGTGTCTGTTTTTAGGGATTGTGTGAGTGTCTCAGTGTGTCTGTCTCTCAGGGTGTTTGTGTCTCTCAGGGTGTGTGAGTCTCTCTCTCATTATGTCTATGTCTCTAAGCCTGTGTTGGGTTTCACTGTGTGTGTCTCCCAATATTTGTGCCTCTCACTCAGTGTGTATGTCTCTCCCAGTGTGTGTGTCTCTCAGTGCCTATTTCTCCTCCTCTGTGTGGATGTCTGTCTCATTGTGTGTGTCTCTCTCTCTGTGTCTCTCTCAGTGAGTGTGTCCCCTTCAGTGTGAATGTTTCTGATATGTAGCGTGTGTGTGTCTCTCTCTCTGGATGTGTATGTGTCTCAGTGTCTGTGTGTCTCAGTGTGTGTCTCTCAGTGGGTGTGTTTCTGTGTGCCTCTCCATGTATGTGTGTCTCAGTCTGTGTTTTAGTCTCTCTTTGTGTGTATGCCTCGGTCTGTTTCTCTCTCTCTGTGTGGATGTCTCTCTCTCACTCCATGTGAGTGTGTATCTCACTCTGCATGTGTTTCTCTAAGTGTGGGTGTGCCTCTGTCCACGTAGGTGACACTCTCAATTTTTGTGTCTCCATGTGTGTGTCTCAGAATGTGTGACTCTCCGAGTGTTTTTGTCTCAATTTCAGGTTGTGTGTCTCTCTCAGTGTGTGTGACGCGTTCAGTGTGAGGGTTTCTGGTTCTTAGCATGTGTGTCTCTCAGTGTGTATGTTTCTCAGTGTGTGTGTGTCTCCCTGTGAATGTGCGTGTCTCTCTCTTGTGTATGACTCTCAGCGTGTTTGCGTCTCTCTCTCAGTGTGTGTGACTCTCAGTGTGTGTGCCTTGCTCTTTGAGTGTGTGTGTCTCTGAGGGTGCCTGTGTGTGTCTCTCTCAGTGTGTGTTTCTGGTTCTTAGTGTGTGTGTTAACCTCTGTATGTGTATGCGTCTCAGTGTGTGTGTCTCTATCTGTCTCTGAGTAGCCTCTACGTGTATGTATCTCTCAGTCAGTGTTTTAGTCTCTGTTTGTGTGTGTGACTCTTTCTGTGTTTCTCTCTCTCTCTGCCGATGGCTCTTTCTCTGTGTGTGTGTCTGTATCTGTGTGTGTGTGTCTCTGTCAACATGTATGTCACTTGCAATTTGTGTGTCTCCATGTGTGTGTTTCAGAATGTGTGACTCTCTGGCTGTTTGTGTCTCTCTCTCAGGTTGTGTGTCTCTCTCAGTGTGTGTGACTCCTTCAGTGTGAGTGTTTCTGTTTCTTACCCTGTTTGTATGTGTCTCTGTGTGTGTGTATGTCTCTCAGTGTGTGTGTCTCACTGTGAATGTGTACGTCTCTCTGCTGTGTGTGACTCTCAGGGCGTCTGTGTCTCCTTCTCAGAGTGTGTGAGTCTCTCATTCTGTGTGTCTTGCTCTCTGAGTGTGTGTGTCTCTGTGGGCCCCTGTGAGTGTGGCTCTCTCAGTGTGTGTGTGTCTGTTTCTCAGTGTGTATGTGTCTCTGTGTGTGCGTGTCTCTCTCTGTATCTGTATGTGTTTCAGTGTGAGTCTCTGAGTGTGCATGTCTCTCTTGTCTCTCTCTGTTTGGAGACTCTCTCTCAGTGGTGAAGTCTTTCTCTGTGAGTGTTATTTCTCTCTCGCTGTGTTTGTCCCCCTATCTCTCAGCGTGTGCCTGTGTCTCTCTCGGTATGTTTATATCCCGAAGTGTGTGTGTGCGTCTCAGTGTGCGTGTGTCTCACAATATCTGTGTCTCTCTCCCACTGTGTATGTCTCCCTCAGTGTGTGTGTCTCTCAGCATGTGTGTGTCTGTCTCTCTCTCTCAGTTTGTGTGGAGAACTCTCATTGTGTGTGTGTCGTTATGGTGGGTGTTTCTGTGTGTGTGTGTCTCTGTGTGACTCCCACAGTGTCTCTGTGTGTGTTTCTCCCATGTGTCTCTCAATGCGTGTGTGTCTGTCTCACTGTGCGTCTGCCTCAGTGTTGCGTGTCTGTTTTTAGGGATTGTGTGAGTGTCTCAGTGTGTCTGTCTCTCAGGGTGTTTCTGTCTCTCAGGGTGTGTGAGTCTCTCTCTCAGTATGTCTATGTCTCTAAGCCTGTGTGAGGGTTTCACCGTGTGTGTCTCCCAATGTTTGTGCCTCTCACTCAGTGTGTATGTCTCTCCCAGTGTGTGTGTCTCTCAGTGCCTATTTCTCCTCCTCTGTGTGGATGTCTGTCTCATTGTGTGTGTCTCTCTCTGTGTGTCTCTCTCAGTGAGTGTGTCTCCTTCAGTGTGAATGTTTCTGATATGTAGCGTGTGTGTGTCTCTCTCTCTGAATGTGTATGTGTCTCAGTGTGTGTGTGTCTCAGTGTGTGTCTCTCAGTGGCTGTGTTTCTGTGTGCCTCTCCATGTATGTGTGTCTCAGTCTGTGTTTTAGTCTCTCTTTGTGTGTATGCCTCTGTCTGTTTCTCTCTCTCTGTGTGGATGTCTCTCTCTCACTCCATGTGAGTGTGTATCTCACTCTGCATGTGTTTCTCTAAGTGTGGGTGTGCCTCTGTCCACGTAGGTGACACTCTCAATTTTTGTGTCTCCGTGTGTGTGTCTCAGAATGTGTGACTCTCCGAGTGTTTTTGTCTCAATTTCAGGTTGTGTGTCTCTCTCAGTGTGTGTGACGCGTTCAGTGTGAGGGTTTCTGGTTCTTAGCGTGTGTGTCTCTCAGTGTTTATGTTTCTCGGTGTGTGTGTCTCCCTGTGAATGTGTGTGTCTCTCTCTTGTGTATGACTCTCAGCGTGTTTTCGTCTCTCTCTCAGTGTGTGTGACTCTCAGTGTGTGTGCCTTGCTCTTTGAGTGTGTGTGTCTCTGAGGGTGCCTGTGTGTGTCTCTCTCAGTGTGTGTTTCTGGTTCTTAGTGTGTGTGTTAACCTCTGTATGTGTATGTGTCTCAGTGTGTGTGTCTCTATGTGTCTCTGCATTGCCTCTACGTGTATGTATCTCTCAGTCAGTGTTTTAGTCTCTGTTTGTGTGTGTGACTCTTTCTGTGTTTCTCTCTCTCTCTGCGGATGGCTCGTTCTCTGTGTGTGTGTGTGTGTATCTGTGTGTGTGTGTCTCTGTCAACATGTATGTCACTTGCAATTTGTGTGTCTCCATGTGTGTGTTTCAGAATGTGTGACTCTCTGGCTGTTTGTGTCTCTCTCTCAGGTTGTGTGTCTCTCTCAGTGTGTGTGACTCCTTCAGTGTGAGTGTTTCTGTTTCTTACCCTGTTTGTGTGTGTCTCTGTGGGTGTGTATGTCTCTCAGTGTGTGTGTCTCACTGTGAATGTGTACGTCTCTCTGCTGTGTGTGTCTCTCAGGGCGTTTGTGTCTCCTTTTCAGTGTGTGTGACTCTCTCATTCTGTGTGTCTTGCTCTCTGAGTGTGTGTGTCTCTGTGGGCCCCTGTGAGTGTGGCTCTCTCAGTGTGTGTCTGTTTCTCAGTGTGTATGTGTCTCTGTGTGTGCGTGTCTCTCTCTGTATCTGTATGTGTTTCAGTGTGAGTCTCTGAGTGTGCATGTCTCTCTTGTCTCTCTCTGTTTGGAGACTCTCTCTCACTGGTGAAATTTTTCTCTGTGAGTGTATTTCTCTCTTGCTGTGCTTGTCCCCCTATCTCTCAGTGTGTGCGTGTGTCTCTCTCTGTATGTTTATGTCCCTAAGTGTGTGTGTTCATCTCAGTGTGTGTGTGTCTCACAATATCTGTGTCTCTCTCCCACTGTGTATGTCTCCCTCAGTGTGTGTGTCTCTCAGCATGTGTGTGTCTGTCTCTCTCTCTCAGTTTGTGTGGAGAACTCTCATTGTGTGTGTGTCTCTTTGGTGTGTGTTTCTGTGTATGTGTGGCTCTGTGTGACTCCCAGAGTGTCTCTGTGTGTGTTTCTCCCATGTGTCACTCAATGTGTGTGTGTCTGTCTCACTGTGCGTCTGCCTCAGTGTTGCGTGTCTGTTTTTAGGGATTGTGTGAGTGTCTCAGTGTGTCTGTCTCTCAGGGTGTTTGTGTCTCTCAGGGTGTGTGAGTCTCTCTCTCAGTATGTCTATGTCTCTAAGCCTGTGTGTGGGTTTCACCGTGTGTGTCTCCCAATATTTGTGCCTCTCACTCAGTGTGTATGTCTCTCCCAGTGTGTGTGTCTCTCAGTGCCTATTTCTCCTCCTCTGTGTGCATGTCTGTCTCATTGTGTGTGTCTCTCTCTGTGTGTCTCTCTCAGTGAGTGTGTCTCCTTCAGTGTGAATGTTTCTGATATGTAGCGTGTGCGTGTCTCTCTCTCTGAATGTGTATGTGTCTCAGTGTCTGTGTGTCTCAGTGTGTGTCTCTCAGTGGGTGTGTTTCTGTGTGCCTCTCCATGTATGTGTGTCTCAGTCTGTGTTTTAGTCTCTCTTTGTGTGTATGCCTCGGTCTGTTTCTCTCTCTCTGTGTGGATGTCTCTCTCTCACTCCATGTGAGTGTGTATCTCACTCTGCATGTGTTTCTCTAAGTGTGGGTGTGCCTCTGTCCACGTAGGTGACACTCTCAATTTTTGTGTCTCAGAATGTGTGACTCTCCGAGTGTTTTTGTCTCAATTTCAGGTTGTGTGTCTCTCTCAGTGTGTGTGACGCGTTCAGTGTGAGGGTTTCTGGTTCTTAGCGTGTGTGTCTCTCAGTGTGTATGTTTCTCAGTGTGTGTGTGTCTCCCTGTGAATGTGCGTGTCTCTCTCTTGTATATGACTCTCAGCGTGTTTGCGTCTCTCTCTCAGTGTGTGTGACTCTCAGTGTGTGTGCCTTGCTCTTTGAGTGTGTGTGTCTCTGAGGGTGCCTGTGTGTGTCTCTCTCAGTGTGTGTTTCTGGTTCTTAGTGTGTGTGTTAACCTCTGTATGTGTATGTGTCTCAGTGTGTGTGTCTCTACGTCTCTGCATTGCCTCTATGTGTATGTATCTCTCAGTCAGTGTTTTAGTCTCTGTTTGTGTGTGTGACTCTTTCTGTGTTTCTCTCTCTCTCTGCCGATGGCTCTTTCTCTGTGTGTGTGTGTGTATCTGTGTGTGTGTGTCTCTGTCAACATGTATGTCACCTGCAATTTGTGTGTCTCCATGTGTGTGTTTCAGAATGTGTGACTCTCCGGCTGTTTGTGTCTCTCTCTCAGGTTGTGTGTCTCTCTCAGTGTGTGTGACTCCTTCAGTGTGAGTGTTTCTGTTTCTTACCCTGTTTGTGTGTGTCTCTGTGTGTGTGTATGTCTCTCAGTGTGTGTGTCTCACTGTGAATGTGTACGTCTCTCTGCTGTGTGTGACTCTCAGGGCGTCTGTGTCTCCTTCTCAGAGTGTGTGAGTCTCTCATTCTGTGTGTCTTGCTCTCTGAGTGTGTGTGTCTCTGTGGGCCCCTGTGAGTGTGGCTCTCTCAGTGTGTGTGTGTCTGTTTCTCAGTGTGTATGTGTCTCTGTGTGTGCGTGTCTCTCTCTGTATCTGTATGTGTTTCAGTGTGAGTCTCTGAGTGTGCATGTCTCTCTTGTCTCTCTCTGTTTGGAGACTCTCTCTCAGTGGTGAAGTCTTTCTCTGTGAGTGTTATTTCTCTCTCGCTGTGTTTGTCCCCCTATCTCTCAGCGTGTGCCTGTGTCTCTCTCGGTATGTTTATATGCCGAAGTGTGTGTGTGCGTCTCAGTGTGCGTGTGTCTCACAATATCTGTGTCTCTCTCCCACTGTGTATGTCTCCCTCAGTGTGTGTGTCTCTCAGCATGTGTGTGTCTGTCTCTCTCTCTCAGTTTGTGTGGAGAACTCTCATTGTGTGTGTGTCGTTATGGTGGGTGTTTCTGTGTGTGTGTGTCTCTGTGTGACTCCCACAGTGTCTCTGTGTGTGTTTCTCCCATGTGTCTCTCAATGTGTGTGTGTCTGTCTCACTGTGCGTCTGCCTCAGTGTTGCGTGTCTGTTTTTAGGGATTGTGTGAGTGTCTCAGTGTGTCTGTCTCTCAGGGTGTTTGTGTCTCTCAGGGTGTGTGAGTCTCTCTCTCAGTATGTCTCTGTCTCTAAGCCTGTGTGTGGGTTTCACCGTGTGTGTCTCCCAATGTTTGTGCCTCTCACTCAGTGTGTATGTCTCTCCCAGTGTGTGTGTCTCTCAGTGCCTATTTCTCCTCCTCTGTGTGGATGTCTGTCTCATTGTGTGTGTCTCTCTCTCTGTGTCTCTCTCAGTGAGTGTGTCTCCTTCAATGTGAATGTTTCTGATATGTAGCGTGTGTGTGTCTCTCTCTCTGAATGTGTATGTGTCTCAGTGTGTGTGTGTCTCAGTGTGTGTCTCTCAGTGGCTGTGTTTCTGTGTGCCTCTCCATGTATGTGTGTCTCAGTCTGTGTTTTAGTCTCTCTTTGTGTGTATGCCTCTGTCTGTTTCTCTCTCTCTGTGTGGATGTCTCTCTCTCACTCCATGTGAGTGTGTATCTCACTCTGCATGTGTTTCTCTAAGTGTGGGTGTGCCTCTGTCCACGTAGGTGACACTCTCAATTTTTGTGTCTCAGAATGTGTGACTCTCCGAGTGTTTTTGTCTCAATTTCAGGTTGTGTGTCTCTCTCAGTGTGTGTGACGCGTTCAGTGTGAGGGTTTCTGGTTCTTAGCGTGTGTGTCTCTCAGTGTGTATGTTTCTCGGTGTGTGTGTCTCCCTGTGAATGTTTGTGTCTCTCTCTTGTGTATGACTCTCAGCGTGTTTGCGTCTCTCTCTCAGTGTGTGTGACTCTCAGTGTGTGTGCCTTGCTCTTTGAGTGTGTGTGTCTCTGAGGGTGCCTGTGTGTGTCTCTCTCAGTGTGTGTTTCTGGTTCTTAGTGTGTGTGTTAACCTCTGTATGTGTATGTGTCTCAGTGTGTGTGTCTCTATGTGTCTCTGCATTGCCTCTACGTGTATGTATCTCTCAGTCAGTGTTTTAGTCTCTGTTTGTGTGTGTGACTCTTTCTGTGTTTCTCTCTCTCTCTGCGGATGGCTCGTTCTCTGTGTGTGTGTGTGTGTATCTGTGTGTGTGTGTCTCTGTCAACATGTATGTCACTTGCAATTTGTGTGTCTCCATGTGTGTGTTTCAGAATGTGTGACTCTCTGGCTGTTTGTGTCTCTCTCTCAGGTTGTGTGTCTCTCTCAGTGTGTGTGACTCCTTCAGTGTGAGTGTTTCTGTTTCTTACCCTGTTTGTGTGTTTCTCTGTTTGTGTGTATGTCTCTCAGTGTGTGTGTATCACTGTGAATGTGTACATCTCTCTGCTGTGTGTGTCTCTCACGGCGTCTGTGTCTCCTTCTCAGTGTGTGTGACTCTCTCATTCTGTGTGTCTTGCTCTCTGAGTGTGTGTGTCTCTGTGGCCCCCTGTGAGTGTGGCTCTCTCAGTGTGTGTCTGTTTCTCAGTGTGTATGTGTCTCTGTGTGTGCGTGTCTCTCTCTATATCTGTATGTGTTTCAGTGTGAGTCTCTGAGTGTGCATGTCTCTCTTATCTCTCTCTGTTTGGAGACTCTCTCTCAGTGGTGAAGTCTTTCTCTGTGAGTGTTATTTCTCTCTCGCTGTGTTTGTCCCCCTCTCTCTCAGCGTGTGCCTGTGTCTCTCTCTGTATGTTTATATCCCGAAGTGTGTGTGTGCGTCTCAGTGTGCGTGTGTCTCACAATATCTGTGTCTCTCTCCCACTGTGTATGTCTTCCTCAGTGTGTGTGTCTCTCAGCATGTGTGTGTCTGTCTCTCTCTCTCAGTTTGTGTGGAGAACTCTCATTGTGTGTGTGTCGTTATGGTTGGTGTTTCTGTGTGTGTGTGTCTCTGTGTGACTCCCACAGTGTCTCTGTGTGTGTTTCTCCCATGTGTCTCTCAATGTGTGTGTGTCTGTCTCACTGTGCGTCTGCCTCAGTGTTGCGTGTCTGTTTTTAGGGATTGTGTGAGTGTCTCAGTGTGTCTGTCTCTCAGGGTGTTTGTGTCTCTCAGGGTGTGTGAGTCTCTCTCTCAGTATGTCTATGTCTCTAAGCCTGTGTGTGGGTTTCACCGTGTGTGTCTCCCAATGTTTGTGCCTCTCACTCAGTGTGAATGTCTCTCCCAGTGTGTGTGTCTCTCAGTGCCTATTTCTCCTCCTCTGTGTGGATGTCTGTCTCATTGTGTGTGTCTCTCTCTGTGTGTCTCTCTCAGTGAGTGTGTCTCCTTCAGTGTGAATGTTTCTGATATGTAGCGTGTGTGTGTCTCTCTCTCTGAATGTGTATGTGTCTCAGTGTCTGTGTGTCTCAGTGTGTGTCTCTCAGTGGCTGTGTTTCTGTGTGCCTCTCCATGTATGTGTGTCTCAGTCTGTGTTTTAGTCTCTCTTTGTGTGTATGCCTCTGTCTGTTTCTCTCTCTCTGTGTGGATGTCTCTCTCTCACTCCATGTGAGTGTGTATCTCACTCTGCATGTGTTTCTCTAAGTGTGGGTGTGCCTCTGTCCACATAGGTGACACTCTCAATTTTTGTGTCTCCGTGTGTGTGTCTCAGAATGTGTGACTCTCCGAGTGTTTTTGTCTCAATTTCAGGTTGTGTGTCTCTCTCAGTGTGTGTGACGCGTTCAGTGTGAGGGTTTCTGGTTCTTAGCGTGTGTGTCTCTCAGTGTTTATGTTTCTCGGTGTGTGTGTCTCCCTGTGAATGTGCGTGTCTCTCTCTTGTGTATGACTCTCAGCGTGTTTGCGTCTCTCTCTCAGTGTGTGTGACTCTCAGTGTGTGTGCCTTGCTCTTTGAGTGTGTGTGTCTCTGAGGGTGCCTGTGTGTGTCTCTCTCAGTGTGTGTTTCTGGTTCTTAGTGTGTGTGTTAACCTCTGTATGTGTATGTGTCTCAGTGTGTGTGTCTCTATGTGTCTCTGCATTGCCTCTACGTGTATGTATCTCTCAGTCAGTGCTTTGGTCTCTGTTTGTGTGTGTGACTCTTTCTGTGTTTCTCTCTCTCTCTGCGGATGGCTCGTTCTCTGTGTGTGTGTGTGTGTATCTGTGTGTGTGTGTCTCTGTCAACATGTATGTCACTTGCAATTTGTGTGTCTCCATGTGTGTGTTTCAGAATGTGTGACTCTCCGGCTGTTTGTGTCTCTCTCTCAGGTTGTGTGTCTCTATCTCAGGTTGTGTGTCTCTCTCAGTGTGTGTGACTCCTTCAGTGTGAGTGTTTCTGTTTCTTACCCTGTTTGTGTGTGTCTCTGTGTGTGTGTATGTCTCTCAGTGTGTGTGTCTCACTGTGAATGTGTACGTCTCTCTGCTGTGTGTGACTCTCAGGGCGTCTGTGTCTCCTTCTCAGAGTGTGTGAGTCTCTCATTCTGTGTGTCTTGCTCTCTGAGTGTGTGTGTCTCTGTGGGCCCCTGTGAGTGTGGCTCTCTCAGTGTGTGTGTGTCTGTTTCTCAGTGTGTATGTGTCTCTGTGTGTGCGTGTCTCTCTCTGTATCTGTATGTGTTTCAGTGTGAGTCTCTGAGTGTGCATGTCTCTCTTGTCTCTCTCTGTTTGGAGACTCTCTCAGTGGTGAAGTCTATCTCTGTGAGTGTTATTTCTCTCTCGCTGTGTTTGTCCCCCTATCTCTCAGCGTGTGCCTGTGTCTCTCTCTGTATGTTTATATCCCGAAGTGTGTGTGTGCGTCTCAGTGTGCGTGTGTCTCACAATATCTGTGTCTCTCTCCCACTGTGTATGTCTCCCTCAGTGTGTGTGTCTCTCAGCATGTGTGTGTCTGTCTCTCTCTCTCAGTTTGTGTGGAGAACTCTCATTGTGTGTGTGTCGTTATGGTGGGTGTTTCTGTGTGTGTGTGTCTCTGTGTGACTCCCACAGTGTCTCTGTGTCTGTTTCTCCCATGTGTCTTTCTGTGTGTGTGTGTCTGTCTCACTGTGCGTCTGCCTCAGTGTTGCGTGTCTGTTTTTAGGGATTGTGTGAGTGTCTCAGTGTGTCTGTCTCTCAGGGTGTTTGTGTCTCTCAGGGTGTGTGAGTCTCTCTCTCAGTATGTCTCTGTCTCTAAGCCTGTGTGTGGGTTTCACCGTGTGTGTCTCCCAATGTTTGTGCCTCTCACTCAGTGTGTATGTCTCTCCCAGTGTGTGTGTCTCTCAGTGCCTATTTCTCCTCCTCTGTGTGGATGTCTGTCTCATTGTGTGTGTCTCTCTCTCTGTGTCTCTCTAAGTGAGTGTGTCTCCTTCAGTGTGAATGTTTCTGATATGTAGCGTGTGTGTGTCTCTCTCTCTGAATGTGTATGTGTCTCAGTGTCTGTGTGTCTCAGTGTGTGTCTCTCAGTGGCTGTGTTTCTGTGTGCCTCTCCATGTATGTGTGTCTCAGTCTGTGTTTTAGTCTCTCTTTGTGTGTATGCCTCTGTCTGTTTCTCTCTCTCTGTGTGGATGTCTCTCTCTCACTCCATGTGAGTGTGTATCTCACTCTGCATGTGTTTCTCTAAGTGTGGGTGTGCCTCTGTCCACGTAGGTGACACTCTCAATTTTTGTGTCTCAGAATGTGTGACTCTCCGAGTGTTTTTGTCTCAATTTCAGGTTGTGTGTCTCTCTCAGTGTGTGTGACGCGTTCAGTGTGAGGGTTTCTGGTTCTTAGCGTGTGTGTCTCTCAGTGTGTATGTTTCTCAGTGTGTGTGTGTCTCCCTGTGAATGTGCGTGTCTCTCTCTTGTATATGACTCTCAGCGTGTTTGCGTCTCTCTCTCAGTGTGTGTGACTCTCAGTGTGTGTGCCTTGCTCTTTGAGTGTGTGTGTCTCTGAGGGTGCCTGTGTGTGTCTCTCTCAGTGTGTGTTTCTGGTTCTTAGTGTGTGTGTTAACCTCTGTATGTGTATGTGTCTCAGTGTGTGTGTCTCTACGTCTCTGCATTGCCTCTATGTGTATGTATCTCTCAGTCAGTGTTTTAGTCTCTGTTTGTGTGTGTGACTCTTTCTGTGTTTCTCTCTCTCTCTGCCGATGGCTCTTTCTCTGTGTGTGTGTGTGTATCTGTGTGTGTGTGTCTCTGTCAACATGTATGTCACCTGCAATTTGTGTGTCTCCATGTGTGTGTTTCAGAATGTGTGACTCTCCGGCTGTTTGTGTCTCTCTCTCAGGTTGTGTGTCTCTCTCAGTGTGTGTGACTCCTTCAGTGTGAGTGTTTCTGTTTCTTACCCTGTTTGTGTGTGTCTCTGTGTGTGTGTATGTCTCTCAGTGTGTGTGTCTCACTGTGAATGTGTACGTCTCTCTGCTGTGTGTGACTCTCAGGGCGTCTGTGTCTCCTTCTCAGAGTGTGTGAGTCTCTCATTCTGTGTGTCTTGCTCTCTGAGTGTGTGTGTCTCTGTGGGCCCCTGTGAGTGTGGCTCTCTCAGTGTGTGTGTGTCTGTTTCTCAGTGTGTATGTGTCTCTGTGTGTGCGTGTCTCTCTCTGTATCTGTATGTGTTTCAGTGTGAGTCTCTGAGTGTGCATGTCTCTCTTGTCTCTCTCTGTTTGGAGACTCTCTCTCAGTGGTGAAGTCTTTCTCTGTGAGTGTTATTTCTCTCTCGCTGTGTTTGTCCCCCTATCTCTCAGCGTGTGCCTGTGTCTCTCTCGGTATGTTTATATGCCGAAGTGTGTGTGTGCGTCTCAGTGTGCGTGTGTCTCACAATATCTGTGTCTCTCTCCCACTGTGTATGTCTCCCTCAGTGTGTGTGTCTCTCAGCATGTGTGTGTCTGTCTCTCTCTCTCAGTTTGTGTGGAGAACTCTCATTGTGTGTGTGTCGTTATGGTGGGTGTTTCTGTGTGTGTGTGTCTCTGTGTGACTCCCACAGTGTCTCTGTGTGTGTTTCTCCCATGTGTCTCTCAATGTGTGTGTGTCTGTCTCACTGTGCGTCTGCCTCAGTGTTGCGTGTCTGTTTTTAGGGATTGTGTGAGTGTCTCAGTGTGTCTGTCTCTCAGGGTGTTTGTGTCTCTCAGGGTGTGTGAGTCTCTCTCTCAGTATGTCTCTGTCTCTAAGCCTGTGTGTGGGTTTCACCGTGTGTGTCTCCCAATGTTTGTGCCTCTCACTCAGTGTGTATGTCTCTCCCAGTGTGTGTGTCTCTCAGTGCCTATTTCTCCTCCTCTGTGTGGATGTCTGTCTCATTGTGTGTCTCTCTCTCTGTGTCTCTCTCAGTGAGTGTGTCTCCTTCAATGTGAATGTTTCTGATATGTAGCGTGTGTGTGTCTCTCTCTCTGAATGTGTATGTGTCTCAGTGTGTGTGTGTCTCAGTGTGTGTCTCTCAGTGGCTGTGTTTCTGTGTGCCTCTCCATGTATGTGTGTCTCAGTCTGTGTTTTAGTCTCTCTTTGTGTGTATGCCTCTGTCTGTTTCTCTCTCTCTGTGTGGATGTCTCTCTCTCACTCCATGTGAGTGTGTATCTCACTCTGCATGTGTTTCTCTAAGTGTGGGTGTGCCTCTGTCCACGTAGGTGACACTCTCAATTTTTGTGTCTCAGAATGTGTGACTCTCCGAGTGTTTTTGTCTCAATTTCAGGTTGTGTGTCTCTCTCAGTGTGTGTGACGCCTTCAGTGTGAGGGTTTCTGGTTCTTAGCGTGTGTGTCTCTCAGTGTGTATGTTTCTCGGTGTGTGTGTCTCCCTGTGAATGTTTGTGTCTCCCTCTTGTGTATGACTCTCAGCGTGTTTGCGTCTCTCTCTCAGTGTGTGTGACTCTCAGTGTGTGTGCCTTGCTCTTTGAGTGTGTGTGTCTCTGAGGGTGCCTGTGTGTGTCTCTCTCAGTGTGTGTTTCTGGTTCTTAGTGTGTGTGTTAACCTCTGTATGTGTATGTGTCTCAGTGTGTGTGTCTCTATGTGTCTCTGCATTGCCTCTACGTGTATGTATCTCTCAGTCAGTGTTTTAGTCTCTGTTTGTGTGTGTGACTCTTTCTGTGTTTCTCTCTCTCTCTGCGGATGGCTCGTTCTCTGTGTGTGTGTGTGTGTATCTGTGTGTGTGTGTCTCTGTCAACATGTATGTCACTTGCAATTTGTGTGTCTCCATGTGTGTGTTTCAGAATGTGTGACTCTCCGGCTGTTTGTGTCTCTCTCTCAGGTTGTGTGTCTCTCTCAGTGTGTGTGACTCCTTCAGTGTGAGTGTTTCTGTTTCTTACCCTGTTTGTGTGTTTCTCTGTTTGTGTGTATGTCTCTCAGTGTGTGTGTATCACTGTGAATGTGTACATCTCTCTGCTGTGTGTGTCTCTCACGGCGTCTGTGTCTCCTTCTCAGTGTGTGTGACTCTCTCATTCTGTGTGTCTTGCTCTCTGAGTGTGTGTGTCTCTGTGGCCCCCTGTGAGTGTGGCTCTCTCAGTGTGTGTCTGTTTCTCAGTGTGTATGTGTCTCTGTGTGTGCGTGTCTCTCTCTATATCTGTATGTGTTTCAGTGTGAGTCTCTGAGTGTGCATGTCTCTCTTATCTCTCTCTGTTTGGAGACTCTCTCTCAGTGGTGAAGTCTTTCTCTGTGAGTGTTATTTCTCTCTCGCTGTGTTTGTCCCCCTCTCTCTCAGCGTGTGCCTGTGTCTCTCTCTGTATGTTTATATCCCGAAGTGTGTGTGTGCGTCTCAGTGTGCGTGTGTCTCACAATATCTGTGTCTCTCTCCCACTGTGTATGTCTTCCTCAGTGTGTGTGTCTCTCAGCATGTGTGTGTCTGTCTCTCTCTCTCAGTTTGTGTGGAGAACTCTCATTGTGTGTGTGTCGTTATGGTGGGTGTTTCTGTGTGTGTGTGTCTCTGTGTGACTCCCACAGTGTCTCTGTGTGTGTTTCTCCCATGTGTCTCTCAATGTGTGTGTGTCTGTCTCACTGTGCGTCTGCCTCAGTGTTGCGTGTCTGTTTTTAGGGATTGTGTGAGTGTCTCAGTGTGTCTGTCTCTCAGGGTGTTTGTGTCTCTCAGGGTGTGTGAGTCTCTCTCTCAGTATGTCTATGTCTCTAAGCCTGTGTGTGGGTTTCACCGTGTGTGTCTCCCAATGTTTGTGCCTCTCACTCAGTGTGAATGTCTCTCCCAGTGTGTGTGTCTCTCAGTGCCTATTTCTCCTCCTCTGTGTGGATGTCTGTCTCATTGTGTGTGTCTCTCTCTGTGTGTCTCTCTCAGTGAGTGTGTCTCCTTTAGTGTGAATGTTTCTGATATGTAGCGTGTGTGTGTCTCTCTCTCTGAATGTGTATGTGTCTCAGTGTCTGTGTGTCTCAGTGTGTGTCTCTCAGTGGCTGTGTTTCTGTGTGCCTCTCCATGTATGTGTGTCTCAGTCTGTGTTTTAGTCTCTCTTTGTGTGTATGCCTCTGTCTGTTTCTCTCTCTCTGTGTGGATGTCTCTCTCTCACTCCATGTGAGTGTGTATCTCACTCTGCATGTGTTTCTCTAAGTGTGGGTGTGCCTCTGTCCACATAGGTGACACTCTCAATTTTTGTGTCTCCGTGTGTGTGTCTCAGAATGTGTGACTCTCCGAGTGTTTTTGTCTCAATTTCAGGTTGTGTGTCTCTCTCAGTGTGTGTGACGCGTTCAGTGTGAGGGTTTCTGGTTCTTAGCGTGTGTGTCTCTCAGTGTTTATGTTTCTCGGTGTGTGTGTCTCCCTGTGAATGTGCGTGTCTCTCTCTTGTGTATGACTCTCAGCGTGTTTGCGTCTCTCTCTCAGTGTGTGTGACTCTCAGTGTGTGTGCCTTGCTCTTTGAGTGTGTGTGTCTCTGAGGGTGCCTGTGTGTGTCTCTCTCAGTGTGTGTTTCTGGTTCTTAGTGTGTGTGTTAACCTCTGTATGTGTATGTGTCTCAGTGTGTGTGTCTCTATGTGTCTCTGCATTGCCTCTACGTGTATGTATCTCTCAGTCAGTGCTTTGGTCTCTGTTTGTGTGTGTGACTCTTTCTGTGTTTCTCTCTCTCTCTGCGGATGGCTCGTTCTCTGTGTGTGTGTGTGTGTATCTGTGTGTGTGTGTCTCTCTCAACATGTATGTCACTTGCAATTTGTGTGTCTCCATGTGTGTGTTTCAGAATGTGTGACTCTCCGGCTGTTTGTGTCTCTCTCTCAGGTTGTGTGTCTCTATCTCAGGTTGTGTGTCTCTCTCAGTGTGTGTGACTCCTTCAGTGTGAGTGTTTCTGTTTCTTACCCTGTTTGTGTGTGTCTCTGTGTGTGTGTATGTCTCTCAGTGTGTGTGTCTCACTGTGAATGTGTACGTCTCTCTGCTGTGTGTGACTCTCAGGGCGTCTGTGTCTCCTTCTCAGAGTGTGTGAGTCTCTCATTCTGTGTGTCTTGCTCTCTGAGTGTGTGTGTCTCTGTGGGCCCCTGTGAGTGTGGCTCTCTCAGTGTGTGTGTGTCTGTTTCTCAGTGTGTATGTGTCTCTGTGTGTGCGTGTCTCTCTCTGTATCTGTATGTGTTTCAGTGTGAGTCTCTGAGTGTGCATGTCTCTCTTGTCTCTCTCTGTTTGGAGACTCTCTCTCAGTGGTGAAGTCTATCTCTGTGAGTGTTATTTCTCTCTCGCTGTGTTTGTCCCCCTATCTCTCAGCGTGTGCCTGTGTCTCTCTCTGTATGTTTATATCCCGAAGTGTGTGTGTGCGTCTCAGTGTGCGTGTGTCTCACAATATCTGTGTCTCTCTCCCACTGTGTATGTCTCCCTCAGTGTGTGTGTCTCTCAGCATGTGTGTGTCTGTCTCTCTCTCTCAGTTTGTGTGGAGAACTCTCATTGTGTGTGTGTCGTTATGGTGGGTGTTTCTGTGTGTGTGTGTCTCTGTGTGACTCCCACAGTGTCTCTGTGTCTGTTTCTCCCATGTGTCTTTCTGTGTGTGTGTGTCTGTCTCACTGTGCGTCTGCCTCAGTGTTGCGTGTCTGTTTTTAGGGATTGTGTGAGTGTCTCAGTGTGTCTGTCTCTCAGGGTGTTTGTGTCTCTAAGGGTGTGTGAGTCTCTCTCTCAGTATGTCTCTGTCTCTAAGCCTGTGTGTGGGTTTCACCGTGTGTGTCTCCCAATGTTTGTGCCTCTCACTCAGTGTGTATGTCTCTCCCAGTGTGTTTGTCTCTCAGTGCCTATTTCTCCTCCTCTGTGTGGATGTCTGTCTCATTGTGTGTGTCTCTCTCTCTGTGTCTCTCTAAGTGAGTGTGTCTCCTTCAGTGTGAATGTTTCTGATATGTAGCGTGTGTGTGTCTCTCTCTCTGAATGTGTATGTGTCTCAGTGTCTGTGTGTCTCAGTGTGTGTCTCTCAGTGGCTGTGTTTCTGTGTGCCTCTCCATGTATGTGTGTCTCAGTCTGTGTTTTAGTCTCTCTTTGTGTGTATGCCTCTGTCTGTTTCTCTCTCTCTGTGTGGATGTCTCTCTCTCACTCCATGTGAGTGTGTATCTCACTCTGCATGTGTTTCTCTAAGTGTGGGTGTGCCTCTGTCCACGTAGGTGACACTCTCAATTTTTGTGTCTCCGTGTGTGTGTCTCAGAATGTGTGACTCTCCGAGTGTTTTTGTCTCAATTTCAGGTTGTGTGTCTCTCTCAGTGTGTGTGACGCGTTCAGTGTGAGGGTTTCTGGTTCTTAGCGTGTGTGTCTCTCAGTGTGTATGTTTCTCGGTGTGTGTGTCTCCCTGTGAATGGTTGTGTCTCTCTCTTGTGTATGACTCTCAGCGTGTTTGCGTCTCTCTCTCAGTGTGTGTGACTCTCAGTGTGTGTGCCTTGCTCTTTGAGTGTGTGTGTCTCTGAGGGTGCCTGTGTGTGTCTCTCTCAGTGTGTGTTTCTGGTTCTTAGTGTGTGTGTTAACCTCTGTATGTGTATGTGTCTCAGTGTGTGTGTCTCTGTGTCTCTGCATTGCCTCTACGTGTATGTATCTCTCAGTCAGTGTTTTGGTCTCTGTTTGTGTGTGTGACTCTTTCTGTGTTTCTCTCTCTCTCTGTGGATGGCTCGTTTTCTGTGTGTGTGTGTGTGTATCTGTGTGTGTGTGTCTCTGCAACATGTATGTCACTTGCAATTTGTGTGTCTCCATGTGTGTGTTTCAGAATGTGTGACTCTCCGGCTGTTTGTGTCTCTCTCTCAGGTTGTGTGTCTCTCTCAGTGTGTGTGACTCCTTCAGTGTGAGTGTTTCTGTTTCTTACCCTGTTTGTGTGTTTCTCTGTTTGTGTGTATGTCTCTCAGTGTGTGTGTATCACTGTGAATGTGTACATCTCTCTGCTGTGTGTGTCTCTCACGGCGTGTGTGTCTCCTTCTCATTGTGTGTGACTCTCTCATTCTGTGTCTTGCTCTCTGAGTGTGTGTGTCTCTGTGGCCCCCTGTGAGTGTGGCTCTCTCAGTGTGTGTCTGTTTCTCAGTGTGTATGTGTCTCTGTGTGTGCGTGTCTCTCTCTATATCTGTATGTGTTTCAGTGTGAGTCTCTGAGTATGCATGTCTCTCTTGTCTCTCTCTGTTTGGAGACTCTCTCTCAGTGGTGAAGTCTTTCTCTGTGAGTGTTATTTCTCTCTCGCTGTGTTTGTCCCCCTCTCTCTCAGCGTGTGCCTGTGTCTCTCTCTGTATGTTTATATCCCGAAGTGTGTGTGTGCGTCTCAGTGTGCGTGTGTCTCACAATATCTGTGTCTCTCTCCCACTGTGTATGTCTCCCTCAGTGTGTGTGTCTCTCAGCATGTGTGTGTCTGTCTCTCTCTCTCAGTTTGTGTGGAGAACTCTCATTGTGTGTGTGTCGTTATGGTGGGTGTTTCTGTGTGTGTGTGTCTCTGTGTGACTCCCACAGTGTCTCTGTGTGTGTTTCTCCCATGTGTCTCTCTGTGTGTGTGTGTCTGTCTCACTGTGCGTCTGCCTCAGTGTTGCGTGTCTGTTTTTAGGGATTGTGTGAGTGTCTCAGTGTGTCTGTCTCTCAGGGTGTTTGTGTCTCTCAGGGTGTGTGAGTCTCTCTCTCAGTATGTCTCTGTCTCTAAGCCTGTGTGTGGGTTTCACCGTGTGTGTCTCCCAATGTTTGTGCCTCTCACTCAGTGTGTATGTCTCTCCCAGTGTGTGTGTCTCTCAGTGCCTATTTCTCCTCCTCTGTGTGGATGTCTGTCTCATTGTGTGTGTCTCTCTCTGTGTGTCTCTCTCAGTGAGTGTGTCTCCTTCAGTGTGAATGTTTCTGATATGTAGCGTGTGTGTGTCTCTCTCTCTGAATGTGTATGTGTCTCAGTGTCTGTGTGTCTCAGTGTGTGTCTCTCAGTGGCTGTGTTTCTGTGTGCCTCTCCATGTATGTGTGTCTCAGTCTGTGTTTTAGTCTCTCTTTGTGTGTATGCCTCTGTCTGTTTCTCTCTCTCTGTGTGGATGTCTCTCTCTCACTCCATGTGAGTGTGTATCTCACTCTGCATGTGTTTCTCTAAGTGTGGGTGTGCCTTTGTCCACGTAGGTGACACTCTCAATTTTTGTGTCTCCGTGTGTGTGTCTCAGAATGTGTGACTCTCCGAGTGTTTTTGTCTCAATTTCAGGTTGTGTGTCTCTCTCAGTGTGTGTGACGCGTTCAGTGTGAGGGTTTCTGGTTCTTAGCGTGTGTGTCTCTCAGTGTTTATGTTTCTCGGTGTGTGTGTCTCCCTGTGAATGTGCGTGTCTCTCTCTTGTGTATGACTCTCAGCGTGTTTGCGTCTCTCTCTCAGTGTGTGTGACTCTCAGTGTGTGTGCCTTGCTCTTTGAGTGTGTGTGTCTCTGAGGGTGCCTGTGTGTGTCTCTCTCAGTGTGTGTTTCTGGTTCTTAGTGTGTGTGTTAACCTCTGTATGTGTATGTGTCTCAGTGTGTGTGTCTCTATGTGTCTCTGCATTGCCTCTACGTGTATGTATCTCTCAGTCAGTGCTTTGGTCTCTGTTTGTGTGTGTGACTCTTTCTGTGTTTCTCTCTCTCTCTGCGGATGGCTCGTTCTCTGTGTGTGTGTGTGTGTATCTGTGTGTGTGTGTCTCTGTCAACATGTATGTCACTTGCAATTTGTGTGTCTCCATGTGTGTGTTTCAGAATGTGTGACTCTCCGGCTGTTTGTGTCTCTCTCTCAGGTTGTGTGTCTCTATCTCAGGTTGTGTGTCTCTCTCAGTGTGTGTGACTCCTTCAGTGTGAGTGTTTCTGTTTCTTACCCTGTTTGTGTGTGTCTCTGTGTGTGTGTATGGCTCTCAGTGTGTGTGTCTCACTGTGAATGTGTACGTCTCTCTGCTGTGTGTGACTCTCAGGGCGTCTGTGTCTCCTTCTCAGAGTGTGTGAGTCTCTCATTCTGTGTGTCTTGCTCTCTGAGTGTGTGTGTCTCTGTGGGCCCCTGTGAGTGTGGCTCTCTCAGTGTGTGTGTGTCTGTTTCTCAGTGTGTATGTGTCTCTGTGTGTGCGTGTCTCTCTCTGTATCTGTATGTGTTTCAGTGTGAGTCTCTGAGTGTGCATGTCTCTCTTGTCTCTCTCTGTTTGGAGACTCTCTCTCAGTGGTGAAGTCTTTCTCTGTGAGTGTTATTTCTCTCTCGCTGTGTTTGTCCCCCTATCTCTCAGCGTGTGCCTGTGTCTCTCTCTGTATGTTTATATCCCGAACTGTGTGTGCGTCTCAGTGTGCGTGTGTCTCACAATATCTGTGTCTCTCTCCCACTGTGTATGTCTCCCTCAGTGTGTGTGTCTCTCAGCATGTGTGTGTCTGTCTCTCTCTCTCAGTTTGTGTGGAGAACTCTCATTGTCTGTGTGTCGTTATGGTGGGTGTTTCTGTGTGTGTGTGTCTCTGTGTGACTCCCACAGTGTCTCTGTGTCTGTTTCTCCCATGTGTCTTTCTGTGTGTGTGTGTCTGTCTCACTGTGCGTCTGCCTCAGTGTTGCGTGTCTGTTTTTAGGGATTGTGTGAGTGTCTCAGTGTGTCTGTCTCTCAGGGTGTTTGTGTCTCTCAGGGTGTGTGAGTCTCTCTCTCAGTATGTCTATGTCTCTAAGCCTGTGTGAGGGTTTCACCGTGTGTGTCTCCCAATGTTTGTGCCTCTCACTCAGTGTGTATGTCTCTCCCAGTGTGTGTGTCTCTCAGTGCCTATGTCTCCTCCTCTGTGTGGATGTCTGTCTCATTGTGTGTGTCTCTCTCTGTGCGTCTCTCTCAGTGAGTGTGTCTCCTTCAGTGTGAATGTTTCTGATATGTAGCGTGTGTGTGTCTCTCTCTCTGAATGTGTATGTGTCTCAGTGTCTGTGTGTCTCAGTGTGTGCCTCTCAGTGGGTGTGTTTCTGTGTGCCTCTCCATGTATGTGTGTCTCAGTCTGTGTTTTAGTCTCTCTTTGTGTGTATGCCTCTGTCTGTTTCTCTCTCTCTGTGTGGATGTCTCTCTCTCACTCCATGTGAGTGTGTATCTCACTCTGCATGTGTTTGTCTAAGTGTGGGTGTGCCTCTGTCCACGTAGGTGACACTCTCAATTTTTGTGTCTCCGTGTGTGTGTCTCAGAATGTGTGACTCTCCGAGTGTTTTTGTCTCAATTTCAGGTTGTGTGTCTCTCTCAGTGTGTGTGACGCGTTCAGTGTGAGGGTTTCTGGTTCTTAGCGTGTGTGTCTCTCAGTGTGTATGTTTCTCAATGTGTGTGTCTCCCTGTGAATGTGCGTGTCTCTCTCTTGTGTATGACTCTCAGCGTGTTTGCGTCTCTCTCTCAGTGTGTGTGACTCTCAGTGTGTGTGCCTTGCTCTTTGAGTGTGTGTGTCTCTGAGGGTGCCTGTGTGTGTCTCTCTCAGTGTGTGTTTCTGGTTCTTAGTGTGTGTGTTAACCTCTGTATGTGTATGTGTCTCAGTGTGTGTGTCTCTACGTCTCTGCATTGCCTCTACATGTATGTATCTCTCAGTCAGTGTTTTAGTCTCTGTTTGTGTGTGTGACTCTTTCTGTGTTTCTCTCTCTCTCTGCCGATGGCTCTTTCTCTGTGTGTGTGTGTGTATCTGTGTGTGTGTGTGTCTCTGTCAACATGTATGTCACTTGAAATTTGTGTGTCTCCATGTGTGTGTTTCAGAATGTGTGACTCTCCGGCTGTTTGTGTCTCTCTCTCAGGTTGTGTCTCTCTCAGTGTGTGTGACTCCTTCAGTGTGAGTGTTTCTGTTTCTTACCCTGTTTGTGTGTGTCTCTGTGTGTGTGTATGTCTCTCAGTGTGTGTGTCTCACTGTGAATGTGTACGTCTCTCTGCTGTGTGTGACTCTCAGGGCGTCTGTGTCTCCTTCTCAGAGTGTGTGAGTCTCTCATTCTGTGTGTCTTGCTCTCTGAGTGTGTGTGTCTCTGTGGGCCCCTGTGAGTGTGGCTCTCTCAGTGTGTGTGTGTCTGTTTCTCAGTGTGTATGTGTCTCTGTGTGTGCGTGTCTCTCTCTGTATCTGTATGTGTTTCAGTGTGAGTCTCTGAGTGTGCATGTCTCTCTTGTCTCTCTCTGTTTGGAGACTCTCTCTCAGTGGTGAAGTCTTTCTCTGTGAGTGTTATTTCTCTCTCGCTGTGTTTGTCCCCTCTCTCTCAGCGTGTGCCTGTGTCTCTCTCTGTATGTTTATATCCCGAAGTGTGTGTGTGCGTCTCAGTGTGCGTGTGTCTCACAATATCTGTGTCTCTCTCCCACTGTGTATGTCTCCCTCAGTGTGTGTGTCTCTCAGCATGTGTGTGTCTGTCTCTCTCTCTCAGTTTGTGTGGAGAATTCTCATTGTGTGTGTGTCATTATGGTGGGTGTTTCTGTGTGTGTGTGTCTCTGTGTGACTCCCACAGTGTCTCTGTGTCTGTTTCTCCCATGTGTCTTTCTGTGTGTGTGTGTCTGTCTCACTGTGCGTCTGCCTCAGTGTTGCGTGTCTGTTTTTAGGGATTGTGTGAGTGTCTCAGTGTGTCTGTCTCTCAGGGTGTTTGTGTCTCTCAGGGTGTGTGAGTCTCTCTCTCAGTATGTCTATGTCTCTAAGTCTGTGTGAGGGTTTCACCGTGTGTGTCTCCCAATGTTTGTGCCTCTCACTCAGTGTGTATGTCTCTCCCAGTGTGTGTGTCTCTCAGTGCCTATTTCTCCTCCTCTGTGTGGATGTCTGTCTCATTGTGTGTGTCTCTCTCTGTGTGTCTCTCTCAGTGAGTGTGTCTCCTTCAGTGTGAATGTTTCTGATATGTAGCGTGTGTGTGTCTCTCTCTCTGAATGTGTCTCAGTGTGTGTGTGTCTCAGTGTGTGTCTCTCAGTGGCTGTGTTTCTGTGTGCCTCTCCATGTATGTGTGTCTCAGTCTGTGTTTTAGTCTCTCTTTGTGTGTATGCCTCTGTCTGTTTCTCTCTCTCTGTGTGGATGTCTCTCTCTCACTCCATGTGAGTGTGTATCTCACTCTGCATGTGTTTCTCTAAGTGTGGGTGTGCCTCTGTCCACGTAAGTGACACTCTCAATTTTTGTGTCTCCGTGTGTGTGTCTCAGAATGTGTGACTCTCCGAGTGTTTTTGTCTCAATTTCAGGTTGTGTGTCTCTCTCAGTGTGTGTGACACGTTCAGTGTGAGGGTTTATGGTTCTTAGCGTGTGTGTCTCTCAGTGTGTATGTTTCTCGGTGTGTGTGTGTCTCCCTGTGAATGTGCGTGTCTCTCTCTTGTGTATGACTCTCAGCGTGTTTGCGTCTCTCTCTCAGTGTGTGTGACTCTCAGTGTGTGTGCCTTGCTCTTTGAGTGTGTGTGTCTCTGAGGGTGCCTGTGTGTGTCTCTCTCAGTGTGTGTTTCTGGTTCTTAGTGTGTGTGTTAACCTCTGTATGTGTATGAGTCTCAGTGTGTGTGTCTCTACGTCTCTGCATTGCCTCTATGTGTATGTATCTCTCAGTCAGTGTTTTAGTCTCTGTTTGTGTGTGTGACTCTTTCTGTGTTTCTCTCTCTCTCTGCCGATGGCTCTTTCTCTGTGTGTGTGTGTGTATCTGTGTGTGTGTGTGTCTCTGTCAACATGTATGTCACTTGAAATTTGTGTGTCTCCATGTGTGTGTTTCAGAATGTGTGACTCTCCGGCTGTTTGTGTCTCTCTCTCAGGTTGTGTCTCTCTCAGTGTGTGTGACTCCTTCAGTGTGAGTGTTTCTGTTTCTTACCCTGTTTGTGTGTGTCTCTGTGTGTGTGTATGTCTCTCAGTGTGTGTGTCTCACTGTGAATGTGTACGTCTCTCTGCTGTGTGTGACTCTCAGGGCGTCTGTTTCTCCTTCTCAGAGTGTGTGAGTCTCTCATTCTGTGTGTCTTGCTCTCTGAGTGTGTGTGTCTCTGTGGGCCCCTGTGAGTGTGGCTCTCTCAGTGTGTGTGTGTCTGTTTCTCAGTGTGTATGTGTCTCTGTGTGTGCGTGTCTCTCTCTGTATCTGTATGTGTTTCAGTGTGAGTCTCTGAGTGGGCATGTCTCTCTTGTCTCTCTCTGTTTGGAGACTCTCTCTCAGTGGTGAAGTCTTTCTCTGTGAGTGTTATTTCTCTCTCGCTGTGTTTGTCCCCCTATCTCTCAGCGTGTGCCTGTGTCTCTCTCTGTATGTTTATATCCCGAAGTGTGTGTGTGCGTCTCAGTGTGCGTGTGTCTCACAATATCTGTGTCTCTCTCCCACTGTGTATGTCTCCCTCAGTGTGTGTGTTTCTCAGCATGTGTGTGTCTGTCTCTCTCTCTCAGTTTGTGTGGAGAACTCTCATTGTGTGTGTGTCTTTATGGTGGGTGTTTCTGTGTGTGTGTGTCTCTGTGTGACTCCCACAGTGTCTCTGTGTGTGTTTCTCCCATGTGTCTCTCAATGTGTGTGTGTCTGTCTCACTGTGCTTCTGCCTCAGTGTTGCGTGTCTGTTTTTAGGGATTGTGTGAGTGTCTCAGTGTGTCTGTCTCTCAGGGTGTTTGTGTCTCTCAGGGTGTGTGAGTCTCTCTCTCAGTATGTCTCTGTCTCTAAGCCTGTGTGTGGGTTTCACCGTGTGTGTCTCCCAATGTTTGTGCCTCTCACTCAGTGTGTATGTCTCTCCCAGTGTGTGTGTCTCTCAGTGCCTATTTCTCCTCCTCTGTGTGGATGTCTGTCTCATTGTGTGTGTCTCTCTCTGTGTGTCTCTCTCAGTGAGTGTGTCTCCTTCAGTGTGAATGTTTCTGATATGTAGCGTGTGTGTGTCTCTCTCTCTGAATGTGTCTCAGTGTGTGTGTGTCTCAGTGTGTGTCTCTCAGTGGCTGTGTTTCTGTGTGCCTCTCCATGTATGTGTGTCTCAGTCTGTGTTTTAGTCTCTCTTTGTGTGTATGCCTCTGTCTGTTTCTCTCTCTCTGTGTGGATGTCTCTCTCTCACTCCATGTGAGTGTGTATCTCACTCTGCATGTGTTTCTCTAAGTGTGGGTGTGCCTCTGTCCACGTAGGTGACACTCTCAATTTTTGTGTCTCCGTGTGTGTGTCTCAGAATGTGTGACTCTCCGAGTGTTTTTGTCTCAATTTCAGGTTGTGTGTCTCTCTCAGTGTGTGTGACGCGTTCAGTGTGAGGGTTTCTGGTTCTTAGCGTGTGTGTCTCTCAGTGTTTATGTTTCTCGGTGTGTGTGTCTCCCTGTGAATGTGCGTGTCTCTCTCTTGTGTATGACTCTCAGCGTGTTTGCGTCTCTCTCTCAGTGTGTGTGACTCTCAGTGTGTGTGCCTTGCTCTTTGAGTGTGTGTGTCTCTGAGGGTGCCTGTGTGTGTCTCTCTCAGTGTGTGTTTCTGGTTCTTAGTGTGTGTGTTAACCTCTGTATGTGTATGTGTCTCAGTGTGTGTGTCTCTATGTGTCTCTGCATTGCCTCTACGTGTATGTATCTCTCAGTCAGTGTTTTGGTCTCTGATTGTGTGTGTGACTCTTTCTGTGTTTCTCTCTCTCTCTGCGGATGGCTCGTTCTCTGTGTGTGTGTGTGTGTATCTGTGTGTGTGTGTCTCTGTCAACATGTATGTCACTTGGAATTTGTGTGTCTCCATGTGTGTGTTTCAGAATGTGTGACTCTCCGGCTGTTTGTGTCTCTCTCTCAGGTTGTGTGTCTCTCTCTCAGGTTGTGTGTCTCTCTCAGTGTGTGTGACTCCTTCAGTGTGAGTGTTTCTGTTTCTTACCCTGTTTGTGTGTGTCTCTGTGTGTGTGTATGTCTCTCAGTGTGTGTGTCTCACTGTGAATGTGTACGTCTCTCTGCTGTGTGTGACTCTCAGGGCGTCTGTTTCTCCTTCTCAGAGTGTGTGAGTCTCTCATTCTGTGTGTCTTGCTCTCTGAGTGTGTGTGTCTCTGTGGGCCCCTGTGAGTGTGGCTCTCTCAGTGTGTGTGTGTCTGTTTCTCAGTGTGTATGTGTCTCTGTGTGTGCGTGTCTCTCTCTGTATCTGTATGTGTTTCAGTGTGAGTCTCTGAGTGTGCATGTCTCTCTTGTCTCTCTCTGTTTGGAGACTCTCTCTCAGTGGTGAAGTCTTTCTCTGTGAGTGTTATTTCTCTCTCGCTGTGTTTGTCCCCTATCTCTCAGTGTGTGCCTGTGTCTCTCTCTGTATGTTTATATCCCGAAGTGTGTGTGTGCGTCTCAGAGTGCGTGTGTCTCACAATATCTGTGTCTCTCTCCCACTGTGTATGTCTCCCTCAGTGTGTGTGTCTCTCAGCATGTGTGTGTCTGTCTCTCGCTCTCAGTTTGTGTGGAGAACTCTCATTGTGTGTGTGTCGTTATGGTGGGTGTTTCTGTGTGTGTGTGTCTCTGTGTGACTCCCACAGTGTCTCTGTGTCTGTTTCTCCCATGTGTCTTTCTGTGTGTGTGTGTCTGTCTCACTGTGCGTCTGCCTCAGTGTTGCGTGTCTGTTTTTAGGGATTGTGTGAGTGTCTCAGTGTGTCTGTCTCTCAGGGTGTTTGTGTCTCTCAGGGTGTGTGAGTCTCTCTCTCAGTATGTCTATGTCTCTAAGCCTGTGTGAGGGTTTCACCGTGTGTGTCTCCCAATGTTTGTGCCTCTCACTCAGTGTGTATGTCTCTCCCAGTGTGTGTGTCTCTCAGTGCCTATTTCTCCTCCTCTGTGTGGATGTCTGTCTCATTGTGTGTGTCTCTCTCTCTGTGTCTCTCTCAGTGAGTGTGTCTCCTTCAGTGTGAACGTTTCTGATATGTAGCGTGTGTGTGTCTCTCTCTCTGAATGTGTCTCAGTGTGTGTGTGTCTCAGTGTGTGTCTCTCAGTGGCTGTGTTTCTGTGTGCCTCTCCATGTATGTGTGTCTCAGTCTGTGTTTTAGTCTCTCTTTGTGTGTATGCCTCTGTCTGTTTCTCTCTCTCTGTGTGGATGTCTCTCTCTCACTCCATGTGAGTGTGTATCTCACTCTGCATGTGTTTCTCTAAGTGTGGGTGTGCCTCTGTCCACGTAAGTGACACTCTCAATTTTTGTGTCTCCGTGTGTGTGTCTCAGAATGTGTGACTCTCCGAGTGTTTTTGTCTCAATTTCAGGTTGTGTGTCTCTCTCAGTGTGTGTGACACGTTCAGTGTGAGGGTTTATAGTTCTTGGCGTGTGTGTCTCTCAGTGTGTATGTTTCTCGGTGTGTGTGTGTCTCCCTGTGAATGTGCGTGTCTCTCTCTTGTGTATGACTCTCAGCGTGTTTGCGTCTCTCTCTCAGTGTGTGTGACTCTCAGTGTGTGTGCCTTGCTCTTTGAGTGTGTGTGTCTCTGAGGGTGCCTGTGTGTGTCTCTCTCAGTGTGTGTTTCTGGTTCTTAGTGTGTGTGTTAACCTCTGTATGTGTATGAGTCTCAGTGTGTGTGTCTCTACGTCTCTGCATTGCCTCTATGTGTATGTATCTCTCAGTCAGTGTTTTAGTCTCTGTTTGTGTGTGTGACTCTTTCTGTGTTTCTCTCTCTCTCTGCCGATGGCTCTTTCTCTGTGTGTATGTGTGTATCTGTGTGTGTGTGTCTCTGTCAACATGTATGTCACTTGAAATTTGTGTGTCTCCATGTGTGTGTTTCAGAATGTGTGACTCTCCGGCTGTTTGTGTCTCTCTCTCAGGTTGTGTGTCTCTCTCAGTGTGTGTGACTCCTTCAGTGTGAGTGTTTCTGTTTCTTACCCTGTTTGTGTGTGTCTCTGTGTGTGTGTATGTCTCTCAGTGTGTGTGTCTCACTGTGAATGTGTACGTCTCTCTGCTGTGTGTGACTCTCAGGGCGTCTGTGTCTCCTTCTCAGAGTGTGTGAGTCTCTCATTCTGTGTGTCTTGCTCTCTGAGTGTGTGTGTCTCTGTGGGCCCCTGTGAGTGTGGCTCTCTCAGTGTGTGTGTGTCTGTTTCTCAGTGTGTATGTGTCTCTGTGTGTGCGTGTCTCTCTCTGTATCTGTATGTGTTTCAGTGTGAGTCTCTGAGTGTGCATGTCTCTCTTGTCTCTCTCTGTTTGGAGACTCTCTCTCAGTGGTGAAGTCTTTCTCTGTGAGTGTTATTTCTCTCTCGCTGTGTTTGTCCCCTATCTCTCAGCGTGTGCCTGTGTCTCTCTCTGTATGGTTATATCCCGAAGTGTGTGTGTGCGTCTCAGAGTGCGTGTGTCTCACAATATCTGTGTCTCTCTCCCACTGTGTATGTCTCCCTCAGTGTGTGTGTCTCTCAGCATGTGTGTGTCTATCTCTCTCTCTCAGTTTGTGTGGAGAACTCTCATTGTGTGTGTGTCGTTATGGTGGGTGTTTCTGTGTGTGTGTGTCTCTGTGTGACTCCCACAGTGTCTCTGTGTCTGTTTCTCCCATGTGTCTTTCTGTGTGTGTGTGTCTGTCTCACTGTGCGTCTGCCTCAGTGTTGCGTGTCTGTTTTTAGGGATTGTGTGAGTGTCTCAGTGTGTCTGTCTCTCAGGGTGTTTGTGTCTCTCAGGGTGTGTGAGTCTCTCTCTCAGTATGTCTATGTCTCTAAGCCTGTGTGAGGGTTTCACCGTGTGTGTCTCCCAATGTTTGTGCCTCTCACTCAGTGTGTATGTCTCTCCCAGTGTGTGTGTCTCTCAGTGCCTATTTCTCCTCCTCTGTGTGGATGTCTGTCTCATTGTGTGTGTCTCTCTCTGTGTGTCTCTCTCAGTGAGTGTGTCTCCTTCAGTGTGAACGTTTCTGATATGTAGCGTGTGTGTGTCTCTCTCTCTGAATGTGTCTCAGTGTGTGTGTGTCTCAGTGTGTGTCTCTCAGTGGCTGTGTTTCTGTGTGCCTCTCCATGTATGTGTGTCTCAGTCTGTGTTTTAGTCTCTCTTTGTGTGTATGCCTGTGTCTGTTTCTCTCTCTCTGTGTGGATGTCTCTCTCTCACTCCATGTGAGTGTGTATCTCACTCTGCATGTGTTTCTCTAAGTGTGGGTGTGCCTCTGTCCACGTAAGTGACACTCTCAATTTTTGTGTCTCCGTGTGTGTCTCTCAGAATGTGTGACTCTCCGAGTGTTTTTGTCTCAATTTCAGGTTGTGTGTCTCTCTCAGTGTGTGTGACACGTTCAGTGTGAGGGTTTATGGTTCTTCGCGTGTGTGTCTCTCAGTGTGTATGTTTCTCGGTGTGTGTGTGTCTCCCTGTGAATGTGCGTGTCTCTCTCTTGTGTATGACTCTCAGCGTGTTTGCGTCTCTCTCTCAGTGTGTGTGACTCTCAGTGTGTGTGCCTTGCTCTTTGAGTGTGTGTGTCTCTGAGGGTGCCTGTGTGTGTCTCTCTCAGTGTGTGTTTCTGGTTCTTAGTGTGTGTGTTAACCTCTGTATGTGTATGAGTCTCAGTGTGTGTGTCTCTACGTCTCTGCATTGCCTCTATGTGTATGTATCTCTCAGTCAGTGTTTTAGTCTCTGTTTATGTGTGTGACTCTTTCTGTGTTTCTCTCTCTCTCTGCCGATGGCTCTTTCTCTGTGTGTATGTGTGTATCTGTGTGTGTGTGTCTCTGTCAACATGTATGTCACTTGAAATTTGTGTGTCTCCATGTGTGTGTTTCAGAATGTGTGACTCTCCGGCTGTTTGTGTCTCTCTCTCAGGTTGTGTGTCTCTCTCAGTGTGTGTGACTCCTTCAGTGTCAGTGTTTCTGTTTCTTACCCTGTTTGTGTGTGTCTCTGTGTGTGTGTATGTCTCTCAGTGTGTGTGTCTCACTGTGAATGGGTACGTCTCTCTGCTGTGTGTGACTCTCAGGGCGTCTGTGTCTCCTTCTCAGAGTGTGTGAGTCTCTCATTCTGTGTGTCTTGCTCTCTGAGTGTGTGTGTCTCTGTGGGCCCCTGTGAGTGTGGCTCTCTCAGTGTGTGTGTGTCTGTTTCTCAGTGTGTATGTGTCTCTGTGTGTGCGTGTCTGACTCTGTATCTGTATGTGTTTCAGTGTGAGTCTCTGAGTGTGCATGTCTCTCTTGTCTCTCTCTGTTTGCAGACTCTCTCTCAGTGGTGAAGTCTTTCTCTGTGAGTGTTATTTCTCTCTCGCTGTGTTTGTCCCCCTATCTCTCAGCGTGTGCCTGTGTCTCTCTCGGTATGTTTATATCCCGAAGTGTGTGTGTGCGTCTCAGTGTGCGTGTGTCTCACAATATGTGTGTCTCTCTCCCACTGTGTATGTCTCCCTCAGTGTGTGTGTCTCTCAGCATGTGTGTGTCTGTCTCTCTCTCTCAGTTTGTGTGGAGAACTCTCATTGTGTGTGTGTCGTTATGGTGGGTGTTTCTGTGTGTGTGTGTCTCTGTGTGACTCCCACAGTGTCTCTGTGTGTGTTTCTCCCATGTGTCTCTCAATGTGTGTGTGTCTGTCTCACTGTGCGTCTGCCTCAGTGTTGCGTGTCTGTTTTTAGGGATTGTGTGAGTGTCTCAGTGTGTCTGTCTCTCAGGGTGTTTGTCTCTCAGGGTGTGTGAGTCTCTCTCTCAGTATGTCTATGTCTCTAAGCCTGTGTGAGGGTTTCACCGTGTGTGTCTCCCAATGTTTGTGCCTCTCACTCAGTGTGTATGTCTCTCCCAGTGTGTTTGTCTCTCAGTGCCTATTTCTCCTCCTCTGTGTGGATGTCGGTCTCATTGTGTGTGTCTCTCTCTGTGTGTCTCTCTCAGTGAATGTCTCTCCTTCAGTGTGAATGTTTCTGATATGTAGCGTGTGTGTGTCTCTCTCTCTGAATGTGTCTCAGTGTGTGTGTGTCTCAGTGTGTGTCTCTCAGTGGCTGTGTTTCTGTGTGCCTCTCCATGTATGTGTGTCTCAGTCTGTGTTTTAGTCTCTCTTTGTGTGTATGCCTCTGTCTGTTTCTCTCTCTCTGTGTGGATGTTTCTCTCTCACTCCATGTGAGTGTGTATCTCACTCTGCATGTGTTTCTCTAAGTGTGGGTGTGCCTCTGTCCACGTAGGTGACACTCTCAATTTTTCTGTCTCCGTGTGTGTGTCTCAGAATGTGTGACTCTCCGAGTGTTTTTGTCTCAATTTCAGGTTGTGTGTCTCTCTCAGTGTGTGTGACGCGTTCAGTGTGAGGGTTTCTGGTTCTTAGCATGTGTGTCTCTCAGTGTTTATGTTTCTCGGTGTGTGTGTCTCCCTGTGAATGTGTGTGTCTCTCTCTTGTGTATGACTCTCAGCGTGTTTGCGTCTCTCTCTCAGTGTGTGTGACTCTCAGTGTGTTTGCCTTGTTCTTTGAGTGTGTGTGTCTCTGAGGGTGCCTGTGTGCGTCTCTCTCAGTGTGTGTTTCTGGTTCTTAGTGTGTGTGTTAACCTCTGTATGTGTATGTGTCTCAGTGTGTGTGTCTCTATGTGTCTCTGCATTGCCTCTACGTGTATATATCTCTCAGTCAGTGTTTTGGTCTCTGTTTGTGTGTGTGACTCTTTCTGTGTTTCTCTCTCTCTCTGCGGATGGCTCGTTCTCTGTGTGTGTGTGTGTGTATCTGTGTGTGTGTGTCTCTGTCAACATGTATGTCACTTGCAATTTGTGTGTCTCCATGTGTGTGTTTCAGAATGTGTGACTCTCTGGCTGTTTGTGTCTCTCTCTCAGGTTGTGTGTGTCTCTCAGTGTGTGTGACTCCTTCAGTGTCAGTGTTTCTGTTTCTTACCCTGTTTGTGTGTGTCTCTGTGGGTGTGTATGTCTCTAAGTGTGTGTGTCTCACTGTGAATGTGTACGTCTCTCTGCTGTGTGTGTCTCTCAGGGCGTTTGTGTCTCCTTCTCAGTGTGTGTGACTCTCTCATTCTGTGTGTCTTGCTCTCTGAGTGTGTGTGTCTCTGTGGGCCCCTGTGAGTGTGGCTCTCTCAGTGTGTGTCTGTTTCTCAGTGTGTATGTGTCTCTGTGTGTGCGTGTCTCTCTCTGTATCTGTATGTGTTTCAGTGTGAGTCTCTGAGTGTGCATGTCTCTCTTGTCTCTCTCTGTTAGGAGACTCTCTCTCACTGGTGAAATTTTTCTCTGTGAGTGTATTTCTCTGTCGCTGTGCATGTCCCCCTATCTCTCAGTGTGTGCGTGTGTCTCTCTCTGTATGTTTACGTCCCTAAGTGTGTGTGTTCGTCTCAGTGTGTGTGTGTCTCACAATATCTGTGTCTCTCTCCCACTGTGTATGTCTCCCTCAGTGTGTGTGTCTCTCAGCATGTGTGTGTCTGTCTCTCTCTCTCAGTTTGTGTGGAGAACTCTCATTGTGTGTGTGTCTCTTTGGTGTGTGTTTCTGTGTATGTGTGTCTCTGTGTGACTCCCACAGTGTCTCTGTGTGTGTTTCTCCCATGTGTCTCTCAATGTGTGTGTGTCTGTCTCACTGTGCGTCTGCCTCAGTGTTGCGTGTCTGTTTTTAGGGATTGTGTGAGTGTCTCAGTGTGTCTGTCTCTCAGGGTGTTTGTGTCTCTCAGGGTGTGTGAGTCTCTCTCTCAGTATGTCTATGTCTCTAAGCCTGTGTGAGGGTTTCACCGTGTGTGTCTCCCAATGTTTGTGCCTCTCACTCAGTGTGTATGTCTCTCCCAGTGTGTTTGTCTCTCAGTGCCTATTTCTCCTCCTCTGTGTGGATGTCGGTCTCATTGTGTGTGTCTCTCTCTGTGTGTCTCTCTCAGTGAATGTCTCTCCTTCAGTGTGAATGTTTCTGATATGTAGCGTGTGTGTGTCTCTCTCTCTGAATGTGTCTCAGTGTGTGTGTGTCTCAGTGTGTGTCTCTCAGTGGCTGTGTTTCTGTGTGCCTCTCCATGTATGTGTGTCTCAGTCTGTGTTTTAGTCTCTCTTTGTGTGTATGCCTCTGTCTGTTTCTCTCTCTCTGTGTGGATGTCTCTCTCTCACTCCATGTGAGTGTGTATCTCACTCTGCATGTGTTTCTCTAAGTGTGGGTGTGCCTCTGTCCACGTAGGTGACACTCTCAATTTTTGTGTCTCCGTGTGTGTGTCTCAGAATGTGTGACTCTCCGAGTGTTTTTGTCTCAATTTCAGGTTGTGTGTCTCTCTCAGTGTGTGTGACGCGTTCAGTGTGAGGGTTTCTGGTTCTTAGCATGTGTGTCTCTCAGTGTTTATGTTTCTCGGTGTGTGTGTCTCCCTGTGAATGTGTGTGTCTCTCTCTTGTGTATGACTCTCAGTGTGTTTGCGTCTCTCTCTCAGTGTGTGTGACTCTCAGTGTGTGTGCCTTGCTCTTTGAGTGTGTGTGTCTCTGAGGGTGCCTGTGTGCGTCTCTCTCAGTGTGTGTTTCTGGTTCTTAGTGTGTGTGTTAACCTCTGTATGTGTATGTGTCTCAGTGTGTGTGTCTCTATGTGTCTCTGCATTGCCTCTACGTGTATGTATCTCTCAGTCAGTGTTTTGGTCTCTGTTTGTGTGTGTGACTCTTTCTGTGTTTCTCTCTCTCTCTGCGGATGGCTCGTTCTCTGTGTGTGTGTGTGTGTATCTGTGTGTGTGTGTCTCTGTCAACATGTATGTCACTTGCAATTTGTGTGTCTCCATGTGTGTGTTTCAGAATGTGTGACTCTCTGGCTGTTTGTGTCTCTCTCTCAGGTTGTGTGTGTCTCTCAGTGTGTGTGACTCCTTCAGTGTCAGTGTTTCTGTTTCTTACCCTGTTTGTGTGTGTCTCTGTGGGTGTGTATGTCTCTAAGTGTGTGTGTCTCACTGTGAATGTGTACGTCTCTCTGCTGTGTGTGTCTCTCAGGGCGTTTGTGTCTCCTTCTCAGTGTGTGTGACTCTCTCATTCTGTGTGTCTTGCTCTCTGAGTGTGTGTGTCTCTGTGGGCCCCTGTGAGTGTGGCTCTCTCAGTGTGTGTCTGTTTCTCAGTGTGTATGTGTCTCTGTGTGTGCGTGTCTCTCTCTGTATCTGTATGTGTTTCAGTGTGAGTCTCTGAGTGTGCATGTCTCTCTTGTCTCTCTCTGTTAGGAGACTCTCTCTCACTGGTGAAATTTTTCTCTGTGAGTGTATTTCTCTGTCGCTGTGCTTGTCCCCCTATCTCTCAGTGTGTGCGTGTGTCTCTCTCTGTATGTTTATGTCCCTAAGTGTGTGTGTTCGTCTCAGTGTGTGTGTGTCTCACAATATCTGTGTCTCTCTCCCACTGTGTATGTCTCCCTCAGTGTGTGTGTCTCTCAGCATGTGTGTGTCTGTCTCTCTCTCTCAGTTTGTGTGGAGAACTCTCATTGTGTGTGTGTCTCTTTGGTGTGTGTTTCTGTGTATGTGTGTCTCTGTGTGACTCCCACAGTGTCTCTGTGTGTGTTTCTCCCATGTGTCTCTCAATGTGTGTGTGTCTGTCTCACTGTGCGTCTGCCTCAGTGTTGCGTGTCTGTTTTTAGGGATTGTGTGAGTGTCTCAGTGTGTCTGTCTCTCAGGGTGTTTGTGTCTCTCAGGGTGTGTGAGTCTCTCTCTCAGTATGTCTATGTCTCTAAGCCTGTGTGAGGGTTTCACCGTGTGTGTCTCCCAATGTTTGTGCCTCTCACTCAGTGTGTATGTCTCTCCCAGTGTGTGTGTCTCTCAGTGCCTATTTCTCCTCCTCTGTGTGGATGTCGGTCTCATTGTGTGTGTCTCTCTCTGTGTGTCTCTCTCAGTGAATGTCTCTCCTTCAGTGTGAATGTTTCTGATATGTAGCGTGTGTGTGTCTCTCTCTCTGAATGTGTCTCAGTGTGTGTGTGTCTCAGTGTGTGTCTCTCAGTGGCTGTGTTTCTGTGTGCCTCTCCATGTATGTGTGTCTCAGTCTGTGTTTTAGTCTCTCTTTGTGTGTATGCCTCTGTCTGTTTCTCTCTCTCTGTGTGGATGTCTCTCTCTCACTCCATGTGAGTGTGTATCTCACTCTGCATGTGTTTCTCTAAGTGTGGGTGTGCCTCTGTCCACGTAGGTGACACTCTCAATTTTTGTGTCTCCGTGTGTGTGTCTCAGAATGTGTGACTCTCCGAGTGTTTTTGTCTCAATTTCAGGTTGTGTGTCTCTCTCAGTGTGTGTGACGCGTTCAGTGTGAGGGTTTCTGGTTCTTAGCATGTGTGTCTCTCAGTGTTTATGTTTCTCGGTGTGTGTGTCTCCCTGTGAATGTGTGTGTCTCTCTCTTGTGTATGACTCTCAGCGTGTTTGCGTCTCTCTCTCAGTGTGTGTGACTCTCAGTGTGTGTGCCTTGTTCTTTGAGTGTGTGTGTCTCTGAGGGTGCCTGTGTGCGTCTCTCTCAGTGTGTGTTTCTGGTTCTTAGTGTGTGTGTTAACCTCTGTATGTGTATGTGTCTCAGTGTGTGTGTCTCTATGTGTCTCTGCATTGCCTCTACGTGTATGTATCTCTCAGTCAGTGTTTTGGTCTCTGTTTGTGTGTGTGACTCTTTCTGTGTTTCTCTCTCTCTCTGCGGATGGCTCGTTCTCTGTGTGTGTGTGTGTGTATCTGTGTGTGTGTGTCTCTGTCAACATGTATGTCACTTGCAATTTGTGTGTCTCCATGTGTGTGTTTCAGAATGTGTGACTCTCTGGCTGTTTGTGTCTCTCTCTCAGGTTGTGTGTGTCTCTCAGTGTGTGTGACTCCTTCAGTGTCAGTGTTTCTGTTTCTTACCCTGTTTGTGTGTGTCTCTGTGGGTGTGTATGTCTCTCAGTGTGTGTGTCTCACTGTGAATGTGTACGTCTCTCTGCTGTGTGTGTCTCTCAGGGCGTTTGTGTCTCCTTCTCAGTGTGTGTGACTCTCTCATTCTGTGTGTCTTGCTCTCTGAGTGTGTGTGTCTCTGTGGGCCCCTGTGAGTGTGGCTCTCTCAGTGTGTGTCTGTTTCTCAGTGTGTATGTGTCTCTGTGTGTGCGTGTCTCTCTCTGTATCTGTATGTGTTTCAGTGTGAGTCTCTGAGTGTGCATGTCTCTCTTGTCTCTCTCTGTTAGGAGACTCTCTCTCACTGGTGAAATTTTTCTCTGTGAGTGTATTTCTCTGTCGCTGTGCTTGTCCCCCTATCTCTCAGTGTGTGCGTGTGTCTCTCTCTGTATGTTTATGTCCCTAAGTGTGTGTGTTCGTCTCAGTGTGTGTGTGTCTCACAATATCTGTGTCTCTCTCCCACTGTGTATGTCTCCCTCAGTGTGTGTGTCTCTCAGCATGTGTGTGTCTGTCTCTCTCTCTCAGTTTGTGTGGAGAACTCTCATTGTGTGTGTGTCTCTTTGGTGTGTGTTTCTGTGTATGTGTGTCTCTGTGTGACTCCCACAGTGTCTCTGTGTGTGTTTCTCCCATGTGTCTCTCAATGTGTGTGTGTCTGTCTCACTGTGCGTCTGCCTCAGTGTTGCGTGTCTGTTTTTAGGGATTGTGTGAGTGTCTCAGTGTGTCTGTCTCTCAGGGTGTTTGTGTCTCTCAGGGTGTGTGAGTCTCTCTCTCAGTATGTCTATGTCTCTAAGCCTGTGTGAGGGTTTCACCATGTGTGTCTCCCAATGTTTGTGCCTCTCACTCAGTGTGTATGTCTCTCCCAGTGTGTGTGTCTCTCAGTGCCTATTTCTCCTCCTCTGTGTGGATGTCGGTCTCATTGTGTGTGTCTCTCTCTGTGTGTCTCTCTCAGTGAATGTCTCTCCTTCAGTGTGAATGTTTCTGATATGTAGCGTGTGTGTGTCTCTCTCTCTGAATGTGTCTCAGTGTGTGTGTGTCTCAGTGTGTGTCTCTCAGTGGCTGTGTTTCTGTGTGCCTCTCCATGTATGTGTGTCTCAGTCTGTGTTTTAGTCTCTCTTTGTGTGTATGCCTCTGTCTGTTTCTCTCTCTCTGTGTGGATGTCTCTCTCTCACTCCATGTGAGTGTGTATCTCACTCTGCATGTGTTTGTCTAAGTGTGGGTGTGCCTCTGTCCACGTAGGTGACACTCTCAATTTTTGTGTCTCCGTGTGTGTGTCTCAGAATGTGTGACTCTCCGAGTGTTTTTGTCTCAATTTCAGGTTGTGTGTCTCTCTCAGTGTGTGTGACACGTTCAGTGTGAGGGTTTCTGGTTCTTAGCATGTGTGTCTCTCAGTGTTTATGTTTCTCGGTGTGTGTGTCTCCCTGTGAATGTGTGTGTCTCTCTCTTGTGTATGACTCTCAGCGTGTTTGCGTCTCTCTCTCAGTGTGTGTGACTCTCAGTGTGTGTGCCTTGTTCTTTGAGTGTGTGTGTCTCTGAGGGTGCCTGTGTGCGTCTCTCTCAGTGTGTGTTTCTGGTTCTTAGTGTGTGTGTTAACCTCTGTATGTGTATGTGTCTCAGTGTGTGTGTCTCTATGTGTCTCTGCATTGCCTCTACGTGTATGTATCTCTCAGTCAGTGTTTTGGTCTCTGTTTGTGTGTGTGACTCTTTCTGTGTTTCTCTCTCTCTCTGCGGATGGCTCGTTCTCTGTGTGTGTGTGTGTGTATCTGTGTGTGTGTGTCTCTGTCAACATGTATGTCACTTGCAATTTGTGTGTCTCCATGTGTGTGTTTCAGAATGTGTGACTCTCTGGCTGTTTGTGTCTCTCTCTCAGGTTGTGTGTGTCTCTCAGTGTGTGTGACTCCTTCAGTGTCAGTGTTTCTGTTTCTTACCCTGTTTGTGTGTGTCTCTGTGGGTGTGTATGTCTCTCAGTGTGTGTGTCTCACTGTGAATGTGTACGTCTCTCTGCTGTGTGTGTCTCTCAGGGCGTTTGTGTCTCCTTCTCAGTGTGTGTGACTCTCTCATTCTGTGTGTCTTGCTCTCTGAGTGTGTGTGTCTCTGTGGGCCCCTGTGAGTGTGGCTCTCTCAGTGTGTGTCTGTTTCTCAGTGTGTATGTGTCTCTGTGTGTGCGTGTCTCTCTCTGTATCTGTATGTGTTTCAGTGTGAGTCTCTGAGTGTGCATGTCTCTCTTGTCTCTCTCTGTTAGGAGACTCTCTCTCACTGGTGAAATTTTTCTCTGTGAGTGTATTTCTCTGTCGCTGTGCTTGTCCCCCTATCTCTCAGTGTGTGCGTGTGTCTCTCTCTGTATGTTTACGTCCCTAAGTGTGTGTGTTCGTCTCAGTGTGTGTGTGTCTCACAATATCTGTGTCTCTCTCCCACTGTGTATGTCTCCCTCAGTGTGTGTGTCTCTCAGCATGTGTGTGTCTGTCTCTCTCTCTCAGTTTGTGTGGAGAACTCTCATTGTGTGTGTGTCTCTTTGGTGTGTGTTTCTGTGTATGTGTGTCTCTGTGTGACTCCCACAGTGTCTCTGTGTGTGTTTCTCCCATGTGTCTCTCAATGTGTGTGTGTCTGTCTCACTGTGCGTCTGCCTCAGTGTTGCGTGTCTGTTTTTAGGGATTGTGTGAGTGTCTCAGTGTGTCTGTCTCTCAGGGTGTTTGTGTCTCTCAGGGTGTGTGAGTCTCTCTCTCAGTATGTCTATGTCTCTAAGCCTGTGTGAGGGTTTCACCGTGTGTGTCTCCCAATGTTTGTGCCTCTCACTCAGTGTGTATGTCTCTCCCAGTGTGTTTGTCTCTCAGTGCCTATTTCTCCTCCTCTGTGTGGATGTCGGTCTCATTGTGTGTGTCTCTCTCTGTGTGTCTCTCTCAGTGAATGTCTCTCCTTCAGTGTGAATGTTTCTGATATGTAGCGTGTGTGTGTCTCTCTCTCTGAATGTGTCTCAGTGTGTGTGTGTCTCAGTGTGTGTCTCTCAGTGGCTGTGTTTCTGTGTGCCTCTCCATGTATGTGTGTCTCAGTCTGTGTTTTAGTCTCTCTTTGTGTGTATGCCTCTGTCTGTTTCTCTCTCTCTGTGTGGATGTCTCTCTCTCACTCCATGTGAGTGTGTATCTCACTCTGCATGTGTTTCTCTAAGTGTGGGTGTGCCTCTGTCCACGTAGGTGACACTCTCAATTTTTGTGTCTCCGTGTGTGTGTCTCAGAATGTGTGACTCTCCGAGTGTTTTTGTCTCAATTTCAGGTTGTGTGTCTCTCTCAGTGTGTGTGACGCGTTCAGTGTGAGGGTTTCTGGTTCTTAGCATGTGTGTCTCTCAGTGTTTATGTTTCTCGGTGTGTGTGTCTCCCTGTGAATGTGTGTGTCTCTCTCTTGTGTATGACTCTCAGTGTGTTTGCGTCTCTCTCTCAGTGTGTGTGACTCTCAGTGTGTGTGCCTTGCTCTTTGAGTGTGTGTGTCTCTGAGGGTGCCTGTGTGCGTCTCTCTCAGTGTGTGTTTCTGGTTCTTAGTGTGTGTGTTAACCTCTGTATGTGTATGTGTCTCAGTGTGTGTGTCTCTATGTGTCTCTGCATTGCCTCTACGTGTATGTATCTCTCAGTCAGTGTTTTGGTCTCTGTTTGTGTGTGTGACTCTTTCTGTGTTTCTCTCTCTCTCTGCGGATGGCTCGTTCTCTGTGTGTGTGTGTGTGTATCTGTGTGTGTGTGTCTCTGTCAACATGTATGTCACTTGCAATTTGTGTGTCTCCATGTGTGTGTTTCAGAATGTGTGACTCTCTGGCTGTTTGTGTCTCTCTCTCAGGTTGTGTGTGTCTCTCAGTGTGTGTGACTCCTTCAGTGTCAGTGTTTCTGTTTCTTACCCTGTTTGTGTGTGTCTCTGTGGGTGTGTATGTCTCTCAGTGTGTGTGTCTCACTGTGAATGTGTACGTCTCTCTGCTGTGTGTGTCTCTCAGGGCGTTTGTGTCTCCTTCTCAGTGTGTGTGACTCTCTCATTCTGTGTGTCTTGCTCTCTGAGTGTGTGTGTCTCTGTGGACCCCTGTGAGTGTGGCTCTCTCAGTGTGTGTCTGTTTCTCAGTGTGTATGTGTCTCTGTGTGTGCGTGTCTCTCTCTGTATCTGTATGTGTTTCAGTGTGAGTCTCTGAGTGTGCATGTCTCTCTTGTCTCTCTCTGTTAGGAGACTCTCTCTCACTGGTGAAATTTTTCTCTGTGAGTGTATTTCTCTGTCGCTGTGCTTGTCCCCCTATCTCTCAGTGTGTGCGTGTGTCTCTCTCTGTATGTTTACGTCCCTAAGTGTGTGTGTTCGTCTCAGTGTGTGTGTGTCTCACAATATCTGTGTCTCTCTCCCACTGTGTATGTCTCCCTCAGTGTGTGTGTCTCTCAGCATGTGTGTGTCTGTCTCTCTCTCTCAGTTTGTGTGGAGAACTCTCATTGTGTGTGTGTCTCTTTGGTGTGTGTTTCTGTGTATGTGTGTCTCTGTGTGACTCCCACAGTGTCTCTGTGTGTGTTTCTCCCATGTGTCTCTCAATGTGTGTGTGTCTGTCTCACTGTGCGTCTGCCTCAGTGTTGCGTGTCTGTTTTTAGGGATTGTGTGAGTGTCTCAGTGTGTCTGTCTCTCAGGGTGTTTGTGTCTCTCAGGGTGTGTGAGTCTCTCTCTCAGTATGTCTATGTCTCTAAGCCTGTGTGAGGGTTTCACCGTGTGTGTCTCCCAATGTTTGTGCCTCTCACTCAGTGTGTATGTCTCTCCCAGTGTGTGTGTCTCTCAGTGCCTATTTCTCCTCCTCTGTGTGGATGTCGGTCTCATTGTGTGTGTCTCTCTCTGTGTGTCTCTCTCAGTGAATGTCTCTCCTTCAGTGTGAATGTTTCTGATATGTAGCGTGTGTGTGTCTCTCTCTCTGAATGTGTCTCAGTGTGTGTGTGTCTCAGTGTGTGTCTCTCAGTGGCTGTGTTTCTGTGTGCCTCTCCATGTATGTGTGTCTCAGTCTGTGTTTTAGTCTCTCTTTGTGTGTATGCCTCTGTCTGTTTCTCTCTCTCTGTGTGGATGTCTCTCTCTCACTCCATGTGAGTGTGTATCTCACTCTGCATGTGTTTCTCTAAGTGTGGGTGTGCCTCTGTCCACGTAGGTGACACTCTCAATTTTTGTGTCTCCGTGTGTGTGTCTCAGAATGTGTGACTCTCCGAGTGTTTTTGTCTCAATTTCAGGTTGTGTGTCTCTCTCAGTGTGTGTGACGCGTTCAGTGTGAGGGTTTCTGGTTCTTAGCATGTGTGTCTCTCAGTGTTTATGTTTCTCGGTGTGTGTGTCTCCCTGTGAATGTGTGTGTCTCTCTCTTGTGTATGACTCTCAGTGTGTTTGCGTCTCTCTCTCAGTGTGTATGACTCTCAGTGTGTGTGCCTTGCTCTTTGAGTGTGTGTGTCTCTGAGGGTGCCTGTGTGCGTCTCTCTCAGTGTGTGTTTCTGGTTCTTAGTGTGTGTGTTAACCTCTGTATGTGTATGTGTCTCAGTGTGTGTGTCTCTATGTGTCTCTGCATTGCCTCTACGTGTATGTATCTCTCAGTCAGTGTTTTGGTCTCTGTTTGTGTGTGTGACTCTTTCTGTGTTTCTCTCTCTCTCTGCCGATGGCTCTTTCTCTGTGTGTGTGTGTGTATCTGTGTGTGTGTGTCTCTGTCAACATGTATGTCACTTGCAATTTGTGTGTCTCCATGTGTGTGTTTCAGAATGTGTGACTCTCCGGCTGTTTGTGTCTCTCTCTCAGGTTGTGTGTGTCTCTCAGTGTGTGTGACTCCTTCAGTGTCAGTGTTTCTGTTTCTTACCCTGTTTGTGTGTGTCTCTGTGGGTGTGTATGTCTCTCAGTGTGTGTGTCTCACTGTGAATGTGTACGTCTCTCTGCTGTGTGTGTCTCTCAGGGCGTTTGTGTCTCCTTCTCAGTGTGTGTGACTCTCTCATTCTGTGTGTCTTGCTCTCTGAGTGTGTGTGTCTCTGTGGGCCCCTGTGAGTGTGGCTCTCTCAGTGTGTGTCTGTTTCTCAGTGTGTATGTGTCTCTGTGTGTGCGTGTCTCTCTCTGTATCTGTATGTGTTTCAGTGTGAGTCTCTGAGTGTGCATGTCTCTCTTGTCTCTCTCTGTTAGGAGACTCTCTCTCACTGGTGAAATTTTTCTCTGTGAGTGTATTTCTCTGTCGCTGTGCTTGTCCCCCTATCTCTCAGTGTGTGCGTGTGTCTCTCTCTGTATGTTTACGTCCCTAAGTGTGTGTGTTCGTCTCAGTGTGTGTGTGTCTCACAATATCTGTGTCTCTCTCCCACTGTGTATGTCTCCCTCAGTGTGTGTGTCTCTCAGCATGTGTGTGTCTGTCTCTCTCTCTCAGTTTGTGTGGAGAACTCTCATTGTGTGTGTGTCTCTTTGGTGTGTGTTTCTGTGTATGTGTGTCTCTGTGTGACTCCCACAGTGTCTCTGTGTGTGTTTCTCCCATGTGTCTCTCAATGTGTGTGTGTCTGTCTCACTGTGCGTCTGCCTCAGTGTTGCGTGTCTGTTTTTAGGGATTGTGTGAGTGTCTCAGTGTGTCTGTCTCTCAGGGTGTTTGTGTCTCTCAGGGTGTGTGAGTCTCTCTCTCAGTATGTCTATGTCTCTAAGCCTGTGTGAGGGTTTCACCGTGTGTGTCTCCCAATGTTTGTGCCTCTCACTCAGTGTGTATGTCTCTCCCAGTGTGTTTGTCTCTCAGTGCCTATTTCTCCTCCTCTGTGTGGATGTCGGTCTCATTGTGTGTGTCTCTCTCTGTGTGTCTCTCTCAGTGAATGTCTCTCCTTCAGTGTGAATGTTTCTGATATGTAGCGTGTGTGTGTCTCTCTCTCTGAATGTGTCTCAGTGTGTGTGTGTCTCAGTGTGTGTCTCTCAGTGGCTGTGTTTCTGTGTGCCTCTCCATGTATGTGTGTCTCAGTCTGTGTTTTAGTCTCTCTTTGTGTGTATGCCTCTGTCTGTTTCTCTCTCTCTGTGTGGATGTCTCTCTCTCACTCCATGTGAGTGTGTATCTCACTCTGCATGTGTTTCTCTAAGTGTGGGTGTGCCTCTGTCCACGTAGGTGACACTCTCAATTTTTGTGTCTCCGTGTGTGTGTCTCAGAATGTGTGACTCTCCGAGTGTTTTTGTCTCAATTTCAGGTTGTGTGTCTCTCTCAGTGTGTGTGACGCGTTCAGTGTGAGGGTTTCTGGTTCTTAGCATGTGTGTCTCTCAGTGTTTATGTTTCTCGGTGTGTGTGTCTCCCTGTGAATGTGTGTGTCTCTCTCTTGTGTATGACTCTCAGTGTGTTTGCGTCTCTCTCTCAGTGTGTGTGACTCTCAGTGTGTGTGCCTTGCTCTTTGAGTGTGTGTGTCTCTGAGGGTGCCTGTGTGCGTCTCTCTCAGTGTGTGTTTCTGGTTCTTAGTGTGTGTGTTAACCTCTCTATGTGTATGTGTCTCAGTGTGTGTGTCTCTATGTGTCTCTGCATTGCCTCTACGTGTATGTATCTCTCAGTCAGTGTTTTGGTCTCTGTTTGTGTGTGTGACTCTTTCTGTGTTTCTCTCTCTCTCTGCGGATGGCTCGTTCTCTGTGTGTGTGTGTGTGTATCTGTGTGTGTGTGTCTCTGTCAACATGTATGTCACTTGCAATTTGTGTGTCTCCATGTGTATGTTTCAGAATGTGTGACTCTCTGGCTGTTTGTGTCTCTCTCTCAGGTTGTGTGTGTCTCTCAGTGTGTGTGACTCCTTCAGTGTCAGTGTTTCTGTTTCTTACCCTGTTTGTGTGTGTCTCTGTGGGTGTGTATGTCTCTCAGTGTGTGTGTCTCACTGTGAATGTGTACGTCTCTCTGCTGTGTGTGTCTCTCAGGGCGTTTGTGTCTCCTTCTCAGTGTGTGTGACTCTCTCATTCTGTGTGTCTTGCTCTCTGAGTGTGTGTGTCTCTGTGGGCCCCTGTGAGTGTGGCTCTCTCAGTGTGTGTCTGTTTCTCAGTGTGTATGTGTCTCTGTGTGTGCGTGTCTCTCTCTGTATCTGTATGTGTTTCAGTGTGAGTCTCTGAGTGTGCATGTCTCTCTTGTCTCTCTCTGTTAGGAGACTCTCTCTCACTGGTGAAATTTTTCTCTGTGAGTGTATTTCTCTGTCGCTGTGCTTGTCCCCCTATCTCTCAGTGTGTGCGTGTGTCTCTCTCTGTATGTTTACGTCCCTAAGTGTGTGTGTTCGTCTCAGTGTGTGTGTGTCTCACAATATCTGTGTCTCTCTCCCACTGTGTATGTCTCCCTCAGTGTGTGTGTCTCTCAGCATGTGTGTGTCTGTCTCTCTCTCTCAGTTTGTGTGGAGAACTCTCATTGTGTGTGTGTCTCTTTGGTGTGTGTTTCTGTGTATGTGTGTCTCTGTGTGACTCCCACAGTGTCTCTGTGTGTGTTTCTCCCATGTGTCTCTCAATGTGTGTGTGTCTGTCTCACTGTGCGTCTGCCTCAGTGTTGCGTGTCTGTTTTTAGGGATTGTGTGAGTGTCTCAGTGTGTCTGTCTCTCAGGGTGTTTGTGTCTCTCAGGGTGTGTGAGTCTCTCTCTCAGTATGTCTATGTCTCTAAGCCTGTGTGAGGGTTTCACCGTGTGTGTCTCCCAATGTTTGTGCCTCTCACTCAGTGTGTATGTCTCTCCCAGTGTGTTTGTCTCTCAGTGCCTATTTCTCCTCCTCTGTGTGGATGTCGGTCTCATTGTGTGTGTCTCTCTCTGTGTGTCTCTCTCAGTGAATGTCTCTCCTTCAGTGTGAATGTTTCTGATATGTAGCGTGTGTGTGTCTCTCTCTCTGAATGTGTCTCAGTGTGTGTGTGTCTCAGTGTGTGTCTCTCAGTGGCTGTGTTTCTGTGTGCCTCTCCATGTATGTGTGTCTCAGTCTGTGTTTTAGTCTCTCTTTGTGTGTATGCCTCTGTCTGTTTCTCTCTCTCTGTGTGGATGTCTCTCTCTCACTCCATGTGAGTGTGTATCTCACTCTGCATGTGTTTCTCTAAGTGTGGGTGTGCCTCTGTCCACGTAGGTGACACTCTCAATTTTTGTGTCTCCGTGTGTGTGTCTCAGAATGTGTGACTCTCCGAGTGTTTTTGTCTCAATTTCAGGTTGTGTGTCTCTCTCAGTGTGTGTGACGCGTTCAGTGTGAGGGTTTCTGGTTCTTAGCATGTGTGTCTCTCAGTGTTTATGTTTCTCGGTGTGTGTGTCTCCCTGTGAATGTGTGTGTCTCTCTCTTGTGTATGACTCTCAGGGTGTTTGCGTCTCTCTCTCAGTGTGTGTGACTCTCAGTGTGTGTGCCTTGCTCTTTGAGTGTGTGTGTCTCTGAGGGTGCCTGTGTGTGTCTCTCTCAGTGTGTGTTTCTGGTTCTTAGTGTGTGTGTTAACCTCTGTATGTGTATGTGTCTCAGTGTGTGTGTCTCTATGTGTCACTGCATTGCCTCTACGTGTATGTATCTCTCAGTCAGTGTTTTGGTCTCTGTTTGTGTGTGTGACTCTTTCTGTGTTTCTCTCTCTCTCTGCGGATGGCTCGTTCTCTGTGTGTGTGTGTGTGTATCTGTGTGTGTGTGTCTCTGTCAACATGTATGTCACTTGCAATTTGTGTGTCTCCATGTGTGTGTTTCAGAATGTGTGACTCTCTGGCTGTTTGTGTCTCTCTCTCAGGTTGTGTGTGTCTCTCAGTGTGTGTGACTCCTTCAGTGTCAGTGTTTCTGTTTCTTACCCTGTTTGTGTGTGTCTCTGTGGGTGTGTATGTCTCTCAGTGTGTGTGTCTCACTGTGAATGTGTACATCTCTCTGCTGTGTGTGTCTCTCAGGGCGTTTGTGTCTCCTTCTCAGTGTGTGTGACTCTCTCATTCTGTGTGTCTTGCTCTCTGAGTGTGTGTGTCTCTGTGGGCCCCTGTGAGTGTGGCTCTCTCAGTGTGTGTCTGTTTCTCAGTGTGTATGTGTCTCTGTGTGTGCGTGTCTCTCTCTGTATCTGTATGTGTTTCAGTGTGAGTCTCTGAGTGTGCATGTCTCTCTTGTCTCTCTCTGTTAGGAGACTCTCTCTCACTGGTGAAATTTTTCTCTGTGAGTGTATTTCTCTGTCGCTGTGCTTGTCCCCCTATCTCTCAGTGTGTGCGTGTGTCTCTCTCTGTATGTTTACGTCCCTAAGTGTGTGTGTTCGTCTCAGTGTGTGTGTGTCTCACAATATCTGTGTCTCTCTCCCACTGTGTATGTCTCCCTCAGTGTGTGTGTCTCTCAGCATGTGTGTGTCTGTCTCTCTCTCTCAGTTTGTGTGGAGAACTCTCATTGTGTGTGTGTCTCTTTGGTGTGTGTTTCTGTGTATGTGTGTCTCTGTGTGACTCCCACAGTGTCTCTGTGTGTGTTTCTCCCATGTGTCTCTCAATGTGTGTGTGTCTGTCTCACTGTGCGTCTGCCTCAGTGTTGCGTGTCTGTTTTTAAGGATTGTGTGAGTGTCTCAGTGTGTCTGTCTCTCAGGGTGTTTGTGTCTCTCAGGGTGTGTGAGTCTCTCTCTCTGTATGTCTATGTCTCTAAGCCTGTGTGAGGGTTTCACCGTGTGTGTCTCCCAATGTTTGTGCCTCTCACTCAGTGTGTATGTCTCTCCCAGTGTGTTTGTCTCTCAGTGCCTATTTCTCCTCCTCTGTGTGGATGTCGGTCTCATTGTGTGTGTCTCTCTCTGTGTGTCTCTCTCAGTGAATGTCTCTCCTTCAGTGTGAATGTTTCTGATATGTAGCGTGTGTGTGTCTCTCTCTCTGAATGTGTCTCAGTGTGTGTGTGTCTCAGTGTGTGTCTCTCAGTGGCTGTGTTTCTGTGTGCCTCTCCATGTATGTGTGTCTCAGTCTGTGTTTTAGTCTCTCTTTGTGTGTATGCCTCTGTCTGTTTCTCTCTCTCTGTGTGGATGTCTCTCTCTCACTCCATGTGAGTGTGTATCTCACTCTGCATGTGTTTCTCTAAGTGTGGGTGTGCCTCTGTCCACGTAGGTGACACTCTCAATTTTTGTGTCTCCGTGTGTGTGTCTCAGAATGTGTGACTCTCCGAGTGTTTTTGTCTCAATTTCAGGTTGTGTGTCTCTCTCAGTGTGTGTGACGCGTTCAGTGTGAGGGTTTCTGGTTCTTAGCATGTGTGTCTCTCAGTGTTTATGTTTCTCGGTGTGTGTGTCTCCCTGTGAATGTGTGTGTCTCTCTCTTGTGTATGACTCTCAGTGTGTTTGCGTCTCTCTCTCAGTGTGTGTGACTCTCAGTGTGTGTGCCTTGCTCTTTGAGTGTGTGTGTCTCTGAGGGTGCCTGTGTGCGTCTCTCTCAGTGTGTGTTTCTGGTTCTTAGTGTGTGTGTTAACCTCTCTATGTGTATGTGTCTCAGTGTGTGTGTCTCTATGTGTCTCTGCATTGCCTCTACGTGTATGTATCTCTCAGTCAGTGTTTTGGTCTCTGTTTGTGTGTGTGACTCTTTCTGTGTTTCTCTCTCTCTCTGCGGATGGCTCGTTCTCTGTGTGTGTGTGTGTGTATCTGTGTGTGTGTGTCTCTGTCAACATGTATGTCACTTGCAATTTGTGTGTCTCCATGTGTATGTTTCAGAATGTGTGACTCTCTGGCTGTTTGTGTCTCTCTCTCAGGTTGTGTGTGTCTCTCAGTGTGTGTGACTCCTTCAGTGTCAGTGTTTCTGTTTCTTACCCTGTTTGTGTGTGTCTCTGTGGGTGTGTATGTCTCTCAGTGTGTGTGTCTCACTGTGAATGTGTACGTCTCTCTGCTGTGTGTGTCTCTCAGGGCGTTTGTGTCTCCTTCTCAGTGTGTGTGACTCTCTCATTCTGTGTGTCTTGCTCTCTGAGTGTGTGTGTCTCTGTGGGCCCCTGTGAGTGTGGCTCTCTCAGTGTGTGTCTGTTTCTCAGTGTGTATGTGTCTCTGTGTGTGCGTGTCTCTCTCTGTATCTGTATGTGTTTCAGTGTGAGTCTCTGAGTGTGCATGTCTCTCTTGTCTCTCTCTGTTAGGAGACTCTCTCTCACTGGTGAAATTTTTCTCTGTGAGTGTATTTCTCTGTCGCTGTGCTTGTCCCCCTATCTCTCAGTGTGTGCGTGTGTCTCTCTCTGTATGTTTACGTCCCTAAGTGTGTGTGTTCGTCTCAGTGTGTGTGTGTCTCACAATATCTGTGTCTCTCTCCCACTGTGTATGTCTCCCTCAGTGTGTGTGTCTCTCAGCATGTGTGTGTCTGTCTCTCTCTCTCAGTTTGTGTGGAGAACTCTCATTGTGTGTGTGTCTCTTTGGTGTGTGTTTCTGTGTATGTGTGTCTCTGTGTGACTCCCACAGTGTCTCTGTGTGTGTTTCTCCCATGTGTCTCTCAATGTGTGTGTGTCTGTCTCACTGTGCGTCTGCCTCAGTGTTGCGTGTCTGTTTTTAGGGATTGTGTGAGTGTCTCAGTGTGTCTGTCTCTCAGGGTGTTTGTGTCTCTCAGGGTGTGTGAGTCTCTCTCTCAGTATGTCTATGTCTCTAAGCCTGTGTGAGGGTTTCACCGTGTGTGTCTCCCAATGTTTGTGCCTCTCACTCAGTGTGTATGTCTCTCCCAGTGTGTGTGTCTCTCAGTGCCTATTTCTCCTCCTCTGTGTGGATGTCGGTCTCATTGTGTGTGTCTCTCTCTGTGTGTCTCTCTCAGTGAATGTCTCTCCTTCAGTGTGAATGTTTCTGATATGTAGCGTGTGTGTGTCTCTCTCTCTGAATGTGTCTCAGTGTGTGTGTGTCTCAGTGTGTGTCTCTCAGTGGCTGTGTTTCTGTGTGCCTCTCCATGTATGTGTGTCTCAGTCTGTGTTTTAGTCTCTCTTTGTGTGTATGCCTCTGTCTGTTTCTCTCTCTCTGTGTGGATGTCTCTCTCTCACTCCATGTGAGTGTGTATCTCACTCTGCATGTGTTTCTCTAAGTGTGGGTGTGCCTCTGTCCACGTAGGTGACACTCTCAATTTTTGTGTCTCCGTGTGTGTGTCTCAGAATGTGTGACTCTCCGAGTGTTTTTGTCTCAATTTCAGGTTGTGTGTCTCTCTCAGTGTGTGTGACGCGTTCAGTGTGAGGGTTTCTGGTTCTTAGCATGTGTGTCTCTCAGTGTTTATGTTTCTCGGTGTGTGTGTCTCCCTGTGAATGTGTGTGTCTCTCTCTTGTGTATGACTCTCAGGGTGTTTGCGTCTCTCTCTCAGTGTGTGTGACTCTCAGTGTGTGTGCCTTGCTCTTTGAGTGTGTGTGTCTCTGAGGGTGCCTGTGTGTGTCTCTCTCAGTGTGTGTTTCTGGTTCTTAGTGTGTGTGTTAACCTCTGTATGTGTATGTGTCTCAGTGTGTGTGTCTCTATGTGTCACTGCATTGCCTCTACGTGTATGTATCTCTCAGTCAGTGTTTTGGTCTCTGTTTGTGTGTGTGACTCTTTCTGTGTTTCTCTCTCTCTCTGCGGATGGCTCGTTCTCTGTGTGTGTGTGTGTGTATCTGTGTGTGTGTGTCTCTGTCAACATGTATGTCACTTGCAATTTGTGTGTCTCCATGTGTGTGTTTCAGAATGTGTGACTCTCTGGCTGTTTGTGTCTCTCTCTCAGGTTGTGTGTGTCTCTCAGTGTGTGTGACTCCTTCAGTGTCAGTGTTTCTGTTTCTTACCCTGTTTGTGTGTGTCTCTGTGGGTGTGTATGTCTCTCAGTGTGTGTGTCTCACTGTGAATGTGTACATCTCTCTGCTGTGTGTGTCTCTCAGGGCGTTTGTGTCTCCTTCTCAGTGTGTGTGACTCTCTCATTCTGTGTGTCTTGCTCTCTGAGTGTGTGTGTCTCTGTGGGCCCCTGTGAGTGTGGCTCTCTCAGTGTGTGTCTGTTTCTCAGTGTGTATGTGTCTCTGTGTGTGCGTGTCTCTCTCTGTATCTGTATGTGTTTCAGTGTGAGTCTCTGAGTGTGCATGTCTCTCTTGTCTCTCTCTGTTAGGAGACTCTCTCTCACTGGTGAAATTTTTCTCTGTGAGTGTATTTCTCTGTCGCTGTGCTTGTCCCCCTATCTCTCAGTGTGTGCGTGTGTCTCTCTCTGTATGTTTACGTCCCTAAGTGTGTGTGTTCGTCTCAGTGTGTGTGTGTCTCACAATATCTGTGTCTCTCTCCCACTGTGTATGTCTCCCTCAGTGTGTGTGTCTCTCAGCATGTGTGTGTCTGTCTCTCTCTCTCAGTTTGTGTGGAGAACTCTCATTGTGTGTGTGTCTCTTTGGTGTGTGTTTCTGTGTATGTGTGTCTCTGTGTGACTCCCACAGTGTCTCTGTGTGTGTTTCTCCCATGTGTCTCTCAATGTGTGTGTGTCTGTCTCACTGTGCGTCTGCCTCAGTGTTGCGTGTCTGTTTTTAAGGATTGTGTGAGTGTCTCAGTGTGTCTGTCTCTCAGGGTGTTTGTGTCTCTCAGGGTGTGTGAGTCTCTCTCTCTGTATGTCTATGTCTCTAAGCCTGTGTGAGGGTTTCACCGTGTGTGTCTCCCAATGTTTGTGCCTCTCACTCAGTGTGTATGTCTCTCCCAGTGTGTGTGTCTCTCAGTGCCTATTTCTCCTCCTCTGTGTGGATGTCGGTCTCATTGTGTGTGTCTCTCTCTGTGTGTCTCTCTCAGTGAATGTCTCTCCTTCAGTGTGAATGTTTCTGATATGTAGCGTGTGTGTGTCTCTCTCTCTGAATGTGTCTCAGTGTGTGTGTGTCTCAGTGTGTGTCTCTCAGTGGCTGTGTTTCTGTGTGCCTCTCCATGTATGTGTGTCTCAGTCTGTGTTTTAGTCTCTCTTTGTGTGTATGCCTCTGTCTGTTTCTCTCTCTCTGTGTGGATGTCTCTCTCTCACTCCATGTGAGTGTGTATCTCACTCTGCATGTGTTTCTCTAAGTGTGGGTGTGCCTCTGTCCACGTAGGTGACACTCTCAATTTTTGTGTCTCCGTGTGTGTGTCTCAGAATGTGTGACTCTCCGAGTGTTTTTGTCTCAATTTCAGGTTGTGTGTCTCTCTCAGTGTGTGTGACGCGTTCAGTGTGAGGGTTTCTGGTTCTTAGCATGTGTGTCTCTCAGTGTTTATGTTTCTCGGTGTGTGTGTCTCCCTGTGAATGTGTGTGTCTCTCTCTTGTGTATGACTCTCAGTGTGTTTGCGTCTCTCTCTCAGTGTGTGTGACTCTCAGTGTGTGTGCCTTGCTCTTTGAGTGTGTGTGTCTCTGAGGGTGCCTGTGTGCGTCTCTCTCAGTGTGTGTTTCTGGTTCTTAGTGTGTGTGTTAACCTCTGTATGTGTATGTGTCTCAGTGTGTGTGTCTCTATGTGTCTCTGCATTGCCTCTACGTGTATGTATCTCTCAGTCAGTGTTTTGGTCTCTGTTTGTGTGTGTGACTCTTTCTGTGTTTCTCTCTCTCTCTGCGGATGGCTCGTTCTCTGTGTGTGTGTGTGTGTATCTGTGTGTGTGTGTCTCTGTCAACATGTATGTCACTTGCAATTTGTGTGTCTCCATGTGTGTGTTTCAGAATGTGTGACTCTCTGGCTGTTTGTGTCTCTCTCTCAGGTTGTGTGTGTCTCTCAGTGTGTGTGACTCCTTCAGTGTCAGTGTTTCTGTTTCTTACCCTGTTTGTGTGTGTCTCTGTGGGTGTGTATGTCTCTAAGTGTGTGTGTCTCACTGTGAATGTGTACGTCTCTCTGCTGTGTGTGTCTCTCAGGGCGTTTGTGTCTCCTTCTCAGTGTGTGTGACTCTCTCATTCTGTGTGTCTTGCTCTCTGAGTGTGTGTGTCTCTGTGGGCCCCTGTGAGTGTGGCTCTCTCAGTGTGTGTCTGTTTCTCAGTGTGTATGTGTCTCTGTGTGTGCGTGTCTCTCTCTGTATCTGTATGTGTTTCAGTGTGAGTCTCTGAGTGTGCATGTCTCTCTTGTCTCTCTCTGTTAGGAGACTCTCTCTCACTGGTGAAATTTTTCTCTGTGAGTGTATTTCTCTGTCGCTGTGCTTGTCCCCCTATCTCTCAGTGTGTGCGTGTGTCTCTCTCTGTATGTTTATGTCCCTAAGTGTGTGTGTTCGTCTCAGTGTGTGTGTGTCTCACAATATCTGTGTCTCTCTCCCACTGTGTATGTCTCCCTCAGTGTGTGTGTCTCTCAGCATGTGTGTGTCTGTCTCTCTCTCTCAGTTTGTGTGGAGAACTCTCATTGTGTGTGTGTCTCTTTGGTGTGTGTTTCTGTGTATGTGTGTCTCTGTGTGACTCCCACAGTGTCTCTGTGTGTGTTTCTCCCATGTGTCTCTCAATGTGTGTGTGTCTGTCTCACTGTGCGTCTGCCTCAGTGTTGCGTGTCTGTTTTTAGGGATTGTGTGAGTGTCTCAGTGTGTCTGTCTCTCAGGGTGTTTGTGTCTCTCAGGGTGTGTGAGTCTCTCTCTCAGTATGTCTATGTCTCTAAGCCTGTGTGAGGGTTTCACCGTGTGTGTCTCCCAATGTTTGTGCCTCTCACTCAGTGTGTATGTCTCTCCCAGTGTGTGTGTCTCTCAGTGCCTATTTCTCCTCCTCTGTGTGGATGTCGGTCTCATTGTGTGTGTCTCTCTCTGTGTGTCTCTCTCAGTGAATGTCTCTCCTTCAGTGTGAATGTTTCTGATATGTAGCGTGTGTGTGTCTCTCTCTCTGAATGTGTCTCAGTGTGTGTGTGTCTCAGTGTGTGTCTCTCAGTGGCTGTGTTTCTGTGTGCCTCTCCATGTATGTGTGTCTCAGTCTGTGTTTTAGTCTCTCTTTGTGTGTATGCCTCTGTCTGTTTCTCTCTCTCTGTGTGGATGTCTCTCTCTCACTCCATGTGAGTGTGTATCTCACTCTGCATGTGTTTCTCTAAGTGTGGGTGTGCCTCTGTCCACGTAGGTGACACTCTCAATTTTTGTGTCTCCGTGTGTGTGTCTCAGAATGTGTGACTCTCCGAGTGTTTTTGTCTCAATTTCAGGTTGTGTGTCTCTCTCAGTGTGTGTGACGCGTTCAGTGTGAGGGTTTCTGGTTCTTAGCATGTGTGTCTCTCAGTGTTTATGTTTCTCGGTGTGTGTGTCTCCCTGTGAATGTGTGTGTCTCTCTCTTGTGTATGACTCTCAGCGTGTTTGCGTCTCTCTCTCAGTGTGTGTGACTCTCAGTGTGTGTGCCTTGTTCTTTGAGTGTGTGTGTCTCTGAGGGTGCCTGTGTGCGTCTCTCTCAGTGTGTGTTTCTGGTTCTTAGTGTGTGTGTTAACCTCTGTATGTGTATGTGTCTCAGTGTGTGTGTCTCTATGTGTCTCTGCATTGCCTCTACGTGTATGTATCTCTCAGTCAGTGTTTTGGTCTCTGTTTGTGTGTGTGACTCTTTCTGTGTTTCTCTCTCTCTCTGCGGATGGCTCGTTCTCTGTGTGTGTGTGTGTGTATCTGTGTGTGTGTGTCTCTGTCAACATGTATGTCACTTGCAATTTGTGTGTCTCCATGTGTGTGTTTCAGAATGTGTGACTCTCTGGCTGTTTGTGTCTCTCTCTCAGGTTGTGTGTGTCTCTCAGTGTGTGTGACTCCTTCAGTGTCAGTGTTTCTGTTTCTTACCCTGTTTGTGTGTGTCTCTGTGGGTGTGTATGTCTCTCAGTGTGTGTGTCTCACTGTGAATGTGTACGTCTCTCTGCTGTGTGTGTCTCTCAGGGCGTTTGTGTCTCCTTCTCAGTGTGTGTGACTCTCTCATTCTGTGTGTCTTGCTCTCTGAGTGTGTGTGTCTCTGTGGGCCCCTGTGAGTGTGGCTCTCTCAGTGTGTGTCTGTTTCTCAGTGTGTATGTGTCTCTGTGTGTGCGTGTCTCTCTCTGTATCTGTATGTGTTTCAGTGTGAGTCTCTGAGTGTGCATGTCTCTCTTGTCTCTCTCTGTTAGGAGACTCTCTCTCACTGGTGAAATTTTTCTCTGTGAGTGTATTTCTCTGTCGCTGTGCTTGTCCCCCTATCTCTCAGTGTGTGCGTGTGTCTCTCTCTGTATGTTTACGTCCCTAAGTGTGTGTGTTCGTCTCAGTGTGTGTGTGTCTCACAATATCTGTGTCTCTCTCCCACTGTGTATGTCTCCCTCAGTGTGTGTGTCTCTCAGCATGTGTGTGTCTGTCTCTCTCTCTCAGTTTGTGTGGAGAACTCTCATTGTGTGTGTGTCTCTTTGGTGTGTGTTTCTGTGTATGTGTGTCTCTGTGTGACTCCCACAGTGTCTCTGTGTGTGTTTCTCCCATGTGTCTCTCAATGTGTGTGTGTCTGTCTCACTGTGCGTCTGCCTCAGTGTTGCGTGTCTGTTTTTAGGGATTGTGTGAGTGTCTCAGTGTGTCTGTCTCTCAGGGTGTTTGTGTCTCTCAGGGTGTGTGAGTCTCTCTCTCAGTATGTCTATGTCTCTAAGCCTGTGTGAGGGTTTCACCATGTGTGTCTCCCAATGTTTGTGCCTCTCACTCAGTGTGTATGTCTCTCCCAGTGTGTGTGTCTCTCAGTGCCTATTTCTCCTCCTCTGTGTGGATGTCGGTCTCATTGTGTGTGTCTCTCTCTGTGTGTCTCTCTCAGTGAATGTCTCTCCTTCAGTGTGAATGTTTCTGATATGTAGCGTGTGTGTGTCTCTCTCTCTGAATGTGTCTCAGTGTGTGTGTGTCTCAGTGTGTGTCTCTCAGTGGCTGTGTTTCTGTGTGCCTCTCCATGTATGTGTGTCTCAGTCTGTGTTTTAGTCTCTCTTTGTGTGTATGCCTCTGTCTGTTTCTCTCTCTCTGTGTGGATGTCTCTCTCTCACTCCATGTGAGTGTGTATCTCACTCTGCATGTGTTTGTCTAAGTGTGGGTGTGCCTCTGTCCACGTAGGTGACACTCTCAATTTTTGTGTCTCCGTGTGTGTGTCTCAGAATGTGTGACTCTCCGAGTGTTTTTGTCTCAATTTCAGGTTGTGTGTCTCTCTCAGTGTGTGTGACACGTTCAGTGTGAGGGTTTCTGGTTCTTAGCATGTGTGTCTCTCAGTGTTTATGTTTCTCGGTGTGTGTGTCTCCCTGTGAATGTGTGTGTCTCTCTCTTGTGTATGACTCTCAGCGTGTTTGCGTCTCTCTCTCAGTGTGTGTGACTCTCAGTGTGTGTGCCTTGTTCTTTGAGTGTGTGTGTCTCTGAGGGTGCCTGTGTGCGTCTCTCTCAATGTGTGTTTCTGGTTCTTAGTGTGTGTGTTAACCTCTGTATGTGTATGTGTCTCAGTGTGTGTGTCTCTATGTGTCTCTGCATTGCCTCTACGTGTATGTATCTCTCAGTCAGTGTTTTGGTCTCTGTTTGTGTGTGTGACTCTTTCTGTGTTTCTCTCTCTCTCTGCGGATGGCTCGTTCTCTGTGTGTGTGTGTGTGTATCTGTGTGTGTGTGTCTCTGTCAACATGTATGTCACTTGCAATTTGTGTGTCTCCATGTGTGTGTTTCAGAATGTGTGACTCTCTGGCTGTTTGTGTCTCTCTCTCAGGTTGTGTGTGTCTCTCAGTGTGTGTGACTCCTTCAGTGTCAGTGTTTCTGTTTCTTACCCTGTTTGTGTGTGTCTCTGTGGGTGTGTATGTCTCTCAGTGTGTGTGTCTCACTGTGAATGTGTACGTCTCTCTGCTGTGTGTGTCTCTCAGGGCGTTTGTGTCTCCTTCTCAGTGTGTGTGACTCTCTCATTCTGTGTGTCTTGCTCTCTGAGTGTGTGTGTCTCTGTGGGCCCCTGTGAGTGTGGCTCTCTCAGTGTGTGTCTGTTTCTCAGTGTGTATGTGTCTCTGTGTGTGCGTGTCTCTCTCTGTATCTGTATGTGTTTCAGTGTGAGTCTCTGAGTGTGCATGTCTCTCTTGTCTCTCTCTGTTAGGAGACTCTCTCTCACTGGTGAAATTTTTCTCTGTGAGTGTATTTCTCTGTCGCTGTGCTTGTCCCCCTATCTCTCAGTGTGTGCGTGTGTCTCTCTCTGTATGTTTACGTCCCTAAGTGTGTGTGTTCGTCTCAGTGTGTGTGTGTCTCACAATATCTGTGTCTCTCTCCCACTGTGTATGTCTCCCTCAGTGTGTGTGTCTCTCAGCATGTGTGTGTCTGTCTCTCTCTCTCAGTTTGTGTGGAGAACTCTCATTGTGTGTGTGTCTCTTTGGTGTGTGTTTCTGTGTATGTGTGTCTCTGTGTGACTCCCACAGTGTCTCTGTGTGTGTTTCTCCCATGTGTCTCTCAATGTGTGTGTGTCTGTCTCACTGTGCGTCTGCCTCAGTGTTGCGTGTCTGTTTTTAGGGATTGTGTGAGTGTCTCAGTGTGTCTGTCTCTCAGGGTGTTTGTGTCTCTCAGGGTGTGTGAGTCTCTCTCTCAGTATGTCTATGTCTCTAAGCCTGTGTGAGGGTTTCACCGTGTGTGTCTCCCAATGTTTGTGCCTCTCACTCAGTGTGTATGTCTCTCCCAGTGTGTTTGTCTCTCAGTGCCTATTTCTCCTCCTCTGTGTGGATGTCGGTCTCATTGTGTGTGTCTCTCTCTGTGTGTCTCTCTCAGTGAATGTCTCTCCTTCAGTGTGAATGTTTCTGATATGTAGCGTGTGTGTGTCTCTCTCTCTGAATGTGTCTCAGTGTGTGTGTGTCTCAGTGTGTGTCTCTCAGTGGCTGTGTTTCTGTGTGCCTCTCCATGTATGTGTGTCTCAGTCTGTGTTTTAGTCTCTCTTTGTGTGTATGCCTCTGTCTGTTTCTCTCTCTCTGTGTGGATGTCTCTCTCTCACTCCATGTGAGTGTGTATCTCACTCTGCATGTGTTTCTCTAAGTGTGGGTGTGCCTCTGTCCACGTAGGTGACACTCTCAATTTTTGTGTCTCCGTGTGTGTGTCTCAGAATGTGTGACTCTCCGAGTGTTTTTGTCTCAATTTCAGGTTGTGTGTCTCTCTCAGTGTGTGTGACGCGTTCAGTGTGAGGGTTTCTGGTTCTTAGCATGTGTGTCTCTCAGTGTTTATGTTTCTCGGTGTGTGTGTCTCCCTGTGAATGTGTGTGTCTCTCTCTTGTGTATGACTCTCAGCGTGTTTGCGTCTCTCTCTCAGTGTGTGTGACTCTCAGTGTGTGTGCCTTGTTCTTTGAGTGTGTGTGTCTCTGAGGGTGCCTGTGTGCGTCTCTCTCAGTGTGTGTTTCTGGTTCTTAGTGTGTGTGTTAACCTCTGTATGTGTATGTGTCTCAGTGTGTGTGTCTCTATGTGTCTCTGCATTGCCTCTACGTGTATGTATCTCTCAGTCAGTGTTTTGGTCTCTGTTTGTGTGTGTGACTCTTTCTGTGTTTCTCTCTCTCTCTGCGGATGGCTCGTTCTCTGTGTGTGTGTGTGTGTATCTGTGTGTGTGTGTCTCTGTCAACATGTATGTCACTTGCAATTTGTGTGTCTCCATGTGTGTGTTTCAGAATGTGTGACTCTCTGGCTGTTTGTGTCTCTCTCTCAGGTTGTGTGTGTCTCTCAGTGTGTGTGACTCCTTCAGTGTCAGTGTTTCTGTTTCTTACCCTGTTTGTGTGTGTCTCTGTGGGTGTGTATGTCTCTCAGTGTGTGTGTCTCACTGTGAATGTGTACGTCTCTCTGCTGTGTGTGTCTCTCAGGGCGTTTGTGTCTCCTTCTCAGTGTGTGTGACTCTCTCATTCTGTGTGTCTTGCTCTCTGAGTGTGTGTGTCTCTGTGGGCCCCTGTGAGTGTGGCTCTCTCAGTGTGTGTCTGTTTCTCAGTGTGTATGTGTCTCTGTGTGTGCGTGTCTCTCTCTGTATCTGTATGTGTTTCAGTGTGAGTCTCTGAGTGTGCATGTCTCTCTTGTCTCTCTCTGTTAGGAGACTCTCTCTCACTGGTGAAATTTTTCTCTGTGAGTGTATTTCTCTGTCGCTGTGCTTGTCCCCCTATCTCTCAGTGTGTGCGTGTGTCTCTCTCTGTATGTTTACGTCCCTAAGTGTGTGTGTTCGTCTCAGTGTGTGTGTGTCTCACAATATCTGTGTCTCTCTCCCACTGTGTATGTCTCCCTCAGTGTGTGTGTCTCTCAGCATGTGTGTGTCTGTCTCTCTCTCTCAGTTTGTGTGGAGAACTCTCATTGTGTGTGTGTCTCTTTGGTGTGTGTTTCTGTGTATGTGTGTCTCTGTGTGACTCCCACAGTGTCTCTGTGTGTGTTTCTCCCATGTGTCTCTCAATGTGTGTGTGTCTGTCTCACTGTGCGTCTGCCTCAGTGTTGCGTGTCTGTTTTTAGGGATTGTGTGAGTGTCTCAGTGTGTCTGTCTCTCAGGGTGTTTGTGTCTCTCAGGGTGTGTGAGTCTCTCTCTCAGTATGTCTATGTCTCTAAGCCTGTGTGAGGGTTTCACCATGTGTGTCTCCCAATGTTTGTGCCTCTCACTCAGTGTGTATGTCTCTCCCAGTGTGTGTGTCTCTCAGTGCCTATTTCTCCTCCTCTGTGTGGATGTCGGTCTCATTGTGTGTGTCTCTCTCTGTGTGTCTCTCTCAGTGAATGTCTCTCCTTCAGTGTGAATGTTTCTGATATGTAGCGTGTGTGTGTCTCTCTCTCTGAATGTGTCTCAGTGTGTGTGTGTCTCAGTGTGTGTCTCTCAGTGGCTGTGTTTCTGTGTGCCTCTCCATGTATGTGTGTCTCAGTCTGTGTTTTAGTCTCTCTTTGTGTGTATGCCTCTGTCTGTTTCTCTCTCTCTGTGTGGATGTCTCTCTCTCACTCCATGTGAGTGTGTATCTCACTCTGCATGTGTTTGTCTAAGTGTGGGTGTGCCTCTGTCCACGTAGGTGACACTCTCAATTTTTGTGTCTCCGTGTGTGTGTCTCAGAATGTGTGACTCTCCGAGTGTTTTTGTCTCAATTTCAGGTTGTGTGTCTCTCTCAGTGTGTGTGACACGTTCAGTGTGAGGGTTTCTGGTTCTTAGCATGTGTGTCTCTCAGTGTTTATGTTTCTCGGTGTGTGTGTCTCCCTGTGAATGTGTGTGTCTCTCTCTTGTGTATGACTCTCAGCGTGTTTGCGTCTCTCTCTCAGTGTGTGTGACTCTCAGTGTGTGTGCCTTGTTCTTTGAGTGTGTGTGTCTCTGAGGGTGCCTGTGTGCGTCTCTCTCAATGTGTGTTTCTGGTTCTTAGTGTGTGTGTTAACCTCTGTATGTGTATGTGTCTCAGTGTGTGTGTCTCTATGTGTCTCTGCATTGCCTCTACGTGTATGTATCTCTCAGTCAGTGTTTTGGTCTCTGTTTGTGTGTGTGACTCTTTCTGTGTTTCTCTCTCTCTCTGCGGATGGCTCGTTCTCTGTGTGTGTGTGTGTGTATCTGTGTGTGTGTGTCTCTGTCAACATGTATGTCACTTGCAATTTGTGTGTCTCCATGTGTGTGTTTCAGAATGTGTGACTCTCTGGCTGTTTGTGTCTCTCTCTCAGGTTGTGTGTGTCTCTCAGTGTGTGTGACTCCTTCAGTGTCAGTGTTTCTGTTTCTTACCCTGTTTGTGTGTGTCTCTGTGGGTGTGTATGTCTCTCAGTGTGTGTGTCTCACTGTGAATGTGTACGTCTCTCTGCTGTGTGTGTCTCTCAGGGCGTTTGTGTCTCCTTCTCAGTGTGTGTGACTCTCTCATTCTGTGTGTCTTGCTCTCTGAGTGTGTGTGTCTCTGTGGGCCCCTGTGAGTGTGGCTCTCTCAGTGTGTGTCTGTTTCTCAGTGTGTATGTGTCTCTGTGTGTGCGTGTCTCTCTCTGTATCTGTATGTGTTTCAGTGTGAGTCTCTGAGTGTGCATGTCTCTCTTGTCTCTCTCTGTTAGGAGACTCTCTCTCACTGGTGAAATTTTTCTCTGTGAGTGTATTTCTCTGTCGCTGTGCTTGTCCCCCTATCTCTCAGTGTGTGCGTGTGTCTCTCTCTGTATGTTTACGTCCCTAAGTGTGTGTGTTCGTCTCAGTGTGTGTGTGTCTCACAATATCTGTGTCTCTCTCCCACTGTGTATGTCTCCCTCAGTGTGTGTGTCTCTCAGCATGTGTGTGTCTGTCTCTCTCTCTCAGTTTGTGTGGAGAACTCTCATTGTGTGTGTGTCTCTTTGGTGTGTGTTTCTGTGTATGTGTGTCTCTGTGTGACTCCCACAGTGTCTCTGTGTGTGTTTCTCCCATGTGTCTCTCAATGTGTGTGTGTCTGTCTCACTGTGCGTCTGCCTCAGTGTTGCGTGTCTGTTTTTAGGGATTGTGTGAGTGTCTCAGTGTGTCTGTCTCTCAGGGTGTTTGTGTCTCTCAGGGTGTGTGAGTCTCTCTCTCAGTATGTCTATGTCTCTAAGCCTGTGTGAGGGTTTCACCGTGTGTGTCTCCCAATGTTTGTGCCTCTCACTCAGTGTGTATGTCTCTCCCAGTGTGTTTGTCTCTCAGTGCCTATTTCTCCTCCTCTGTGTGGATGTCGGTCTCATTGTGTGTGTCTCTCTCTGTGTGTCTCTCTCAGTGAATGTCTCTCCTTCAGTGTGAATGTTTCTGATATGTAGCGTGTGTGTGTCTCTCTCTCTGAATGTGTCTCAGTGTGTGTGTGTCTCAGTGTGTGTCTCTCAGTGGCTGTGTTTCTGTGTGCCTCTCCATGTATGTGTGTCTCAGTCTGTGTTTTAGTCTCTCTTTGTGTGTATGCCTCTGTCTGTTTCTCTCTCTCTGTGTGGATGTCTCTCTCTCACTCCATGTGAGTGTGTATCTCACTCTGCATGTGTTTCTCTAAGTGTGGGTGTGCCTCTGTCCACGTAGGTGACACTCTCAATTTTTGTGTCTCCGTGTGTGTGTCTCAGAATGTGTGACTCTCCGAGTGTTTTTGTCTCAATTTCAGGTTGTGTGTCTCTCTCAGTGTGTGTGACGCGTTCAGTGTGAGGGTTTCTGGTTCTTAGCATGTGTGTCTCTCAGTGTTTATGTTTCTCGGTGTGTGTGTCTCCCTGTGAATGTGTGTGTCTCTCTCTTGTGTATGACTCTCAGCGTGTTTGCGTCTCTCTCTCAGTGTGTGTGACTCTCAGTGTGTGTGCCTTGCTCTTTGAGTGTGTGTGTCTCTGAGGGTGCCTGTGTGCGTCTCTCTCAGTGTGTGTTTCTGGTTCTTAGTGTGTGTGTTAACCTCTGTATGTGTATGTGTCTCAGTGTGTGTGTCTCTATGTGTCTCTGCATTGCCTCTACGTGTATGTATCTCTCAGTCAGTGTTTTGGTCTCTGTTTGTGTGTGTGACTCTTTCTGTGTTTCTCTCTCTCTCTGCGGATGGCTCGTTCTCTGTGTGTGTGTGTGTGTATCTGTGTGTGTGTGTCTCTGTCAACATGTATGTCACTTGCAATTTGTGTGTCTCCATGTGTGTGTTTCAGAATGTGTGACTCTCTGGCTGTTTGTGTCTCTCTCTCAGGTTGTGTGTGTCTCTCAGTGTGTGTGACTCCTTCAGTGTCAGTGTTTCTGTTTCTTACCCTGTTTGTGTGTGTCTCTGTGGGTGTGTATGTCTCTCAGTGTGTGTGTCTCACTGTGAATGTGTACGTCTCTCTGCTGTGTGTGTCTCTCAGGGCGTTTGTGTCTCCTTCTCAGTGTGTGTGACTCTCTCATTCTGTGTGTCTTGCTCTCTGAGTGTGTGTGTCTCTGTGGACCCCTGTGAGTGTGGCTCTCTCAGTGTGTGTCTGTTTCTCAGTGTGTATGTGTCTCTGTGTGTGCGTGTCTCTCTCTGTATCTGTATGTGTTTCAGTGTGAGTCTCTGAGTGTGCATGTCTCTCTTGTCTCTCTCTGTTAGGAGACTCTCTCTCACTGGTGAAATTTTTCTCTGTGAGTGTATTTCTCTGTCGCTGTGCTTGTCCCCCTATCTCTCAGTGTGTGCGTGTGTCTCTCTCTGTATGTTTACGTCCCTAAGTGTGTGTGTTCGTCTCAGTGTGTGTGTGTCTCACAATATCTGTGTCTCTCTCCCACTGTGTATGTCTCCCTCAGTGTGTGTGTCTCTCAGCATGTGTGTGTCTGTCTCTCTCTCTCAGTTTGTGTGGAGAACTCTCATTGTGTGTGTGTCTCTTTGGTGTGTGTTTCTGTGTATGTGTGTCTCTGTGTGACTCCCACAGTGTCTCTGTGTGTGTTTCTCCCATGTGTCTCTCAATGTGTGTGTGTCTGTCTCACTGTGCGTCTGCCTCAGTGTTGCGTGTCTGTTTTTAGGGATTGTGTGAGTGTCTCAGTGTGTCTGTCTCTCAGGGTGTTTGTGTCTCTCAGGGTGTGTGAGTCTCTCTCTCAGTATGTCTATGTCTCTAAGCCTGTGTGAGGGTTTCACCGTGTGTGTCTCCCAATGTTTGTGCCTCTCACTCAGTGTGTATGTCTCTCCCAGTGTGTGTGTCTCTCAGTGCCTATTTCTCCTCCTCTGTGTGGATGTCGGTCTCATTGTGTGTGTCTCTCTCTGTGTGTCTCTCTCAGTGAATGTCTCTCCTTCAGTGTGAATGTTTCTGATATGTAGCGTGTGTGTGTCTCTCTCTCTGAATGTGTCTCAGTGTGTGTGTGTCTCAGTGTGTGTCTCTCAGTGGCTGTGTTTCTGTGTGCCTCTCCATGTATGTGTGTCTCAGTCTGTGTTTTAGTCTCTCTTTGTGTGTATGCCTCTGTCTGTTTCTCTCTCTCTGTGTGGATGTCTCTCTCTCACTCCATGTGAGTGTGTATCTCACTCTGCATGTGTTTCTCTAAGTGTGGGTGTGCCTCTGTCCACGTAGGTGACACTCTCAATTTTTGTGTCTCCGTGTGTGTGTCTCAGAATGTGTGACTCTCCGAGTGTTTTTGTCTCAATTTCAGGTTGTGTGTCTCTCTCAGTGTGTGTGACGCGTTCAGTGTGAGGGTTTCTGGTTCTTAGCATGTGTGTCTCTCAGTGTTTATGTTTCTCGGTGTGTGTGTCTCCCTGTGAATGTGTGTGTCTCTCTCTTGTGTATGACTCTCAGTGTGTTTGCGTCTCTCTCTCAGTGTGTATGACTCTCAGTGTGTGTGCCTTGATCTTTGAGTGTGTGTGTCTCTGAGGGTGCCTGTGTGCGTCTCTCTCAGTGTGTGTTTCTGGTTCTTAGTGTGTGTGTTAACCTCTGTATGTGTATGTGTCTCAGTGTGTGTGTCTCTATGTGTCTCTGCATTGCCTCTACGTGTATGTATCTCTCAGTCAGTGTTTTGGTCTCTGTTTGTGTGTGTGACTCTTTCTGTGTTTCTCTCTCTCTCTGCCGATGGCTCTTTCTCTGTGTGTGTGTGTGTATCTGTGTGTGTGTGTCTCTGTCAACATGTATGTCACTTGCAATTTGTGTGTCTCCATGTGTGTGTTTCAGAATGTGTGACTCTCCGGCTGTTTGTGTCTCTCTCTCAGGTTGTGTGTGTCTCTCAGTGTGTGTGACTCCTTCAGTGTCAGTGTTTCTGTTTCTTACCCTGTTTGTGTGTGTCTCTGTGGGTGTGTATGTCTCTCAGTGTGTGTGTCTCACTGTGAATGTGTACGTCTCTCTGCTGTGTGTGTCTCTCAGGGCGTTTGTGTCTCCTTCTCAGTGTGTGTGACTCTCTCATTCTGTGTGTCTTGCTCTCTGAGTGTGTGTGTCTCTGTGGGCCCCTGTGAGTGTGGCTCTCTCAGTGTGTGTCTGTTTCTCAGTGTGTATGTGTCTCTGTGTGTGCGTGTCTCTCTCTGTATCTGTATGTGTTTCAGTGTGAGTCTCTGAGTGTGCATGTCTCTCTTGTCTCTCTCTGTTAGGAGACTCTCTCTCACTGGTGAAATTTTTCTCTGTGAGTGTATTTCTCTGTCGCTGTGCTTGTCCCCCTATCTCTCAGTGTGTGCGTGTGTCTCTCTCTGTATGTTTACGTCCCTAAGTGTGTGTGTTCGTCTCAGTGTGTGTGTGTCTCACAATATCTGTGTCTCTCTCCCACTGTGTATGTCTCCCTCAGTGTGTGTGTCTCTCAGCATGTGTGTGTCTGTCTCTCTCTCTCAGTTTGTGTGGAGAACTCTCATTGTGTGTGTGTCTCTTTGGTGTGTGTTTCTGTGTATGTGTGTCTCTGTGTGACTCCCACAGTGTCTCTGTGTGTGTTTCTCCCATGTGTCTCTCAATGTGTGTGTGTCTGTCTCACTGTGCGTCTGCCTCAGTGTTGCGTGTCTGTTTTTAGGGATTGTGTGAGTGTCTCAGTGTGTCTGTCTCTCAGGGTGTTTGTGTCTCTCAGGGTGTGTGAGTCTCTCTCTCAGTATGTCTATGTCTCTAAGCCTGTGTGAGGGTTTCACCGTGTGTGTCTCCCAATGTTTGTGCCTCTCACTCAGTGTGTATGTCTCTCCCAGTGTGTTTGTCTCTCAGTGCCTATTTCTCCTCCTCTGTGTGGATGTCGGTCTCATTGTGTGTGTCTCTCTCTGTGTGTCTCTCTCAGTGAATGTCTCTCCTTCAGTGTGAATGTTTCTGATATGTAGCGTGTGTGTGTCTCTCTCTCTGAATGTGTCTCAGTGTGTGTGTGTCTGTGTGTGTCTCTCAGTGGCTGTGTTTCTGTGTGCCTCTCCATGTATGTGTGTCTCAGTCTGTGTTTTAGTCTCTCTTTGTGTGTATGCCTCTGTCTGTTTCTCTCTCTCTGTGTGGATGTCTCTCTCTCACTCCATGTGAGTGTGTATCTCACTCTGCATGTGTTTCTCTAAGTGTGGGTGTGCCTCTGTCCACGTAGGTGACACTCTCAATTTTTGTGTCTCCGTGTGTGTGTCTCAGAATGTGTGACTCTCCGAGTGTTTTTGTCTCAATTTCAGGTTGTGTGTCTCTCTCAGTGTGTGTGACGCGTTCAGTGTGAGGGTTTCTGGTTCTTAGCATGTGTGTCTCTCAGTGTTTATGTTTCTCGGTGTGTGTGTCTCCCTGTGAATGTGTGTGTCTCTCTCTTGTGTATGACTCTCAGTGTGTTTGCGTCTCTCTCTCAGTGTGTGTGACTCTCAGTGTGTGTGCCTTGCTCTTTGAGTGTGTGTGTCTCTGAGGGTGCCTGTGTGCGTCTCTCTCAGTGTGTGTTTCTGGTTCTTAGTGTGTGTGTTAACCTCTCTATGTGTATGTGTCTCAGTGTGTGTGTCTCTATGTGTCTCTGCATTGCCTCTACGTGTATGTATCTCTCAGTCAGTGTTTTGGTCTCTGTTTGTGTGTGTGACTCTTTCTGTGTTTCTCTCTCTCTCTGCGGATGGCTCGTTCTCTGTGTGTGTGTGTGTGTATCTGTGTGTGTGTGTCTCTGTCAACATGTATGTCACTTGCAATTTGTGTGTCTCCATGTGTATGTTTCAGAATGTGTGACTCTCTGGCTGTTTGTGTCTCTCTCTCAGGTTGTGTGTGTCTCTCAGTGTGTGTGACTCCTTCAGTGTCAGTGTTTCTGTTTCTTACCCTGTTTGTGTGTGTCTCTGTGGGTGTGTATGTCTCTCAGTGTGTGTGTCTCACTGTGAATGTGTACGTCTCTCTGCTGTGTGTGTCTCTCAGGGCGTTTGTGTCTCCTTCTCAGTGTGTGTGACTCTCTCATTCTGTGTGTCTTGCTCTCTGAGTGTGTGTGTCTCTGTGGGCCCCTGTGAGTGTGGCTCTCTCAGTGTGTGTCTGTTTCTCAGTGTGTATGTGTCTCTGTGTGTGCGTGTCTCTCTCTGTATCTGTATGTGTTTCAGTGTGAGTCTCTGAGTGTGCATGTCTCTCTTGTCTCTCTCTGTTAGGAGACTCTCTCTCACTGGTGAAATTTTTCTCTGTGAGTGTATTTCTCTGTCGCTGTGCTTGTCCCCCTATCTCTCAGTGTGTGCGTGTGTCTCTCTCTGTATGTTTACGTCCCTAAGTGTGTGTGTTCGTCTCAGTGTGTGTGTGTCTCACAATATCTGTGTCTCTCTCCCACTGTGTATGTCTCCCTCAGTGTGTGTGTCTCTCAGCATGTGTGTGTCTGTCTCTCTCTCTCAGTTTGTGTGGAGAACTCTCATTGTGTGTGTGTCTCTTTGGTGTGTGTTTCTGTGTATGTGTGTCTCTGTGTGACTCCCACAGTGTCTCTGTGTGTGTTTCTCCCATGTGTCTCTCAATGTGTGTGTGTCTGTCTCACTGTGCGTCTGCCTCAGTGTTGCGTGTCTGTTTTTAGGGATTGTGTGAGTGTCTCAGTGTGTCTGTCTCTCAGGGTGTTTGTGTCTCTCAGGGTGTGTGAGTCTCTCTCTCAGTATGTCTATGTCTCTAAGCCTGTGTGAGGGTTTCACCGTGTGTGTCTCCCAATGTTTGTGCCTCTCACTCAGTGTGTATGTCTCTCCCAGTGTGTTTGTCTCTCAGTGCCTATTTCTCCTCCTCTGTGTGGATGTCGGTCTCATTGTGTGTGTCTCTCTCTGTGTGTCTCTCTCAGTGAATGTCTCTCCTTCAGTGTGAATGTTTCTGATATGTAGCGTGTGTGTGTCTCTCTCTCTGAATGTGTCTCAGTGTGTGTGTGTCTCAGTGTGTGTCTCTCAGTGGCTGTGTTTCTGTGTGCCTCTCCATGTATGTGTGTCTCAGTCTGTGTTTTAGTCTCTCTTTGTGTGTATGCCTCTGTCTGTTTCTCTCTCTCTGTGTGGATGTCTCTCTCTCACTCCATGTGAGTGTGTATCTCACTCTGCATGTGTTTCTCTAAGTGTGGGTGTGCCTCTGTCCACGTAGGTGACACTCTCAATTTTTGTGTCTCCGTGTGTGTGTCTCAGAATGTGTGACTCTCCGAGTGTTTTTGTCTCAATTTCAGGTTGTGTGTCTCTCTCAGTGTGTGTGACGCGTTCAGTGTGAGGGTTTCTGGTTCTTAGCATGTGTGTCTCTCAGTGTTTATGTTTCTCGGTGTGTGTGTCTCCCTGTGAATGTGTGTGTCTCTCTCTTGTGTATGACTCTCAGGGTGTTTGCGTCTCTCTCTCAGTGTGTGTGACTCTCAGTGTGTGTGCCTTGCTCTTTGAGTGTGTGTGTCTCTGAGGGTGCCTGTGTGTGTCTCTCTCAGTGTGTGTTTCTGGTTCTTAGTGTGTGTGTTAACCTCTGTATGTGTATGTGTCTCAGTGTGTGTGTCTCTATGTGTCACTGCATTGCCTCTACGTGTATGTATCTCTCAGTCAGTGTTTTGGTCTCTGTTTGTGTGTGTGACTCTTTCTGTGTTTCTCTCTCTCTCTGCGGATGGCTCGTTCTCTGTGTGTGTGTGTGTGTATCTGTGTGTGTGTGTCTCTGTCAACATGTATGTCACTTGCAATTTGTGTGTCTCCATGTGTGTGTTTCAGAATGTGTGACTCTCTGGCTGTTTGTGTCTCTCTCTCAGGTTGTGTGTGTCTCTCAGTGTGTGTGACTCCTTCAGTGTCAGTGTTTCTGTTTCTTACCCTGTTTGTGTGTGTCTCTGTGGGTGTGTATGTCTCTCAGTGTGTGTGTCTCACTGTGAATGTGTACATCTCTCTGCTGTGTGTGTCTCTCAGGGCGTTTGTGTCTCCTTCTCAGTGTGTGTGACTCTCTCATTCTGTGTGTCTTGCTCTCTGAGTGTGTGTGTCTCTGTGGGCCCCTGTGAGTGTGGCTCTCTCAGTGTGTGTCTGTTTCTCAGTGTGTATGTGTCTCTGTGTGTGCGTGTCTCTCTCTGTATCTGTATGTGTTTCAGTGTGAGTCTCTGAGTGTGCATGTCTCTCTTGTCTCTCTCTGTTAGGAGACTCTCTCTCACTGGTGAAATTTTTCTCTGTGAGTGTATTTCTCTGTCGCTGTGCTTGTCCCCCTATCTCTCAGTGTGTGCGTGTGTCTCTCTCTGTATGTTTACGTCCCTAAGTGTGTGTGTTCGTCTCAGTGTGTGTGTGTCTCACAATATCTGTGTCTCTCTCCCACTGTGTATGTCTCCCTCAGTGTGTGTGTCTCTCAGCATGTGTGTGTCTGTCTCTCTCTCTCAGTTTGTGTGGAGAACTCTCATTGTGTGTGTGTCTCTTTGGTGTGTGTTTCTGTGTATGTGTGTCTCTGTGTGACTCCCACAGTGTCTCTGTGTGTGTTTCTCCCATGTGTCTCTCAATGTGTGTGTGTCTGTCTCACTGTGCGTCTGCCTCAGTGTTGCGTGTCTGTTTTTAAGGATTGTGTGAGTGTCTCAGTGTGTCTGTCTCTCAGGGTGTTTGTGTCTCTCAGGGTGTGTGAGTCTCTCTCTCTGTATGTCTATGTCTCTAAGCCTGTGTGAGGGTTTCACCGTGTGTGTCTCCCAATGTTTGTGCCTCTCACTCAGTGTGTATGTCTCTCCCAGTGTGTTTGTCTCTCAGTGCCTATTTCTCCTCCTCTGTGTGGATGTCGGTCTCATTGTGTGTGTCTCTCTCTGTGTGTCTCTCTCAGTGAATGTCTCTCCTTCAGTGTGAATGTTTCTGATATGTAGCGTGTGTGTGTCTCTCTCTCTGAATGTGTCTCAGTGTGTGTGTGTCTCAGTGTGTGTCTCTCAGTGGCTGTGTTTCTGTGTGCCTCTCCATGTATGTGTGTCTCAGTCTGTGTTTTAGTCTCTCTTTGTGTGTATGCCTCTGTCTGTTTCTCTCTCTCTGTGTGGATGTCTCTCTCTCACTCCATGTGAGTGTGTATCTCACTCTGCATGTGTTTCTCTAAGTGTGGGTGTGCCTCTGTCCACGTAGGTGACACTCTCAATTTTTGTGTCTCCGTGTGTGTGTCTCAGAATGTGTGACTCTCCGAGTGTTTTTGTCTCAATTTCAGGTTGTGTGTCTCTCTCAGTGTGTGTGACGCGTTCAGTGTGAGGGTTTCTGGTTCTTAGCATGTGTGTCTCTCAGTGTTTATGTTTCTCGGTGTGTGTGTCTCCCTGTGAATGTGTGTGTCTCTCTCTTGTGTATGACTCTCAGTGTGTTTGCGTCTCTCTCTCAGTGTGTGTGACTCTCAGTGTGTGTGCCTTGCTCTTTGAGTGTGTGTGTCTCTGAGGGTGCCTGTGTGCGTCTCTCTCAGTGTGTGTTTCTGGTTCTTAGTGTGTGTGTTAACCTCTGTATGTGTATGTGTCTCAGTGTGTGTGTCTCTATGTGTCTCTGCATTGCCTCTACGTGTATGTATCTCTCAGTCAGTGTTTTGGTCTCTGTTTGTGTGTGTGACTCTTTCTGTGTTTCTCTCTCTCTCTGCGGATGGCTCGTTCTCTGTGTGTGTGTGTGTGTATCTGTGTGTGTGTGTCTCTGTCAACATGTATGTCACTTGCAATTTGTGTGTCTCCATGTGTGTGTTTCAGAATGTGTGACTCTCTGGCTGTTTGTGTCTCTCTCTCAGGTTGTGTGTGTCTCTCAGTGTGTGTGACTCCTTCAGTGTCAGTGTTTCTGTTTCTTACCCTGTTTGTGTGTGTCTCTGTGGGTGTGTATGTCTCTCAGTGTGTGTGTCTCACTGTGAATGTGTACGTCTCTCTGCTGTGTGTGTCTCTCAGGGCGTTTGTGTCTCCTTCTCAGTGTGTGTGACTCTCTCATTCTGTGTGTCTTGCTCTCTGAGTGTGTGTGTCTCTGTGGGCCCCTGTGAGTGTGGCTCTCTCAGTGTGTGTCTGTTTCTCAGTGTGTATGTGTCTCTGTGTGTGCGTGTCTCTCTCTGTATCTGTATGTGTTTCAGTGTGAGTCTCTGAGTGTGCATGTCTCTCTTGTCTCTCTCTGTTAGGAGACTCTCTCTCACTGGTGAAATTTTTCTCTGTGAGTGTATTTCTCTGTCGCTGTGCTTGTCCCCCTATCTCTCAGTGTGTGCGTGTGTCTCTCTCTGTATGTTTATGTCCCTAAGTGTGTGTGTTCGTCTCAGTGTGTGTGTGTCTCACAATATCTGTGTCTCTCTCCCACTGTGTATGTCTCCCTCAGTGTGTGTGTCTCTCAGCATGTGTGTGTCTGTCTCTCTCTCTCAGTTTGTGTGGAGAACTCTCATTGTGTGTGTGTCTCTTTGGTGTGTGTTTCTGTGTATGTGTGTCTCTGTGTGACTCCCACAGTGTCTCTGTGTGTGTTTCTCCCATGTGTCTCTCAATGTGTGTGTGTCTGTCTCACTGTGCGTCTTCCTCAGTGTTGCGTGTCTGTTTTTAGGGATTGTGTGAGTGTCTCAGTGTGTCTGTCTCTCAGGGTGTTTGTGTCTCTCAGGGTGTGTGAGTCTCTCTCTCAGTATGTCTATGTCTCTAAGCCTGTGTGAGGGTTTCACCGTGTGTGTCTCCCAATGTTTGTGCCTCTCACTCAGTGTGTATGTCTCTCCCAGTGTGTGTGTCTCTCAGTGCCTATTTCTCCTCCTCTGTGTGGATGTCGGTCTCATTGTGTGTGTCTCTCTCTGTGTGTCTCTCTCAGTGAATGTCTCTCCTTCAGTGTGAATGTTTCTGATATGTAGCGTGTGTGTGTCTCTCTCTCTGAATGTGTCTCAGTGTGTGTGTGTCTCAGTGTGTGTCTCTCAGTGGCTGTGTTTCTGTGTGCCTCTCCATGTTTGTGTGTCTCAGTCTGTGTTTTAGTCTCTCTTTGTGTGTATGCCTCTGTCTGTTTCTCTCTCTCTGTGTGGATGTCTCTCTCTCACTCCATGTGAGTGTGTATCTCACTCTGCATGTGTTTCTCTAAGTGTGGGTGTGCCTCTGTCCACGTAGGTGACACTCTCAATTTTTCTGTCTCCGTGTGTGTGTCTCAGAATGTGTGACTCTCCGAGTGTTTTTGTCTCAATTTCAGGTTGTGTGTCTCTCTCAGTGTGTGTGACGCATTCAGTGTGAGGGTTTCTGGTTCTTAGCATGTGTGTCTCTCAGTGTTTATGTTTCTCGGTGTGTGTGTCTCCCTGTGAATGTGTGTGTCTCTCTCTTGTGTATGACTCTCAGTGTGTTTGCGTCTCTCTCTCAGTGTGTGTGACTCTCAGTGTGTGTGCCTTGCTCTTTGAGTGTGTGTGTCTCTGAGGGTGCCTGTGTGCGTCTCTCTCAGTGTGTGTTTCTGGTTCTTAGTGTGTGTGTTAACCTCTGTATGTGTATGTGTCTCAGTGTGTGTGTCTCTATGTGTCTCTGCATTGCCTCTACGTGTATGTATCTCTCAGTCAGTGTTTTGGTCTCTGTTTGTGTGTGTGACTCTTTCTGTGTTTCTCTCTCTCTCTGCGGATGGCTCGTTCTCTGTGTGTGTGTGTGTGTATCTCTGTGTGTGTGTCTCTGTCAACATGTATGTCACTTGCAATTTGTGTGTCTCCATGTGTGTGTTTCAGAATGTGTGACTCTCTGGCTGTTTGTGTCTCTCTCTCAGGTTGTGTGTGTCTCTCAGTGTGTGTGACTCCTTCAGTGTCAGTGTTTCTGTTTCTTACCCTGTTTGTGTGTGTCTCTGTGGGTGTGTATGTCTCTCAGTGTGTGTGTCTCACTGTGAATGTGTACGTCTCTCTGCTGTGTGTGTCTCTCAGGGCGTTTGTGTCTCCTTCTCAGTGTGTGTGACTCTCTCATTCTGTGTGTCTTGCTCTCTGAGTGTGTGTGTCTCTGTGGGCCCCTGTGAGTGTGGCTCTCTCAGTGTGTGTCTGTTTCTCAGTGTGTATGTGTCTCTGTGTGTGCGTGTCTCTCTCTGTATCTGTATGTGTTTCAGTGTGAGTCTCTGAGTGTGCATGTCTCTCTTGTCTCTCTCTGTTAGGAGACTCTCTCTCACTGGTGAAATTTTTCTCTGTGAGTGTATTTCTCTGTCGCTGTGCTTGTCCCCCTATCTCTCAGTGTGTGCGTGTGTCTCTCTCTGTATGTTTATGTCCCTAAGTGTGTGTGTTCGTCTCAGTGTGTGTGTGTCTCACAATATCTGTGTCTCTCTCCCACTGTGTATGTCTCCCTCAGTGTGTGTGTCTCTCAGCATGTGTGTGTCTGTCTCTCTCTCTCAGTTTGTGTGGAGAACTCTCATTGTGTGTGTGTCTCTTTGGTGTGTGTTTCTGTGTATGTGTGTCTCTGTGTGACTCCCACAGTGTCTCTGTGTGTGTTTCTCCCATGTGTCTCTCAATGTGTGTGTGTCTGTCTCACTGTGCGTCTGCCTCAGTGTTGCGTGTCTGTTTTTAGGGATTGTGTGAGTGTCTCAGTGTGTCTGTCTCTCAGGGTGTTTGTGTCTCTCAGGGTGTGTGTCTCTCTATCAGTATGTCTATGTCTCTAAGCCTGTGTGAGGGTTTCACCGTGTGTGTCTCCCAATGTTTGTGCCTCTCACTCAGTGTGTATGTCTCTCCCAGTGTGTTTGTCTCTCAGTGCCTATTTCTCCTCCTCTGTGTGGATGTCGGTCTCATTGTGTGTGTCTCTCTCTGTGTGTCTCTCTCAGTGAATGTCTCTCCTTCAGTGTGAATGTTTCTGATATGTAGCGTGTGTGTGTCTCTCTCTCTGAATGTGTCTCAGTGTGTGTGTGTCTCAGTGTGTGTCTCTCAGTGGCTGTGTTTCTGTGTGCCTCTCCATGTATGTGTGTCTCAGTCTGTGTTTTAGTCTCTCTTTGTGTGTATGCCTCTGTCTGTTTCTCTCTCTCTGTGTGGATGTCTCTCTCTCACTCCATGTGAGTGTGTATCTCACTCTGCATGTGTTTCTCTAAGTGTGGGTGTGCCTCTGTCCACGTAGGTGACACTCTCAATTTTTGTGTCTCCGTGTGTGTGTCTCAGAATGTGTGACTCTCCGAGTGTTTTTGTCTCAATTTCAGGTTGTGTGTCTCTCTCAGTGTGTGTGACGCGTTCAGTGTGAGGGTTTCTGGTTCTTAGCATGTGTGTCTCTCAGTGTTTATGTTTCTCGGTGTGTGTGTCTCCCTGTGAATGTGTGTGTCTCTCTCTTGTGTATGACTCTCAGTGTGTTTGCGTCTCTCTCTCAGTGTGTGTGACTCTCAGTGTGTGTGCCTTGCTCTTTGAGTGTGTGTGTCTCTGAGGGTGCCTGTGTGCGTCTCTCTCAGTGTGTGTTTCTGGTTCTTAGTGTGTGTGTTAACCTCTGTATGTGTATGTGTCTCAGTGTGTGTGTCTCTATGTGTCTCTGCATTGCCTCTACGTGTATGTATCTCTCAGTCAGTGTTTTGGTCTCTGTTTGTGTGTGTGACTCTTTCTGTGTTTCTCTCTCTCTCTGCGGATGGCTCGTTCTCTGTGTGTGTGTGTGTGTATCTGTGTGTGTGTGTCTCTGTCAACATGTATGTCACTTGCAATTTGTGTGTCTCCATGTGTGTGTTTCAGAATGTGTGACTCTCTGGCTGTTTGTGTCTCTCTCTCAGGTTGTGTGTGTCTCTCAGTGTGTGTGACTCCTTCAGTGTCAGTGTTTCTGTTTCTTACCCTGTTTGTGTGTGTCTCTGTGGGTGTGTATGTCTCTCAGTGTGTGTGTCTCACTGTGAATGTGTACGTCTCTCTGCTGTGTGTGTCTCTCAGGGCGTTTGTGTCTCCTTCTCAGTGTGTGTGACTCTCTCATTCTGTGTGTCTTGCTCTCTGAGTGTGTGTGTCTCTGTGGGCCCCTGTGAGTGTGGCTCTCTCAGTGTGTGTCTGTTTCTCAGTGTGTATGTGTCTCTGTGTGTGCGTGTCTCTCTCTGTATCTGTATGTGTTTCAGTGTGAGTCTCTGAGTGTGCATGTCTCTCTTGTCTCTCTCTGTTAGGAGACTCTCTCTCACTGGTGAAATTTTTCTCTGTGAGTGTATTTCTCTGTCGCTGTGCTTGTCCCCCTATCTCTCAGTGTGTGCGTGTGTCTCTCTCTGTATGTTTACGTCCCTAAGTGTGTGTGTTCGTCTCAGTGTGTGTGTGTCTCACAATATCTGTGTCTCTCTCCCACTGTGTATGTCTCCCTCAGTGTGTGTGTCTCTCAGCATGTGTGTGTCTGTCTCTCTCTCTCAGTTTGTGTGGAGAACTCTCATTGTGTGTGTGTCTCTTTGGTGTGTGTTTCTGTGTATGTGTGTCTCTGTGTGACTCCCACAGTGTCTCTGTGTGTGTTTCTCCCATGTGTCTCTCAATGTGTGTGTGTCTGTCTCACTGTGCGTCTGCCTCAGTGTTGCGTGTCTGTTTTTAGGGATTGTGTGAGTGTCTCAGTGTGTCTGTCTCTCAGGGTGTTTGTGTCTCTCAGGGTGTGTGAGTCTCTCTCTCAGTATGTCTATGTCTCTAAGCCTGTGTGAGGGTTTCACCGTGTGTGTCTCCCAATGTTTGTGCCTCTCACTCAGTGTGTATGTCTCTCCCAGTGTGTTTGTCTCTCAGTGCCTATTTCTCCTCCTCTGTGTGGATGTCGGTCTCATTGTGTGTGTCTCTCTCTGTGTGTCTCTCTCAGTGAATGTCTCTCCTTCAGTGTGAATGTTTCTGATATGTAGCGTGTGTGTGTCTCTCTCTCTGAATGTGTCTCAGTGTGTGTGTGTCTCAGTGTGTGTCTCTCAGTGGCTGTGTTTCTGTGTGCCTCTCCATGTATGTGTGTCTCAGTCTGTGTTTTAGTCTCTCTTTGTGTGTATGCCTCTGTCTGTTTCTCTCTCTCTGTGTGGATGTCTCTCTCTCACTCCATGTGAGTGTGTATCTCACTCTGCATGTGTTTCTCTAAGTGTGGGTGTGCCTCTGTCCACGTAGGTGACACTCTCAATTTTTGTGTCTCCGTGTGTGTGTCTCAGAATGTGTGACTCTCCGAGTGTTTTTGTCTCAATTTCAGGTTGTGTGTCTCTCTCAGTGTGTGTGACGCGTTCAGTGTGAGGGTTTCTGGTTCTTAGCATGTGTGTCTCTCAGTGTTTATGTTTCTCGGTGTGTGTGTCTCCCTGTGAATGTGTGTGTCTCTCTCTTGTGTATGACTCTCAGTGTGTTTGCGTCTCTCTCTCAGTGTGTGTGACTCTCAGTGTGTGTGCCTTGCTCTTTGAGTGTGTGTGTCTCTGAGGGTGCCTGTGTGCGTCTCTCTCAGTGTGTGTTTCTGGTTCTTAGTGTGTGTGTTAACCTCTGTATGTGTATGTGTCTCAGTGTGTGTGTCTCTATGTGTCTCTGCATTGCCTCTACGTGTATGTATCTCTCAGTCAGTGTTTTGGTCTCTGTTTGTGTGTGTGACTCTTTCTGTGTTTCTCTCTCTCTCTGCGGATGGCTCGTTCTCTGTGTGTGTGTGTGTGTATCTCTGTGTGTGTGTCTCTGTCAACATGTATGTCACTTGCAATTTGTGTGTCTCCATGTGTGTGTTTCAGAATGTGTGACTCTCTGGCTGTTTGTGTCTCTCTCTCAGGTTGTGTGTGTCTCTCAGTGTGTGTGACTCCTTCAGTGTCAGTGTTTCTGTTTCTTACCCTGTTTGTGTGTGTCTCTGTGGGTGTGTATGTCTCTCAGTGTGTGTGTCTCACTGTGAATGTGTACGTCTCTCTGCTGTGTGTGTCTCTCAGGGCGTTTGTGTCTCCTTCTCAGTGTGTGTGACTCTCTCATTCTGTGTGTCTTGCTCTCTGAGTGTGTGTGTCTCTGTGGGCCCCTGTGAGTGTGGCTCTCTCAGTGTGTGTCTGTTTCTCAGTGTGTATGTGTCTCTGTGTGTGCGTGTCTCTCTCTGTATCTGTATGTGTTTCAGTGTGAGTCTCTGAGTGTGCATGTCTCTCTTGTCTCTCTCTGTTAGGAGACTCTCTCTCACTGGTGAAATTTTTCTCTGTGAGTGTATTTCTCTGTCGCTGTGCTTGTCCCCCTATCTCTCAGTGTGTGCGTGTGTCTCTCTCTGTATGTTTATGTCCCTAAGTGTGTGTGTTCGTCTCAGTGTGTGTGTGTCTCACAATATCTGTGTCTCTCTCCCACTGTGTATGTCTCCCTCAGTGTGTGTGTCTCTCAGCATGTGTGTGTCTGTCTCTCTCTCTCAGTTTGTGTGGAGAACTCTCATTGTGTGTGTGTCTCTTTGGTGTGTGTTTCTGTGTATGTGTGTCTCTGTGTGACTCCCACAGTGTCTCTGTGTGTGTTTCTCCCATGTGTCTCTCAATGTGTGTGTGTCTGTCTCACTGTGCGTCTGCCTCAGTGTTGCGTGTCTGTTTTTAAGGATTGTGTGTGTGTCTCAGTGTGTCTGTCTCTCAGGGTGTTTGTGTCTCTCAGGGTGTGTGAGTCTCTCTCTCTGTATGTCTATGTCTCTAAGCCTGTGTGTGGGTTTCACCGTGTGTGTCTCCCAATGTTTGTGCCTCTCACTCAGTGTGTATGTCTCTCTCAGTATGTGTGTCTCTCAGTGCCTATTTCTCCTTCTCTGTGTGGATGTCTGTCTCATTGTGTGTGTCTCTCTCCGTGTGTCTGTGTCTCTGTATACTGTGTGTTCCCTCTTGCACAGTGTGTGTCTCTCTGTGTGTCTCTCTCAGTGAGTGTGTCTCTTTCATTGTGAGTGTTTCTGGCTCTTAGCGTGTGTGTGTCTCTCTCTCTGTATGTGTATGTGTCTCTGTGTGTGTGTCTCTATGTGTCTCTGTGTTGCCTGTCCGTGTTTGTGTCTCTCAGTCTGTGTTTTCATCTCACTTTTATGTGTGTGACTATGTTTCTCTCTCTCTGTGTGGATGTCTCTTTCTCACTCAGTGTGTGTGTGTGTGTTTCTCTCTGTATGCGTGTCTATAAGTGTGTGTGTCTCCGTCAGCGTGTGTGTCACTCAAATCTCTTGTGTCTCCATGTGTGTCTCTCGCAATGTGTGACTCTCTGAGTGTCTGTGTCACTCTCTCAAGTGGGGTTCTCTCTCAGTGTGTGTGTCTCTTTCAGTGTGTGTTTCTGGTTCTTAGTGTGTGTGTTAACCTCTGTATGTGTATGTGTCTCAGTGTGTGTGTTTCTATGTGTCTCTGCATTGCCTCTATGTGTATGTATCTCTCAGTCAGTGTTTTAGTCTCTGTTTGTGTGTCTGACTCTTTCTGTGTTTCTCTCTCTCTCTGCGGATGGCTCTTTCTCTGTGTGTGTGTGTGTATCTGTGTGTGTGTGTCTCTGTCAACATGTATGTCACTTGCAATTTGTGTGTCTCCAAGTGTGTGTCTCAGAATCTGTGACTTTCCGGCTGTGTGTCTCAGGTTGTGTGTCTCTCTCAGTGTGTGTGACTCCTTCAGTGTGAGTGTTTCTGTTTCTTACCCTGTTTGTGTGTGTCTCTGTGGGTGTGTATGTCTCTCAGTGTGTGTGTCTCACTGTGAATGTGTACGTCTCTCTGCTGTGTGTGTCTCTCAGGGCGTTTGTGTCTCCTTCTCAGTGTGTGTGACTCTCTCATTCTGTGTGTCTTGCTCTCTGAGTGTGTGTGTCTCTGTGGGCCCCTGTGAGTGTGGCTCTCTCAGTGTGTGTCTGTTTCTCAGTGTGTATGTGTCTCTGTGTGTGCGTGTCTCTCTCTGTATCTGTATGTGTTTCAGTGTGAGTCTCTGAGTGTGCATGTCTCTCTTGTCTCTCTCTGTTTGCAGACTCTCTCTCAGTGGTGAAATTTTTCTCTGTGAGTGTATTTCTCTGTCGCTGTGCTTGTCCCCCTATCTCTCAGTGTGTGCGTGTGTCTCTCTCTGTATGTTTATGTCCCTAAGTGTGTGTGTTCGTCTCAGTGTGTGTGTGTCTCACAATATCTGTGTCTCTCTCCCACTGTGTATGTCTCCCTCAGTGTGTGTGTCTCTCAGCATGTGTGTGTCTGTCTCTCTCTCTCAGTTTGTGTGGAGAACTCTCATTGTGTTTGTGTCTCTTTGGTGTGTGTTTCTGTGTGTGTGGCTCTGTGTGACTCCCAGAGTGTCTCTGTGTGTGTTTCTCCCATGTGTCTCTCAATGCGTGTGTGTCTGTCTCACTGTGCGTCTGCCTCAGTGTTGCGTGTCTGTTTTTAGGGATTGTGTGAGTGTCTCAGTGTGTCTGTCTCTCAGGGTGTTTGTGTCTCTCAGGGTGTGTGAGTCTCTCTCTCAGTATGTCTATGTCTCTAAGCCTGTGTGAGGGTTTCACCGTGTGTGTCTCCCAATGTTTGTGCCTCTCACTCAGTGTGTATGTCTCTCCCAGTGTGTGTGTCTCTCAGTGCCTATTTCTCCTCCTCTGTGTGGATGTCTGTCTCATTGTGTGTGTCTCTCTCTGTGTGTCTCTCTCAGTGAGTGTGTCTCCTTCAGTGTGAATGTTTCTGATATGTAGCGTGTGTGTGTCTCTCTCTCTGAATGTGTCTCAGTGTGTGTGTGTCTCAGTGTGTGTCTCTCAGTGGCTGTGTTTCTGTGTGCCTCTCCATGTATGTGTGTCTCAGTCTGTGTTTTAGTCTCTCTTTGTGTGTATGCCTCTGTCTGTTTCTCTCTCTCTGTGTGGATGTCTCTCTCTCACTCCATGTGAGTGTGTATCTCACTCTGCATGTGTTTCTCTAAGTGTGGGTGTGCCTCTGTCCACGTAGGTGACACTCTCAATTTTTGTGTCTCCATGTGTGTGTCTCAGAATGTGTGACTCTCCGAGTGTTTTTGTCTCAATTTCAGATTGTGTGTCTCTCTCAGTGTGTGTGACGCGTTCAGTGTGAGGGTTTCTGGTTCTTAGCGTGTGTGTCTCTCAGTATTTATGTTTCTCGGTGTGTGTGTCTCCCTGTGAATGTGTGTGTCTCTCTCTTGTGTATGACTCTCAGGGTGTTTGCGTCTCTCTCTCAGTGTGTGTGACTCTCAGTGTGTGTGCCTTGCTCTTTGAGTGTGTGTGTCTCTGAGGGTGCCTGTGTGTGTCTCTCTCAGTGTGTGTTTCTGGTTCTTAGTGTGTGTGTTAACCTCTGTATGTGTATGTGTCTCAGTGTGTGTGTCTCTATGTGTCTCTGCATTGCCTCTACGTGTATGTATCTCTCAGTCAGTGTTTTGGTCTCTGTTTGTGTGTGTGACTCTTTCTGTGTTTCTCTCTCTCTCTGCGGATGGCTCGTTCTCTGTGTGTGTGTGTGTGTATCTGTGTGTGTGTGTCTCTGTCAACATGTATGTCACTTGCAATTTGTGTGTCTCCATGTGTGTGTTTCAGAATGTGTGACTCTCTGGCTGTTTGTGTCTCTCTCTCAGGTTGTGTGTCTCTCTCAGTGTGTGTGACTCCCTCCATCTGTGTGTCTTGCTCTCTGAGTGTGTTTCTCTCGGAGGGTCCCTGTGTCTGTGCCTCTCTCAGTTTTTCTGTGTCTGTTTCTCAGTTGTGTCTGTGTCTCTGTGTGCGTGCCCCTCTCTGTAGGTGTATGTGTCAGTTGGTGTCCCTCAGGATGTGTATCTCTCTCAGTGTGTGTGTATCATTCAGTGTGAGTGTTTCTGCTTCTTACCCTGTGTGTTGTCTCTGTGTGTGTGTGTGTTTCTGCTTCTGAGTGTGTATCTGTGTCTCTGTACCTCTTTCTGTATGCGTGGTGTCTCAGTGTGTGTCTCTGTGTGTCTCTGTGTTGCCTCTGCATGTTTGTGTCTCTCAGTCAGTGTTTCAGTCTCTTTCTGTGTGTGAGTCTCACTGTGAGCTTCTCTCTCAGTGTGTGTGTGTGTGCATCTCTCTCTGTACGTGTATGTCTCTCGGTGTGTTAGTCACTCTCAATTTGTGTGTCTCCGTACGTGACTATCAGAATGTGTGTCTCTCAGTATGTGTCTCTCTCAGTGTGTGTGTCTCGTTAAGCGAAAATGTTTCTGGTTCTTAGCGTGTTTGTCTCTCTCTCTGTCTCTGTGTGTATGTCTTTCAGTGTGTGCGTGTCTCCCTGTGAATGTGTGTGTCTGTCTCTTATGTGTTTGTCTCCCAGTGTGTTTGGGTCTCTCTCTCAATGTGTGTGACTCTTAGTGAGTTTGTGTTTCTCTCTGAGTGTATGTGATTCTCTCACTCTGTGTGTCTAGCTCTGTGAGTGTGTATGCCTCTGTGGGTCCCTGTGTGTGTGTGTGTCTCTCAGAGTGTGTGTAGAGAACTCTCAGTGTGTGTGTGTGTGTCTGTGTGTCTGGGTGTATGTCTCAGGGTGTGTGTTTCTGTGTGCATGTGTCTCTGTGTGAATCCCACAGTGTCTCTGTTCGTGGATCTCCAATTGTGTCTCTCAATGTGTGTGAATCTGTCACATTGTGTGTCTGCCTCTGTGTTGTGTATCTGTTTTTAGTGTTTGTGTGAGTCTCTCATGATGTCTGGCTCTCACTGTGTTTGTATCTCTCAGTGTGTGTGACGTGTTCAGTGTGAGGGTTTCTGTTTCTTAGCGTGTGTGTCTCTCAGTGTGTATGTTTCTCGGTGTGTGTGTGTCTCCCTGTGAATGTGTGTGTCTCTCTCTTGTGTATGACTCTCAGCGTGTTTGCATCTCTCTCTCAGTGTGTGTGACTCTCAGTGTGTGTGCCTTGCTCTTTGAGTGTGTGTGTCTCTGAGGGTGCCTGTGTGTGTCTCTCTCAGTGTGTGTTTCTATTTCTTAGTGTGTGTCTTAACCTCTGTATGTGTATGTGTCTCAGTGTGTGTGTCTCTATGTGTCTCTGCATTGCCTCTACGTGTATGTATCTCTCAGTCAGTGTTTTGGTCTCTGTTTGTGTGTGTGACTCTTTCCATGTTTCTCTCTCCCTCTGCGGATGGCTCTTTCTCTCTCAGTGTGTGTGTGTATGTGTGTGTGTGTGTCTCTGTCAACATGTATGTCACTTGCAATCTGTGTGTCTCCATGTGTGCGTTTCAGAATGTGTGACTCTCCGGCTGTTTGTGTCTCTCTCTCAGGTTGTGTGTCTCTCTCAGGGTGTGTGACTCCTTCAGCGTGAGTGTTTCTGTTTCTTACCCTGTTTGTGTGTGTCTCTGTGCGTGTGTATGTCTCTCAGTGTGTGTGTCTCACTGTGAATGTGTACGTTTCTCTGCTGTGTGTGTCTCTCAGGGCGTCTGTGTCTCCTTCTCAGTGTGTGTGACTCTCTCATTCTGTGTGTCTTGCTCTCTGAGTGTGTGTGTCTCTGTGGGCCCCTCTGAGTGTGGCTCTCTCAGTGTGTGTGTGTCTGTTTCTCAGTGTGTATGTGTCTCTGTGTGTGCGTGTCTCTCTCTGTATCTGTATGTGTTTCAGTGTGAGTCTCTGAGTGTGCATGTCTCTCTTGTCTCTCTCTGTTTGGAGACTCTCTCTCAGTGGTGAAATTTTTGTCTGTGAGTGTATTTCTCTGTCGCTGTGCTTGTCCCCCTATCTCTCAGTGGGTGCGTGTGTCTCTCTCTGTATGTTTATGTCCCTTAGTGTGTGTGTTCGTCTCAGTGTGTGTGTGTCTCACAATATCTGTGTCTCTCTCCCAGTTTGTATGTCTCCCTCAGTGTGTGTTTTTCTCAGCATGTGTGTGTCTGTCTCTCTCTCAGTTTGTGTGGAGAACTCTCATTGTGTGTGTGTTTCTGTGTGTGTGTGTGTCTCTGTGTGACTCCCACAGTGTCTCTGTGTGTGTTTCTCCCATGTGTCTCTCAATGTGTGTGTGTCTGTCTCACTGTGCGTCTGCCTCAGTGTTGCGTGTCTGTTTTTAAGGATTGTGTGTGTGTCTCAGTGTGTCTGTCTCTCAGGGTGTTTGTGTCTCTCAGGGTGTGTGAGTCTCTCTCTCTGTATGTCTATGTCTCTAAGCCTGTGTGTGGGTTTCACCGTGTGTGTCTCCCAATGTTTGTGCCTCTCACTCAGTGTGTATGTCTCTCTCAGTATGTGTGTCTCTCAGTGCCTATTTCTCCTTCTCTGTGTGGATGTCTGTCTCATTGTGTGTGTCTCTCTCCGTGTGTCTGTGTCTCTGTATACTGTGTGTTCCCTCTTGCACAGTGTGTGTCTCTCTGTGTGTCTCTCTCAGTGAGTGTGTCTCTTTCATTGTGAGTGTTTCTGGCTCTTAGCGTGTGTGTGTCTCTCTCTCTGTATGTGTATGTGTCTCTGTGTGTGTGTCTCTATGTGTCTCTGTGTTGCCTGTCCGTGTTTTTGTCTCTCAGTCTGTGTTTTCATCTCACTTTTATGTGTGTGACTATGTTTCTCTCTCTCTGTGTGGATGTCTCTTTCTCACTCAGTGTGTGTGTGTGTGTTTCTCTCTGTATGCGTGTCTATAAGTGTGTGTGTCTCCGTCAGCGTGTGTGTCACTCAAATCTCTTGTGTCTCCATGTGTGTCTCTCGCAATGTGTGACTCTCTGAGTGTCTGTGTCACTCTCTCAAGTGGGGTTCTCTCTCAGTGTGTGTGTCTCTTTCAGTGTGTGTTTCTGGTTCTTAGTGTGTGTGTTAACCTCTGTATGTGTATGTGTCTCAGTGTGTGTGTTTCTATGTGTCTCTGCATTGCCTCTATGTGTATGTATCTCTCAGTCAGTGTTTTAGTCTCTGTTTGTGTGTCTGACTCTTTCTGTGTTTCTCTCTCTCTCTGCGGATGGCTCTTTCTCTGTGTGTGTGTGTGTATCTGTGTGTGTGTGTCTCTGTCAACATGTATGTCACTTGCAATTTGTGTGTCTCCAAGTGTGTGTCTCAGAATCTGTGACTTTCCGGCTGTGTGTCTCAGGTTGTGTGTCTCTCTCAGTGTGTGTGACTCCTTCAGTGTGAGTGTTTCTGTTTCTTACCCTGTTTGTGTGTGTCTCTGTGGGTGTGTATGTCTCTCAGTGTGTGTGTCTCACTGTGAATGTGTACGTCTCTCTGCTGTGTGTGTCTCTCAGGGCGTTTGTGTCTCCTTCTCAGTGTGTGTGACTCTCTCATTCTGTGTGTCTTGCTCTCTGAGTGTGTGTGTCTCTGTGGGCCCCTGTGAGTGTGGCTCTCTCAGTGTGTGTCTGTTTCTCAGTGTGTATGTGTCTCTGTGTGTGCGTGTCTCTCTCTGTATCTGTATGTGTTTCAGTGTGAGTCTCTGAGTGTGCATGTCTCTCTTGTCTCTCTCTGTTTGCAGACTCTCTCTCAGTGGTGAAATTTTTCTCTGTGAGTGTATTTCTCTCTTGCTGTGCTTGTCCCCCTATCTCTCAGTGTGTGCGTGTGTCTCTCTCTGTATGTTTATGTCCCTAAGTGTGTGTGTTCGTCTCAGTGTGTGTGTGTCTCACAATATCTGTGTCTCTCTCCCACTGTGTATGTCTCCCTCAGTGTGTGTGTCTCTCAGCATGTGTGTGTCTGTCTCTCTCTCTCAGTTTGTTGGAGAACTCTCATTGTGTTTGTGTCTCTTTGGTGTGTGTTTCTGTGTGTGTGGCTCTGTGTGACTCCCAGAGTGTCTCTGTGTGTGTTTCTCCCATGTGTCTCTCAATGCGTGTGTGTCTGTCTCACTGTGCGTCTGCCTCAGTGTTGCGTGTCTGTTTTTAGGGATTGTGTGAGTGTCTCAGTGTGTCTGTCTCTCAGGGTGTTTGTGTCTCTCAGGGTGTGTGAGTCTCTCTCTCAGTATGTCTATGTCTCTAAGCCTGTGTGAGGGTTTCACCGTGTGTGTCTCCAAATGTTTGTGCCTCTCACTCAGTGTGTATGTCTCTCCCAGTGTGTGTGTCTCTCAGTGCCTATTTCTCCTCCTCTGTGTGGATGTCTGTCTCATTGTGTGTGTCTCTCTCTGTGTGTCTCTCTCAGTGAGTGTGTCTCCTTCAGTGTGAATGTTTCTGATATGTAGCGTGTGTGTGTCTCTCTCTCTGAATGTGTCTCAGTGTGTGTGTGTCTCAGTGTGTGTCTCTCAGTGGCTGTGTTTCTGTGTGCCTCTCCATGTATGTGTGTCTCAGTCTGTGTTTTAGTCTCTCTTTGTGTGTATGCCTCTGTCTGTTTCTCTCTCTCTGTGTGGATGTCTCTCTCTCACTCCATGTGAGTGTGTATCTCACTCTGCATGTGTTTCTCTAAGTGTGGGTGTGCCTCTGTCCACGTAGGTGACACTCTCAATTTTTGTGTCTCCATGTGTGTGTCTCAGAATGTGTGACTCTCCGAGTGTTTTTGTCTCAATTTCAGATTGTGTGTCTCTCTCAGTGTGTGTGACACGTTCAGTGTGAGGGTTTCTGGTTCTTAGTGTGTGTGTCTCTCAGTGTTTATGTTTCTCGGTGTGTGTGTCTCCCTGTGAATGTGCGTGTCTCTCTCTTGTGTATGACTCTCAGCGTGTTTGTGCCTCTCTCTCAGTGTGTGTGACTCTCAGTGTGTGTGCCTTGCTCTTTGAGTGTGTGTGTCTCTGAGGGTGCCTGTGTGTGTCTCTCTCAGTGTGTGTTTCTGGTTCTTAGTGTGTGTGTTAACCTCTGTATGTGTATGTGTCTCAGTGTGTGTGTCTCTATGTGTCTCTGCATTGCCTCTACGTGTATGTATCTCTCAGTCAGTGTTTTGGTCTCTGTTTGTGTGTGTGACTCTTTCTGTGTTTCTCTCTCTCTCTGCGGATGGCTCGTTCTCTGTGTTTGTGTGTGTGTATCTGTGTGTGTGTGTATCTGTCAACATGTATGTCACTTGCAATTTGTGTGTCTCCATGTGTGTGTTTCAGAATGTGTGACTCTCTGGCTGTTTGTGTCTCTCTCTCAGTGTTGTGTGTCTCTCTCAGTGTGTGTGACTCCTTCAGTGTGAGTGTTTCTGATTCTTACCCTGTTTGTGTGTGTCTCTGTGGGTGTGTATGTCTCTCAGTGTGTGTGTCTCACTGTGAATGTGTACGTCTCTCTGCTGTGTGTGTCCCTCAGGGCGTTTGTGTCTCCTTCTCAGTGTGTGTGACTCTCTCATTCTGTGTGTCTTGCTCTCTGAGTGTGTGTGTCTCTGTGGGCCCCTGTGAGTGTGGCTCTCTCAGTGTGTGTCTGTTTCTCAGTGTGTATGTGTCTCTGTGTGTGCGTGTCTCTCTCTATATCTGTATGTGTTTCAGTGTGAGTCTCTGAGTGTGCATGTCTCTCTTGTCTCTCTCTGTTTGCAGACTCTCTCTCAGTGGTGAAATTTTTCTCTGTGAGTGTATTTCTCTGTCGCTGTGCTTGTCCCCCTATCTCTCAGTGTGTGCGTGTGTCTCTCTCTGTATGTTTATGTCCCTAAGTGTGTGTGTTCGTCTCAGTGTGTGTGTGTCTCACAATATCTGTGTCTCTCTCCCACTGTGTATGTCTCCCTCAGTGTGTGTGTCTCTCAGCATGTGTGTGTCTGTCTCTCTCTCTCAGTTTGTGTGGAGAACTCTCATTGTGTTTGTGTCTCTTTGGTGTGTGTTTCTGTGTGTGTGGCTCTGTGTGACTCCCAGAGTGTCTCTGTGTGTGTTTCTCCCATGTGTCTCTCAATGCGTGTGTGTCTGTCTCACTGTGCGTCTGCCTCAGTGTTGCGTGTCTGTTTTTAGGGATTGTGTGAGTGTCTCAGTGTGTCTGTCTCTCAGGGTGTTTGTGTCTCTCAGGGTGTGTGAGTCTCTCTCTCAGTATGTCTATGTCTCTAAGCCTGTGTGAGGGTTTCACCGTGTGTGTCTCCCAATGTTTGTGCCTCTCACTCAGTGTGTATATCTCTCCCAGTGTGTGTGTCTCTCAGTGCCTATTTCTCCTCCTCTGTGTGGATGTCTGTCTCATTGTGTGTGTCTCTCTCTGTGTGTCTCTCTCAGTGAGTGTGTCTCCTTCAGTGTGAATGTTTCTGATATGTAGCGTGTGTGTGTCTCTCTCTCTGAATGTGTCTCAGTGTGTGTGTGTCTCAGTGTGTGTCTCTCAGTGGCTGTGTTTCTGTGTGCCTCTCCATGTATGTGTGTCTCAGTCTGTGTTTTAGTCTCTCTTTGTGTGTATGCCTCTGTCTGTTTCTCTCTCTCTGTGTGGATGTCTCTCTCTCACTCCATGTGAGTGTGTATCTCACTCTGCATGTGTTTCTCTAAGTGTGGGTGTGCCTCTGTCCACGTAGGTGACACTCTCAATTTTTGTGTCTCCGTGTGTGTGTCTCAGAATGTGTGACTCTCCGAGTGTTTTTGTCTCAATTTCAGATTGTGTGTCTCTCTCAGTGTGTGTGACGCGTTCAGTGTGAGGGTTTCTGGTTCTTAGCGTGTGTGTCTCTCAGTATTTATGTTTCTCGGTGTGTGTGTCTCCCTGTGAATGTGTGTGTCTCTCTCTTGTGTATGACTCTCAGGGTGTTTGCGTCTCTCTCTCAGTGTGTGTGACTCTCAGTGTGTGTGCCTTGCTCTTTGAGTGTGTGTGTCTCTGAGGGTGCCTGTGTGTGTCTCTCTCAGTGTGTGTTTCTGGTTCTTAGTGTGTGTGTTAACCTCTGTATGTGTATGTGTCTCAGTGTGTGTGTCTCTATGTGTCTCTGCATTGCCTCTACGTGTATGTATCTCTCAGTCAGTGTTTTGGTCTCTGTTTGTGTGTGTGACTCTTTCTGTGTTTCTCTCTCTCTCTGCGGATGGCTCGTTCTCTGTGTGTGTGTGTGTGTATCTGTGTGTGTGTGTCTCTGTCAACATGTATGTCACTTGCAATTTGTGTGTCTCCATGTGTGTGTTTCAGAATGTGTGACTCTCTGGCTGTTTGTGTCTCTCTCTCAGGTTGTGTGTCTCTCTCAGTGTGTGTGACTCCCTCCATCTGTGTGTCTTGCTCTCTGAGTGTGTTTCTCTCGGAGGGTCCCTGTGTCTGTGCCTCTCTCAGTTTTTCTGTGTCTGTTTCTCAGTTGTGTCTGTGTCTCTGTGTGCGTGCCCCTCTCTGAAGGTGTATGTGTCAGTTGGTGTCCCTCAGGATGTGTATCTCTCTCAGTGTGTGTGTATCATTCAGTGTGAGTGTTTCTGCTTCTTACCCTGTGTGTTGTCTCTGTGTGTGTGTGTGTTTCTGCTTCTGAGTGTGTATCTGTGTCTCTGTACCTCTTTCTGTATGCGTGGTGTCTCAGTGTGTGTCTCTGTGTGTCTCTGTGTTGCCTCTGCATGTTTGTGTCTCTCAGTCAGTGTTTCAGTCTCTTTCTGTGTGTGAGTCTCACTGTGAGCTTCTCTCTCAGTGTGTGTGTGTGTGCATCTCTCTCTGTACGTGTATGTCTCTCGGTGTGTTAGTCACTCTCAATTTGTGTGTCTCCGTACGTGACTATCAGAATGTGTGTCTCTCAGTATGTGTCTCTCTCAGTGTGTGTGTCTCGTTAAGCGAAAATGTTTCTGGTTCTTAGCGTGTTTGTCTCTCTCTCTGTCTCTGTGTGTATGTCTTTCAGTGTGTGCGTGTCTCCCTGTGAATGTGTGTGTCTGTCTCTTATGTGTTTGTCTCCCAGTGTGTTTGGGTCTCTCTCTCAATGTGTGTGACTCTTAGTGAGTTTGTGTTTCTCTCTGAGTGTATGTGATTCTCTCACTCTGTGTGTCTAGCTCTGTGAGTGTGTATGCCTCTGTGGGTCCCTGTGTGTGTGTGTGTCTCTCAGAGTGTGTGTAGAGAACTCTCAGTGTGTGTGTGTGTGTCTGTGTGTCTGGGTGTATGTCTCAGGGTGTGTGTTTCTGTGTGCATGTGTCTCTGTGTGAATCCCACAGTGTCTCTGTTCGTGGATCTCCAATTGTGTCTCTCAATGTGTGTGAATCTGTCACATTGTGTGTCTGCCTCTGTGTTGTGTATCTGTTTTTAGTGTTTGTGTGAGTCTCTCATGATGTCTGGCTCTCACTGTGTTTGTATCTCTCAGTGTGTGTGACGTGTTCAGTGTGAGGGTTTCTGTTTCTTAGCGTGTGTGTCTCTCAGTGTGTATGTTTCTCGGTGTGTGTGTGTCTCCCTGTGAATGTGTGTGTCTCTCTCTCTTGTGTATGACTCTCAGCGTGTTTGCATCTCTCTCTCAGTGTGTGTGACTCTCAGTGTGTGTGCCTTGCTCTTTGAGTGTGTGTGTCTCTGAGGGTGCCTGTGTGTGTCTCTCTCAGTGTGTGTTTCTATTTCTTAGTGTGTGTCTTAACCTCTGTATGTGTATGTGTCTCAGTGTGTGTGTCTCTATGTGTCTCTGCATTGCCTCTACGTGTATGTATCTCTCAGTCAGTGTTTTGGTCTCTGTTTGTGTGTGTGACTCTTTCCATGTTTCTCTCTCCCTCTGCGGATGGCTCTTTCTCTCTCAGTGTGTGTGTGTATGTGTGTGTGTGTGTCTCTGTCAACATGTATGTCACTTGCAATCTGTGTGTCTCCATGTGTGTGTTTCAGAATGTGTGACTCTCCGGCTGTTTGTGTCTCTCTCTCAGGTTGTGTGTCTCTCTCAGGGTGTGTGACTCCTTCAGCGTGAGTGTTTCTGTTTCTTACCCTGTTTGTGTGTGTCTCTGTGCGTGTGTATGTCTCTCAGTGTGTGTGTCTCACTGTGAATGTGTACGTTTCTCTGCTGTGTGTGTCTCTCAGGGCGTCTGTGTCTCCTTCTCAGTGTGTGTGACTCTCTCATTCTGTGTGTCTTGATCTCTGAGTGTGTGTGTCTCTGTGGGCCCCTCTGAGTGTGGCTCTCTCAGTGTGTGTGTGTCTGTTTCTCAGTGTGTATGTGTCTCTGTGTGTGCGTGTCTCTCTCTGTATCTGTATGTGTTTCAGAGTGAGTCTCTGAGTGTGCATGTCTCTCTTGTCTCTCTCTGTTTGGAGACTCTCTCTCAGTGGTGAAATTTTTGTCTGTGAGTGTATTTCTCTGTCGCTGTGCTTGTCCCCCTATCTCTCAGTGGGTGCGTGTGTCTCTCTCTGTATGTTTATGTCCCTTAGTGTGTGTGTTCGTCTCAGTGTGTGTGTGTCTCACAATATCTGTGTCTCTCTCCCAGTTTGTATGTCTCCCTCAGTGTGTGTGTTTCTCAGCATGTGTGTGTCTGTCTCTCTCTCAGTTTGTGTGGAGAACTCTCATTGTGTGTGTGTTTCTGTGTGTGTGTGTGTCTCTGTGTGACTCCCACAGTGTCTCTGTGTGTGTTTCTCCCATGTGTCTCTCAATGTGTGTGTGTCTGTCTCACTGTGCGTCTGCCTCAGTGTTGCGTGTCTGTTTTTAAGGATTGTGTGTGTGTCTCAGTGTGTCTGTCTCTCAGGGTGTTTGTGTCTCTCAGGGTGTGTGAGTCTCTCTCTCTGTATGTCTATGTCTCTAAGCCTGTGTGTGGGTTTCACCGTGTGTGTCTCCCAATGTTTGTGCCTCTCACTCAGTGTGTATGTCTCTCTCAGTATGTGTGTCTCTCAGTGCCTATTTCTCCTTCTCTGTGTGGATGTCTGTCTCATTGTGTGTGTCTCTCTCCGTGTGTCTGTGTCTCTGTATACTGTGTGTTCCCTCTTGCACAGTGTGTGTCTCTCTGTGTGTCTCTCTCAGTGAGTGTGTCTCTTTCATTGTGAGTGTTTCTGGCTCTTAGCGTGTGTGTGTCTCTCTCTCTGTATGTGTATGTGTCTCTGTGTGTGTGTCTCTATGTGTCTCTGTGTTGCCTGTCCGTGTTTGTGTCTCTCAGTCTGTGTTTTCATCTCACTTTTATGTGTGTGACTATGTTTCTCTCTCTCTGTGTGGATGTCTCTTTCTCACTCAGTGTGTGTGTGTGTGTTTCTCTCTGTATGCGTGTCTATAAGTGTGTGTGTCTCCGTCAGCGTGTGTGTCACTCAAATCTCTTGTGTCTCCATGTGTGTCTCTCGCAATGTGTGACTCTCTGAGTGTCTGTGTCACTCTCTCAAGTGGGGTTCTCTCTCAGTGTGTGTGTCTCTTTCAGTGTGTGTTTCTGGTTCTTAGTGTGTGTGTTAACCTCTGTATGTGTATGTGTCTCAGTGTGTGTGTTTCTATGTGTCTCTGCATTGCCTCTATGTGTATGTATCTCTCAGTCAGTGTTTTAGTCTCTGTTTGTGTGTCTGACTCTTTCTGTGTTTCTCTCTCTCTCTGCGGATGGCTCTTTCTCTGTGTGTGTGTGTGTATCTGTGTGTGTGTGTCTCTGTCAACATGTATGTCACTTGCAATTTGTGTGTCTCCAAGTGTGTGTCTCAGAATCTGTGACTTTCCGGCTGTGTGTCTCAGGTTGTGTGTCTCTCTCAGTGTGTGTGACTCCTTCAGTGTGAGTGTTTCTGTTTCTTACCCTGTTTGTGTGTGTCTCTGTGGGTGTGTATGTCTCTCAGTGTGTGTGTCTCACTGTGAATGTGTACGTCTCTCTGCTGTGTGTGTCTCTCAGGGCGTTTGTGTCTCCTTCTCAGTGTGTGTGACTCTCTCATTCTGTGTGTCTTGCTCTCTGAGTGTGTGTGTCTCTGTGGGCCCCTGTGAGTGTGGCTCTCTCAGTGTGTGTCTGTTTCTCAGTGTGTATGTGTCTCTGTGTGTGCGTGTCTCTCTCTGTATCTGTATGTGTTTCACTGTGAGTCTCTGAGTGTGCATGTCTCTCTTGTCTCTCTCTGTTTGCAGACTCTCTCTCAGTGGTGAAATTTTTCTCTGTGAGTGTATTTCTCTGTCGCTGTGCTTGTCCCCCTATCTCTCAGTGTGTGCGTGTGTCTCTCTCTGTATGTTTATGTCCCTAAGTGTGTGTGTTCGTCTCAGTGTGTGTGTGTCTCACAATATCTGTGTCTCTCTCCCACTGTGTATGTCTCCCTCAGTGTGTGTGTCTCTCAGCATGTGTGTGTCTGTCTCTCTCTCTCAGTTTGTGTGGAGAACTCTCATTGTGTTTGTGTCTCTTTGGTGTGTGTTTCTGTGTGTGTGGCTCTGTGTGACTCCCAGAGTGTCTCTGTGTGTGTTTCTCCCATGTGTCTCTCAATGCGTGTGTGTCTGTCTCACTGTGCGTCTGCCTCAGTGTTGCGTGTCTGTTTTTAGGGATTGTGTGAGTGTCTCAGTGTGTCTGTCTCTCAGGGTGTTTGTGTCTCTCAGGGTGTGTGAGTCTCTCTCTCAGTATGTCTATGTCTCTAAGCCTGTGTGAGGGTTTCACCGTGTGTGTCTCCCAATGTTTGTGCCTCTCACTCAGTGTGTATGTCTCTCCCAGTGTGTGTGTCTCTCAGTGCCTATTTCTCCTCCTCTGTGTGGATGTCTGTCTCATTGTGTGTGTCTCTCTCTGTGTGTCTCTCTCAGTGAGTGTGTCTCCTTCAGTGTGAATGTTTCTGATATGTAGCGTGTGTGTGTCTCTCTCTCTGAATGTGTCTCAGTGTGTGTGTGTCTCAGTGTGTGTCTCTCAGTGGCTGTGTTTCTGTGTGCCTCTCCATGTATGTGTGTCTCAGTCTGTGTTTTAGTCTCTCTTTGTGTGTATGCCTCTGTCTGTTTCTCTCTCTCTGTGTGGATGTCTCTCTCTCACTCCATGTGAGTGTGTATCTCACTCTGCATGTGTTTCTCTAAGTGTGGGTGTGCCTCTGTCCACGTAGGTGACACTCTCAATTTTTGTGTCTCCATGTGTGTGTCTCAGAATGTGTGACTCTCCGAGTGTTTTTGTCTCAATTTCAGATTGTGTGTCTCTCTCAGTGTGTGTGACGCGTTCAGTGTGAGGGTTTCTGGTTCTTAGCGTGTGTGTCTCTCAGTATTTATGTTTCTCGGTGTGTGTGTCTCCCTGTGAATGTGTGTGTCTCTCTCTTGTGTATGACTCTCAGCGTGTTTGCGTCTCTCTCTCAGTGTGTGTGACTCTCAGTGTGTGTGCCTTGCTCTTTGAGTGTGTGTGTCTCTGAGGGTGCCTGTGTGTGTCTCTCTCAGTGTGTGTTTCTGGTTCTTAGTGTGTGTGTTAACCTCTGTATGTGTATGTGTCTCAGTGTGTGTGTCTCTATGTGTCTCTGCATTGCCTCTACGTGTATGTATCTCTCAGTCAGTGTTTTGGTCTCTGTTTGTGTGTGTGACTCTTTCTGTGTTTCTCTCTCTCTCTGCGGATGGCTCGTTCTCTGTGTGTGTGTGTGTGTATCTGTGTGTGTGTGTCTCTGTCAACATGTATGTCACTTGCAATTTGTGTGTCTCCATGTGTGTGTTTCAGAATGTGTGACTCTCTGGCTGTTTGTGTCTCTCTCTCAGGTTGTGTGTCTCTCTCAGTGTGTGTGACTCCCTCCATCTGTGTGTCTTGCTCTCTGAGTGTGTTTCTCTCGGAGGGTCCCTGTGTCTGTGCCTCTCTCAGTTTTTCTGTGTCTGTTTCTCAGTTGTGTCTGTGTCTCTGTGTGCGTGCCCCTCTCTGTAGGTGTATGTGTCAGTTGGTGTCCCTCAGGATGTGTATCTCTCTCAGTGTGTGTGTATCATTCAGTGTGAGTGTTTCTGCTTCTTACCCTGTGTGTTGTCTCTGTGTGTGTGTGTGTGTTTCTGCTTCTGAGTGTGTATCTGTGTCTCTGTACCTCTTTCTGTATGTGTGGTGTCTCAGTGTGTGTCTCTGTGTGTCTCTGTGTTGCCTCTGCATGTTTGTGTCTCTCAGTCAGTGTTTCAGTCTCTTTCTGTGTGTGAGTCTCACTGTGAGCTTCTCTCTCAGTGTGTGTGTGTGTGCATCTCTCTCTGTACGTGTATGTCTCTCGGTGTGTTAGTCACTCTCAATTTGTGTGTCTCCGTACGTGACTATCAGAATGTGTGTCTCTCAGTATGTGTCTCTCTCAGTGTGTGTGTCTCGTTAAGCGAAAATGTTTCTGGTTCTTAGCGTGTTTGTCTCTCTCTCTGTCTCTGTGTGTATGTCTTTCAGTGTGTGCGTGTCTCCCTGTGAATGTGTGTGTCTGTCTCTTATGTGTTTGTCTCCCAGTGTGTTTGGGTCTCTCTCTCAATGTGTGTGACTCTTAGTGAGTTTGTGTTTCTCTCTGAGTGTATGTGATTCTCTCACTCTGTGTGTCTAGCTCTGTGAGTGTGTATGCCTCTGTGGGTCCCTGTGTGTGTGTGTGTCTCTCAGAGTGTGTGTAGAGAACTCTCAGTGTGTGTGTGTGTGTCTGTGTGTCTGGGTGTATGTCTCAGGGTGTGTGTTTCTGTGTGCATGTGTCTCTGTGTGAATCCCACAGTGTCTCTGTTCGTGGATCTCCAATTGTGTCTCTCAATGTGTGTGAATCTGTCACATTGTGTGTCTGCCTCTGTGTTGTGTATCTGTTTTTAGTGTTTGTGTGAGTCTCTCATGATGTCTGGCTCTCACTGTGTTTGTATCTCTCAGTGTGTGTGACGTGTTCAGTGTGAGGGTTTCTGTTTCTTAGCGTGTGTGTCTCTCAGTGTGTATGTTTCTCGGTGTGTGTGTGTCTCCCTGTGAATGTGTGTGTCTCTCTCTTGTGTATGACTCTCAGCGTGTTTGCATCTCTCTCTCAGTGTGTGTGACTCTCAGTGTGTGTGCCTTGCTCTTTGAGTGTGTGTGTCTCTGAGGGTGCCTGTGTGTGTCTCTCTCAGTGTGTGTTTCTATTTCTTAGTGTGTGTCTTAACCTCTGTATGTGTATGTGTCTCAGTGTGTGTGTCTCTATGTGTCTCTGCATTGCCTCTACGTGTATGTATCTCTCAGTCAGTGTTTTGGTCTCTGTTTGTGTGTGTGACTCTTTCCATGTTTCTCTCTCCCTCTGCGGATGGCTCTTTCTCTCTCAGTGTGTGTGTGTATGTGTGTGTGTGTGTCTCTGTCAACATGTATGTCACTTGCAATCTGTGTGTCTCCATGTGTGCGTTTCAGAATGTGTGACTCTCCGGCTGTTTGTGTCTCTCTCTCAGGTTGTGTGTCTCTCTCAGGGTGTGTGACTCCTTCAGCGTGAGTGTTTCTGTTTCTTACCCTGTTTGTGTGTGTCTCTGTGCGTGTGTATGTCTCTCAGTGTGTGTGTCTCACTGTGAATGTGTACGTTTCTCTGCTGTGTGTGTCTCTCAGGGCGTCTGTGTCTCCTTCTCAGTGTGTGTGACTCTCTCATTCTGTGTGTCTTGATCTCTGAGTGTGTGTGTCTCTGTGGGCCCCTCTGAGTGTGGCTCTCTCAGTGTGTGTGTGTCTGTTTCTCAGTGTGTATGTGTCTCTGTGTGTGCGTGTCTCTCTCTGTATCTGTATGTGTTTCAGAGTGAGTCTCTGAGTGTGCATGTCTCTCTTGTCTCTCTCTGTTTGGAGACTCTCTCTCAGTGGTGAAATTTTTGTCTGTGAGTGTATTTCTCTGTCGCTGTGCTTGTCCCCCTATCTCTCAGTGGGTGCGTGTGTCTCTCTCTGTATGTTTATGTCCCTTAGTGTGTGTGTTCGTCTCAGTGTGTGTGTGTCTCACAATATCTGTGTCTCTCTCCCAGTTTGTATGTCTCCCTCAGTGTGTGTGTTTCTCAGCATGTGTGTGTCTGTCTCTCTCTCAGTTTGTGTGGAGAACTCTCATTGTGTGTGTGTTTCTGTGTGTGTGTGTGTCTCTGTGTGACTCCCACAGTGTCTCTGTGTGTGTTTCTCCCATGTGTCTCTCAATGTGTGTGTGTCTGTCTCACTGTGCGTCTGCCTCAGTGTTGCGTGTCTGTTTTTAAGGATTGTGTGTGTGTCTCAGTGTGTCTGTCTCTCAGGGTGTTTGTGTCTCTCAGGGTGTGTGAGTCTCTCTCTCTGTATGTCTATGTCTCTAAGCCTGTGTGTGGGTTTCACCGTGTGTGTCTCCCAATGTTTGTGCCTCTCACTCAGTGTGTATGTCTCTCTCAGTATGTGTGTCTCTCAGTGCCTATTTCTCCTTCTCTGTGTGGATGTCTGTCTCATTGTGTGTGTCTCTCTCCGTGTGTCTGTGTCTCTGTATACTGTGTGTTCCCTCTTGCACAGTGTGTGTCTCTCTGTGTGTCTCTCTCAGTGAGTGTGTCTCTTTCATTGTGAGTGTTTCTGGCTCTTAGCGTGTGTGTGTCTCTCTCTCTGTATGTGTATGTGTCTCTGTGTGTGTGTCTCTATGTGTCTCTGTGTTGCCTGTCCGTGTTTGTGTCTCTCAGTCTGTGTTTTCATCTCACTTTTATGTGTGTGACTATGTTTCTCTCTCTCTGTGTGGATGTCTCTTTCTCACTCAGTGTGTGTGTGTGTGTTTCTCTCTGTATGCGTGTCTATAAGTGTGTGTGTCTCCGTCAGCGTGTGTGTCACTCAAATCTCTTGTGTCTCCATGTGTGTCTCTCGCAATGTGTGACTCTCTGAGTGTCTGTGTCACTCTCTCAAGTGGGGTTCTCTCTCAGTGTGTGTGTCTCTTTCAGTGTGTGTTTCTGGTTCTTAGTGTGTGTGTTAACCTCTGTATGTGTATGTGTCTCAGTGTGTGTGTTTCTATGTGTCTCTGCATTGCCTCTATGTGTATGTATCTCTCAGTCAGTGTTTTAGTCTCTGTTTGTGTGTCTGACTCTTTCTGTGTTTCTCTCTCTCTCTGCGGATGGCTCTTTCTCTGTGTGTGTGTGTGTATCTGTGTGTGTGTGTCTCTGTCAACATGTATGTCACTTGCAATTTGTGTGTCTCCAAGTGTGTGTCTCAGAATCTGTGACTTTCCGGCTGTGTGTCTCAGGTTGTGTGTCTCTCTCAGTGTGTGTGACTCCTTCAGTGTGAGTGTTTCTGTTTCTTACCCTGTTTGTGTGTGTCTCTGTGGGTGTGTATGTCTCTCAGTGTGTGTGTCTCACTGTGAATGTGTACGTCTCTCTGCTGTGTGTGTCTCTCAGGGCGTTTGTGTCTCCTTCTCAGTGTGTGTGACTCTCTCATTCTGTGTGTCTTGCTCTCTGAGTGTGTGTGTCTCTGTGGGCCCCTGTGAGTGTGGCTCTCTCAGTGTGTGTCTGTTTCTCAGTGTGTATGTGTCTCTGTGTGTGCGTGTCTCTCTCTGTATCTGTATGTGTTTCACTGTGAGTCTCTGAGTGTGCATGTCTCTCTTGTCTCTCTCTGTTTGCAGACTCTCTCTCAGTGGTGAAATTTTTCTCTGTGAGTGTATTTCTCTGTCGCTGTGCTTGTCCCCCTATCTCTCAGTGTGTGCGTGTGTCTCTCTCTGTATGTTTATGTCCCTAAGTGTGTGTGTTCGTCTCAGTGTGTGTGTGTCTCACAATATCTGTGTCTCTCTCCCACTGTGTATGTCTCCCTCAGTGTGTGTGTCTCTCAGCATGTGTGTGTCTGTCTCTCTCTCTCAGTTTGTGTGGAGAACTCTCATTGTGTTTGTGTCTCTTTGGTGTGTGTTTCTGTGTGTGTGGCTCTGTGTGACTCCCAGAGTGTCTCTGTGTGTGTTTCTCCCATGTGTCTCTCAATGCGTGTGTGTCTGTCTCACTGTGCGTCTGCCTCAGTGTTGCGTGTCTGTTTTTAGGGATTGTGTGAGTGTCTCAGTGTGTCTGTCTCTCAGGGTGTTTGTGTCTCTCAGGGTGTGTGAGTCTCTCTCTCAGTATGTCTATGTCTCTAAGCCTGTGTGAGGGTTTCACCGTGTGTGTCTCCCAATGTTTGTGCCTCTCACTCAGTGTGTATGTCTCTCCCAGTGTGTGTGTCTCTCAGTGCCTATTTCTCCTCCTCTGTGTGGATGTCTGTCTCATTGTGTGTGTCTCTCTCTGTGTGTCTCTCTCAGTGAGTGTGTCTCCTTCAGTGTGAATGTTTCTGATATGTAGCGTGTGTGTGTCTCTCTCTCTGAATGTGTCTCAGTGTGTGTGTGTCTCAGTGTGTGTCTCTCAGTGGCTGTGTTTCTGTGTGCCTCTCCATGTATGTGTGTCTCAGTCTGTGTTTTAGTCTCTCTTTGTGTGTATGCCTCTGTCTGTTTCTCTCTCTCTGTGTGGATGTCTCTCTCTCACTCCATGTGAGTGTGTATCTCACTCTGCATGTGTTTCTCTAAGTGTGGGTGTGCCTCTGTCCACGTAGGTGACACTCTCAATTTTTGTGTCTCCATGTGTGTGTCTCAGAATGTGTGACTCTCCGAGTGTTTTTGTCTCAATTTCAGATTGTGTGTCTCTCTCAGTGTGTGTGACGCGTTCAGTGTGAGGGTTTCTGGTTCTTAGCGTGTGTGTCTCTCAGTATTTATGTTTCTCGGTGTGTGTGTCTCCCTGTGAATGTGTGTGTCTCTCTCTTGTGTATGACTCTCAGCGTGTTTGCGTCTCTCTCTCAGTGTGTGTGACTCTCAGTGTGTGTGCCTTGCTCTTTGAGTGTGTGTGTCTCTGAGGGTGCCTGTGTGTGTCTCTCTCAGTGTGTGTTTCTGGTTCTTAGTGTGTGTGTTAACCTCTGTATGTGTATGTGTCTCAGTGTGTGTGTCTCTATGTGTCTCTGCATTGCCTCTACGTGTATGTATCTCTCAGTCAGTGTTTTGGTCTCTGTTTGTGTGTGTGACTCTTTCTGTGTTTCTCTCTCTCTCTGCGGATGGCTCGTTCTCTGTGTGTGTGTGTGTGTATCTGTGTGTGTGTGTCTCTGTCAACATGTATGTCACTTGCAATTTTGTGTCTCCATGTGTGTGTTTCAGAATGTGTGACTCTCTGGCTGTTTGTGTCTCTCTCTCAGGTTGTGTGTCTCTCTCAGTGTGTGTGACTCCCTCCATCTGTGTGTCTTGCTCTCTGAGTGTGTTTCTCTCGGAGGGTCCCTGTGTCTGTGCCTCTCTCAGTTTTTCTGTGTCTGTTTCTCAGTTGTGTCTGTGTCTCTGTGTGCGTGCCCCTCTCTGTAGGTGTATGTGTCAGTTGGTGTCCCTCAGGATGTGTATCTCTCTCAGTGTGTGTGTATCATTCAGTGTGAGTGTTTCTGCTTCTTACCCTGTGTGTTGTCTCTGTGTGTGTGTGTGTGTTTCTGCTTCTGAGTGTGTATCTGTGTCTCTGTACCTCTTTCTGTATGTGTGGTGTCTCAGTGTGTGTCTCTGTGTGTCTCTGTGTTGCCTCTGCATGTTTGTGTCTCTCAGTCAGTGTTTCAGTCTCTTTCTGTGTGTGAGTCTCACTGTGAGCTTCTCTCTCAGTGTGTGTGTGTGTGCATCTCTCTCTGTACGTGTATGTCTCTCGGTGTGTTAGTCACTCTCAATTTGTGTGTCTCCGTACGTGACTATCAGAATGTGTGTCTCTCAGTATGTGTCTCTCTCAGTGTGTGTGTCTCGTTAAGCGAAAATGTTTCTGGTTCTTAGCGTGTTTGTCTCTCTCTCTGTCTCTGTGTGTATGTCTTTCAGTGTGTGCGTGTCTCCCTGTGAATGTGTGTGTCTGTCTCTTATGTGTTTGTCTCCCAGTGTGTTTGGGTCTCTCTCTCAATGTGTGTGACTCTTAGTGAGTTTGTGTTTCTCTCTGAGTGTATGTGATTCTCTCACTCTGTGTGTCTAGCTCTGTGAGTGTGTATGCCTCTGTGGGTCCCTGTGTGTGTGTGTGTCTCTCAGAGTGTGTGTAGAGAACTCTCAGTGTGTGTGTGTGTGTCTGTGTGTCTGGGTGTATGTCTCAGGGTGTGTGTTTCTGTGTGCATGTGTCTCTGTGTGAATCCCACAGTGTCTCTGTTCGTGGATCTCCAATTGTGTCTCTCAATGTGTGTGAATCTGTCACATTGTGTGTCTGCCTCTGTGTTGTGTATCTGTTTTTAGTGTTTGTGTGAGTCTCTCATGATGTCTGGCTCTCACTGTGTTTGTATCTCTCAGGTGTGTGTGACGTGTTCAGTGTGAGGGTTTCTGTTTCTTAGCGTGTGTGTCTCTCAGTGTGTATGTTTCTCGGTGTGTGTGTGTCTCCCTGTGAATGTGTGTGTCTCTCTCTTGTGTATGACTCTCAGCGTGTTTGCATCTCTCTCTCAGTGTGTGTGACTCTCAGTGTGTGTGCCTTGCTCTTTGAGTGTGTGTGTCTCTGAGGGTGCCTGTGTGTGTCTCTCTCAGTGTGTGTTTCTATTTCTTAGTGTGTGTCTTAACCTCTGTATGTGTATGTGTCTCAGTGTGTGTGTCTCTATGTGTCTCTGCATTGCCTCTACGTGTATGTATCTCTCAGTCAGTGTTTTGGTCTCTGTTTGTGTGTGTGACTCTTTCCATGTTTCTCTCTCCCTCTGCGGATGGCTCTTTCTCTCTCAGTGTGTGTGTGTATGTGTGTGTGTGTGTCTCTGTCAACATGTATGTCACTTGCAATCTGTGTGTCTCCATGTGTGCGTTTCAGAATGTGTGACTCTCCGGCTGTTTGTGTCTCTCTCTCAGGTTGTGTGTCTCTCTCAGGGTGTGTGACTCCTTCAGCGTGAGTGTTTCTGTTTCTTACCCTGTTTGTGTGTGTCTCTGTGCGTGTGTATGTCTCTCAGTGTGTGTGTCTCACTGTGAATGTGTACGTTTCTCTGCTGTGTGTGTCTCTCAGGGCGTCTGTGTCTCCTTCTCAGTGTGTGTGACTCTCTCATTCTGTGTGTCTTGATCTCTGAGTGTGTGTGTCTCTGTGGGCCCCTCTGAGTGTGGCTCTCTCAGTGTGTGTGTGTCTGTTTCTCAGTGTGTATGTGTCTCTGTGTGTGCGTGTCTCTCTCTGTATCTGTATGTGTTTCAGAGTGAGTCTCTGAGTGTGCATGTCTCTCTTGTCTCTCTCTGTTTGGAGACTCTCTCTCAGTGGTGAAATTTTTGTCTGTGAGTGTATTTCTCTGTCGCTGTGCTTGTCCCCCTATCTCTCAGTGGGTGCGTGTGTCTCTCTCTGTATGTTTATGTCCCTTAGTGTGTGTGTTCGTCTCAGTGTGTGTGTGTCTCACAATATCTGTGTCTCTCTCCCAGTTTGTATGTCTCCCTCAGTGTGTGTGTTTCTCAGCATGTGTGTGTCTGTCTCTCTCTCAGTTTGTGTGGAGAACTCTCATTGTGTGTGTGTTTCTGTGTGTGTGTGTGTCTCTGTGTGACTCCCACAGTGTCTCTGTGTGTGTTTCTCCCATGTGTCTCTCAATGTGTGTGTGTCTGTCTCACTGTGCGTCTGCCTCAGTGTTGCGTGTCTGTTTTTAAGGATTGTGTGTGTGTCTCAGTGTGTCTGTCTCTCAGGGTGTTTGTGTCTCTCAGGGTGTGTGAGTCTCTCTCTCTGTATGTCTATGTCTCTAAGCCTGTGTGTGGGTTTCACCGTGTGTGTCTCCCAATGTTTGTGCCTCTCACTCAGTGTGTATGTCTCTCTCAGTATGTGTGTCTCTCAGTGCCTATTTCTCCTTCTCTGTGTGGATGTCTGTCTCATTGTGTGTGTCTCTCTCCGTGTGTCTGTGTCTCTGTATACTGTGTGTTCCCTCTTGCACAGTGTGTGTCTCT